>NW_022196768.1:0-619960 GCF_008641045.1 Pistacia vera | reverse complement strand
AAAAAAAAAAAAAGTCCCTTACATTATTTTCTCCCAAGTTTTCTCACCAACCAAATAGAAACCCAGAACCTAACAAAGAAAAAGATAAAAAAACTTTACCGATTGTCCTCTCATTCCTTATCAACCAAATAAACCCACATAAAAAACTCTTAAAAAAAGAAAAAATTTACACAAGAAAAGCAACAGCGGCACAAGCTAGAAAGTATCTACTAAGTACAGTAAATGGAGACAAGACAAATTAGAAAAACTTATAGATTTAGTTTGATTCATGTTACAGTGGTTTCCAAAGGAATACACATGATTGACATCTGTTATCTGCAAAACAATAAGAATAAAGCAAGAGGAGCAGCCTTCAATGTTATTAGATTGTAGCCGAGGAGAAGCAGAAGATGTCGGAGAATCGACTCCAAGAATTGGAGTTGCTGAAGAGTGAAGAGTAAAGATGAAGGAGATGAGATCAAATCGACGACGGTGATACACATACCTTGCTGCGCCGACAGTGGAGACTACAAACGTGGCTGATGAGAAGTAGAGACAGGAGAAGCGACGACGGTGGAGTTAGGGATTTCGATGACAATGAGTTTGAGAGAAGGCTGATGAGAGAGTGAGTTTGAGTTAGGTTAGGGATTTTGCGATTTGGGGCATAATGAAAAGGGGAAAGGGTTTTTTTTTTTTTTAAACAAACGGGTGCCCGCGGGTGAACAGGCTTGACCGGTTGCCAAAACAAGTCGGACCGGGTACGGGTCGAAGAAATATGGGTCCAATATTAAAGACCCACACCCTATATTTTTTACCCGGGTTTAGGATCGACCAGCGAGTCCAGACCCGTTTTGCCATGTCTAGGAATGTTAGATTACTGGAAAGTTAGATTACCTTAAAGATTACTGGGAATCTTTAGGAAAATGTGTTTGGTTAATTGGTGAGTATGTTATATTAATATATTTGGTTATGAGGAATAAATTGGTGGGTATGTTATTTAAATTACTGAATTGTTTTCTAATTAAATATTATTATTATATTATTTTTTAATATTGATTATTATAAACCTCTTGCATTTAAAAACTTAGCAAAAACAACCCCATAATAAAAGTTTGGAAAATCAACAAAGCACCCCCACCAACCCAGCCACTGCCGACCGCCGGCAGTCAGCAACCTAACAGCGTATGGAAGGCAGGAAATGGCCTTCATGTGTTGTATGGCCATTTTCGGCCAGATATTTGGCCGAAAATGGCCAGACATGACAGATCTGGCTGTTGATGGCCAGATTTGTCATGTATGGCCATTTTCGGCTAAATATATGGCTGGAAATGGTCATATCGACGCACGGTGGCCATTTCCTGCCTTCCGTACGTCGTTCCAGTGACAGCGATGGTTGCTGGCGGTAGGTGGGTAGGGGTGGTGGCTTGGGTGGACTGCAATTTATTTTGAATTCAAGGGTAATTTTGTCCAAAAAGTTAATTAATTTGGGTGAAATAGAAAAAGCCATATTCATGTAAATAATTTTAAAAATAAGGGCATTATTGTCCTAAAATTTTATTAATAAGGGACAGAATTGTAAAAAAAAAGATTACCCTGGTAATCTTAGAATATCTAAGAAAATGGAGGTAATCAGATTACCTCCAATATTACCAACAGTAACTACTATTGGTATTTGAAGATTACCGAAATCTTATATTACTTGATAACCAAACGTGATAATCAAGTAATATAAGATGACATAACTCTAGTAATCCCACATTACCCCTAACCAAACGCCCCCTTAGGGTGCTTTTGTTTCGGCAAATGTTATATTATTGGGAATGTTATATTATTGGGAATGTTATATTAATCAAACGATATATTACCTTAAAGATTACTGGAAGTATTTAGAGGTCGATTGGTTGGAGGTTATATAGGATTGCTGTGGTTATGTCATCTTATATTACTTGATTAACACGTTTGGTTGTCAAATAATATAAAATTCCGGTAATCTCCCAATACCAATAGTAATTACTGTTGGTAATATTGGAGGTAATCAAATAATCTCAATTTTCTTATGTATTAGAAGATTACAAAGGTAATCTTGTTTTTGTTACAATTCTATCATTTATAAATAAAATTTTAGGACAATAATACCCTTATTTTTAAATTAATTTACATGAATCTAGCTTTTACTATTTCACCCCAATTAATTAACTTTTTGGAGAAAATGACCCTTGAATTCAAAACAATTTGCAACCCACCCAAGCCCCTACCCCAACCCATCGCCGCTAGGCAAACCACCATCGACCGCTGCTAGAAGTCGCCAGGAGGCTCTGATATGGTCGTTTTTTGCCATATTGATGGTCGTTTTCGGCCATATTGATGGTCGTTTTCGGCCATATTGATGGCCGAAAACGGTCATATCGAAGTAGATTTGGCCGAAATAGATATGGTCGTTGGCCAGATCTCGCCGTTAAAGGACATGGATTTGGTCATTAATGGCTAGATCCATCGATCTGGCTAGAAATGACCATATCTACTCCAATATGGCATTTTCGGCCATCAATATGGCCAGAAACGGCCATATCACAGCCTCCCGATGATCTCGGCTACTCACGGCGATGTCTAGCGACTTTCGGTGACTTCCTACGGTAGATGGTGGTTGTCGGCAGTGGCTTGGGGTGGTGGGGGTGATTTTGTTATAAATCAAAGTTTTATATAAGTGGGGGTGTTTTAGCTAAATATAAAATGTTAAGGGTTAAAAGAAATTATTCAAAAATTAATGATAAAAATAATATTATATTAATATTTAAAAAGAGGGCAATTTAGTAATTTATATAACATACCCACCAATTTATTCCTCCCAACCAAGCATATTAATATAACATACCCATCAATTTATTTCAACTAACCAAACGCATTTTCCTAAAGATTCCTAGTAATCTTCAAGGTAATCTAACTTTCTATCAATATAACATTCCTAGTAATCCAACATTCTCTGAACCAAACGCATCATTAGGGAAATGTGTTTGGTTAGGTTGGAATAAATTGGTAGGTATATTATATTGATATGTTTGATTGGAAGGAATAAATTGATGAGTATGTTAAATAGATTACTAAATTGCCCTCCTTTTTAAATATTAATATAATATTATTTTTTGAATCATTTATTTTAACCCCATACATTTGAGATTTTGCTAAAACACCACAGCCACTTAAAAGTTGAATTTCTAACAAAATCATCCCCACCCACCTCAAGCCACTGCCGGCTGCCGTCGACAGTCGCCGGAATTGCGCACGATCGGCTGGATTTGGCCAGTTGTGCGCTAATTCAGCTATGTCGACCGCGGTGGTTGTTGGCAAGTGGTGGTGGTCTTGGGTGGCCTACAATTTGTTTTAAATACAAGGGCATTACTGTCCAAAGACTTAATTAATTAAGGGTAAAATTGCAATGGTAGGTTCATGTAAATTAATTTCAAAATAAGGGTATTTTTGTCAAAAAAAATTATTAATAAGGTAAAATTGTAACAAAATTAACATTACCAAGTAATCTTAAAATACCTAAAAAAATTGAGGTAATCAAATTATCACATATATAACCAACAATAATTATTATTGACTTTAGAAGATTACCGAAATCTTATATTATTTGATAATTAAACGTGGTAATTGTTAGGGCCAAAAATCATCCTTAGCCCAAATAGGAAAACGGGATTGACAATGAGGAAGAGACCAAGTCCAACCCCGATGCGGCCCAATCCGGATTAGGCCCATTTGATACGAGATGTAGTCGGCCCAAACCATCCGGGCACAAGCCTCCTAACCCCAGTTCACTTCCTGGACCTATGAGCAAGTTCAGAGCCCACAGGTACCCACATATCACTTTCCTATTCAAGACCACTTTCCTATTCGAACACTGGTAAAGTGGCTCACTACCGCCCTAATTCCTCTAGGGTCCGTGTCAGAGTCACACTAGGATTCCTTCTCACGCTAGGATAAGGGGATCAAAGGGCGTATCCCTGGAGGAAAGGGATTGCCACGAGAACTCCCAATCCCACCAGGATTGAGAGACCAGACAGTCACTATATAAACAGAGGCTAGCCCTCTCACAAGACAGATTACACTTCACCTTCATACCCGGAGTTCTTGCTTGAGGACTTCACGTCATCGCCGTAGTCACAGTCCTCGACTAGACTTCTGGTAACCTCTCTACTCCCTAGCCCTCACTAAATTAGCCTCTTTCAGCCTAGTTGACTTGAGCGTCGGAGTGCCTACGGCAAACACCACCCCGATGTTTTCCGTCGCTTCACGTTTGTTTCTCTACGTGTGCAGGTGCAGCGGATCGCTAGTGGCCTCAACCTCACGGGATCAGATCCCCCTTCTGTACAGGTAGATTTTTACGTCTACAGTAATCTAAGTAATATAGTAATATAAGATAACATTAACTCAATAACGAGGAATAACCGCCAACCAAATGCCCCCTTAAAAGAATCCAATTTCGTTGTAGCAACGGTCCTTATTTTTAAGATTTTGACCCAAATCGAAATATAATCATCAAGGACAAGATGGGAAAATCGCAACTCCTATATAAATATAATTTTAAGCCCAAAATGTAAGGATTACATTAGAGTTAATTTGTGAGGTAAGTGGATAATACCAAACGTATAACAAAATTTACAAATATTTGTTGTGCAAAGTGAGATGACAGGAGATGAATAGAAAAATGAATATAAGAGCATCTCCAATGGTGTTCTTTATTTTAAAGAGCATATTTCATATAAATAAAGAACATCTTCATTAACTTCTAAATATAAAGAACAAGATTTGTATTCAAATCCAATAGACTCTTTAAATTAGACTTAACAAATAGGAGAAAAACTTAATAGGAGAGATAAATCATAAATAAAATCCATAGAAACTTACAATTTATTATTTAAAATTAGGATAGATAGTGAAATTTGACTCTCTAAATGTGAAGAGTCAAACTCACTATTTAATTTATATTTAAAGAATAAAAACTCGGTTGGACTCTTATTTCTATGGATAAACTCTTTATAATAAAGAGTTTGGGTCATATAAAAAGTCTTTTAGAAATGCTCTAACTTATTATATTCAGTCTTCTATTCATCTCTTGTCACCTCACTTTGTACAATAAATCTTTGTAAGAGGTAAAATAGCGAGAATTGTGACACAAAAAAACCCGTTCTCAAAAGAGCTAATACAACTTAGGGGGTGTTTGTCTAAGCTTATAAGTTGGTCAAACTAGCTTATAAGCTCTAAAATTAAGCTGACATGTTTGTTTATAACTTTTTTGAACTTATAAGTTGAGCTTATAAGCCAAAAAAAATAAGTTGGGGGGGAGGTACTTTTTTTTTTTTTTTTGCTTATAAACTAGTTTGACTAAGTATATTACCACATTATCCTTGTTTAATTTTAAAATTCCATAGTATACCATTGTTTAATGTAATACCATTTTTAGTCATTTTATAATAAAATGTGGCTTATAAGTACATTTTATTATAAAATGACTAAAAAGGGTACTACATTAAATAAGGGTATATTATAGAATTTTAAAATTAGAAAAGGATAATGTGGTAATATACTTGGTCAAACTAACTTATAAGCAGAATGCTTATAAGCAACAACAAAAAAAGTACCTCCCCCATAACTTTTTTTTTTTTTTTTATAAGCTCAAAAAAGTTATAAACAAACATGTCAGCTTAATTTTAGAGCTTATAAGCTAGTTTGACCAGCTTATAAGCTTAGATAAACACCCTTTAGTAAATTCTTGCTTTGGAACCATAGAGAACAACTTTGCCCGTTAGGGGTGTTCAAAAGTGGTTAACCGGTTTTCTGAACCGAACCGGGTTTTCGGTTCGGGAACCGAAATCGAACCGATTTGGAGGGAAAACCGGTTTTTCGGTTAACTAAAAAACCAGTTAACCACTTTAAAAAAACCGGTTAACCAGTTTTGAACCGGTTTTCCCTTTTTTTTTATAAAACTTTTTTTTTTAATTTTTTCCTAATTTAAATTGTAAATATAAACAATACATATCCAAATAAAAATTAAACATTCATATATATTCATTGACCACTACTAACAATACATTAAAAATTGATACAAATAAAAGTCCGAAATGAAATTATTTTTTAATTTAATATATAATATATAATATATATTTTTATTTTTATTTTTATTTGATATATATATATATAACCGGTTCAAAAAATCAGTTTTGGTTAATCGTTTTTATTTTCTCCTGAACCGGTAACCGAACCTAAAATTTGGTTTTTTTTAATTTTTCGAACTATAACCGAACCGTTTTTTCGGTTAACCGGGTGGCCGGTTCGGTTTGGTTTTTACATTTTTTTTAACACCCCTATCGCCCGTGTTGTCGTCAGCATGCAACACACGACCAAAATAACATCGAAATTTGGGTAATCCATCTCTGTAGCAACGTCTATTTATCCAGCAATTAATTAATTAAACTGGTATTATATACTCATCTTGCAGTCAATAATGTAGAGTAATTTGTTGAGACCATCAAAATTGAAGAGGCACATTCTTATGTGTTGGTGATTGGCTTTTATCCATGCTATATCACAAGATAACATGGGATTATCCAAATTGTCGGTAACAACAACCATTGCACAACATATGCAACCAACGTTGTCATGTTGAGTTGTTTGGCATGGCTTATCTCTAAAGGGTGGGCTTATTTACTAGTCAAAAAAGCTTATATAAAGTAATAAGTATTTTAAATATTACTTTAGGTTGTATTATTATATTTTAAAAAGTTTTAAATAAGTTTTATTACAACTTGCCTTACAAGTTCAAAAATTTGAGCTTTTTCTCATTATTATTTTTATTAGATTATTTAAAGCATTGAATTAAAAATATATCTTTTATTCTATTTTGTAAATTTGACTTCATCGATTAGTATATTAAAAGTTTTTTTTTTTTTTGGTAAATTAATACTAAAAAACTCTTTTGTTTTTTTTCTAATAAAAAAAGTAAAAAGCTAACAAAATTTTCATAATTCTACAAGCTCTATTCTAGCAGGCTATTCTTTTATAAACATTACTCATATAAGCTGTACCAAACAGACCATAAAATCCTTAATGATAAGAATTTATTAGAGTAAAGTATATGAAATTATAGCCTTTATAAAATATTTTATTTGTTGTTTGGTTAAGGAAATATAATTTTTTTTTAGTATTGGTTTAAAAAAAAATAATAATATACAAGAATAATTTAATTTAACTTTAAGAAAAAAAATTAAATAATTTAATTTAAATTTATGAAATAGAATAATTTTTTTTCTTAAATTTCAAAATATATATATACAAAAAACTCTGTTATGCTTGAAAAGGTAGGGTTGACGTAGAGTCTTATCAGCATGGGGTGGTCAGAACTTGAAAAAGTTCTGCGACATTTCAGATGCAGCCACGTCGCATAATGACGTAGGTGGCACGCCCCTGTCAGTGCAATGGGTGAGTGTCAGATTAGTAGATGGTTGGAAATCATCCACGTGTCTAAACCCTGCATAAGTCGAGGAAATTGCTCGAGCAGGTGAGCAATGGGACGCAAAGAATGATTTGCACGATACCCATCCACTTACAGATTTAGTAATTATTATCTTGGTTCAGCCCACTATAAATAGAGGTCTTCACTCTCATTTGCGGGATTGGCTAATTTTATGCTAAAATAGTTTACTCTCTCTCTCTCTCTCTCTCTTTTATATTCTCTTTAAATTGTAACTCAGCTCGTTAAACGCAACCTGACCTTACTCTCATTAATACAATATCAGTGGACGTAGAATTCTCTTTTGAGCATCCGAACCATTTTAAATATTGTCTTTCACCCTTTATTTAACTAAATATTCGCATATTGCATGTAACTTTTAAGCCCGTTTAGCATTTCTCACGTGTAAATAGTTGGTGTCAAAATCAAGTATCAACGTTATCAAATTCTTAAAAAACCGTTTTTAATGTACAACCAAATATGCTCATTATTTTATATTGACGTAATCACAGTTATGTAATAAAAATAACCTAAACTTCCGTCATTTATAAATTATAATGCACTAGATAGTAGATACAAATTACAAGCGCAACACCATAACAAAATTCGAATTTTAAATATCATCGGGACCCATAATCTAACGGCCCAGATCCTACTCGCGCATAACATCAGGGGGAGCCCACACGCACCAAAATAAATCATAATTGCACCCATCTCTTGCCGGAAGTGTAATAGTATTACTGCTCTACTTTTGTTTATTCTCACCCACACCTCAAACGCAAACCATTCCACTGAAGAAGAAAAGTTTTAAAACGACACCGTGCGAGACGGTGTGTTTGCAGTTTCAATAATGGACGATTACACGAGAGAAATGATGGACCTGAAAACCCTAGTCACTCGAACGCTTGAGAAGAAGGGCGTCCTCGCTAAGATCCGGGTACCAATTCCAAAACTAAACTTCTTTTATTTCGTTCACAATTTGTGTTTAGTTGTTTTGTTGCCGAGATGGTTTGATCAAGTTGAGAAGGGGGGAAATGAGACTAATTAGTGTTTCTTATTTAAGTTGGATCTCGTATAATGTATTAAAATCGAGGAATTTTTACGAGTTATAGATCTCATTTCTTCTTCTTTTTTTGAATTAAAAAAAAAAAAATTACGCGGAATTAGGGTTTTGTGAAGTTTAAATTAAGTAACTTATGGCTGGATTAATGTTGTTTGGAATATCACTTCTTTGAGAAGATGGATGGATAGGATTAAAATTTCGAATCCGAAAGCTCATTTGAAGTTAGGGTTTTGCTGCTCTATGAGTAAGGCTTTAATATGGTTGTTCGGGTAATGATTGAAAGTGTTTCAGTTTTGGAATTCGTTTTCTAAAATTTCTGAAAATGGATCTTTTATTAACGTTATCAGTCTTTTTTAGATTATTTCTGTAATCTTTTAGTGTTTATTTAATGCGGTATAATCATATGAATTTGCTGGAGGCAATTTCTTTTGATATCAATATTCAATAGGAGATGGAAATATACCACCAAACGATGGTCAGAATTTTTATGTGCTATGACTATCAAGAGTTGTTATGTGCTAGGAACACATTCTGAACATATTGTTGAATGTTGGACAAAGCTGTGGAATTCTTACTATTGGTTCAGATTATCTGTTTGGAGGAGTGAGAGTAGTTGTGTTATGATACTTTTAGTGCTGATTGCCTATATAACTTGCCGTTTTGTATGTCACTGTGGTGGTATTAATTGTATGAATTAGAGTAGTATCCTTATTTGACTGACTGACGTTTGGGAGGTTTGCTATCTAACCATTTAGTTAATATGGCTTTTGGTTTTTCGAAGAACCAGATGCTATCACCCAATTTTTGTTGCACCTTTTTAACTCAATTCTTTTGTTTTCTTGCTAGGCCGAACTCAGAGCCAGTGTTTTTGAAGCTATTGAAGAGGAGGACCAGGTGATTGAAAAGGAGGAAGGTCTGCCTCCTGCCTTATTGGGTAGCTGCAATGATCGCGCAAAACAACTTCATGCTTCTCCCTCAGGTCACTCTGCATATATTAACTTTGTTCTCTCCTTTTTAACTTTGAAAGAAATCCTTATTTGGTGTTGGGAAATTCACTCAACATATATATAGATAGTGTTATTTGAATATGTTGGTTGTTTATTGATTATAGTTCTCTAATTAAGAAATTGTCTGAGCCATTTGTTGCACTTATCATATCCATTAGGATGGTAATGGGTGAGTTCCAGGATGGTAATAGAAATTGCATAAATAGTGGCTTGGTATTCCTCAAATGATAAGAATATTACAAATCAAAGTGATATGTATAAAAACCAAATTTTATGCACCAATACTATTCTTGTGGGAGCATGCAGTTTCTAAGTGTCTAGAGGGAAAAGCGGTTGTCTTTAATGGTTATACAACTATAATATATGATTCATATATTACTATTACTGTCTCTATATTCCTTTAGCATGTTAATTTTTAGTCGAGAGTTTTAGTAATATAAATGAATTACTAGCTGCATACAAAGAAGATAATTTTAGGTGTTTACTTGTACTTCCCCCATGATCTGTGTAATTCTCTTTCACACCCAGTATTTTCAATATCTGATCTTATACCCAACATGAAATTGTTGTTTGATGTAGTATCTAAATGTGGCTCTGATTGTTTTTAGAATTTTGGCATAAGTGCTATTCTAAAATTGAGAGAAGTTCTCAGTCTTTTTGAACTTATGTTTTTGCTTATGCTCATCTTTTTCTTTTTTTTTCACTTTTATGACTTTTTAAATGCAGGAAGGTTACTAACTGCATTAATATGTGAATACTTAGACTGGGCTCAACTAAACCACACAATGAAAGTTTATCTGCCAGAATGTAATTTGGTAATCAAGTAATTTTGCAATGCATAGTTATAATGTAATCCATTATTACTTTATATATGTGTAGTTATATTTGCTTATATGTGAATGACTTCATGTTCATTGCAGCAAAAAGATGCTTGGAAATCTGAGTTGAAGGAATTTAGTAGCAAAAATGGTTATGATCTTAACAAAAATGGAGATAGTGCTCCTTTGCTTTTGGATGTTCTGGAAGGATTTTTGAAGTTTGAGGTATGATGTTGCACCTGTTTCTAGGGTCAACTTTCCCAAGATTTTTTGTTTTATAGGAAATCAAGTCAACTTTTCTGAGATTCAAACATGTAATGTGGAACTTCTTTGATAGTTGAAGTTTGAAACTTTGATGGTATCCTTTTTGAATGCGGTTCATCTTCGTTTTTCATTGTTTTTATCTACAAAAAATCATACATGCTATTCATTGCTTTTTAATTTCTGATTATCTTTGAAAAAAGGCTAAAGCTGTATTGGTTATCAACTAGTTCTGGGATTGAGTTTTGTTTTTCTGCAATTTCCGCAGAATTCATCCCAAGCAAGGGCTAGTGGAAGGAGACCACCAGAATCTGAGGTCTTGTCCAATTTAGAGTCCAGGAATGTACGAAGACCTTCATCATCGTCTGTTGCTGGGGGCTTACCTCCATTGGGAAGGTGCTTGGCCAACATTTCCATTTTTCATTCTCTTTTATTTCTTTCTCTGCTGTTTTGCTTTTCCTATTCATGTCACTTGCGGTTAATATGTTTTTTTTGTGTCACATTCACAATAGGCCCCTTCCTGCTTCTCAAGCATCTGGTAAGTGATTATTTTATGTTGTATTTATTCTATTTTCCTCTTGCTGTCTCTTCTGTATCTGATACTTTCTGCGATTTAGATAGGAGAGCTGGGTCATCCATGTCTGGTTACAGGAAAGATGAATACAATTGGAGATATGACAGCGATGAGCTTTCAGATGATGTGATTCGAGCATCGGCTGCACTGGAAAACCTTCAGTTGGACAGAAAAGCTCGGAATCTAACTACATCATGGCGGTTTGTTTTTCAACACCCTTTGAACCAAAATTTTCTTTCAATTTTGTATATATTAAAAAAAGGTGAACTTTGGATACTTCCGTAGACAAATTTTTGTAGTGGTAGTATGGGCCTCATGGTTGGAGGAGATATTTGGGTCTTTAAGATACGGGATAATTTTTGCTTTACGATGAGGATTTTCAGCAGTTTTGGTGGTTCATCTATTTGTTGCATATCATGCCTTTGGAACTGACATGTCTTTTACCATCCAATGGCTACATATTTAAGTATTAACTCCTTTTGTTTCTATTTGAGCTCCTCAAGTGTGTTGAGGAAGGGTTCAGTTTGCCTTCAGATAAGAATTTGAGATGTCAATTATGGTGTTGGGATGCCTTTTTATTGTGTCAATCTAATGTCATATTCTAAAGCCTAGAAGGTTTGAAACAACTACGCAGAAAAACGTAATCAACAGAAAGAATTTCTTCCACGCATAATCCTTGTTTCCCCTGGATTCTTTCTTCAGTCATTAATACTGTCATTGTCTGTCCAAAAGGCTTTCTGCTGAATATTTACATGGTTTGCTATTGTTTGTCGATGATTTGTTCTGCCAGTTTTTACATGGAAGATGGATTTGACAATTAGGCGTATTTGAACCATACAAAATTTGTGTGTTTGTGTGTCCAGCAACTAGATCCTGTACTTTTTTAATGTTACTTTATTCTTAGAGATCAAGTCTGATTTTCGTTATCACAATTCAGCATGGGCCCATTTGTTCATTTTTACTCTTATAAAGTATGAGTAGTAGATTCCTCATTCCTTTCTTCGTTGTCCTTATCATATGGCTGTCATGGCATAAAACCTCAAGAATTCTTGATCATCATGTGCTCAGCAGTGAAATGTCTAATAATGATCTGGCGGATTTGGTTGCAGGCATGCCGGTGATGGAATCAACGATGATGATGGTAGGCATGATCATATGTAGTGAAGGGCATCCTGTGTAATACGGCACGTGTAGTTTAGTGTGTATCTTTAATTTGCAATTGTAATGTTTTATTAACCATCAATTGAGGATAGTGTTATGTACGTTTACATATTCTGCCATCTGCTTTAGTTTTTTTTTGTCTGGGCTTCCAGTTTCTTATTTTTTTTTGGTTTCATCTGAATTCATTTAAAAATTTCAGTGCTTGTTCCTCTACAAACTTGATCATTGCATTAGAATCTTCCAAAGTATAAATCAATGCATAGAAAGAAGTCCAGTTCAAGCTCGAACAATCAATTCAGCTTCCTTTATATAAATATCTCTTTGAATTTGATAATAAAATAGTGCCAGGAATCAAAGAGTTTATTCCCATAATTATGCCCTTTTTTCTAAACAGTTTGTTATAAAATATCTTTCTGGAGGAGTATCTGTCATTTGCTTTTTTAAAACAAGAAAAACACTTCCCAAAACAAAAACAACTCCCAAATTTATTCAATTATCAATTTATCACATCCACACATAGCTGTACACTTGTCCTTTTCCCTATGCAGAGTCTAGAAAAAGAAAAATTAAACCTCGTGGCAAAATTTACTAATTTAGACGTCAACATCAGGTCACGTGTCTCTCCTCACTTCAGGGACTCAGATTTCCATAAGAAAGCCGACCAGAAACCTCCGTTAAACTCTTCAAAGTCCAAAGCTTCACAATTCTCTCTCTCTGTCGCTCTGAAACTGTGACGATGTCGTTTTTAAACCGTGTTCTGAGAGCGAGAGCCTTGTCATCAACAGAGACATTACTATTCGTATCTCGACCTTTCTCTTCGTCTTCTTGTGTTAATTCCGGAACTGACCTTCAACTAGGTGCGTCTTTTCCTACCAAGCCTCCGTCTTCTCTTACGAAAATCTCCAAGGACAGAAATGTCCAATGGGTTTTTCTCGGTTGCCCCGGCGTCGGGAAAGGTACTTACGCTTCTAGGCTCTCCAATATGTTGGGAGTCCCTCACATCGCCACCGGTGATCTCGTCCGCGATGAGCTCGCTTCGTCGGGCCCACTTGCCTCTCAGGTCGCTTTTAGCTTTTTTAATTTGTGATTTTTGGATTATGTTTTTCAGCTTAAACAATCAAAATTAATAATTTAGAGAAAATAAAATTCGAGTTAATGTGGCTGATTGAAATTGTAGCTCGTATTTGAGTGGTTGAGCTAGATTAGATGGTAGGAAAGTGAATTTAGTGTTAATTGAATTATTGTAAAAGCCTCTAGCTCTTGTATTAATTGTTAATTGACAGTGAGGTTGTCAATTCGCTCTACTTTTTGTTTGTTCTCTTGATGTTAGATTTAAAGCTGAACCGTGAGCATCAAGAAATCTGGGAAAGAGGTGATTGTTGGTAAACTGATGTTATTGTTGTTTTTGCAATTAAAACATTAAAGGAGTGTGAGAAATATTGGGAGGCGATTTTATGGATTTCTGAATACTCTGTTTGGAGAGAGGGACGGAGTACGTGGGGTATTGAGTATTCAGAAATCCATAAAATTTTGGTATTGACTATTGAGGACTACTTTTACTTGAAACATTTTCTTCAGATTAACCCTATTTACCCTTCTTCCCCCACCAAACATAATGGAAACAAATTTGTGAACTAGTCTATTAGATGCCTGGGGATCAATGTATACTTTGATAGTGAAATCGCACCATCTTTAGTGGACCATTTTGTGTTGCATATATATATTTGTCTTTAAAATTTTGGGTTTCTTTGGTTGGGAACTCTTTGGATTGCGACTATATAGCACTACCTGAGATCTATATTGTCTTTAATTAGTGCAAAATATTGTTTTTAGAAACAATTGCTATTTCATTTTTTCACTACATAAGATACATTATGTTACTTTTACCTTTGCATGCTATGGTTATGGTTTAGAGACATGGCTACAGCAATGGTGAATTGAACTTGTGCATGCCAAGCTCTAAATTATTAGTTTAGGATTCGCTGTTTTCACTTTTATTTCCTCTTTTAGCTTTTTTTTTTCCTCCATTTTGCAGCTTGCAGAAATTGTGAATCATGGGAAATTAGTTTCAGATGAAATAATAATAAATTTATTGTCGAAGCGTCTTGAAGCTGGAGAAGCCAAGGGTGAATCTGGATTTATTCTTGATGGTTTTCCTCGAACTATAAGACAGGCGGTGAGCACTACTTGTGATCAATATCTGGAATATTGAAATGTTTGTTTGGCTCTTTATATGATTATGTCAATGTGGTAGGAATATTTAGAACTGAATAAGAAAAAGTGAAAAGATAGGCTTATAAATTTATATATTGAAAGGGAGCTTGTTTGAAGAAGACAGACAGATACAAAACCTTCTTAGGACTTCCAAATGTAGTCTTATATGCCTTTTGGTCTACAAATAAAGTTAACCATGTGTGAACAGCTCTTGTTCTAATAAATTTTCTTCTGTCATTTCAGTTTTTACTGTATATATCATGAGGAAATGTTTTTCCCAAAGTTTAGTGAATTGACATAGCAAGACAATTAAATACATTGAACTAATATATGCCTGATTCAAGGGATGGTCTTGGAGGTAAACTTTTAGATTATTGAATACTTATAGCAAGTACATGGAAGAGTTGATTGTCATACACTGGTATCCGAAGCATATTAGATTGTGGAATATCATTTTCTAGTCCCATTTTTCATTCTCCTTGAAACATTTCTCTGTGCTCTAACTTTTATTTTATCATTTTCTATTTTCTTCATTTCCTTACAGGAAATATTAGAGGGAGTGACGGACATTGACTTGGTGGTGAACCTGAAGCTGCAGGAAGAGGCGTTGGTTGCAAAATGCCTTGGAAGAAGAATATGTAGTGAGTGCGGGGGAAACTACAATGTTGCTTGTATTGACATCAAGGGTGAAAATGGCAGCCCTAGAATGTACATGGCTCCACTTCTTCCCCCTGCGCATTGTGAATCAAAGCTTATCACTCGACCTGATGACACTGAAGAAGTTGTCAAGGAACGGCTTCGTATATATAATGAGATGGTATTCTCCATTGTCTCAGATGTTTGTTAATTCATTCTCTAGAAATGCACTGACACACGAAGCCATTTTTATGTGATTCTATATTTCATGACATATTCGGAACATGCACCTAAAAGATATCTAGGGGATTTCTCTATATGGAGGTCTCATGTGTCCGAGGCATTGCTGCATGACACCTGTTTCTGTCCTCATTTTGAACACTTTTAAGATGTTCATATACATATACTAGCAAAATGTGCTGAAGAAGAAGGCTTTTTTTATCACTTTGTTCAAGAACTTAGCAATATCTCACATAAGTTGTTGTTCTTTCCTGTAAAGGCAAACTGAAAAGCAGATAAATCTGTGCATTGATTATGTAACTAAGTTTAAAAATCTTGCATATAGCTGCCTACTCTTGTTCTGGAGGTTAAGGTCCTTAAGGATGTTAGCATTTGACAGGTCCACGTCTAAATGCAAAATAGAACTTCCTCACACCCATTCTAGCTAGCTTTTCAACTGTCAAGCATGTTTTCTTATTTATTTTCATTAATCAATTAACAACACATGAACTATTTTTACTATGTCAAAGATACAAAATAATGCTTATCTGTGGTTCAGTGAGTAACAAGTGCTTCGCAAATTTATCTTTTAACCTGCAGACTCGGCCAGTGGAGGAGTTCTACCGCAGTCGTGGGAAGTTGTTAGAGTTCAATCTTCCAGGCGGTATCCCTGAATCCTGGCCAAAGCTGCTTCAAGCTCTGAATCTTGAAGACCATGATGATAAACAATCTGCAGCAGCATGAGTTTTTAGAATCCTGTAGTATATTTACAAAGTAAATTAGATCATTCTTTGCAAGTGTAGGAAGTGCATGCATATTATTTTTACAAAGAAGCAAATGAACATTTATTTGCAGTTAGTGGAAAGACAGCTACACTAATACTAGTTATAGTTCCCTTTCGAGGGTTTGGAGATGTGTATGACGGTTATGGTGTCCGAGATGAAGATGATGTCCTGCTGTTCTTAATGATAGTTGGCCGACAGATGGTTTAGTTTATAGTTGTTCTGTATATTTATAGCTGCGATTCGTACTGCAATGATCGCGCAAAACACCTTCATGCTTCTCCCTCAGGTCACTCTGCATATATTAACTTTGTTCTCTCCTTTTTAACTTTGAAAGAAATCCTTATTTGGTGTTGGGAAATTCACTCAACTATATAATAGATAGTGTTATTTGAATATGTTGGTTGTTTATTGATTATAGTTCTCTATTAAAATTGTCTGAGCCATTTGTTGCACTTATCTAACCATTAGGATTATGGGTGAGTTCCGAGATGGTAATAGAATTGCATAAATAGTGGCTTGGATTCCTCAAATGATAAGAATATTACAAATCAAAGTGATATGTATAAAAACCAAATTTATGCACCAATACTATTCTTGTGGGAGCATGCAGTTTCTAAGTGTCTAGAGGGAAAGCGGTTGTCTTTAATGGTTATACAACTATAATATATGATTCATATATTACTATTACTGTCTCTATATTCCTTTAGCATGTTAATTTTAGTCGAGATTTTAGTAATATAAATGATTACTATGCATCAAAGAAGATAATTTTAGGTGTTTACTTGTACTTCCCCCATGATCTTGTAATTCTCTTTCACGCCCAGTACTTTCAATATCTGATCTTATACCCACATGAAATTGTGTTTGTTGTAGTATCTAAATGTGGCTCTGATTGTTTTTAGAATTTTGCAAGTCTATTCTAAAATTGAGAGAAGTTCTCAGTCTTTTTGAACTTATGTTTTTGCTGATGCTCATCTTTTTTTTTTCACTTTTATGACTTTTTAAATGCAGGAAGGTTACTAACTGCATTAATATGTGAATACTTAGACTGGGCTCAACTAAACCACACAATGAAAGTTTATCTGCCTGAATGTAATTGGTAATCAAGTAATTTTGCAATGCATAGTTAATGTAATCCATTATTACTTTATATATGTATAGTTATATTTGCTATATGTGGATGACTTCATGTTCATTGCACAGCAAAAAGTGCTTGGAAATCTGAGTTGAAGGAATTTAGTAGCAAAAATGGTTATGATCTTAACAAAAATGGAGATAGTGCTCCTTTGCTTTGGATGTTCTGGAAGATTTTTGAAGTTTGAGGTATGATGTTGCACTGTTTCTAGGGTCAACTTTCCAAGATTTTTTGTTTTATCGGAATCAAGTCAACTTTTCTGAGATTCAAACATGTAATGTGGAACCTTTGATAGTTGAAGTTTGAAACTTTGATGGTATCCTTTTTGAATGTGGTTCGTCTTCGTTTTTCATTGTTTTTTATCTACAAAAATCATACATGCTATTCATTGCTTTTTATATTCTGATTATCTTGAAAAAAGGCTAAAGCGTATTGGTTATCAACTGTTCTGGGATTGAGTTTTTTGTTTTCTGCAATTTCCGCAGAATTCATCCCACAGGGCTAGGGGAAGGAGACCACCAGAATCTGAGCCTTGTCCAATTTAGAGTCCAGGAATGTACGAAGACCTTCATCATCGTCTGTTGCTGGGGCTTACCTCCATTGGGAGTTGCTTGGCCACATTTCCATTTTTCATTCTCTTTTATTTCTTTCTCTGCTGTTTTGCTTTTCCTATTCATGTCACTTGCGGTTATATGTTTTTTGGTGTCACATTCACAATAGGCCCCTTCCTGCTTCTCAAGCATTCTGGTAACTGATTATTTTATGTTGTATTTGTTCCTTCCTCTTGCTGGTCTCTTCTGTATCTGATACTTTCTGCGATTTAGATAGGAGAGCTGGGTCATCCATGTCTGGTTACAGGAAAGATGAATACGGAGATATGACAGCGATGACTTTCAATGATGTGATTCGAGCATCGGGCTGCCTGGAAACCTTCAGTTGGACAGAAAAGTGGAATCTAACTACATCATGGCGGTTTGTTTTTCAACACCCTTTGAACCAAAATTTTCTTTCAATTTTGTATATATTAAAAAGGTGAACTTTGGATACTTCCGTAGACAAATTTTGTAGTGGTAGTATGGGCCTCATGGTTGGAGGGATATTTGGTTCTTTAAGATACGGGATAATTTTTGCTTTACGATGAGGATTTTCAGCAGTTTTGGTGGTTCATCTATTGTTGCATATCAGCCTTTGGAACTGACATGTCTTTAACCATCCAATGGCTACATATTTAAGTATTAACATCCTTTTGTTTCTATTTGAGCTCCTCAGTGTGTTGAGGAAGGTGTTCAGTTTGCCTTCAGATAAGATTGAGATGTCAATTATGGTGTTGGGATGCCTTTTTATTGTGTCAACTAATGTCATATTCTAAAGCCTAGAAGGTTTGAAACAACCATGCAAAAAACGTAATCAACAGAAAGAATTTCTTCCACGCATAATCCTTGTTTCCCCTGGATTCTTTCTCCATCATTAATACTGTCATGTTGCTGCTATTGTTCATGGTTTCTGCTGAATGTTACATGGTTTGCTATTGTTTGTCGTGATTTTTCTGCCAGTTTTTACATGGAAGATGGATTTGACAATTAGGCGTATTTGAACCATACAAAATTTGTGTGTCTGTGTGTCCAGCAACTAGATCCTGTACTTTTTTAATGTTACTTTATTCTTAGAGATCAAGTCTGATTTTCGTTATCACAATTCAGCATGGGCTCATTTGTTCATTTTACTCTTATAAAGTATGAGTAGTAGATTCCTCATTCCTTTCTTCGTGTCCCTTATCATATGGCTGTCATGGCATATAATCTCAAGAATTATTCTGATCATCATGTGCTCAGCAGTGAAATGTCAATAATGATCTGCCGGATTTGGTTGCGGGCATGCCGGTGATGGAATCAACGATGATGATGGTAGGCATGATCATATGTAGAGTGAGGGGCATCCTGTGTAATACGGCACGTTAGTTAGTGTGTATCTTTAATTTGCATTGTAATGTTTTATTAACCATCAATTGAGGATAGTGTTATGTACTTTACATATTCTGCCATCTGCTTTAGTTTTTTTTTGTCTGGCTTCCAGTTTCTTATTTTTTTTTGTTTCATCTGAATTCATTAAAAATTTCAGTGCTTGTTCCTCTACAAACTTTACATTGCATAGAATCTCCAAAGTATAAATCAATGCATAAAAAGTCCAGTTCAAGCTCGAACAATCAATTCAGCTTCCTTTTATAAATATCTCTTTGAATTTGATAATAAAATAGTGCCAGGAATCAAAGAGTTTATTCCCATAATTATGCCCTTTTTCTAAACAGTTTTGTATAAAATATCTTTCTGGAGGAGTATCTGTCATTTGCTTTTTTAAAACAAGAAAAACTTCCCAAACAAAAACACTCCCAAATTTATTCAATATCATTTATCACCATCCCGATAGCTGTACACTGTCCTTTTCTCTATGTAGTCTAGAAAAAGAAAAATTAAAACCTCGTGGCTAAATTTAAACGTCAACATCAGCTCACGTGTCTCTCCTCACTTCAGGGACTCAGATTTCCAAAGAAAGCGACCAGACCTCCGTTAAACTCTTCAAAGTCCAAAGCTTCACAATTCTCTCTCTCTGTCGCTCTGAAACTGTGACGATGTCGTTTTTAAACCGTTGTCTGAGAGCGAGAGCCTGTCATCAACAGAGACATTACTATTCGTACTCGACCTTTCTCTTCGTCTTCTTGTGTTAATCGGAACTGACCTTCAAACTAGGTGCGTCTTTTCCTACCAAGCCTCCGTCTTCTCTTACGAAAATCTCCAAGGACAGAAATGTCCAATGGGTTTTTCTCGGTTTGCCCCGGCGTCGGGAAGGTACTTACGCTTCTAGGCTCTCTATATGTTGGGAGTCCCTCACATCGCCACCGTGATCTCGTCCGCGAGACTCGCTTCGTCGGGCCCACTTGCCTCTCAGGTGCTTTTTAGCTTTTTAATTTGTGATTTTTGATTATGTTTTTCAGCTTAAACAATCAAATTATAATTTAGAGAAATAAATTCGAGTTACAGGCTGATTGAATTGTACGCGTATTTGAGTGGTTAGCTAGATTAGATGGTAGGAAAGTGATTTAGTGTTAATTGAATTATTGTAAAAGCCTCTAGCTCTTGTATTAATTGTGAATTGACATGAGTTGTCAATTCGCTCTACTTTTTGTTTGTTCTCTTGATGTTAGATTTAAAGCTGAACCGTGAGCATCAAGAATCTGGGAAAGAGGTATTGTTTTAAACTGATGTTATTGTTGTTTTTGCAATTAAAACATTAAGGAGTGTGAGAAATATTGGAGGCGATTTTATGGATTTCTGAATACTCTGTTTGGAGAGAGGGACGGAGTACGTGGGGTATTGAGTATTCAGAAACCATAAAATTTGGTATGACTATTGAGGACTACTTTTACTTGAAACATTTCTTCAGAATAACCCTATTTACCCTCTTAGCAGGCTATTCTTTTATAAACATTACTCATATAAGCTGTACCAAACAGACCATAAAATCCTTAATGATAAGAATTTATTAGAGTAAAGTATATGAAATTATAGCCTTTATAAAATATTTTATTTGTTGTTTGGTTAAGGAAATATAATTTTTTTTTAGTATTGGTTTAAAAAAAAATAATAATATACAAGAATAATTTAATTTAACTTTAAGAAAAAAAATTAAATAATTTAATTTAAATTTATGAAATAGAATAATTTTTTTTCTTAAATTTCAAAATATATATATACAAAAAACTCTGTTATGCTTGAAAAGGTAGGGTTGACGTAGAGTCTTATCAGCATGGGGTGGTCAGAACTTGAAAAAGTTCTGCGACATTTCAGATGCAGCCACGTCGCATAATGACGTAGGTGGCACGCCCCTGTCAGTGCAATGGGTGAGTGTCAGATTAGTAGATGGTTGGAAATCATCCACGTGTCTAAACCCTGCATAAGTCGAGGAAATTGCTCGAGCAGGTGAGCAATGGGACGCAAAGAATGATTTGCACGATACCCATCCACTTACAGATTTAGTAATTATTATCTTGGTTCAGCCCACTATAAATAGAGGTCTTCACTCTCATTTGCGGGATTGGCTAATTTTATGCTAAAATAGTTTACTCTCTCTCTCTCTCTCTCTCTTTTATATTCTCTTTAAATTGTAACTCAGCTCGTTAAACGCAACCTGACCTTACTCTCATTAATACAATATCAGTGGACGTAGAATTCTCTTTTGAGCATCCGAACCATTTTAAATATTGTCTTTCACCCTTTATTTAACTAAATATTCGCATATTGCATGTAACTTTTAAGCCCGTTTAGCATTTCTCACGTGTAAATAGTTGGTGTCAAAATCAAGTATCAACGTTATCAAATTCTTAAAAAACCGTTTTTAATGTACAACCAAATATGCTCATTATTTTATATTGACGTAATCACAGTTATGTAATAAAAATAACCTAAACTTCCGTCATTTATAAATTATAATGCACTAGATAGTAGATACAAATTACAAGCGCAACACCATAACAAAATTCGAATTTTAAATATCATCGGGACCCATAATCTAACGGCCCAGATCCTACTCGCGCATAACATCAGGGGGAGCCCACACGCACCAAAATAAATCATAATTGCACCCATCTCTTGCCGGAAGTGTAATAGTATTACTGCTCTACTTTTGTTTATTCTCACCCACACCTCAAACGCAAACCATTCCACTGAAGAAGAAAAGTTTTAAAACGACACCGTGCGAGACGGTGTGTTTGCAGTTTCAATAATGGACGATTACACGAGAGAAATGATGGACCTGAAAACCCTAGTCACTCGAACGCTTGAGAAGAAGGGCGTCCTCGCTAAGATCCGGGTACCAATTCCAAAACTAAACTTCTTTTATTTCGTTCACAATTTGTGTTTAGTTGTTTTGTTGCCGAGATGGTTTGATCAAGTTGAGAAGGGGGGAAATGAGACTAATTAGTGTTTCTTATTTAAGTTGGATCTCGTATAATGTATTAAAATCGAGGAATTTTTACGAGTTATAGATCTCATTTCTTCTTCTTTTTTTGAATTAAAAAAAAAAAAATTACGCGGAATTAGGGTTTTGTGAAGTTTAAATTAAGTAACTTATGGCTGGATTAATGTTGTTTGGAATATCACTTCTTTGAGAAGATGGATGGATAGGATTAAAATTTCGAATCCGAAAGCTCATTTGAAGTTAGGGTTTTGCTGCTCTATGAGTAAGGCTTTAATATGGTTGTTCGGGTAATGATTGAAAGTGTTTCAGTTTTGGAATTCGTTTTCTAAAATTTCTGAAAATGGATCTTTTATTAACGTTATCAGTCTTTTTTAGATTATTTCTGTAATCTTTTAGTGTTTATTTAATGCGGTATAATCATATGAATTTGCTGGAGGCAATTTCTTTTGATATCAATATTCAATAGGAGATGGAAATATACCACCAAACGATGGTCAGAATTTTTATGTGCTATGACTATCAAGAGTTGTTATGTGCTAGGAACACATTCTGAACATATTGTTGAATGTTGGACAAAGCTGTGGAATTCTTACTATTGGTTCAGATTATCTGTTTGGAGGAGTGAGAGTAGTTGTGTTATGATACTTTTAGTGCTGATTGCCTATATAACTTGCCGTTTTGTATGTCACTGTGGTGGTATTAATTGTATGAATTAGAGTAGTATCCTTATTTGACTGACTGACGTTTGGGAGGTTTGCTATCTAACCATTTAGTTAATATGGCTTTTGGTTTTTCGAAGAACCAGATGCTATCACCCAATTTTTGTTGCACCTTTTTAACTCAATTCTTTTGTTTTCTTGCTAGGCCGAACTCAGAGCCAGTGTTTTTGAAGCTATTGAAGAGGAGGACCAGGTGATTGAAAAGGAGGAAGGTCTGCCTCCTGCCTTATTGGGTAGCTGCAATGATCGCGCAAAACAACTTCATGCTTCTCCCTCAGGTCACTCTGCATATATTAACTTTGTTCTCTCCTTTTTAACTTTGAAAGAAATCCTTATTTGGTGTTGGGAAATTCACTCAACATATATATAGATAGTGTTATTTGAATATGTTGGTTGTTTATTGATTATAGTTCTCTAATTAAGAAATTGTCTGAGCCATTTGTTGCACTTATCATATCCATTAGGATGGTAATGGGTGAGTTCCAGGATGGTAATAGAAATTGCATAAATAGTGGCTTGGTATTCCTCAAATGATAAGAATATTACAAATCAAAGTGATATGTATAAAAACCAAATTTTATGCACCAATACTATTCTTGTGGGAGCATGCAGTTTCTAAGTGTCTAGAGGGAAAAGCGGTTGTCTTTAATGGTTATACAACTATAATATATGATTCATATATTACTATTACTGTCTCTATATTCCTTTAGCATGTTAATTTTTAGTCGAGAGTTTTAGTAATATAAATGAATTACTAGCTGCATACAAAGAAGATAATTTTAGGTGTTTACTTGTACTTCCCCCATGATCTGTGTAATTCTCTTTCACACCCAGTATTTTCAATATCTGATCTTATACCCAACATGAAATTGTTGTTTGATGTAGTATCTAAATGTGGCTCTGATTGTTTTTAGAATTTTGGCATAAGTGCTATTCTAAAATTGAGAGAAGTTCTCAGTCTTTTTGAACTTATGTTTTTGCTTATGCTCATCTTTTTCTTTTTTTTTCACTTTTATGACTTTTTAAATGCAGGAAGGTTACTAACTGCATTAATATGTGAATACTTAGACTGGGCTCAACTAAACCACACAATGAAAGTTTATCTGCCAGAATGTAATTTGGTAATCAAGTAATTTTGCAATGCATAGTTATAATGTAATCCATTATTACTTTATATATGTGTAGTTATATTTGCTTATATGTGAATGACTTCATGTTCATTGCAGCAAAAAGATGCTTGGAAATCTGAGTTGAAGGAATTTAGTAGCAAAAATGGTTATGATCTTAACAAAAATGGAGATAGTGCTCCTTTGCTTTTGGATGTTCTGGAAGGATTTTTGAAGTTTGAGGTATGATGTTGCACCTGTTTCTAGGGTCAACTTTCCCAAGATTTTTTGTTTTATAGGAAATCAAGTCAACTTTTCTGAGATTCAAACATGTAATGTGGAACTTCTTTGATAGTTGAAGTTTGAAACTTTGATGGTATCCTTTTTGAATGCGGTTCATCTTCGTTTTTCATTGTTTTTATCTACAAAAAATCATACATGCTATTCATTGCTTTTTAATTTCTGATTATCTTTGAAAAAAGGCTAAAGCTGTATTGGTTATCAACTAGTTCTGGGATTGAGTTTTGTTTTTCTGCAATTTCCGCAGAATTCATCCCAAGCAAGGGCTAGTGGAAGGAGACCACCAGAATCTGAGGTCTTGTCCAATTTAGAGTCCAGGAATGTACGAAGACCTTCATCATCGTCTGTTGCTGGGGGCTTACCTCCATTGGGAAGGTGCTTGGCCAACATTTCCATTTTTCATTCTCTTTTATTTCTTTCTCTGCTGTTTTGCTTTTCCTATTCATGTCACTTGCGGTTAATATGTTTTTTTTGTGTCACATTCACAATAGGCCCCTTCCTGCTTCTCAAGCATCTGGTAAGTGATTATTTTATGTTGTATTTATTCTATTTTCCTCTTGCTGTCTCTTCTGTATCTGATACTTTCTGCGATTTAGATAGGAGAGCTGGGTCATCCATGTCTGGTTACAGGAAAGATGAATACAATTGGAGATATGACAGCGATGAGCTTTCAGATGATGTGATTCGAGCATCGGCTGCACTGGAAAACCTTCAGTTGGACAGAAAAGCTCGGAATCTAACTACATCATGGCGGTTTGTTTTTCAACACCCTTTGAACCAAAATTTTCTTTCAATTTTGTATATATTAAAAAAAGGTGAACTTTGGATACTTCCGTAGACAAATTTTTGTAGTGGTAGTATGGGCCTCATGGTTGGAGGAGATATTTGGGTCTTTAAGATACGGGATAATTTTTGCTTTACGATGAGGATTTTCAGCAGTTTTGGTGGTTCATCTATTTGTTGCATATCATGCCTTTGGAACTGACATGTCTTTTACCATCCAATGGCTACATATTTAAGTATTAACTCCTTTTGTTTCTATTTGAGCTCCTCAAGTGTGTTGAGGAAGGGTTCAGTTTGCCTTCAGATAAGAATTTGAGATGTCAATTATGGTGTTGGGATGCCTTTTTATTGTGTCAATCTAATGTCATATTCTAAAGCCTAGAAGGTTTGAAACAACTACGCAGAAAAACGTAATCAACAGAAAGAATTTCTTCCACGCATAATCCTTGTTTCCCCTGGATTCTTTCTTCAGTCATTAATACTGTCATTGTCTGTCCAAAAGGCTTTCTGCTGAATATTTACATGGTTTGCTATTGTTTGTCGATGATTTGTTCTGCCAGTTTTTACATGGAAGATGGATTTGACAATTAGGCGTATTTGAACCATACAAAATTTGTGTGTTTGTGTGTCCAGCAACTAGATCCTGTACTTTTTTAATGTTACTTTATTCTTAGAGATCAAGTCTGATTTTCGTTATCACAATTCAGCATGGGCCCATTTGTTCATTTTTACTCTTATAAAGTATGAGTAGTAGATTCCTCATTCCTTTCTTCGTTGTCCTTATCATATGGCTGTCATGGCATAAAACCTCAAGAATTCTTGATCATCATGTGCTCAGCAGTGAAATGTCTAATAATGATCTGGCGGATTTGGTTGCAGGCATGCCGGTGATGGAATCAACGATGATGATGGTAGGCATGATCATATGTAGTGAAGGGCATCCTGTGTAATACGGCACGTGTAGTTTAGTGTGTATCTTTAATTTGCAATTGTAATGTTTTATTAACCATCAATTGAGGATAGTGTTATGTACGTTTACATATTCTGCCATCTGCTTTAGTTTTTTTTTGTCTGGGCTTCCAGTTTCTTATTTTTTTTTGGTTTCATCTGAATTCATTTAAAAATTTCAGTGCTTGTTCCTCTACAAACTTGATCATTGCATTAGAATCTTCCAAAGTATAAATCAATGCATAGAAAGAAGTCCAGTTCAAGCTCGAACAATCAATTCAGCTTCCTTTATATAAATATCTCTTTGAATTTGATAATAAAATAGTGCCAGGAATCAAAGAGTTTATTCCCATAATTATGCCCTTTTTTCTAAACAGTTTGTTATAAAATATCTTTCTGGAGGAGTATCTGTCATTTGCTTTTTTAAAACAAGAAAAACACTTCCCAAAACAAAAACAACTCCCAAATTTATTCAATTATCAATTTATCACATCCACACATAGCTGTACACTTGTCCTTTTCCCTATGCAGAGTCTAGAAAAAGAAAAATTAAACCTCGTGGCAAAATTTACTAATTTAGACGTCAACATCAGGTCACGTGTCTCTCCTCACTTCAGGGACTCAGATTTCCATAAGAAAGCCGACCAGAAACCTCCGTTAAACTCTTCAAAGTCCAAAGCTTCACAATTCTCTCTCTCTGTCGCTCTGAAACTGTGACGATGTCGTTTTTAAACCGTGTTCTGAGAGCGAGAGCCTTGTCATCAACAGAGACATTACTATTCGTATCTCGACCTTTCTCTTCGTCTTCTTGTGTTAATTCCGGAACTGACCTTCAACTAGGTGCGTCTTTTCCTACCAAGCCTCCGTCTTCTCTTACGAAAATCTCCAAGGACAGAAATGTCCAATGGGTTTTTCTCGGTTGCCCCGGCGTCGGGAAAGGTACTTACGCTTCTAGGCTCTCCAATATGTTGGGAGTCCCTCACATCGCCACCGGTGATCTCGTCCGCGATGAGCTCGCTTCGTCGGGCCCACTTGCCTCTCAGGTCGCTTTTAGCTTTTTTAATTTGTGATTTTTGGATTATGTTTTTCAGCTTAAACAATCAAAATTAATAATTTAGAGAAAATAAAATTCGAGTTAATGTGGCTGATTGAAATTGTAGCTCGTATTTGAGTGGTTGAGCTAGATTAGATGGTAGGAAAGTGAATTTAGTGTTAATTGAATTATTGTAAAAGCCTCTAGCTCTTGTATTAATTGTTAATTGACAGTGAGGTTGTCAATTCGCTCTACTTTTTGTTTGTTCTCTTGATGTTAGATTTAAAGCTGAACCGTGAGCATCAAGAAATCTGGGAAAGAGGTGATTGTTGGTAAACTGATGTTATTGTTGTTTTTGCAATTAAAACATTAAAGGAGTGTGAGAAATATTGGGAGGCGATTTTATGGATTTCTGAATACTCTGTTTGGAGAGAGGGACGGAGTACGTGGGGTATTGAGTATTCAGAAATCCATAAAATTTTGGTATTGACTATTGAGGACTACTTTTACTTGAAACATTTTCTTCAGATTAACCCTATTTACCCTTCTTCCCCCACCAAACATAATGGAAACAAATTTGTGAACTAGTCTATTAGATGCCTGGGGATCAATGTATACTTTGATAGTGAAATCGCACCATCTTTAGTGGACCATTTTGTGTTGCATATATATATTTGTCTTTAAAATTTTGGGTTTCTTTGGTTGGGAACTCTTTGGATTGCGACTATATAGCACTACCTGAGATCTATATTGTCTTTAATTAGTGCAAAATATTGTTTTTAGAAACAATTGCTATTTCATTTTTTCACTACATAAGATACATTATGTTACTTTTACCTTTGCATGCTATGGTTATGGTTTAGAGACATGGCTACAGCAATGGTGAATTGAACTTGTGCATGCCAAGCTCTAAATTATTAGTTTAGGATTCGCTGTTTTCACTTTTATTTCCTCTTTTAGCTTTTTTTTTTCCTCCATTTTGCAGCTTGCAGAAATTGTGAATCATGGGAAATTAGTTTCAGATGAAATAATAATAAATTTATTGTCGAAGCGTCTTGAAGCTGGAGAAGCCAAGGGTGAATCTGGATTTATTCTTGATGGTTTTCCTCGAACTATAAGACAGGCGGTGAGCACTACTTGTGATCAATATCTGGAATATTGAAATGTTTGTTTGGCTCTTTATATGATTATGTCAATGTGGTAGGAATATTTAGAACTGAATAAGAAAAAGTGAAAAGATAGGCTTATAAATTTATATATTGAAAGGGAGCTTGTTTGAAGAAGACAGACAGATACAAAACCTTCTTAGGACTTCCAAATGTAGTCTTATATGCCTTTTGGTCTACAAATAAAGTTAACCATGTGTGAACAGCTCTTGTTCTAATAAATTTTCTTCTGTCATTTCAGTTTTTACTGTATATATCATGAGGAAATGTTTTTCCCAAAGTTTAGTGAATTGACATAGCAAGACAATTAAATACATTGAACTAATATATGCCTGATTCAAGGGATGGTCTTGGAGGTAAACTTTTAGATTATTGAATACTTATAGCAAGTACATGGAAGAGTTGATTGTCATACACTGGTATCCGAAGCATATTAGATTGTGGAATATCATTTTCTAGTCCCATTTTTCATTCTCCTTGAAACATTTCTCTGTGCTCTAACTTTTATTTTATCATTTTCTATTTTCTTCATTTCCTTACAGGAAATATTAGAGGGAGTGACGGACATTGACTTGGTGGTGAACCTGAAGCTGCAGGAAGAGGCGTTGGTTGCAAAATGCCTTGGAAGAAGAATATGTAGTGAGTGCGGGGGAAACTACAATGTTGCTTGTATTGACATCAAGGGTGAAAATGGCAGCCCTAGAATGTACATGGCTCCACTTCTTCCCCCTGCGCATTGTGAATCAAAGCTTATCACTCGACCTGATGACACTGAAGAAGTTGTCAAGGAACGGCTTCGTATATATAATGAGATGGTATTCTCCATTGTCTCAGATGTTTGTTAATTCATTCTCTAGAAATGCACTGACACACGAAGCCATTTTTATGTGATTCTATATTTCATGACATATTCGGAACATGCACCTAAAAGATATCTAGGGGATTTCTCTATATGGAGGTCTCATGTGTCCGAGGCATTGCTGCATGACACCTGTTTCTGTCCTCATTTTGAACACTTTTAAGATGTTCATATACATATACTAGCAAAATGTGCTGAAGAAGAAGGCTTTTTTTATCACTTTGTTCAAGAACTTAGCAATATCTCACATAAGTTGTTGTTCTTTCCTGTAAAGGCAAACTGAAAAGCAGATAAATCTGTGCATTGATTATGTAACTAAGTTTAAAAATCTTGCATATAGCTGCCTACTCTTGTTCTGGAGGTTAAGGTCCTTAAGGATGTTAGCATTTGACAGGTCCACGTCTAAATGCAAAATAGAACTTCCTCACACCCATTCTAGCTAGCTTTTCAACTGTCAAGCATGTTTTCTTATTTATTTTCATTAATCAATTAACAACACATGAACTATTTTTACTATGTCAAAGATACAAAATAATGCTTATCTGTGGTTCAGTGAGTAACAAGTGCTTCGCAAATTTATCTTTTAACCTGCAGACTCGGCCAGTGGAGGAGTTCTACCGCAGTCGTGGGAAGTTGTTAGAGTTCAATCTTCCAGGCGGTATCCCTGAATCCTGGCCAAAGCTGCTTCAAGCTCTGAATCTTGAAGACCATGATGATAAACAATCTGCAGCAGCATGAGTTTTTAGAATCCTGTAGTATATTTACAAAGTAAATTAGATCATTCTTTGCAAGTGTAGGAAGTGCATGCATATTATTTTTACAAAGAAGCAAATGAACATTTATTTGCAGTTAGTGGAAAGACAGCTACACTAATACTAGTTATAGTTCCCTTTCGAGGGTTTGGAGATGTGTATGACGGTTATGGTGTCCGAGATGAAGATGATGTCCTGCTGTTCTTAATGATAGTTGGCCGACAGATGGTTTAGTTTATAGTTGTTCTGTATATTTATAGCTGCGATTCCATCTTTTGTTCAAGAGAAATGCTATCCTTACAAAGACAAATACAAAGAGGGGCATACAAAGATAAATCTTGCCCTTAATCTTTATAATTGTCTCTCTTTCTCTCTTTTTTTCCCTTCTTTTAAGGGCAAGATTTGTCTTTGTATGCTTCTTTTTGTATTTATCTTTGTAAGGCTAGTACTTCTCAAGTAGATATATGTAGCACTTGTTTTAATGTTATGATGGTTAGAAAACACCTCGCCGTGATTTTTTTCCGAGTAGTAACCATTATAAAGGTTTTTCTGATACTCATGCAGTCATGCTCATATTTTTCTTTCTCTTATTCGTGGGAAAGTGTAGGGTGCCGATTGCTTCAAAACATGAGATTTTTGTTGTCTGTTTCTTTTCCAATTTTGTTAGTAACAAGTTGACCAAACACGCATATGCAGGTACACAAATAGGATGAACAAAATATTGGTGGTTCCCCACACTAAGAAAATAAATTTTGGATTTTCTTCCTATATGGTGAATAAATTGGCCTCGTATTATTTATACAAAACCCCCGAAAAATAAATAAATTATAAGCAATGTTTATTTGACCAAGTGGATTTATGAGAAATTTCTCTTCTGTTATATGATTTCACAAGAATACTATTGACTTTGAAATAATAAATAAATATATAAAAGATTATTATTATTATTATTATTATTACAATATTGATGGTTGATTTTGATACCAATGACTTCGCACGTGCAAAGTGCTAAGAAGATCTTAGAAATTACACGTAAATTGATTATGAGAGTTGAATGAGGTGTTGTTCTCACAGTAACATCCAAAGACGTAAAAATAAAGGAGATAATAAAGATTTTTATAGTGATTCATATGCTTAAAGCAAATCCTACATCCACTGTTTTTTTTATATTAGTGCATTCTTGGCCGTTAACCTATATATATATATATGTTGATGCTTGATTTTGACACCAATGACTTCGCACGTGTTTAGTGCTAAGAAGATCTTAAAAATTACATGTGAATTGATTATGAGAGTTGAATGGTGTATTGTTCTCACAATAGCATCCAAAGACGTAAAACATAAAGGAGACAGTAAAGATTTTTATAATGGTTCAGATGCTTAAAGCAAATCTTATATCCACAGTTTTTTTTTTTTTTTTTTTTTTTTTTTTTTTTTAATATTAGTGCGTTATTGGCCGTTAACCAAGATTACAATAGGTCGCAAACTGCGATCTGGGGTTACAGGTGCTTAATGTTCTAAGTGTTTTTAGACAATATTAAGTCATCCTCTTTCTCGTAGTGTGTCTTTGCTATTTTCTTCGCTGAATTCAAAGGGTCTAATCCCGATTTTGTGAGGGGAAGTTACCTATTTATACCCGCTGAGTTCAAGATAATCATTACATTTCTGCAAGTGAGTTGGTGTCGTGCAAATTTCTCCTATCTTCCCACTGATTGAGAACTTAAGAGATATCCTTAAATTAAATAAGGTTGGGATACGTGTGCGAACCAAATTCATTCACAAGCAAAACTTGAGTCAACTAGATTGTTGACAACTATATTCTTTCTGTCTTAGACGACGTGGCAGACTCTGGACGATACAAAGCCTTTTGGAACTCTGATTAGTGTTTGCTAACATCAGCTTATGTTAATCCTGATTTTTAGGCATAACAAGATATATGATTTTTTATTGGGCATTAACCAACCACTTTATACAAAACTTTTATGTTAAAATATTTCTTGAATTAAATAATACTTTTTTTCTGCTGTACTGGTCTTTCAATTTCGTTACGTGAACCTACATGTTTGGGCAATCACCTCCATTCAAATAACAAGAGTTTGAATTGAATGGGCAAAATTAGGTTTACTTTTGGGCAGTTTTGTAACAAAAATATTGCAAAGTACTAGAAACAGAATAGATTTGGCTAGCCAATATATCAAACATCTGGTGTGCATTATTGAAAATTTGGTGCCAACTTTAAAACCGTCTTATCATCTTAAAACACACAAGTTTGTACAGGAGAATTTATATAAAAAGTGTGCATATAAAATATTATCCTAAAGAGAAATATTTACATGGAACAATCTCATCACCTCATTTTGTTGATTTGGTGACTGGTGGGATCCTTCAATTAAACAAGGATACCTAATTTTAATTTTCAAAGCCACCTCTCATAATGATGGTTATCCGTGAATGATAATGGACAATTATTTTTTAATCGTGTTGATGACTGAATGAAAGAGAAAATTTTGTAAATATGTGACAATATTTACCATTAAGTCATTGAACAGTCTAACCACTTTGTCGAGATGGTGAGATTATCCCATATAAGAGTATCTTTAATAGTTCTTTTTATTTTGAAGAACATATTTCATATAAATAAAGAGCATATTCATTAATTTTAAAATATAAGGAACACAATTTTTATTCAAATCCAATAGACTCTTTAAATTTAATGAAGATGGTCTTTATTTTTAAGAAAGAGACCATGGGAGAGAGAATTAATAAATAAAATATATAGAAACTTATAATTTATTAATTAAAATTAGGATAGAAAGTAAAATTTGACTCTCCAAACGTGGAGAGTCAAACTCACTCTCTAATTTATATTTTAAAGATAAAGAATATGTTAGACTCTTATTTTTATGGATAGACTCTTTATAATAAAGAGTTTGGGTCATATAAAAAGTTATTTAGAAATGCTCTAAGTTTCTTTTTCTCTTTCTCTAGTGAAAATTTAAAAAAATGGTTTATATATTTATCATCATAACTAGCCTAGCCATTCCTTATTGAAGCAAGAAAAGAGGAGAGCAACTTTGTTCATTTTTCTTGTCTTTTTTTCCAATTTTGTTAATAACAAGTTAACCAAACAAGTTTATATATATATATATATATATATATTTATATAATGCTAGGGACACCGAAAATTTTACACCGAAAATATGTACCGGCCTACGTATAACATGCCTCTGATTTGTTTAATAATTTTTTTCTAGTGAACGGCCATCCATCAAATTTGAACGGCCGTTCACTCACATGGACGCCCGTCCATATTATATGAAAAAAAAAAAAATTCTAGTGAACGGGCGTCCCCATTTAAAGGACGCCTGTCCATAAATAAAATATGAAAAAAAAAAAAACTTTGGGGACGGCTGTCCCTTATGTTTGGACGGGCGTCCATTCCATACTTAAAACGAAAAAAAAAAAAAAAAACGTTTGGACACTTAAAAAAAAAAAAAATTCGTCTTCTTCGTCTTTATTCCCCAGCTCCTAGGTTCTCATGTTAGTTCTTAGATTACTGCCAGTTTTCATTAATTGGCATTCCAACATCACCATATAAATCTGGGTTTCTCTCTCTCTCTCTCTCTCTACTGTAATGCTTAGTTATTCTTGCCATCCTCGCCCATGAAAATGTATTTTAGTATGCATATTGTTCGTATGATTATTATTATTCGCTGGCCACTTGGTGATTTGGAAATTTCTGAAGGCACATTTAGTGGTGTCTAGAGAGCTATCTGGTTCATGTCCTGTGTTATTTGTGAAGACAAGAGAGATCTTCTTCATGTTTCCAACAAATTAAAATGTATATATTGTTGCTTATATGTTTGGCCAAGTCTCATTGTTTTCTTTTTCTTCTGTTCGGCTGCCTGTGAGAATTGAGAAATAGCAGAATTTTCTGAAGCTTCTAAAGGCTGTACTTAAGACTGGGAACCGCATGAATGTTGGGACAAACCGTGGTGATGCTCACCGCCTTTAAGCTTGACACACTCCTCAAGCTTGTTGTGTCAAGGGTGCCAGGGAAAAACTACCCTACTGCATTTTGTTGTACAAAAATTATAAGAACTGAAGGTGCTCATCTTTCGGGTACTAGCCAAAATCCTGATGATGCCAAGTGCAGGAAGCTAGGCTTGCAAGTTGTATCTGGTTTAGCTCAGAGCTCCCCAGTGTGAAGAACTGCTGCCATGGATTCTGACGTGCTCACAGTGATTGTCCAAGCTTTCTAGAGCAAAATTGGATTATCCCTCTCATGGCCTTTTCAATTTTCCTCCTGGGGTTCGTCCTGTGCCTCTGGAAATACATATTTAGGGAGTGGATATCCAATTTTGATCGCAGGATGCAAGCCATGACGAAACCCAATATACTGCATTGTCCAACATGCCAAGAATGGAAAACCTGTGCTTATTTGTCCCTTTAAGAAAATATGTGCAGTATCTGTAGAAACCAACGTCCAAACGTTTTTTTTTTTTTTTTTTTTTTTTTTTTTTTTTTAAAGTATGGACGCCCGTCCAAACATAAGGGACGGCCGTCCCCAAAGTTTTTTTTTTTTTTTAATTTTCATATTTTATTTATGGACGGGCGTCCATGTGAGTGAACGACCGTCCAAATTTGATGGACGACCGTTCACTAGAAAAAAATTGTTAAACAAATCAGAGGCGTGTTACACGTAGGCCGATACATATTTTCGATGTCCCTAGCATTATTGATATATATATATATATATATAGAGAGAGAGAGAGAGAGAGAGAGAGAGAGAGAGAGGAAAATGATAGAGTTATCAAAAATTACACACTGAATCCATACACTGAATGATGTGGTAAAATTCTGACCGTTAATTAATATTAACTTATGATGAATCGACGGTCAGGATTTTGTCACGTTATTCGGTGTACGAATTCGGTGTGCATCCTTCTATAACTGTAGCATTACTGATATATATAAACTTGAATGTTGTGCTATCAGCCAACTGCCTCCCATAAAAATCAAGCTGTCATCAACAAAGGGCCACTTGAAAGTTGAAACAACCCCAAGAAGTCATCAGAGTTTGATGAAGAAACAATTGCTACACATTGCAATTTCTTCAAGCCAGCAAGCAAATAAAGTATAAACTGACCATTGATCCACACTGAAGGGGGTCTGGACAGATAAAAGTTGGGCATACATTCGATGTTGAGCCATTATTTTTCTAAATGTAAACAAAATATTATTTCATCTAATCTTTGCATGCCTTATAAGTGATATAAAAAAAATAGTAATAGAATAATAAAATAACAGTGAACGTAAGACTTGTTTACATAATTCAAACCACTTTAAAAATAATTTTTGTTAATATTTTACTTATGTTTATTTAAACAAATATTATTATCACATCACAAACACTCTCATTATATATATAAAGAAAAAAGAAAATCATATATATATTCGACGGTTAGAAAGAGTAATGCTATGTGTACTAACTAAATTATACTAATCCAAATACTAACAATTAAAATTTTAAAATTTTTTCTTTTTTAGTTTTTTGGGAACTGACGTGATAATAAAAAAGGTCTACCACGTCAATTAGTATTTGGGTTATAGGGTTTTTAGTCAGTGTACATAACATTATTCGGTTGAAAAACAAATTTTTTTATAAGCTTTTTATTAAATTTCTTTACCGAAAGTTAATCTAGATTTTCAAAAGTGTAGAATCTAGACATAAAAAAGTTCAAACCATCCACTTCTGGTCGGATGGATAAAAGGACGTATGCTTGAAAGCGTCCCCTAGGCTTAAAGTTTAAGTTGTATCCAGGGGTGATGAATTACCATATTAAAAAAAAAAAAAAAAAAAAAATCATATATGATTTTTTATTGGACATTAACCATTAACCAACCATTTTATACAAAACTTTTATGTTAAAATGATTCTTGAATTAAATAATAATACTTTTCCTGGTGTACTGGTCAAGTGAACCCCACATGTTTGGGCATTCACCACCTCCATTCAAATAACACGAGTTTGAATTGAATGAGCAAAATTAGGTTTACTTTTGGGTTGTAACAAAAATATTGCAAGCAGTAGAAAAGAACAGATTTGGCTAACCAATATATCAAACACGCAAATGGGGTGTTCAAAACCAGTTAATCGAACCAATTTTTCGGTTTAGGAACTTTTTTGAACCAAAACTGAACCAATTAAGGGGAAAATCGATTTTAATTTAATATTTAATATTTAATCTATTTTTTAATTTAATATTTTTATAATAAACTTGATTTTTTTATTTTTTATTTTAATTTAATATTTTTATAGTAAACCAAATAATGTTAGTGTTGTATTAATGGGTGACGGTTTAATGATACAAGAGGGAAGTTCTGTAAAAGCAACAGGAAAAATTGCTCAGATACCAGTAAGCGAGGCTTATTTGGGTCGTGACATAAATGCCCTGGCTAAACCTATTAACGGTCGAGGTGAAATTTCAGCTTCTTCTGAATCTCGATTAATTGAATCCCCCGCCCTAGGTATTATTTCGAGACATTCCGTATATGAGCCTCTTCAAACATGACTTATTGCTATTGATTTGATGGTCCCTATAGGACACGGTCAACGAGAATTAATTATTGGGGACAGATAGACCGGTAAAACAACAGTAGCCACGGATACGATTCTCAATCAACAAAGGCAAAATGTGTTCCCATATTCTTGTAGACCGGTAACGAAACTGAAAAATCGATTTTTGTATTTTTTTGAGTCGAAATTGAACCGGTTTCTGCATTTCTTTGAACACCCCTGCACACAACTGCAAATAGAATGAAAATGGCATCTTCAGATGTTGCCTGCCATTATTGTTTTTATCTTCTTTTTTACTTGCATTCTTAAGTAACATGAATGACTAAAGGAATCAAAGATTTCATGTGAATTTCACATGTCAAATCCAATCATCTGTTCTGTTTGAGTTTGGCCTTGAAAATGAGTGGCTTAGGCAATGCCTAAATATTTGACACCACCGAATTTCATACTGGCTTCAATTTGGTCTTTCAAATTCTTGATGGGTTCTAATACGGATTACAAAGAAAATGCTACACTTTCTACATTATATCATTAAATAATGTACAGTCTTATGTGGGTTTTTTTGTATAAATAAATAGTTGAGGTGTTAAATTAAAAATTATATCTCTTTTACTAACTAATGGAGAAGTAAAATGTAGAAATGAACTATATATACTACCCTTGGGTGGCCAAGTAGGGCGATAGTGATTCCTAAGTGTATTTTATAATATATTTGAGGGTTGTTTTTATAGTAAACCTCGTGTGTTTGGCCTTTTTGTAGTAAGCCTAGTTAGTAAATTCACCTATTATTTGCGAATTTCCGTATGTTATTAGCCCAATTGTATTATTTGTGAACTATATGCCTTAGACGTTTTATTTGCGAATTATTTTCATATCCGATTTTTTCCTGAATTTTTACAAACGTATTTTTCACCATTTACCGTATCATACTCGTAAAATTCCCGTACCCGTGTATTTGAAATGTTATATTGATTTTAACCAGGTGGTTCATGAAAAGTGCTAAAATCAGGATTGATATTGCCATATTTTTCAAAACGTATTATTGACAATGTGTCGTATTAAACCCATATGTATATGTACCGTATTTTGTCCCGTATCCAAATTTTATAGCCGAATTTTTATAAACATATTTTTCACCATTTGTCATATCATACTCGTAAAATTTCCGTACGGTTTTTTTGTCGTATTCATATTTACTAACTAAGGTAATAAGTACTTGCTGGTTTCATAAATGTGTTCTAGTCTCAGTGTGTTTGGCCTTTTTGTTAGTGAATACATTTTGGTTTTGGAAATGTAACCTTTACTCTCAATTTTTTATGGACAGTTAGGTTATTCTGTTTAATTTTGTAAGGAAATGAATTTTTTACCATTCATCCAATTCAATCAATCTTTATATCCAAAATTAGTCAACAATGTTGAGAGGTTAAATTGATGAGATTATCGATAAATTTGAAGGTTCAATTGATGACACTTTCATAATCAACAGATGTTTACTACAAAAAAAGGCAAAACACCAGGGAGTTACAATTACATTTCTGAATTCAACAGGTAAAAAAACGCTTATATATGATAAATATGTTGATAAAAGTGATTTATGAAAAGGATAATATTTTACAATCCAATCTCACAAATTTTTTCTCACATCTCCGACGCGAAAGCTCGTAAATAGGTTCCGTCTACTCACTATAAATCTCATATATCCAATTAAGAGTTATCACATCAGGATTATGAAATTATATTGTACATCAATGTTTATTCTTTAAAAAAAAGTTGATTGAAGTAGTCCATGAAGTTCACGTGAAGGATATTCGAGTACATCATGTAAATGAAGCCCCACTGTACAAATACAACAGCTTGTTGAAATGGAAGATAAAAAAGGAAGAATCCATCATTTAATATTCAATAACTCTCCACTTTTTGGTCTTTTGAAGGAGTGGTTCAGGGCCATTGGCATCTTTCTGGTGTTCTAAATAAAAAGTCTTTAATTAGCAAAAACAATCTTAATTTTACATTTAAAATTAAGTAATCAATCAATATTCACTAGATTTTTCAATACTTTATGTACAACATTAACAAAAAAAAATAATAATAATAATATTTCATTTACCCTATAAGATTGCTCAACATGAACGTATCGATTGTTATTGAAACGGGGTTTTTGATAATCATAGAGTTAATAATATTTTTCAAATTATAAAAAAACACAAGTGGATGAAGCTGAACTAGGTGTCGAGGAGGAGATTCCAAAAGAAAGAAAAAGATCAAAAGGAATAATGAAAACTTTTAGGTTATATTAATAATGTAGATAAAAAAAACCTGAAGCCACAAATAAGGCATGAGATGCAAAGTCTAAAATAGGAAAAGTCAAATGATTTTACAAGTGGCGACTGACAGCCTCATAGCTCGCACTTTATCCCCACTTCAACTTTCTATGCGAATCTATTTCTCTTACACAAGTTTGTATTTTTTATTTTTTTTATGGATGAGGATGTCCAAGCCAACTTTATTTTTTGAGAATGTCTAAGTCAACTTATGTGTATCTCAACTAATCTCTTAGGACTCTAAAACTATCGGCCGGTAAAAGTATCTCCCAAGATCTTGAAACTATCGGCTGGTAAGAGCTCTAGTAGCTATCTCTATTAACAACTAATGAGAAACTCGATCTCGGATAAAGATTGGCCCACAACCAAATCTTATAAACTTTTTCTCATAATCTTGATGTGATAGTTCATAATTGGTCATCTTGTAAATGGGCAGATGAGACCCATAACGAGTAGACAAGACCCATTTATGAGATAACCAATTGCGAGTTGCAATATCAGAGTTGTGAGATAAAATTTGTGAAATTGGATTGTAAATGTAGTATTACCCCTCAAACTCAATACTTCTCAAGTGATACATTGAAGAGTCCTTATTGAATCACTTGGCCACCAAAAGATAGTTTCTGAAATTGAAGTTACAATGCCTCAACATGTAAGGAATCAATATTTTTTCATCACTTTGCTTCAAATCTATTTTATGACTTTAATTTATTAAAAATCACTACTATTTTTTATTGCTTTAATAATAATAATATTACACATTTCAAGTGATAATATTTGGATGTAAATGTTCATACAAGCTATAAGCTTAATCAATAAAGTCTCTTATGAATCAAATCGTTTCCTTTTGTAGTTTGTTTATTTTACGGTATGGATTTTGTCTTACCTAATATTTTTTTTTTTTTTCTAATAATAACTAGTAACAAATATTACAATCAATAAATAATTTAAATGGAACCAGCTTCATCATCAAATTACAGTTTAAATTGAAATCTATTTGATTAATTTAAATATATTTTAGTATTTATACAACTTCAAAGTGCTAATCCTGGATACGCTTTGGTATATACAACTAGCCAACCATGGTGCCTTGTGATTGGTTGGTTGACTTAGAATGGTTGACTTAGCACTTGGCTTATTGATAGGAGTAAGAGTAATGATAAGGGCACAACTAAATTTCACAACTTTCGCTTACAACCCTCGACGTGGTAGCTTGTAATTGGTTAGTTTGCAAATGGATTCTACCTGTTTGTAATGTGTCCTGCCTATCCATTTGCGAGCTGACCAATTATAAGCTACCAAGTCAAGGGTTGTGAGAGAAAATTGTGAGATTGAATTGTGACCTAACATTACTGTATATATAGACCAATCAAAGTAGAGCAATACCTAATTAACCTTAAAATTTATTAAATTATTTTATGACTACTTTCTTTGAAAAATTTCAAAATGGATCATTCATTTTAATAGCTTATTTTTACCAAATGATCCAATGCTAAGTTTTGTCTAAACTTCACATTTTATATAATTTAAAAGATATCACTTAATCTTCTTATTAACAGTACTGTTAACCCTCCCCAAGCATATATGAAATTAGAATAATTATTATTTTTTGATAAAATTGAAAAATTAAAAGTAGTATTAGAATATGATGAGTTTGACTTTTTGTATTCCTATTAAGAGTATTGCAGTTGTATCAAAATAATTATATTTGAGTGGTTAAGTGGTTTGATAAAGATTTTTGGATGTATTACTTAAAAGATCTTAAATTTAAGACCCTTTTTAATTACTAATAAGGATAATTATCAAAGCTCTTAATCCCATAATTGTTAGATTTTAATAGATGAAATGAGGTCAGCACATTTGATTATTAATTCGAGAAATGAAATTTGGTTCATTGAGGGTATTTTCGACATCAAGAGATTAATGATCAGCCAAGCCGTTCTTATGTGGGCTCCACAACTCAGCTGTCGTAATACAAAACCCACGTTACCCTAGTGGCTCAGATTCAAAGCTCCTAAGTGAAGGCATCTTTAACTCTTCAAACATTGCGCCACGTTTCACTTTACTCGATACGGAGGATCGCCCAAGATCCATCACAAATTATCCAGAGTTCAGGTTTAGATCTACCCTCCATCTCATCAAATATTAATCCTACGTGGCATATTACGTGTCACTATTTCAGGCACTCACTTTTCCACGTCAGCATCTCGAGTGGGTAGTGTATATATATATCTTTTTGACAATATCTATCTTGTCTTCAAACACAAAAAAACTGGCCTTGCTGTTTCTCAACTGGTCAAAAAGCCTTTTTCTCTGTTATGTTATAATAATTAAAACAAAACCCTAAAAAAGTAAAATGTCCTTATTTTAATTTTAATTTCGCTCTCTGAAACTTGAATTTCTGAGAATTTTGGCGTCTGCTTCCCGTTCGAATGAAGTTTATCATAGGTAAATTGAATAGCTGTTTGTTTCCGTTTGTTCATTGCTGAGAAAATTACGAACTGTGTTAACTGTTTTATTTCGAAGAAACAAGCGACTCTTATGATGCTAGTTGATATTTTTTTTGGTGAAAAATAAACATACTCAAATTAATATGATTTTTCTTTTTCCGCATTTCGAAGATTTGGACTTCATTTGATTTCTTCTTTTTAGAGTCAAAATATGAGATATCTAATTACTCTAATTTCAACACTTTTTTTCTTTTTCATCTGGATGTGGAATTATGAGAATGATGTGTCTGCTACTATCTGTTTGGTTGGATGAAAAAGCACTTTATTTAGCATGTTAATGGTTGGATTAGGCTTCGTTAAGTGCATTATCTCGCATTAATGAAGCCTGAAACTTGATTTTGAATTTCATTATTTCATTTTTTTTCCCTCTAAATTGTAAATTTCAATTTGACTGGTTTGAATCTGAAGCCATTATTTCTTTGTTTGTGCTAAATTCTATTTTCTTCCTAAGAAATTAAGCAAATAAAGAGAAAAATTAATTTAAATGTTTTCTTGTGTTTTTGTGGTTTTAAGAAATTGAGGACTTATGCTAGTTAAGTTTTTCCTCCAAATCAAGCATATTGTTTAAGCCAATAGTTGAGCCAGGCNAAAAATTGAATCTAGGTTGAAGCTTCTGATTGTTGATGAATTGATAACTTTTTTGCAGAATGTTTTATGGACCTGGCGGGCCATATGCATTATTTGCCGGGAAAGATGCAAGCAGAGCTCTTGCAAAGATGTCTTTTGAGGATAAAGACTTAACTGGTGATATTTCTGGTCTTGGTCCATTTGAATTGGAGGCTTTGCAAGATTGGGAATACAAGTTCATGAGCAAGTATGTTAAGGTCGGAACTATCAAGAGCACAGTTCCGGTTTCAGATGAGACCTCCACCGCCGGTGAATCTGCAGAAACTAAACAAGGTGATGCTGCTAAGCCTGTCGAAGGTGATGCTGCTAAGCCTGTCCAAGATGGTCCATCAGAAATTGCTGCTGTTAAAGCCGAGGAACCCCCACCTGTTAGTGATGCTCTGGAGGAGTAATGCTTGGTTCAACAACTCAAAAAGGATACAATTTCTTATGAAAATGCTGAAAAAGAGTAACTATTTCTGGCTGTATGTTTGTTTTTAAGTTTTGTTCACATATAAGTTTACTTTACTTTGCTAGTCTAGGAAACTTCTGCTGCGGACTTGCTTTAATGTTTAGATTATCAAGAAAATAAGTTGGGCATATCTTACTTTCAGTATTCAGACTGGGATTGGTGTAGTTTATGTGTTTGAGGTACTCGGCGGCCAGCTAGTACTCTTATGTGATAAATCAGGAGTTTGTCTTATGGAAATGTATGGTATCATTTTCTTTCCTTTTTTTTCTCTTCTTTTTGGAGTAAATTATGCAATCATTAAACGGAGGGTCAGTTTTTCTCTACCCCTTTCATGCATCACTTACTAGCCATTGATTTCGGAAACCATTGCTTCTGGGGTAAACAGGTCTTCATTGCAAATCTGCTGCAATTCTTAATCAATAACAGTTTTATGAAACTAAGGGTAGATTCATGGTCTTCATCCTTTCAAAGAAACAAGGTAGAGATGAGAATATAGTTGTAAAGATTTGTGAAAAGGACAGGTTGGATTGGATTGGTTTATCACGTTATACATGTCAAATATTGTTTACCTTAAAATCCATAAATTAAATTTGATAGTATTTGTACAGACACCTATGATGTGGTGTATCTATTCTACTTAAATTTATTTGGATATAAGAAAATCTGAAGTAATTCATTCTAAAATTTTATTAAAAAGATTCTTAAGATCCATCTGTAGTATCAAAAAATTGAATATGGGAAGAGCGCTTGTTAAAATTAAAATCTAAACTGTGATTATGAATTTATGATATGATGAATCCACTGAAAAGACACTCATTCGGTAGCTCAGCTACTGCCCAACTCTGTTTTAAAACCCAGACCAGCCAGATCGAGTCCTGGCAGCCTCTCCCGTCCAGTTCGGGTTCAGGGGGGTTTCTGTTGTATTTCAAATTTATAAGGACTAATGAAATTTTTAGGGATGTTTTAATATTTCATAACTTTGGGACTAATTGAAATTTTTCGGCATTTAAAATAAATTAAAATTTCTAATTTGCAATTTGCAATTTGTAATTTTTAGGGGTATTATAATACACTAAAATTTAAGGGACTAAATTGCACAACCAAATCAATTTAGAAAATGAGATAATCAATTTTGGAAATTACATAATTACCCATGTTAATTACTCATGTTTTAGTAAGGTTATGCTTGCATATATATATATATATTAAAATGTTACGGAAACTGATGTTTGCACTGAATTTTTACACCAAACGACGTGTCCACTGAATCAGACGAGCCACGTATCAGGTTAACAAATATTTCGCCAACGATCGTCTATTGTAATTGGACGGTCGTTCATTTGAAATGGACTTCCGTCCATATTATATGGACGATCGTCCACCTACAATGGACGCCCATTCATAATTTAAACTAAAAAAATTTGGCCTAAATTATTTATGGACTGTGAGGACGGTCATCCATCTTTTAATATTAACAAATTTTAAAATTTAAATTTATTTAATGCATTAATTGTGAATTCTAATTGAGTTAGTGTCTTATTCTTACTATATTTGCCCAATTACTTTGAATATAGACTAGCATTTAATGAAGATAACGACATTTACATACTCAAATGTTGTAAAATTGTTTAAATCAAATAATGGACAGGCATCTATATAAAAGGGAGGCTTGTCCATTGAATATGGATGTCCATAATTTTTGTTTTAAAATTTTTTTATTTTAGACAATGGACAGGCATTCATTCATAGTAAATGGACCTCGTCCATATTATATGAACAAGAGTCCATTGTCATTTTCTCATGGACGGGCGTCCATTATAGGTGAATAACCATCCAATAATCATGGACACCCATTATTTTGCTTTTAAAATTTTTTGGACAGGCGTCCATCTTATATGGACGCCCATTCATAGTAAATAGACACCCATCCATATAAGATGGACGGGCGTCCATTATTTTTCATTTAAAATTTTTTGGATGGGCGTCCATCTTATATAGGCATCCGTCCATATAATATGAACGGGAGTCCATTAAATATGGGCGGGCGTCCATAAATGTTGGACGGTCGTTCATTCACGAAAGACTCCAGCGTAGTCGTGTCTCACTGGTTGCCATGTCCTTTGGTACAAAAATTCGGTGTCTGTAGCATTACTTATATATATATATATATATGTTGACTAGGTGTATCCAAGTCAGCTTACACATATATATATTATGACTAGGTGTATCCAAGTCAGCTTAAACGTACCTCAACTAATCTTCCGAGACCTTGAAACTATCGGTCAAATAAGAGCTCCAATAACTACCTCTATTAGCAATTGAATAGAGATTCAAACTTAAGACTTCTTAAGTAATACATCTAAGAAATCTTATCGAACCATTCGATCACCTGAGGGTTGGTTAGGAGAAATAGTTTTTTAGTCTTCTGTAATGTCATTTACTTCAAATTATAACCTTTGGGCTTCATAATGTTCCCCTAAAAATAATAGGAAATTATATAAAAAAATTCTAAATTTTTTAAGGCAAAATACTTTTTCAAGTTATAAAAAGATCAGAACTAAGATTATGCGTTTATTTTATAAAATAAAGGTAAAATAATTATGTGAAAAAGAAAAAGTTAATATACTATAAAAAAAAAAAAAATTATCTGCCGTACCATATGTTTCAACATTTAACCAACTTTTTTTTCTTTCAAAAACTATGCAATTTATTATTGTTATTTTTAAATTACTTTACCATAAATCAATCTAATTAACGAATATTAATATCTTCTGATATAATAAAATTAAGTATAATAATTTGTTTTTAATGACATTATAACAAAACACGTGGCAAATGAAATGACTCAACCAACATGATAATGGCATCTTAATTAGAGTAAACGACTTTTTCCCACCCAAGGTTTCGCCTAATGATCTTTTCCCACCCAACAAGTTTCCAAACGACATTTTACTATCCAACATTATGTTCCAATAGTAATTTTTGTTAAATACAATATATATTCATCGTAAAGATGAAAATACCCTTTAATTTAAACTTAAATTTATTATTATTATTATTATTATTATTATATTATGTCATATCAACAGAGTCAATTACTTATATACTTACTTTTTAATTATAAAATTACTGATATACCCCAATTATGTCTAAACGGATAGTTTACTATATTTTAATATTTCCATTCTGCAAAGACATCTCTCTCACCCACTGCCTAATTGACGCCACCACAACCTCTTGTTCATGATAAGCCAACACAGTGCCACCACCTAGACAATTGCTACCACCCACCAAACTTCATACCCGGAAGTCGCCACACCAAAACCCCTTTATCCCCCACCCCGCAAATCTCGTAAATTGCTGGCCACCGCAACTTTTTACTTTGCACGATCGCTACTCCCTACTTGGATTTCGGCCAATTTTAGGCACCAACACCCTACTTGACACTACTGTCGACTTCATCCCCCCACCCTCATCAAAACCCCATCACCCTCTGGCCGCACTAGCTTGTCGTCCGCCGGCTGCCACAACTATTCTTGCACTACTGCTGCACACTTGGGAGCCTCGCCACCGCCAATTTTCACCTAGAATCATACACAACTCACACCTTCTACTAATTGCTTATTGTATTTGGTCGATTGTTGTGTATAATTAAGTTGCCAACGATCCCTCTGTCATCGAATTTCTGCACTCCCAAGCTCGGCCCACAATCAACACCAAATCTGTTTTTCTTAGAAAAAGAAAATAGATTCTCTATTTTTATATTATGAACAATGGATTCTAGTTTAACACCAAGAAGTGAAATGGTTTTAGAATTTCTAGAAATAAAACAGAGTTTTCAGAAAATTCACGCAATTAGAATTTGATATTGTGGTGGACTCGATATAGGGTGTTTCAGTGAAAAAAAAAAAGTTAAGAATTGGGTAATCACAGGATCCAAATCGGTCGAGTGAAGGAGGAGGGGGAGATGAAGAAGCTGAAGATGGGAGGAGGAGGGAGAGATGGAGAAGAAGAAGATTGGAAGGCAACGGTTTGGTAATAGTAGAGGAGGGGGAGATGAAGAAGAATAAGTTGGGAGGGTAGTTTGGTAATAGCGGAGGAGGGGAGATGATGAAGAAGAAGAGAGGAGAGTTTTTTTGTCTTTATACTGTTTATGTCATACACTTACCTATGCTTCCAATTTTAAATTTTGATTTTTGATGCATAGTGTTAATTGACCATTCTACCCTTATTTATCTCGGACTTTTGACCATCCTGTCATTTTTCACAACGAAATTTACTAACAGATCTATATTGTGGGTAATAAAGTGTCATGTTGAAACTTTTTGGGAGAGAAAGGTAGTTAGGCCAAACTTTGGGTGTTTTCTCTTTTAATTAGTATACACAAGTAATTTGTCCTGAACGACGCGCATTATAACTGTTACGGTGTTACCCCTTGTTTTTCCGCTCTACTTTTAAGTCTGGTTCATTTTCAAATTCAATCTCCGGGAATTTCCCTCTCTCTCAGAGGCTGTTGAGTTAGTTAAGATGGGAGTGAAGAATTTATGGGATATTCTAGAATCATGCAAGAAAACTCTTCCACTTCACCATCTTCAGTAAGTTTTCTACTTAAAATTTTCTTCTTTACTGTCCCAGAACGTTTCTTGATCGTTCGCTTGTTTGCTTTTATTTTTCTTTTAATCAGGAACAAGAGGGTCTGCATAGATCTATCTTGTTGGATGGTGCAACTTAAAAAGGTTAACACATCTTACGCTTCTCACTACGACAAGCTCTATCTCAGGGGTCTCTTTCACCGTCTCAGAGCTCTTATTGCTTTGAATTGCACCCTCATCTTTGTTACTGGTACTCTCTTTTCTTCTTACACTCATCGCCTCCTCCTCCACAATAGCGGAACCATTTGCTTTAAAATAAAATCTCAGATTTCGCCTGTTTCCGATTAAGTTTTATGACATTTTTCACGGGACTTATCTGACAAATTAAGGAAGTTTATGATGAGTTTCCAATGTCATGAATTGAACTTGTATTTTGATCAAATCTTATGGGAATTTAATGGAATTTTCAATTTTCTATTTTAAGTAGTTGAATTTGGCTTATTGGTTTTAGCAAAATTGGATAGTAAATCATAACTTACGGAAGCATTAATTTTTGAGTTTGTTTTTGACATTGTTAAGATATCTTTTGTGTTTGATTGAAGTAGTTAAAAATGTTTTTGGGGTCGAAGAATCACTTAGAGAGCTCTTGGAGAATCTTTTGATAAGTACTTTCAATGAAAGTGCTTTTAAATAATGCGGTTTTACCTGAAAACCGTTCCTACTCTCCCAAACTTGACTATGATTTTCCCACTCAATTGTTAAGTGGGACTATACATGTTAATTGTATTTTAAATGACAACATAACAAAAATTTGACAAATCTTTGTTATGCTTAGATGGCTCAATTCCTGCGATCAAATTATCCACTTACAGAAGGCGCTTGAACGTAGGGTCTGAGGTACGGAACTATATAAGTCAAACCTGACATTGCTTAATTTCTTTTACAAGTTTTGATTAATAATTGTAATTGGAATATTTTTATTCATACTCTTGCTAACCTATGTTGATTGATGAAAGGCAGGTGACTGAGAATGAAGCAAACTCAGATAAAGCGGCATCACTTCGAAGAAATATGGGATCTGAGTTCTCATGCATGATTAAAGAAGCAAAAGCTCTTGGATTAGCATTAGGGGTTCCTTGCTTAGATGGGTAATTGTGGTAGAACTTTAGTTTTCACTTATTTGAAGACTATAATTTCAGATTCAAGATGACTGATTATTTTTTTCAGAATTTAAGAAGGTTGAATTGCATTTTAAAGAAACTGCTTTTCACTGCCATATTATATGTAATGATTTTCGGAACTTCTCTTTATGATGTAAACCTGAAAATATAAATTATGTGTAACATGCAGTGTCTATAAGTTCTATATGTTTGTTTCCAATATCCGTAGAGCAAGCACTTTATAGGGCTCAGGGTCTACAACTTCTTAGTTTAAGCCATGGTTGTACCCTAGCCTCGCAAAAAAAACCCAACTAGTAATAATGCTGTTTTGGAAAAAATAGTTTCTATTCCAACTAAGTCTTGACATCTTTTCTGAAGAATTCTAATAATAAAGACATCACTAACTTACAAAGAAATGATTACGGAAGTAGATATTTCAGATGCTTTTTGGGTTTCCTTATTTTCATTAGAAAATCCAGGACTCTTTTAACTTTTTTTCTTTTCCCATTCTCAGGATTGAGGAAGCTGAAGCACAGTGTGCACTATTAAATTTGGAATCGTTGTGTGTAAGATGATGCCTGTTCTTACTTTCTTCAATTATGAATCATTTGGGATCATCTGAAATCCATTTAAAATTTACCAACGCTGGTCAACATCTTAATAGTCTTTTCATTATCATTACTATTGTCAGGATGGATTTTTCTCATCAGATTCTGATATCTTTTGTTTTGGTGCAAAGACAGTGTACAGGGACATTAGCCTTGGTAAGTGGATGGGATGCCTTTTTTTTTCTTTCTTAGAGTTATTTAATATCATTTCCTTAATCAACACCAATATTGCTAACCAGTTTCTTAAGGAATTAGGGGAAGGAGGCCATGTTGTTTGTTATGAAATGGTTGATATACAAAGAAAACTTGGATTTGGAAGGAACTCATTGGTAAGTTTCTATATTTGTTGAAGCTACTTTCTCGAACATATTGCTTTATTATTTCCCCCTAAGGGTGGACCTTTTATTATTTTCTTGGGTATCTTTTCTGCAATAAGTATGCATAGCAAGGGTTTGACCAGTTAAATGCATTTATTTAATATATTTTGAAGCTACTAATTAACATATTTCTGTATATAATAAATCCACTAATGAGACGCTCATCATTATTTATGTGATTTTTAGATTACTATGGCCCTTCTTCTTGGAGGTGATTACTCCAAAGGAGTTCACGGTCTAGGCCCAGTATGCTTCACTTCTCTTTTGCTTTTTAAACTCTGGTTGATTACATTTTTCTTATTTTCAAAATGCCATCAGAAAAATGCTAATGCTGTGGCAAATTTACCCTTGGCTGTAGGAGTCAGCATGCCAGATTGTTAAATCCATTGGAGATAATGTTGTTCTTCAACAAATTGCCTCAGAGGGACTGTCCTTGGTAAAAAAGGCCAGAAATTCAAGGAATTTAAATGGTGAATAAAGGAACCTTCTATTATACCATCATACTACCTTGATTTGAATCCAGTTTTATTAAATTGTGTTTAAGAATTTTCTGTAGCATCTTTTACTTCACTTGATTGAATGGTCATGTGCTAAACATGACCTTAGCATTTTGTCAATAGAATTTAGCTGAGTATCTGGAAGCATTCAAACAAATAATTCATTTTGAATCTTTAGATGACCTTGAGCAAAAGTCTTTACTTTTTCATTTGTCATAATTTTACAGAAATTAGGGATGATTTGTTTCTCTGACAAACAGCAAACTTGACTTTAATACTTTCTATTGAATTTCATAGGGTACTTGCTTAATGGCATAATTTTACAGAAATTATGGATGCTTTGTTTCTCTGACAAACAGCAAACTTGACTTTAATACTTTCTATTGAATTTCATAGGGTACTTGCTTAATGGCATAATTTTACAGAAATTAGGGATGCTTTGTTTCTCTGACAAACAGCAAACTTGACTTCAATGTTTTGTATTGAATTTCATAGCATACTTGCTTATTGTGGTTTGAATGCTATTTTATTTGAAGCTTGAATTATTTAATCCTTGGATTTTTACAATGACAACTTTGAGCAGATTACATTATCAGTTACATGTTTGACCTTTTCAAATGGAAAAAGTTCAGATTTATATTGGTCTTTGGAAAAACTTGATATTGATAGGAATTGATCGTTATTCGCCAGGAGAGAATCAGTTTTTGGCAGTGATTGATGCATACACAAAGCCGAAGTGTCACTCGGCAGACTCCGATGCTGTCTACAGGTAAGTAAAAGCTTGTTACAATGATGCTGTTATTGTTATTTATGTCGCTGATTGGAGAAGAGCTTTCAGCATTGTATTTTGTATGAAATTTTTATTTACCTTCTTCTGATGAGTTTTCTTTACTCATTTTCCATGTTGTACAAAATCCCTATCCCAGCCCTCTCTCTCTTACTTACACACACAAGCATAAGCACGTGTTTATAAGTTTATCATTGTGTTTTGTTCCTTTTTTACATTTGAGCTGTAATGTTCATATATATAGATTTTTGGTGATATCAAGGAAGAGAGAGGCAATGTATTTATAATTTTAAAGTTACCACCGAACCCAAAAAGTTAATTAGACAGGTAAAACTAAAAAATCTATAAGCTTTAACATGCACCTTCACATGTAAGGCCTCTGTGTTGAATACAAAACAGCATAATTTGTTATAACTCAATTAATACAATGAGGATATCAAGCATAAGACCACTTGGTCCACTTGCTCTCATACCATGTTGAGTTATTACTCAATTCAAAAGCTTAAGTTTATAGATAAAGATTTAACAACAGTAGTTGAGTTTTAACCTATGATATTGCCTAAATCTTAAGAAATTCGTTCAAATATATCTTGTAACAATTTTCTGATGTGAATTTGTCTCTTATCTTAATAGGGTTCTTGTTCAACATCCATTTTTGCGTACTAAACTTCACCATATATGTGCACAGTTCTTTGAGTGGCCTCCAGAGAAAACAGGTCCTTCACTTTTCTTCTGTGTGCATGCAACATGCTTATTAAGTCTTTGTGCTCACATGCATGTAGTTCCAAAATTGTTAACCAAGCATTATTCGATTTCCGGCATCAAGTTTGCTTAATATTATTTAAAAAAGTAAATGTTAGTTTATATTCTGAAATTAGCATTTTAGAACCCCTAATTTTTTTTCGTGGAGGGAAGTTCACAAGTTTTTATTTTTTTTAATTCTTTTTATTCTTTTGAAACTTAGAAAAATTAAATTATTAAAATGGAACTAAGATATTGGTTTTTATTTCTTAATCTCTCAAAGTTCTGCAAATTTTATGGTAAGAGTATTAAAATTTTGAAGCTAAAGTGTTTTGTTTGATATTCTTAAATCAAGGAACAGAACATGATTTCTTTTTAAAAGATTTTGTGTAAGCTCATAGAGAGGAACTTTTAGTTGTCTTCTAGTGCTTATCTTTATTTGCTGCATCAGATCTCCCATGTTTACTTTCCACTTTTTTCACCAACCACGGAAGTTTTGTTCAGCCTTTTTTTTTTTTCCCAATTTTATCTTTCATACTCATATTTGATCAATTATTCAGATGAGTATATCCTTCCAAAGATCGCTGAAAGAGATTTACGGCGATTTGCTAATTTGCGCACTTCATCAGCAGGAGTTGAACTTCCACTACATAAGGTACACCTCTATGCAATCAGGTGATTGCTGTTCTTGTATACTTTTGTATGATGTGCAAGTCAGAGTATTTCCTTTGATAATTGATTAAGCTATCAAGTAAAGGCCAAAACCCATCATTTAGATTGGAACCATCATCTTCAGGATCTATGGTTAACAATATAAAGATGCTAGTCTCAAGTTTCCAAAAAGATCATCTGGGGAAAGGTCCTTATTCCAAGTCCAACTGCTACAAAAAGTAGATATGCTCTGAGCCTCTGACTTGCTGAAATCTGCTTATTGAGGATTTTGCAAACTAGTTCAGAAACTGGATTTAGTCACTATATCTTATACCTAAGAAGTAAACGCATGCACTGATATCATGACGAATTCTTGGCATCCCACTCTATAAAACTTTTTTCCACATCAACCTACAGGTGTGAGCGTCGTTTTGCTATGTGATAGCTTTGGCAAAATTATAACTAATTTGTAGTCCAAACACTTTGATTGTTTCCATTGAACTAATAAAGAAGAAGTAAAAGGACTCATCAAGACATTTTAGTAAGATACATACTATATATACATGGCATATTCAAACAGCTCCTATTAAATTGTTCATTTATAATGGCTGCACTTTCTATTTAAATGCTCATTACACAATTTTGTCCCATGAGTTTTTGTTTGCATATTAATTCCTATGCTGTAACGACAGATCTCTGTTAAGGTTCCTGCAAGTTAGTGGTTCACTGGAGCTTACAGCCTCACTATGTGACTCACAAAAATTTCTGAATTACAGATGCCAGTTAAGTGCCCTGTAACAGCAATTATTAAACCTCGTAAAGTTCAGGGAACAGAATGCTTTGAGGTCTCATGGCAAGAGTCGTATGGCCTAAAAAGTTCCGTGGTTCCAGCAGAACTGATACAGAGGTAATATATCCTTGTTATCATTTAACAGTACTTCTATTATGATAATCAGTATTTAAATTACGCAAGTATAATTTCATGTTACATTTGTACAAATATGTACATTATGGGTGTTGGGTCAGGCCTGGTAAAAGCCCGGACTTGCAACAAAAAGAAAGAATACATATGCAAATGGATTATTGATCTTTTTGTGTTAATTTGTGATTAGCATATGGATGCTTTGTGCTGTAGTAATGGTATTCTCTAGGTGTTAACAGTCTAAAGTCTCTTTCGATGCCGGAAAGTATTTCTTTTCTTTGTTTAGACTTTTTTTTTTTTTTTTTTATCTGTAGTGCATGTCCTGAAAAAATCGTGGAGTTTAAAGAGAGAAGAGCTGCCCCAAGAACAAAGAAATCGAAACCCAGATCTCGTGTGTCTGAAATTGATCAGAAACTCCAAGCTCTGATGCTTGATATTGAATCAGAAAGCAGTGCCGTTCACAATGTCACCTTTTCTTCAAAAACAGTGATGCCAGAAAACAATTCTGGTGTTTCAGAAGTTAATTTTACAAGGCATGATACATTACTTATTGCGGAGTCAGAAAGCAATGGTGATGGCAATCCTACAATGCCTTTGTATCAAACTGCTATAGAGTCGGACATTAAGGCTGATGGCAATGCCACAAATACAATGCCTTCGAATCCAACTGCTCCAACTGTTGCTAAAGATGAAGTCATTGATCTTATTAGCCCTTCACCAGCATGCTGCCGTAATGTTACCAGAAGTCGAAAAATGAATGATCAGCCTATTAGTGTAATTGATTTAAGTGATTCAGAAACTGAAAGATCACCTGAGCATGAGCGGAAAGCTAGAGAGCTTCGATTGTTTCTAGCCAGCGTCAGAGAAGAAAAACTCTGAAACCGCCATCAAGTTTATGTATATTTATGTATTGTATTTGTAATTTGTCAATAAGTACAAAATGACTTACATTGGTCAGTTTCTGACCAGACAGAAATGGTCTTATTGGTAACTTGATGCAGTATCCCGATTAACTCAACTTTTCAATTTTTTGCATCAATAAACATTAGTTCATAATTTTATCTTACAAATTTTTCTCACAATCTTCAATGTGACAGTTCACAATTGATCAACTTGCAAATCACAATTGGACAAGCAAGATCCATTGCTTGCAAAGAGACGAGATCCATTTACGAGTTGATCAATTATCAACTACTACGTTGAGATTGTGAGAAATATTAAGAAGACATCTCTAAAACCAAGTAATGTTACCAGGCTACCACCCAGTAATTGTTACGGGGAAGTAGCAACCTTTCAATTTTCAATAATGGATCTAAGTTATAGTCTTACAGAAAATACAAGGGATGATACTAACAGTTAATTAAAAAGAATAAAAAGAAAGAAGATTTTGATTATATATGTCTAAAATAAAACAATGCATAAAACCTTTCAATTAGCCACGCACCTGCTTCCCCTCCTGTGAATTATAGGTGAGTCACAATAATTGATCTTTTGCCACGTTATCAAAGTGGCTAATTACAAACTCTACAACATAAGCCAAATGGAACAAATACACTGCCATTTCCAGGTGTATCAATTATAATTTACAGACATTATTCAGGAAGCTCCAGATACATACCCACATATATAATGGATGAAAGAGAGAACAATTTATATTCAAAATTCTTCACACAATGCTATTTACAAAACTGAATGCATAACATCATTTGAGTGAGTCTTGGTAACAATGATTTTGCTGTCTCACCATGTTATGTGTGCAACCCTCAGTATTTAGAACAGCCTATTTTATCTGTGATGCAAAAAATCAAAGTGTCAAAGCTATAAACTAATATCACCAAATGCTAAGTCACAATCTTTCAAATGACAGCAAAAATATAAAAATGATTAGACTAGGTATCCTCCCATAATTTTGTCAACTAATTTCCAGTAGCTGATCAAAGCAAATGTAGCAGATGAAGATGACAGAAGAAACATTTACCTTTTCGAACCTTCAAGAATCTCAAGTAAGATATAATAAAGATGAGAGAAAAACTTAGTAAAAACAACATTTATTTCTACCTGATTAGTAGTTCCTTGGCAATACTTCTAGCATGCTTCAAAAGCTGGAAGCTTCTTGTAGGGTTGTCATCAAGTGTTGCAAACTTCAAGTTTAGAAAGAACTCCTGGAAAGCACTACTTAATTCTTCTTCTGGACCCTCTAACCTTTTTGCGCAGCAATTATCAGGTAATACCAACATGTTTTCTTGTGCTCCTTGTTCTTGACCACTTGGAATTTCTAGTAACTGCCTTTTTCCTTTTATGTTTCCCACTCTACTGCTTACTTCTGCTTCCAGTTTTGCAGCCATGACATTGGCTCGAGTAATACAGGATGAAGGTAGCTGCAACAAGATAATGAGCGCACAACTGACTTAAAGATGAGTCAACTCAATAAAAAGCGAGCAATTTAACTTCTTAATCTAGAAACTCTACAGTGAACAATCTCAGACGTTCAAGTAGCTTCAAAATTGGCCAAGCCTCGTGTTAACTATAGACACCAGATGCCATGAATTGCAGAGCTCAATTGCAGAGCCTCGTGTTACTTCTAGACCAAACCTTCAGCTTTCCTTATGGATTTTGCATCATGGAATTTTAGGTAGGAATCCAGTTTACAGCAAGATTGTTATTTCAGGAGTACATAATATAATCACTTAACTGAACAAAGGGGCAAGAAGAGTCTTTGAATTACCTGTGCAAGCTGAGCAACCTTAAATCCGAAACTCCTCTCAGAGACACCTGGCACAAGCTTGTATAGGTAGGTGACATCTTCTTGATTAGATTTACCGTTCGTTGTCTCCATAACATTATGTGAGGTCAAATATGAAACATGGTATGCCCCCACAGAGCCAGGAAACTCATTTTTGATATCAGCAATTTTTGGGTAGTGGGTAACAAAGAGAACTATGCACTTTTGCTCTAGTAGATGATGCAACGTAGCATAAGCAATAGCTACACCATCATGTGTACTTGTGCCTCTCCCAAGTTCATCAATAATAACCAGAGACTGTGACGTGCAATTGTGGAGTATATGAGAAGCCTCACTCAGTTCTTCTAGAAAGGTGCTTCTCCCTTGTTGGATACTGTCAGAAGCACCCATCCGAGTGTGGATGCCATTAAGCACATGCAATTCTGCTGATGATGCTGGTACAAAGGAACCAACCTAGAGGGATCAGAAGCATCAATAAAGCAATGGCTATAAGGTATTGACTTTATCAAACAGAAGGAATAACAGAACAATTTTGAAATCTATGAGCCCTATATGACAATCTTCTCACAGAAGAAGAAAGTTGGAACAAATTCATCCATTTTAGAGCTCAATGCATAGTCATGCAATCAACACCAGTAGGAGAAGACAAATGAAACACGTTCATCCATTTACACCACAATGCAAACTCGTGCATTTATTCTGCAAAGAATGATGTACCAACGAAGAACTAGCATATGGATAACCTGATTATATCGGCAAAACCAGTAAGATCACATCTTTGCCATAAATTATTTCCTAAAAGATGCATTCTTGTGGTACAACATGATGATAAAGACAACCCGAGAACCAGCTATGATAAAGACAACCTTACACGATTTTTGAAAAGAAACTATACATTTTTTGGTATGTTGCATAACAGGGAAAGGGGCCGAATATATCAAATATAACAAAAATATCAGCTCTTGGCTCTTGCTCTACCTGAGCCATAATAGCAATGAGAGCAACTTGACGAATATAGCAACTCTTTCCGCCCATGTTGGGTCCAGTAACTATCTGGCAATGCTCTCTGTCAGCATGCAAGTTTGTGTCATTCGGGACAAAATTGTCTTGAAGAATAGTATCCAAAACCTGGTCAAATTGGATAACCAATGAAAAAACACATAATTATAAGATATATAAACAACTATCTAAAAGCCCTGCCAACCAACTTCCTTCAGCTTACCTCCACAACAAAAGTGTACGCACCCATAAAAGTGAACAATTAACTACCAACCCTCTCCCCGTCATCACACCTAGCCTCTTTTCCCTCCCAAAAAGGGACTAAAATAAACTTATGCGTATGGAGAGCAGAATTCAATTTGTTGGCACCAGCTCAGACACAAGGAGGGAGAGAGAGCAAGAGTGAATTAGCTATATCTAGCCTTATATGTAATCAAGCGGACCCACATCTACTATTATCCAAGAATTGAGATGAAACCCATTGCTATGACCTGAGTCATCTCATTATATATTTGTCCAAATGATCATGAAGTTGTAATTTTCTTAAGACCAAAATTTTTATGCAATGAGCAACCCTCCAAAAGATTATGTAAGATTCTTTAATAATTATCAACCAACCAAGCAAACCATTAAGTACCAAAAATGGAACTTGTCCTACTGAGACAACCAAAAACTAAGTACAGGAGAAAACTATATTTGATGTGAGTCTATCATATATTTCTTGCAAAACCGAATCTTATTCACTTCTAAATTCATCATTAACATTATCTATAATGTCTCATTCACTAGATGTGAATTCTTTCAATTGTATCAGAGCAAAGAATTTAAGTAAAGTTTTCTTTTATTTCGTATTCAGCTCTGTAAGCACAAAAATCTTACACTTTTTATATTGACTCTGTTAACCATGGTTTACTTAACCATAGTTCTATTAACTACATCTAACTAAACTAACAACTTGCTTTTACAAATTACAAAACTATCCAACTATTCAAGTAACAAAACTGCACAAAACTTATACAACCTTAATAATCCAAGATCTTTCATACCTTCAATTATGATCAAAATCTTCACAATCTCATTCCCTTTTGTGCATCAAATAATAGCATAACAAAAATCACATTTCTATGCTCAATTGATTCTTATACAAAATCTGGGGCCCACAGGTGAGACCCTCAGTGGACCTCACTCATAAGAGTGGAATATGGATAGGGAACTTCCTTCAGGCAAGTTGGGTCAATTTTTGAGGATTGATATAGAAACTTGATCAGTTCAAATACCTTATATAAATTTATTGACATACAGATTTATTATTATTATTATTATTCTTATTATTTTTTTTTTTTTTTGGCTCATTCCATGAAAATTTTGTAAGCAACAAGTGTAATTAGATTTGATAAGCTTGAGATACATACTGGGTGACGACCAGAGCAGACATGTATTTGAACAGGTTCATTGTCATCCACAAACACTGGACGAACATAATTCTGCAACAGATTTTTAGAGAGGATTACATGAACTCAAAGCAGTAGCAAAATGAATCATAAAGCTTAATGTCCTAAAAAAATATACCTTATTTCTCGAAAGAATGGCAAGTGAATGCAAACAGTCCAAAGTGGCTAGAGCTTGCACAGCAGCTTGGAAATCTGAATAGTATTCAGCAAATCCTCTAAGAAAGCTATCCCAAGCAGCTCGGCAGACAACAGCAAGTTCCTCATTGGCCAATGCTAATTTGTCTAAAGCAGTCAATACTTCAGGCGGGTGATAGCGGATTTTTTTATTTGTACTATTTATCTTAACCCAATTCAAAGGTACCTTGAGATCAATAGGTAACTGCAGTCAAGCAACATGGTTCAGCTGTGATGATCAAGTTATCAAAGCTCAAGAAATATTAAAAACTTGCAACATGTTATTGAGGCAAATTCTGTCATAGACAACCAGCACACAAGCAGAGGTAGAGAAGGGGATAAAAGACAAACAATTTTTAAAAAATAAAATAAAATAAAGTTTAAAAAAAAAAAAGAGAAAGATGAGAAAAGAAAACAATAATATCACCACCAGAAACAATAATTATAAGTAGAGGCAAAAAGTGGAAGACAAATATTTGTTTTGGTTAACCAAACAAACCCAGAAGACCCAAGACAAAATCTGAACTCTCGATACTAAGAAGAGAGTAACATCTGTAGCAACCATTAAACCAAAGTCCCATTCTTTTATAGCCAGTGCTAGATTATAATTGGCCTAAAATCTTAAGTTTATTGATAAAGGTCTGACAATAGTATGAAAGCTCTAACCACTAACATCTGGAAAACTTAGATTTATTAAATGTAAGGTAATCAACTTACCTACCTCTATCAAATGTGTTGTTCCAGACACACTCATGAATTCCAAATTGCGCATACCAAGCTGCTTGCGATACAAGCTAATTAAAGAATCTAATTCCTCCTTTGCCAATTGAACAGCTTTCCGGGCTCTAGCAACCTGTGCACCAGAAATTTATCAACTGATTTTAGGAGGGGGGTGGGGACTATAAGATGCAGGCAACACAAACAACCAAAAAGGTGAAATGCAGAAGATATATATCCCACAAAGTACAAACCTCTGCAAACTGGCCATTAGAGATGATAAGTAAGTTTGGTAGATCCCCTTGATCAGCCGCTTCTTTATTTAAACTAGACAACAGCTTTGCAGCTTTGCCAACCACAGTGGCCGAAGAAGCAATTAAAATCATTTTTTTCAACAGAACAGAGTGCACAGTCTTTGATAGAGCTTTCTCATTATATTCTTCACCAATGTGAAGTCGCTGAAGTTGTTTTCCAGCATATAAAATGGCTTGGATAACTGCAATGAACTACAAGGACCAATCATTTAAAATCTGTCAGCAAAAGTTGCAGAGGAGAGGGCGCAAATGGCTCTGACTAACAAAAACTGGTTTCTGATTAAACATGTTTCAGTTACCACATTCAAGTTAGCAAATTGAAATAATATGACATCCACTGATTTGACCATGTAATTCATCAAAGTGGCAAAAAATCCAAAAATTCGTCATTATTCCTATTTTTTAAATTAGTGAATGAAGGCTTTATCAAATAATATCACAAAAAAGGGGGATGGGGATGGGGGCAGGGGCAGGGGGAACGAATACAATCACCAACACAGAATTTATTTCAGCACAAAAGTTTAACATATGTTTGAGCTAGAACCCACCACCGAATAACCAAAACACATACGCAAACAAAAACACATGATAGGTTTGGCATTGACCAATCAGAAAAATCATAAAGCAAACACTCCAAATTAATCAAAGAGCAATGCTACAGTTACCAAAGAATACGCATCGAATTCATACACCGAATGACGTGACGTCATCCTGTTTTCTTAAAAAAAGAAATTCATAATTAATCGACAGTCAGGATGGTGACATGTCGTTCGGTGCATGCATTTGGTGCGCATTCTTCGGTAACTGTATTATTTTCCTTAATCAAAAGATCGAACACACTATGTGAGATAGAACATACAGTGCTCCTAAATTTCAGACAAACTCAAAGGATGGATGAGAGTGGAGCAGAGGGTTAAGATCACAAAATGAACAAGCATTAAGAACAAACACCAGAAAAGTAATGCAATGCTTCAATACAGACTCCAACTATCAGCCATCCAAGGAAATAACTGTACATACCTCGGATGGAGTAGCAGTGCGATGGAAGATTCTGGTTATTCCACGTTGGATATCAGGTGATTTTCCTAAATATGTCAAAACTGAAGAAAGAATATAATAGAATTCAGGTTCTACAATTGTTACATCAGAATTTTCATCAAGCCCACCAACAATTTCTGAAGTTTTATAAGATCCCATGGATTCTGCAATCTCAGAGACAACGTCAAGACGAGCAGATATCAAATTTCTATCACATAAAGGGTGAGTTACCTGTATCATGCAATGAAACTAATGAATCATATATGGGAAATATGAATACAAAAAACATCAAACTAGGTTTATCTCATACCCAACGTCTAAGAAGCCTTGAACCATATATAGTAAGAGTATGATTCATAATATGCAGCAAGGAGCCAGACTCGGACCCATTTGAGTTATTCCTTAACACCTGAAAGCAATAAATATGTCTATTAAAGTAAATAAATATATAATTTTTTAGAAAGAAGTCAAAAGCTTAACTAAATGAACGCCAAAAATAAGTTAATCGATTTTATAGAAATATAGTAAATTCCTAGAAATGACTTCAAGCAATGTCAACGCCAGGCACTAGCACAAAATCAAAGGTGTGGGAAGCTGGTGATATTAGCATATCTCTGTTAACTTCATTTTTAGAAATTTTAACTTCAGTAGCCCAAACTTACTATTGAATCATTTTCAAGTCACTCCCAGCATGCTTTAAACGCCCACTACCAGAAACTAAATTAATCACACCACCAAACAAATTCAGTTGGTTTTAGCAGGAAGTGACCAAGAAACTTCAATTGAAATTATTTAGCTAAACATGTGAAAAAAGTAAATTACCTCCAGTTGTTGGAGTGCATTCGCCGAGAGAGTCATTTCTGTGTTGCTTGATAAAGACCGAAATGAAGCTCCAAGGCACAAAATTCTCTCAAATCCAAATTGTTTGAGGTGATGAATTGTCAATGCTAATGCTTGGACAGCCAAATCTGGCATGTTCATAATGCCCTTTTAACAGCACAATTACATTAGAGAAACCAAGAGGATAAATGAATACACACAATGAAAGGAAAAAAAAAAAGCTAACATCGCACCTCAATTGTGGAGCTATGATTTCCCTTCTCTCCCACATCGATACTTTCCTTGTCATTATTTGCTAAATTTTCTTCACCCATGTTCTCATATAATGACATCACTTCAGCAAGTGCACCACCACCACTAAAGCAATCACGTGCGGCACGCTCCACACGAACGTTTGACGCCGGTCCAGCATATGTCAATAGCAACTAATATATAAAAAAAAAAAAAAAAAAAAAAAGTGCGATGATTTCAGGTAATTTTGGGGCTGAAAAAAATCAACTACTGAAGTATCAGTTTGTGGCTCAATGAATTCAGAGTGAACATGAAATTATATTTCTTACAGTAACGCTGTCCACAGTCCATAAGCATACAAACATCAAGAAAACCTCTTCTTACTCTTCATAAAAGATCCAATAAACCTTCACATAATTCCTCGAGAACAAGTCCCACATACATATGATATCTTCCACAACTTGCTTAAAAAGGTAAAATAATAATAATGCAACATTATACACCAGTCTCACATATATATAAGTCACTAGTTTGAGACTACCACAATCATCAAAAGCATATGAAAACTACCTTCTCAGTCTGTTTCGAAAGCGGTTGTCCAAGAAGCAGCTCAGCAGGAGACAAGCTGAGCACAACAGCCTCAAGCCCACTCCTCAAAAAACCATCATTAAACTCCCCATAAATTACATCACCAGTGGAAATCTCCACCGCAACAACACCAATTCTTACATCAAAATCATCATCATTTTTGCTTATAATATCATTATCCACAACACAAAACAAATAATTGCTCTCTCCACCACACCCTTCTTCACCTCCCCCAACATCCTCCGCCGCCTCCAACGTAGCCTTAGTGTACAAAGCTGACAACCCCCTCCCAAAAGGACCCAACCGCGAAGGCCCATGGGCCTTAATGGCTGCAGTTTCAGTCTGTTTAACAACTCCAACTTTATAACCCGCGCTGACCAATCTCCTCACGTGGACATTTAATCGAAAAGTTGGTATGCTCGCCGTCATAAAATTGTGATCCTCGTGAGCGTAAATCCCCAACACCTTCGCCGCAATTTCCGCGTCTTCCCCGAAGAACCGGTACTTGTAACCGACTTCGATCATGAGAAGCACGTCGGGGTATTTGTTTTTGAGGTCAACCACTTGTTGCTCTAAAGGAGTGTACTTTTTGCTGGAAGTTTGAGTAATGTTGGAAGGTTCTGGAAGTTTCGGCAGAGGAATGGGATTGTGAGTGTGGGGGGAGAGCTTCGGTTTCTTGGGAGTAGTAGAAGGGAATTGAGTAGAAACGACTTTGCGTTTTGAAGGAGAAAATGAAACGGTTGCGCATATTTTAGGACACGGCGTTGGTTGTGGTGGTGGTGGTGGTGGTGGTGTTGGAGTTGGTGAAGAAGAAGACGATGAAGGTGGAGTTTTAGGTTTGGGAGCAAAGAAGCGGGAAAGTACTTGTTGCTTTTGTTTGCCCATGGATTTCTGATAGTGAATGAGACTTCGAAGCTCTGTTTCGGAGAGCTGCGGGTTCCTCGGTTTCGCGCGCTTTCTTTTATCTGCATGCAGTAGGGTGAGTCTACTCGCGTGCGCGAATATAAGTATCGGGCCCATTGGACCGAATAGGCCGGACGGGCCTCGCCTAGACCATGATTTGGCCCGTCCACCAGAATCATAATAGACGGGCCGGTAAACTTACACCACCATTTACTATTTGACCAGAAAGTTTTTCCATTTTTTGTTTAACCATAGTCAATCTTTATACAATTATAGAAAGATAAACGAGACCATTTTTTATTTTTTTTAACTGGGGTTGGTACTTAGGGAGAGAGGAAGCAACTGATTTTTTTTTTTTTTTTATAATGAATTATCATTATTGGCATTTCTGTCTTTTCATCCATTAATTGCAAATATAATACCCAAAGCTGTCAAAGAAAATTAAAAGAATGTGTCGTCCATGGATATTGTTTGTGATTCTGGGTTCCCTATTAATGACCTGAAGCCGATGGACAATTCAATGTAGCCTAACCAAACCAAAGAAAACTAAAAAAAATCAATTGGTCAATTGTCACCTCTCTTCAAACTATAAAATCTTGTTGCCTTGATTAATTAAGAGGAGACAGAGAAAGATAACCACCTTCTATTCTATTAGACTCTGTATATATGCGTAATTAATCATTCGTTACTTTCTACTAATATAAATTAAATAAAAAAATTATATACTTTAGAATTTACTTAATATTCTATGATTTAATTTTTATTTTTATTTTTTTTTTGGTTTTTAAGGTGGAAAGAAAATTAAAGTATCTAAAAAGAAGGGAATAGGATAATAAAATAGTCAAGTCATGTGATCATTGAGAGGTACTTAAGGGAGTTGATGGTAAGGCAGAAAAAGTTGAGGAGACAAAAGGCTAAACTTAAACCACGTAATACCAAAAGTAGACAACACGCTGTATCCACAACATCCTATACATAAAATTGAGGTACAAAAGCGACCACCACTTCGCTTTTGTTCCCATCCAATTCAATAATAATTTTGCATTCAATGCTCTCCTCCTAAACCTATTTTTTTTTTTTTTTTTCAAATTCCAAAAGTATTTTTTATTTTATTTTTATTGTTATTAAAATACCCTAACCACCCATTTCCAAAAAAAATAAATACATGTATTTATATACACACAAATTCCAGTAATATTAGCTGTAAAACATAGTTTTAAAAATATAAGAAATGGTGTTTTTGATGATAGATTAACGTATTTAGTATAACCTGTATAACCTTAAGGGGTTAGTCTCATGGTTAAAAAAGTTTATTCATTTTCTTGAGTTTTTAGTTCAAACATTGAGACTATCTATAATAATAATATTATAGTTTATCTTGTCTTTTAGGTTTATAAGGTGTTTAATTGACTCGGAAAAACTTGTCCAGACACTTTTAAGAAAAACAAAAAACATATTTAGTATGGATGGAGGAAAATTTATTGTCCAAATGTATCTTGAAATAGACAACTCAAGGCTGGCATTACTGTAAATAAATTCAACATTAAGCATGAAAAATAATATAAAGAATTTTCAGAATAAGATTTTATATATTTATCCATATATATCAACTTCATAGCTTAGCCGAGGTTAGGTTTACGGGAAGCCTTTCGCTTGATGCGAAACCCAATACCAAAAACCTCCCTGGTTACTTCTCCACTTCATATGAATGGGAAATGAAAAACTTTTCCACAAGATTCCACCTTCCACTCGAACAACAAGAGGCCCAAAACCAAGAAAGGAAAGACACAGAAAAAAGAAACACAGAAGAAGATAAACCTGCAGCTGAAACAAAAGAACAAGAAGAAGAAAGAGCGAAAAGCGAATGGGATTTCAATCTTTGTACCATTGTTTCTTCAGACGCCACTGGAGCCGCATCAGATACCCTCGGTGTCATCGAATTCGACCCCTCTGATTCCATCATGGCGACCGGAGGAATTGCAAGAAAGATTAGAGTTTATAATATAAAGTCTTTGTTGCCGGAAGATAATAATTTCCAAGATGTTAATTTGTTAGAACACTCGAGCGCATTTGATTATTGTATTTGTACCCCGGCTAAGCTGAGTAGCCTGCGGTGGAAACCCGGAACCAGCGGGCGGGTCTTGGGATCCGGAGACTATGATGGAGTAGTGATGGAGTATGATCTGGAGAGAAGAGTGCCAATATTTGAACGTGACGAGCATGGTGGGAGACGGGTTTGGAGCGTGGACTATTCGCAATGGGATCCGGTTGTGGGAGCATCCGGATCCGACGATGGCACCATGCAAATGTGGGATCCACGTTGCGATGGTGGGAAGTGTATGGCCAAGGTGCAGCCCAGCGTGTCACGTAGTTCGGTTTGTTGCGTTGAGTTTCATCCGTTTGGTGGAGCATTGGTAGCCGTTGGATGCGCTGACAAGAAGGCTTATGCGTACGACGTCCGGAACATGGTTGACCCTGTACTTGTATTTGACGGGCACAGAAAAACAGTAACATACATTCGGTTCATGGATGAAAGTACTCTGGTATCAGCAGGAACGGATGGATGTTTAAAGCTCTGGAACATAAATGATTCGCGAATAATTAGAAATTATAAAGGACATGTGAACAGCAGAAGTTTCGTTGGTTTATCAGTGTGGAAAAATGGAGGATTACTGTGTTGTGGCTCAGAAACGAATCAAGTGTTTGTGTACGACAAGAGGTGGGGCGAGCCCATTTGGGTGCATGGGTTCAAGCCAGTGGGTGCGGATGGAGCCGAGAGTGGGAGTGAGCGTGGGTTCGTGAGTAGTGTGTGTTGGAGACAAGTGGGGAAAGAGCAGTGCACACTTGTGGCAGGAGGATCAGATGGGGTTCTGCAAGTTTTTATGGGCGAAAGGAAGGCATCCTCATCGTCATCATCGGCTTATTAGAAAAAAAAAAAAAAAAAGGGTACTCGATCTTCCATTTATTTATTTACATACAATATGATTATTTATCAAACCTTGATTAATATACATAGAGAGATAAGAGGAGGATGGTTTGCTAAAAATAGAGATGATGATAAGAGCAAACGATAAGGTTATTTATATATACAGCATTTATGGGATTTTTCAATGCACCAACTGTTGTTTTATCGTTCTATGGAATCAACTTTAGATCTGATCACAGCTTTCTGTTGTCACCTTCTTGCTTTACAGAGAATTTTAGGTCTTTCTTTCTCTTTCTCTCTCTCTTTTTTTTCCCCCCTGCTAGCTCTATCTATAGTACTGTGTTAGCTAATTTTGTTGGTGTTAGTAATTTTGACTGTACTAACTTCCCCATGAACTGTTTCCCAAATTAATTATGTCATGTAATTTTTATGAAATTAAGAATCACAGATGAAATATTGAATCTGAATCTGGGTGTACTGCAAGAATTTATTTCTCGAAACCTCATTTACTACCTTGTTTGTTTATAATTACTCAACAACAGCTCTCTCTCTCTCTCTCTCTCTCTCTCTCTCTCTCTCTCTCTCTATATATATATATATATATATATATATTCTTGTGACCGGTGTATCCAAGCCAGTTTACATACACTTTAACTATTCCTCAGAGTCTTAAAGTTAACGGTTGGATAAACCTCTAGTGATCACCCATATTAACAACCAAGGTGAATCGAACTCTGAGCCTTTTTGGTAACACTCTAAGAGTCCCTATTCAGGCCACCCAAGAGTGGTTTATATATATATATATATTTTGCCATTATTAAGGTATTTTTATATACTTGAAACTACTTCCAGCGCACATCACTTTTTTGATCAAGTAATTATAATTAAAAGTTTTAAGCTAAAGTAGATACATGTTCATTAATAAAGATGATATGAATTTGTTAACAAATTCAGGTATCTTCTTGTATATATACATGCGAAAGTAGTGGAAGATTCTTTGTTATAGCAACTAGAGCATTCTGAAAAAGTATTGAAAGCTCATGCTGCACGCAAGCCATAATGTGATCTGCAATTTAAGAATGAATGAGTTGAGACGTTATAAAACCTTGAGAGACAAGAGACTAAGAGTAGCTATTGGTCCTTTACCCACTGCCACTAGGGGTGTTCAAAAGCGGTTAATTACTTTTCTGAACCGAACCGGTTTAGGAAAATTCTTAAATCGAAACTGAACCGGTTTGGGGGAAAACTGGTTTTCAGTTAACTGTTTAAAAAAAGCGGTTAACCGGTTTTGAACCGGTTTTCCCATTTTTTATTGGATAAATTTTTATTTTTTTTAAATTTCTAAATTAAATTGTAAACATAAACAATACATATCCAAATAAAAATTAAACATTCATACATATTAAAAATTAAAAAAATATATTTTTATGTTTATATATATATATATGTGTGTGTGTGTGTGTGTGTGTGTGTGTGTGTAAACCGGTTCAAAAAAAGGGTTTCGATTAACCGGTTTTGATTTTTTCCTGAATAAGTAACGGAACCAAGAATCTGGTTTTTTTAAATTTTTTGAACTGTAACCGAACCCTTTTTTCGGTTAACCGATTTTTTGGTTTGGTTCGGTTTTTGCATTTTTTTGAACACCCCTAACCGCCAGTAGTGGACCAACTATGTAGTATCTCTCTTAAGCAATTACATATCTTTACTTAGCCATTAATCAACTTATATTATTCTAATTAATTATATTTTTCGTACATGCTCTTAGAAAATTACCTAAGGACCAATAATTAAAAATTACATTATAGTGACACTAAAATAATTAATCATTAATTATCTCTAGGTGGCCAAGCGGTTCGATAGAGACTCTTAAATATATTACTTAAGAGTTATTGAGTTTGAGTCTCTCTTCAATTGCTAATAAAGTAATCACTAGAGCTCTTACCCGACCAGTGGTTCCAGGGTCCCGACGGATGAGGGATTAGTTGATGTATGCGTAAATTGGCCCAAACACCCTTGTTATTATAAAAAAAAATAATAATAATAATCATTCTAATAAAATGGATAACTTAATTTTGATAAATCTGCAATAAAAAAGGTTTAATAATTAGAAATTAATGAAGGTATGTCAACATTAAGGATAAGGGTTTAACTATGATTATTCATTTCTCTCATCATGTACATATTATTTCATGGGAAATATTGTTCTTATGATAAAAAACATTTATATGTTTTGTATTATTAAATTTCACCGAATAATAAATTCGGTTTCTAATAACAATATAAAGCCTGTAGATGCAAAAATCTACCGTTACGGAAAGAGGGACTGATCCTGTGAGGTTGAGACCACTAGCGATCTGATATACCTACACACGTAAGAAAACAAGTGTGAAGCAGACGGAAAACACTGGGGTGGTGTTTGCCATAGGCACTCCGACTCTCAAGTCAGCAAGGCCGAGTGAGGCTAGTTTAGTGAGGGTTAGGGAGAGGAAATGTTACCAGAAGTCTAGTCGGGGACTGTGACTACGGTTGTAATGCGAAGTTCTCAAGAGGGAACTTTAGGGTCTGAAGGTGTAATGTCTTTGTTCTTTGTGAGAGGGCTGCCCTATGTTTAAATAGTGACTGTATGGTCTTCGAATCCTAGTGGGACTGGGAGTCCTTGTAGCGGTGGTCCTCCTAAAGGGTGGAGCCTTTGGCTCCCTGATCTCAACAGGAAAGGGAGTTCAAGCGTGCCTAGGATACGAACCTTGGAGGAATTGGGATAGTAATTGACTTCCTTAGTAGAGTTCAAGTAGTACTGTAGTTCGTAGGCGACCGTGGGCTCCGAGTTGATCGTAAGCCCAGAGAGCATTCCAGGATCAGGAGACCTGGGTCCAGATGGTGAGGAACAAGGAAGGCATACCGAATGAGCCTCATCTACAGAACTCTAATTTGGGCCCTATCGGAATTGAGCCTGAGCTTTCATCTTTGCTGGAGATATCTCCGTCTTTGGGCCTATTTGGACCGAGGATAATTTTTTGCCCTAACAGTTTGCCCCCTACCCTATGAGTTAATGAATGCTTAGCTTAGAGAGTAGATATTGCTTGGAGATGTATTTGGTCGGCCTTCGTGGTCGACCGATTGAACATATAAATGTGTCTCTATTGTCAATGAGACCTTCAGTGCACCAGACCGGGCAGATGGAGGTGAAACGTGGTCATGAGCGGACTCGATGCCCTTGACCGAGTGGGAATGTGAAGCTGACCCACGGGGGTGTCATCAGTCGGTGCATGTAGCTGAGTGAGTGGGTGTATGAGCGAGCTATCTCGTGAAGGCATCTTCGATCGGCGTGTGGGACCGAGTGGTGGGTAAGCGAGCTATCTTATGAAGGTGACTCGCTCGACATGTCAGACCGAGTGGTGGGTGAGCGAGCTATTTTATGAAGGTGCCTCGCTCGACGTGTCAAACCGAGTGGTGGGTGAGCAAGTTATCTCCTAAAGTTATATTCGCTCGGTGTGTCGGACCGAGTGGTAGATGAGCGAGCTAACTCATGAAGGTGTCTTCACTTAGTGCTTCCAGCCGAGTGGATTGCATTAGGCCCAACTTGGTTGTGGCGCCTCAGGTGGATTGGTCAAATTTGAGCGAAAGGATGTATGGGTGCTTATGTTCCAATCGCAACCAGCTCGTCTGTCTGTGATGACCGAGTAGCTTGGTACTCTTCATCTCTGCCGGTGTTAGTCTCGGGGCTAAAAGAAGGATTAACAGTTCCAATTTGGTCGCTCGGTTGGGGGGGACTTCCTAAATGGGTGAAGTATCAAAATGCATTGGCTTTGCTGTGAATAATTGGTATGCTTGAACATGCCAACTCGGTCAAGTAGGTCATGTGATTCAGTGTGGTACTTGCGCGGGATCGCGATTTCCTAGCATGCGAGGATTCATTCCACGTGTGTGGTGGATATTCTTCCTTTGTTTGGGCGGGAATTTGAAAAGGCGATTCGCCTAGGGCAAAGCATGTTTTGCCATGTGGACCGTCGATGTGATCGTTATTAAATGCAGTGTCTGAACGTTTTTGGGTGCGATTCGTTTTTCCAAAGTAGAAAACTGGAGCATTCTTCTTCTTTCACAGGGGAGTATTTTCGCAAGGGAATATTTTCACGAATTTGGGATTTTTCTGGCATCTTTTCACGGTAATCGCTTCTTCTGGGTTCTCTCTTTCTGATTTATTGCCTTTGTTTTGTTTCTAGGGTAGTCTTGTGTTGTTTTTAAGGTGATTTCGGGTATGTAGAGGAGGGAATCTAAAGAGAAGGTTTTTGGGTTTTTCTCGTTTGCGAAGAAACTAGTTTTGTGTTTGCATTTGGGTAAGCTATTATAAGGATTTGAAAAAGTTTTTGGGAGAAGGTTCGAATTTTGGGTTGAACGGAGAAGGTAAAGGATTTTTGTCGGTGATCAAGGATTCTAGATTTACAGTGGCTTTTCTGAGTTTTTTTTCTAGGTTTTTAGAAGACGGAGTCAATTTATATTGTTTTTTGTTTGGCTCATCTCGGTCTACTTAATCGAGTTGAGTGTGGCGTTTAGCTAGGATTTTGAAGTTTGACAGTCTTTTTAGGTCGACCAGTCTTTCAGATTGAGTGGTTGGTGGTTATCGTCTGGGTCGAGTCAAAGGTCGAATAGGAGTTGGGAGAGTTTGGTGTTTGATTAGTCGGTCGGTAGCTTAGGGCGAGTAGGGCACTGGAACAGGTAGATTTTTTAGGAGTGAGTCGATCGGTGGTGTGGGGCGAGTGAGGCATTGGAGCAGGGTTAGAGTTTTGAAGAGTGCATCGATCAGTGGTGCGGGGCGAGTGGGGGTGCGTTGATCAGTGGTGCGGGGCGAGTGGGGCATTGGAGCAGGGTTAAAGTTTTGGAGATAGTAGGTTCTGAATTCAGGGGAGATCGGTCACCTATGGCGAGTGAGTAGACTACTCAATGTCTGGGTCAGGATCCAGTGGTTCGAGTGGGACCGAGGTAGAAGTCGGGGATGGGTATGAGAATGCCCTAACCATGGTGATGATGCCTGAAGGTGTGGGTGTTTCGGTTGGTATACTGATTGGGGTGAATGTGGCTGCCCTTGGACCAAGTGGCGTTACCGTGAGTGATGATGAGTCGAATAGGCAGAGGGGAGTGGGGAAGACTCCGATAGAGTTGGTGATTCTGGGAGTTCACCCTCCACCAATAGTAGCCCCAAGGACGAACTGAGTCAGCCCGACGGTGGGATCTTGAGCCAGGATTACCCGCCCTTATGGAAGGATAATGATGTGTGGCAGATCCAGACGATGTATCACATTCTGGATTCAGTCAAGATCAGAGTGTCGTGGTCGTACTAACTAGGAAGCGAAGGGTTGGGTGAGCGCCTACGAGAAATGGTTCCATGATGGGTTGAGGCTTCCCATCCCCTGCCTCATATGAGAGGTCCTAAATCATTTTATGATTGCTCTATCCTAACTTATGTCAAATGGATGGAGGTTACTGATAGCTCTAGAGGACCTTTGTGTGCAGCTTCAGGTGATGTTTGGGTTGCACGAGTTACTGTATTCGTATTTTCTAAAGGAGAATGACAAGGACAAAGGTTGATATCTGATGAACCTTAGGCATGACCGGGCTTACCTCGTGACTGACCTCCGGTCGAGTGACAAGAATTAGAAGGATCGGTACTTTTTTATGAGGGGTGATGCGGTCTTCAGGGAGAAAGGCAAGGGCGAGATTCCTTGCACTTGGCGAGTTATTGGTGAGAAACTTTGTCTTTACCTTAGATTTTGATTACTAAAATCTTATTGTGTTTCTTCTTTGCAGAGCTTGAATTCAATCGAGCCGGGCAAAGTGGGGAGGTCTGGACATGCAGACCCAGAAGGTTCTAGCCATTCCAAAAGCATAGAGGGATTGGCAGGTGGTGTTGGAGGAAGCCAACCTCAGGACAAGTCATCTTTGGGCCGGAGTAGGAGCGATCCAGCGAGTATCCCCTTCCCTTCATTGAAGCAAACTTGGAGTGTGTTGCTAACTCGCTATTGCAATCATGCCTTGTATGGTAAGTCAAGGCTGAACCCACTAACTGTTGGAGAGTTTGCAATTGCAGAAAAGCTAATGAAGAAACTGATCATCCCAAGTGCGAGCGAGTCTATTACAAGGCGTCGCGAGAAATGGAAGAAGGAGTCATCGGCCAGAGAGGATAGGAGAGCGGAGGATGTGGTGGCGACTCCACCAAGTCGTCAGCTTGCGGCCGGAGCTGGGTCATCCAAGATCATAGTCTTGGATGAGGAGACTGAAATGATCATCTTTAGCATCTCGGCTTCTGTGTCGACCTACTCGAATGCGGCTTCCATGAGCCAGTTGGCTGACTCATTTATGTTCCCAGCGAATGAGACTTGTTTGAACCAAATGGGTGCGATCGTGGTTGCTGACTGGGGGGTTTCCCGTGCTTTCCAGGTATGAGCCGGAGTTTTACTTTATTGTGTTTATTGTGGTCATTTACTGATCAAGTTGTTTTGTTAAACAGGTATTCACCAGCAGCCTGCACATGAGAAAATCCATCGTGTCGCAAGAGAAGAGGATACAGGATGTATCAAAATCCAATGCCAATCTACAACAAAGAGAAGCGACGGTTCAGAAAGCTGTGGGAGAGCCAGCAGCGTCTGAGGGAGGCCAAGAACGAGTTGGAGCACTTAAGGAGAGAGCTGGCCGAGAAGAATGCAGAGGTCGAGTCCCTGAGGGAGCAATGCCTAAACATTGCTGATGACGCCATCATTTGGGCTAGGGGAGAGCTCATGCTCGAGTACAAGGCCGGGAACACCTCCTATTGGAACCCAGATGAAGACATCCAGCTTATGCGGGAGATGGAGGAGGAAGAGGCTACTGCTCGCTTGGAGGAGCGGGTTAATGACCAGCTTTTCGACCTAGCTAGCCAGCCGGGACAACCAATCACATAGGAGGTAGGCGGCCATACTGTGGGGACGAGCGCTAAGGTTGATGAATAGGTGACCGAGTCAGAAATGGGTGAGACGACTTGCACTGATGATGTGAGCCATGATGCCTCTTAGATTTATTGTTACTCATGTATTTTTAGGGCCTGTGTTGCTCTTCCCTGGCATGTGTGCTTTACTTTTGTAGTTGGTGGTTGCTTGAGGCTTCTTTTATATTGTACTTGTGATTTTGTTTTGCTGCTTTCCTTATGGATGAATGGGTTGATTGCTTGTTTGTTTGTAAATGTACTAGGGGTTGAACCGACTGTTTTTTTATATTGTACTTGTGATTCTGTTTTGCTGCTTTCCTTGTGGATGAATAAGTTGGTTGCTTGTTTGTTTGTAGATGCACTAGGGGTTGAATCGACTACTTATGCTCCCCATCGGATTTTGACGAGGCAAAGTGGCTGAGTTGTATGGACTGTCTAGTGGGTTAGGTCGATGACTCGTCGGTTGGAAGTACAAGTCTTCTATTCGGTCAGGGCTGATCGAAGATGTAAATCTATAAATCGGTTTAGGCCGATCGAAGATGTGAATTGACAAATCGGTCTGAGTCGATCAAAGGCATAAATTTATGAATCAGTCTACGTCGATCGAATGTGTAAACTTATGAATCGGTATGGACCGATCAAAGGTGTAATCTTATGAATTGGTCTGGGCCGATCAAAGACGTAAACTTATGAATCGGTCTGGGCCGATGGAAGGTGTAAACTTATGAATCAGTTTGGGCTAATCGAAGGCGTAAATTTATGAATCGGTCTTGGCCAATCGAAGGCATAAACTTATGAATTGGTCTGGGCCGATCGAAGGTGTGATTTTATGAATCGGTCTGAGTCAATCGAAGGCGTAAACTTATGAATCGGTCTGGGCCGATCAAAGGTGTAAACTTATGAATCGGTCTAAGCCGATCGAAGGTATAAACTTATGAATCGGTCTAAGCCGATTGAAGGCATAAACTTATGAATCGGTTTGGGCCAATCGAAGGTGTAAACTTATGAATCGGTCTGAGCCGATCGAATGTGTAAACAGTTTTATTGTTGAATAATACTTTATTGTACTTGGGCCATGAGGCCCACTGACGGTGAAGGAGGTGGATAGGCTCACTCATCCTTTAAAAAACAGAAGTGTTGATGGAGGAGTTAAACTCACAGTACTAACGTTTAAGGTGGACTGCATTCCAACTATTGTTGATGTCTTTACCTTTAGGAGTTTGGAGTCAGTAGGCGCCCTTCCCTACTTCCTTGGCAATCTTGTAAGGACACTCCCAGGTAGTGCCGAGCTTGCCAAAGTTGATCTCCCTAGTGTTTTGAAAATCTTACGGAAGACCCAATCGCCTATTTTGAAAGATCTGATTCGGACGTTGCGGTCGTAGTGTCGGGCGGCTTGCTGCTAATAGACTACATTGCGAATATTCGCCTGTACACATAGTTCATCAACGGTGTCTAGGTAATGGCTGTTGGTTTCTTCGTTCACCCATTGGAGTCTGGTGGAAAGGATTGATACTTCAGCTGGAATGACTGATTCAGATCCATATGTGAGAGAGAAAGGGGTTTCGCCCGTGGATGAGCGGGTTGTAGTCCAATAGGACCAAAGGACTTCAGGTGGTTCATCTGCCCATGCGCCCTTGGCTTTCTATAGGTGCTTCTTTAAGGTCTGTATGATAGTTTTATTTGACAATTTGGCATGGCCGTTGGATTGGAGGTTGCGGGGGGTAGAGAAGCTAAGTTTGATCCCCTACATGTCGCAGAAATATCTAAAGCTTAAACTGATAAATTGGGATCTATTGTCAGTGACGATTTCCTTTGGTATCCCAAACCTGCATATGATGTGTTTCCAAATGAAAGCTTTTACCTCTCAGTCTCTAACTTGTGCGAGTACTTCGGCTTCAATCCACTTAGTAAAGTAGTTGGTGACTACCAACATGAAAACTCACTGCCTAGGCGCGGTCGGGAGCTTTCTGACTATATCTATTCCCCACTTAATGAACGGCCAAAGTGTAAGAGTGGAGTGGAGTCACTCGGGTGGGAGGTGTGAGACATGGGCAAACCTCTGACAACTGTCACATTTTTTCATGTAAGCTACTGAGTTAGTACAGATGGTTGGCCAATAATAGCTAGCGGTGATCACCCGGTGTGCGAGGTTACGTCCTCCTGCATGGTTTCCACATTCGCCTTCATGGAGTTCAACGAGAACCTGTTTGGCCTCTTCTTTGCTTATGCCCTTAAGGTAGGGACCAAAGTATGACTTCTTAAGGAGCTAGCCCTCATATATGGTGAACCTGACTGCTTTCGCCTTGAGGCGACGTGCCTCATTCTTGTCGGTTGGGAGCTCATTGTGTTTCAAGTATTTTATTATTGGGGTCATCTAGGAGTCGGCCAGTTTAATGTCCATTACTTCTTCGGGCGACTTGTTCGCTGGTTTTCCTTCCAGTCGGCCAGCCATCAGAGAAATAGTAGAGGGATGAATGACTGGGAAGAACATTGAAGGGTTGAGCCAAGGTTAGCAAGGGCGTCAGCGTGGGTGTTCTCCGTTCTTGGGACTTGGGCGATGGAGAATTCTTCGAAAGCGGCATACAATTCTTTGACCAGGTTCAGGTAGGCTGTCATCTTTGAGTCACAGGCTTGATAAATGCCTTATAGCTGGTTGACCACGAGTTGGGAGTCAGACTTTACCTCCAGCTTCCTTACTCTGATTTCTTTGGCTAGGAAGAGTCCAGCGATGAGTGCCTCGTATTCAACTTTGTTGTTGGTGTACTTGAATCTAATCGTATGGCCCACTGGATGACGTATCCTTCCAGAGTAGTAAGTACGACACTGAGCCCACTTCCATTTACATTGCTTGAGCCATCCACTAAGAGAGTCCACATTGAAGGTGATCTGCTATTCATGCACAGTAGTTCTCTTTCTGCTTGGACGGTGGTGTTCGGGGTGAAATCAGCAATAAAGTCTATCAGTGCCTGGGATTTAATGGCGGTGCGTGGTTAGAAAGATATGTCGAACTCACTAAGCTGTACTATACATTGTGTAACTCGGCCTGATAACTCTAGCTTATGTAGTATCTTCTTGAATGGGAAGGAAGTGAGTACAACTATGGAATGACATTGAAAGTATGGCCTGAGCTTCCTGGATGCATGGACAAAGACGAGTGCTAGTTTCTCCAGCTAACTATATCGTGTCTCTGCTTCAATGAGTGATTTACTTACATAGTAAACCGGTAGTTGCTTCGTATTATCCTCCCGAACTAACACCACTGAGATTGTTGTCTTTGAAACTGCTAGATAGGTCTAAAGCTTTTCCCTATCCTTGCGCTTGGAAAGGAGTGGAAAGGAGGTTAAGTATCTCTTCAGCTGTTGCAATGCTCCCTCGCAGGAAGGGGTCCATTCAAACTTATTATATTTTTTGAGTGTGTGGAAGAAATGGTGGCACTTGTCGATAGATCTGGAGATGAAGCGGTTCAAGGTAGCTACTCGTCCTGCTAGGTGCTGGACGTCTTTGATGCAAGTTGGTGATGGTATGTTGAGGATCACTTGGATTTGGTTGAGGTTGACTTCTATCCCACGCTGAGTTACCATGTATCCTAAGAATTTCCCTGATAAGACCCCGAACGAGCCTTTGACCAGATTCAGCTTCATGTTATACTTCTTTAGGATGGTAAATGTCTGGCTGAGGTGGTCGAGGTGCTGCTTGGCCATGAGGGACTTGACGAGCATGTCGTCGATGTACACTTCCATGGTGTCCCCAAGGTGTTCAGTGAACATTTTGTTGACTAGCTGCTGATAGGTAGCCCCGGCGTTCTTGAGACCAAACGGCATCACCTTATATCAGTAGGTCCCTCTCTCTGTAATGAAAGCTATTTTCTCCTAGTCATCCAGGTGCATCAACATCTGGTTGTACCTTGAGAAGGCATCCATGAAGCTTAAGAGTTTGTGGTCTGCTGTCGCATCGACCATCATGTTGATATGCAAGAGCAGGAAAGAGTCGTTAGGGCATACTTTGTTTAAATCCATGAAGTCTATGTAGACCCTCCACTTTATGTTCTTCTTCTTCACGACACCATGTTTACCAGCCAGTAGAGATAGTGGACTTCTCTAATCAAGCCATTATTCAGTAATTTGTCAACCTCCTCATTAATAATTTGGTTACGTTCTTGTGCGAATTTCCTACGCCTCTGCTTCACTAGGGGGTGATCCGGATCTACTTTAAGGTGGTAGATGATTGCCTCTAGGCTGACTCCTGTCATATCTGCGTGGGACCAGGCGAAGCAGTCCTGGTTTTGTTTGAGGAATTCTACAAGGCTTTTTCTTATTTCGTGCCCGAGGCATGAGCCTATCTGGGTCTTCCTTTTGAGGTCGTATGGATGTATCTGCACTTCATCCAACTCTTTCATAGATGGTTGATCTAGCTCTGTCGGAGGAGTTGGATGAGATTGTAGTTACTATGAAGCATGACCTTTGTTTTTTAGGACGTTTTGTAGCAATCCCTGGAAGCCTTAGGATCGCCCTTGATCTCTTACTCCCCATCTCGTTAGAAACCTTATGATTTGGTGGAAGGTGGATGGAACAGCTCGCATGTCGTGGATCCAAGGTGGGCCCAAGATGACGTTGTATGGTAAAGGACAATCGAGCACTAGAAAGATGGTTTGCTTGTTGACTCTGCTGGTGTAGACAGGCAGAGCAATTTCTCTTATGGTGTACTTCTGCTAGAACTGAACCCTACCAGTATGGTTGGTCGTCTGCTGATGTTTATTTTATCCAGTCCCATGGCCTTCACTACTTTAAGAAAGAGGATGTTTGTCGAGGATCTCCTGTCTATGAATACTCTCTTGACCAGGATGTTTGCGATCTGGAGGGAGATGACTAGAACGTCGTGATGAGAGGCAACTAGGGTGACTGGCTCGTCATCTTCGAACTAGATTACCTAGTTGGTGTGCAGCCGAGAGGGCGGATGGATGTATTAGACTTCAAAGTGATGGTTGGCTCGGGCATAGCGTTTGGCCGACGAGTAGCTTACCCCACTGATGTCCGACCCACCAAAGATAATGGAGCAGAAATCTTTTGGTGTAGTTTCTCACCGAGGGGGGGGATGCTTTCTTCGAGCTTTTTTAGTTGATTGTATTCTTCCCTTTATCTGTCAACAGATCTCGGAGAAGATGTCCCCTCTTCAGTAGTGCGGCGACTTCCAATCACAGGGCGATGCAGTCGACGGTGTTATGACCATGGTCGTCGTGGAATTCGTACCACTTGGTCGTGTCCCTCCTTACTTCGGGATTGAGCTTGTTTGGCTACTTAATGGTATGTCCCATTCCTTTCATGATTGCCACGACCTGAGCTGGTTCGACATTAAGGTTGTACTCTGAAGCTTTGTATTGGCTCGACTCGGATAGTCTGTTGTCAGTTCTAATTGGCGGGCGGGTGGTTATATGGTCTTTTAACCTTGTTTAAATTGCGTGGAGGGGGTTGGTAACGAGGCTCAATCGATTTGGACATTGGCCTTCTATCGTTTCGCCTTTGGTGATGGTCGTTGTATTTGGCATGCCTCATCCAGTTCATTTCATCTTCCTCCCACCTTATTTGAATTACAGCTCTGGCTAAGGCGTCTTCCATCGTGGTGCAGCCGAGCTTCATTAGGTCTTTGTATAGTTCTCCATCCGGGAGGAGACCCTTTCTGAAGACATCTACTGTCGTCTCTGGGTTATGGGAGGGGATGAAGATTTTTTCTTTGTTGAACCTGTTGACGTATTCTCTCAGCGGCTCCCCCTTTTCTGATAGACTCTGTACAGATTGGCTAATAGTTTCTCGAGTTTCTTACTTCTAGCGAATTGTTCAACGAAGGTATCGATGAGATGGGCGAATGAGTTGATTGAACAGTTTGGTAGGTTAGTGTACCACTGAAGAGCTGGGCTGGAGAAGCTTGAACCGAGCTCTTACACATGCAAGCTTCCCTCAATGTTCGAGGTATTAATACGGCAAACATCCACCGCTTGTAGGAGGCTATATGATCATCTAGGTCGATTGTGCCATCGTAGGGCTTCATGTTGGGGATGGTGAACTTGTGTGGTATTCGGCTAGTGCGATTGCGTTACAAAGTGTGAATCAGCATAACAGTGAGGTTGGCTCTTTTTTGTTAGGATTGGCATTCTGGGTATGCATCTCATCACTGCCTCTATATCGGCTAGTCTCTTGGCTAATATCTGCTCCATGTGGGATGCGGATACCACTAAGTCGTCCTGGTTAACTTGGTTGGCCACGCGATTCGCACCTGGTGCGTTTTGGTGGGTTAATCCGAGTGGTGTAACCTGACGAATCACTCTGTTGTGCGCTGCTTAGTAGTTTTGATCCCCATTCATTCCCTCCGATTAGGTGACTCCCCTCGTGATCGATCAGATGTTTCACCCCACATGGATTGTAAGAGGGGTTATTTGGGATTCGCTCGGTCCGTTAAGATGAATGGACTCGAGCGGAATGGTTTGAATGAGTGGGGGACCGCTCAACCTGCAAGGATGAGTCGAGCCGAGCCAGGTGGAGTTTGGGTAGGGATGACTGACTGAAGGTGAGATGGGACGACGAGGATGGATGGTTCTTTTTGTAGTGGGCTTTCTGTCACTTAGACGCCTTGATCTCGCGCTTGAAGCGGATTGATCGAGAGTGGTTCTATCGACAGCCCCCATTCACTGTTAGTCAGGGCTGAATCATCAACTAATGATTAACACAGTTGGCACGACCTTGTATCCGAGATCGTGGGTCTATGTTCTGGAGTTTGGACTTTGGAGACGCTACATAGGCAGAACCGAGGCACGAAACTGATTGGGTTGTACCTGACAAAGCAGAAGCTCAAATTCATAAAACTGGCTTACCTTCTCTTTTAGAGATTGGTTCTCGGCCCTGATGGAGGCGTTTCAGTCCGGATGGCGGTGTTCTCAGCTTCCAGTACGGCCACCTTGTTTGAGTGTCGTTGCATGAGGGCGGTTAGAGCCTCCAATTTGGCCTCGAGGCTAGGATTAGTGTTATCAGAATTGTCAGCCATAAAGAGTTTCTTTACATAGCAGGGTTTGTGAGACGAATGATTGCCAGAGTCCCCACGGTAGGCGCCAAACTGTAGATGCAAAAATCTACCATTAAGGAAAGAGGGATTGATACTGTGAGGTTAAGGCCACTAGCGATCTGCTGCACCTGCACACGTAAGAAAACAAGCATGAAGCAGACGGAAAACATCGGGGTGGTGTTTTCCATAGGCACTCCGACGTTCAAGTCAGTAAGGCCGAGTGAAGCTAATTTAGTGAGGGTTAGGGAGAGGAAAGGTTACAGGAAGTCTAGTCGAGGACTGTGACTACGGTTGTAATGCGAAGTTCTCAAGTGGGAACTCTAGGGTCTAAAGGTGTAATGTCTCTGTTCTTTGTGAGAGGGCTGGCCTTTATTTAAATAGTAATTGTATGGTCTTTGAATCTTGGTAGGACTGTGAGTCCTTATAGTGGTGGTCCTCCTAAAGGGTGGAGCCTTTGGCTCCCTTATCTCAACAGGGAAGGGAGTTCGAGCGTGCCTAGGATACAGACCTTGGAGGAATTGGGATAGTAATTGACTTTCTTAGTAGAGTTCAAATAGTACTATAGTTCGTAGGCAACCGTGGGCTCTAAGTTGATCGTAAGCCCAGAAGGCGTTCTAGGATCAGGAGACCTGGGTCCAGATGGTGAGGAACAAGGAAGGCATATCGAATTAGCCTCATTTAAAGAACTTTGATTTGGGCCCCATCGGATTTGGGCCTGAGCTTTCATCTTTGTTGGAGGTATCTCCGTCTTTGGGCCGAGGACAATTTTTGGCCCTAACTGAGCCTCAATTGACAGTTTAAGGAATGTTGTTTGAATATATATAAGGGAGAACGACATTTTCCCACCCAAGGTTTGGTGAAACGACCCTTTCCCACCCATCAAGTTTCAAAATGACACTTTCTCACCTTTCATCAGATTCTGTTGGAGTTTTTTGTTAATATTTTACTGAAAAGACAAAAATACTCTTAATAGTTTATTATAAATTAAAATTTAATAAAGTCAAAGTTTTTACTCAATTATTTATTAGTTCAAGTGTAAAGATATTTTTTTTCCTTTGTTTATTTAATTAATTAGGAATATTGATTTTCTATGTTAATTAGTAAAAATGAAAAATATTATATTATGAAAAACATTATAAATTTAATAAATTATTAAATAATAATGATGGGATATTGATGACATTATAAATAAATAAATATTAAGGTAATTTAACTTTAAACAATTCTATAGCTTACTCCTAACTTTTTAAGTGGGGCTAACTAATTTTTTTTTTTTTTTAACTTTATATTTGACTTTTTGGCTAATTAAAAAATAATAAAAAATTTATAAAATCAAGCATTTAAGGGTATTTTCATCTTTTCAGTAAAATATTAACTGAAAACATAACAAAACCTAATGAGGGGTGGAAAAGTGTCATTTTGAAACTTGAAGGGTAGGAAAGTGTCGTTTCGCCAAACCTTGGGTGGGAAAATATTGCTCTCGCTATATATAATCTATTTCTTAAAAGAGTAAAGGACTTTTACCCACCCAAGGTTTGGCTTAAAAACAAGTTTTCACCCGAAAGTTTCAAAATGACAGGTTTCCACCCATCCATCCAATTTTTCCGTTATTTTTAACTGCTGAAGGATACAATAGTAGATTCAGTTTATTTTAATCTTTATCACCTTTTAAAATATTAAAATATTTCAAAAATTATAGAAATAAATAAAAATTTTAAAAGTAAAAAAAAAAAAAAAAAGCAGTTGGTCGGGAGGTTGTTGGCCAACTGCTGCTGGCGGTTCTCATAACCGTCTACGCCATCGCCGGCACTTTTGGGTAGATCTCAGGTCGATCTATCCAACAGTGTAAAGAGGGGAGCCATTGTTGACGACATTTGGCCACAAAAGTGGTAAACGTTTCCCGCTTTTTCAGTCAAACATCGTTGTCGACGGCTTCAACATAGTCAAAAATCAACCACATCACCGGCCTTTCCCTTAGTCCAAATCATGGCCTTGCCCCTCCCGAATCCACCTCAACGCCGGTGGTTGTCGAGATATTGCAGAAACAACGGAAGGAAGTTAAGATTAGCAGCGAAGAAGGAGAGAGAAGTGGATGTGAAGATAAAACTGAAAGGTGGTGGTGCAATTACTAGTTTTGACGAAAAAAACTTGAAAGAAAGGAGAGGTATTTGGGGGGAATTTGGGAAGAATGAGAGGCAGGAGAGATGCAATGGAGAATGAGTGATATCTATGAAGGAGGGGAGGCAACTGGAGATGAAGAAGAAAAGCATTGAAATTGAATAGAAAGAAACAAAGGAGACAAGAGATGCAGAAAAATCCACGTCTATAAATAGTGTGAGAAGAAGGAGAAAGAAGGAAACAAAAAAAAAAAAAGAGAGAAGAAAAGAAAAAATTAGGTTTTTGTTTTTCAACTTTATATTGGGGTTAAATGACATAACTATCCTTTAATTGTTTTCTAAAATTACCATTATGTCCTTATACCGTTAAAAATAGCGGAAAAATTGGATGGATGGATGGGAAAATGTCGGCTCCGTTTGGTTCACAATTTTGTGTTTTTGGGAAAAGTTTTTTGAAAAAAGTTAAAAAAAAGTTGAATTGGGCGGGTAATACGATGTAGGATTTACAAATTTAAAATACCCCCTATATTTGTTTTTTTACAAAACACCCCTTATAATAAAATATTAAAAGTTAACAAAAACACCTCCAATCCACCCTCAAATACGGACAGCTGGCCACCACCGCCGGAGGGTGGACGGAGTCGCCGTAAAAAAAACATTAAAAATATTTAGGGGTATTTAATTGAATTAACAAATTTAGGGGGTTTAAAAAATATTGAATAAAGTTGAATAATATTGTAAGTTTTTGGGTATTTTACTGTTTAACTTTTTTGGGAATACTAAAAGTAGTATTCCCAAAATCCAACCAAACGAAGCCATCATTTTAAAAATTTTCGGGTGAGAACTGTCCTTAGGCCAAACCTTGGGCAGGAACATGTCTTTACTCTTCTTAAAATCCAGTCATACGTGGTACGGCCTTTAGGAAAAAAAAATGAAAATCCTACTTAAATAAAAGAGGAGAGCTGACAATTAATTACATCCCTTTGGGGTTGTTTTTCATAATCGAAAAGAGGATTCCCGAACCATGCATCTATGAAGAATATAATTAAATATAGGAGTGTTGTTTCGTACAATATAAAGATTTCAAAAGTCAAATAAATTCATTTGACCGCAATTGCTTAGTTATTTAAAATGAACCATGGACTTGTAGGTTGTCGGCGACACAATCGATGCTATTGGGTAGATCGTTGGACAATCTATCCAACGGCACAAGCAGGGAAACCACTAGTGATGGCTATTCCTCGAAAAACATTGGAGACTATTTTGTGAAATACTCTTCAACGTCCTTTTTCGACAAAACAGCTTCATCGAGGGACTCCTCATTTACATTGTTGGGTAGATCGACGACTGATCTATCCAAGGACATCAACAGTGTGGCAAGACTTGTAGTCGACGACTGACCCAAGATCGTACCGATGGCGGTTGTCAAAAAATGGCTTCACCAAGGGACTCCTGGTTTACAGCGTTGGATAGATCGTTGGTCGATCTATCCAACGACACCAATGGAGTGGTCGTACTCTCATCCCACGATTGAACATAGATCTTGCTGACGATGGTTGTCGGAAAACGACTTCACTAAAGGACTCCTCATTTACACAATTGGATAGATCCAACAGCACCAACAATGTGGTTGGACTCGTCACCATAGGCTAAACCCAAATCTTGTTGACGGCGGTTGGCCGACATACACGCCAACTAGTTTTTATTCTTCACGGATTTTTTTAAAAATTAAAATAAAAAAAAATGAAATTGAATATAGGGATTTAAATGACTAATTCCCAAGTTGGTGAAGGTAATCTTTATGTGTTTGTAATTTAGGAGTGTAAATAATATTAACCCTATAATATATATTGGGCAATCAAACAATAATGCCCTTCTGCCATTAAAACTAACTTTTGAATTTTAACGATGGGTAAAAAATTGTTTCTTTAAAACATTCCCGGTGTCAGATTACTTATGACTTAGTTTGGGTGGGAAATTGTCATTATTCCCTATGATATATTCCAAAAACATGCCAAATTTCTATTAACCAATTAGATAACATTATCATGTTACTGATATAAATGCAAAATTTAAGATGGGACAAGTAATATGCTACTACTTACTATTATATTTCTTTTAACCTTGTTGGTCTAAATTGTTGGAGTGATTTTTTTTTTATTTAAGTTTATAAGGACATTATCGTGGTGATGTTGGGAGCTTTCTTTTATGTCCTAATTCCTTTACACATGCATCTCAATTGACAAATTAAGACATGGTTTAATTTTTAACCTATACTATTCTACCTTTAATTCAATTTTAAAAAACAGATATTTTAATTGATGCCATGAAATTGATCTCAATTTTCAATTAAATTGTAACTATTTTGAAATGCTATCCATTTAATGATGCTTTGTGTATGTATTATTTTTAAAAGAGTAAACTACTTTTTCTCACCCAAGCTTTGCCTTAATGAACCTTACCACCCAAAAAATTTCAAAATACCACTTTTCCACCAAAAGTTTATATTTCGTTAATACCCCAAATACATTTTGCTTTCTCAGCCAATGTTCAGCGAGTTTCCAAGAGACAGGGTAAGAGAGGTTTTTTATTGTGGAAGCCGGTGGATCGAATGGTGGTGACCGATTGAATATTCGCCACGAAAATCAGTCGAAAATCAATTAAGAATAAGAAACTCTAATTTTACAGTGGCTGACAATAGATGAGAAATTAGGTGCAACAGGCTGAGAGGGGTTTTGTAGAGAAGAGACCAAAGGTTCAAATGGTGGTGACAGAGAGAATTTTCGTCCCCGCAATTGACTTTTAGTAGTATATTAACTTTGGGTGAGGAAGTGATATTTTGAAACTTTTTGGGTAGGAAAATGTCATTAAGGGATACCTTGGGTGGGAAAAGTCGTTTGCTCTTTTTTAAATGAAATTCATTTCAAGTCATTAGAGTTCGAGTCGAACATACAAATTCATGTCAAGAACAACTTTACATAAAATTACTTAGTTTTTATTTTTATCAAATTCCAACCTTTATCATTTTTATTATAAAAAAAATGTATAAGCATTCAAAGTTGATCACCTTAAACATCATATGAATTTGTAATCCAAAATCACAAATTAGGTGTTTAGCTATCATGAATGTAGACGTAAAAATCTACCTATACGGAAGGAGGGATTGATCCCGTGAGGTTGAAGCCACTAGCGATCTGTTGTACCTGCACACGTAAGAGAAACAAATGTGAAGCGACAGAAAACATCGAGCTGGTGTTTGCTGTAGGCACTACGACGCTCAAATCAGCAAGGCTGAAAAAGGCTGATTTAGTGAGGGCTAAAGAGTAGAAATGTTACTAGAAGTCTAGTCAGAGACTGTGACTACGGCTGTGATGTGAAGTTTCAAGCTAAAACTCCGGGGTCTGAAGGTGTAGTGTAATCTGCCTTGTGAGAGGGATGGCCTCTTGTTTAAATAGTGACTGTCTGGTGATTGGGAGTTCTCGTAGCAATCCGTTTCCTCCAGGGATATATCCTTTAATCCGCTTATCCTGGCGTACAAGGGAGTCCAAGTATGACTCTGACACGAACCTTGGAGGAGTTGGGGTTGTAGTGGACTACTTTACCAGCGTGCGAATAGGAATGTGATCTGTAGGTGACCATGGGCTCTGAATTCGTTCATAGATCCGGGAAGTGAACTAGGACTAAGAGGCTTGTGTCTGGACGGTTTGGGCCAACTGTACCTTGTATCAAATGGGCCTAATCCGGTGAGTTTTGGATTGGGTCGCATCGGGATTGGGCCTGGTCTTTTCCTCATTGTCAGACCCGTTTTCCTATTTGGGCCGATGACGATTTTTGACCCTAACAATGAGCACATGACTATTATTTTCTAATATTACAGCATAAAGAATTAAAAAATTATTTGGTTTGACAAAAAAATTCTTCAAACAATTATAAAATAAAAAATAAAATATAACATTAGAGAAAACTATTTTTTTTTTTCTCAAAAATAGTTTTTGAATATTTATTAAACACCTTTTTAGAGATTAAAAATTAAAAAGTAAGTCTTTTAAATATATTTAAATCACGCTATACATTAAAAAAGGACTAATAAATGGGTTACGGGTCGGCCGCGCATGTAAAAGAAGGAAAAAAACCCTTTCGAAATTAAAAAACCAGCACGGCCGCGGCAACACTAACTCTTGACTGATCAAGAAAGAGGAGTGGGGGTGGAGAGGTTGATACAAAATTTTCAGAGAGGGAGAAAGAGAAAGATGGTGACGTCACCGGTCGTGAACACGTATCCACTGTCGAGCTACACATTTGGGACGAAGGAGCCGAAGATGGAGAAGGACACCTCCGTCGCTGATCGTCTAGCTCGCATGAAAGTCAAGTATGATTTTTGTTTTTATTTTTTTAATTTATATTTTTTAAATTAATAGTTTCTTTGTCGCAAAAACCCTAGATAAACCTCTGCTCAACTTAATTTAACCTAACTCTGTAAGGTTAATTTCCTTGTTTCAAACGATTCATGCGTTGTTTAAACTAACCCTAGCTTTAACGTTTAATTGATCGGTAGCTATCTCTGTGTCAACCGTTGGCTTAGTGAAAGGATCCAAGAGTCGGAAATAAAACCCTAGTTTATGCACATTCTTCGTCATTTAGAGAAAATACTCTTGCTTGTTCTTTGAGAGAGAGTTTGGAAAATTTGCAAAAAAATTGTTATTTTTCTGCGTATTGTAGTTTTACTTTAAATTGTAAAACTTGAAATACTAAAAATACTTTTTGAAAATTGACTGAGCTCTGCCCCTGTAGTTTTAAGTGTGGAAAAAATAAAATAAATTAGGTTTTGATTCAGAGAATTTGTGTAATTGTATGTTTTGAATTGATTTTTTTGTGTAATGCCCCTACAATATGATAATTGCTTTTTAACGTGGGTTGCAGTTATATGAAAGAAGGCATGAGGACAAGTGTGGAAGCAATTTTATTGGTATGTTTGTTTGAGTTACGTTTAACAACTTTGTGCTGTAATTCCATTGCAAGAGATCCTTTTACGATGGTTAACTTTTGTTAGTCATGGTGATAGTTTGTATTTTGTACAGTCTAGATTTTCTTTTGGCCTATGAGTGCTGTTAATGTTTGACGTTGGCATGTTGAATCACTTATTGAGTTTTCATCACATGTAAGATGACAAAAGCAACTAAGATATCAGTTAAATGGTACTTGACCCTTCCTTGTCATCATCTCTTTCTGTGTACGCATTGATTTTAGCCTTGGAATGCATTATGTTATAAATCTAATTGATGTACTCAGTTTTCATCATAGTTGCTTTTATTATTGCTATTATTTTTTTAAGAGTATGAGGTAACTTTTTTTCGTATCTATCATTTTCATATCTTTCTGTATTTCCTTGTATAATTCATTACCACAATGTGCAATAATTTTGTATGTTCTTGAATATGCCATGTAATTCTGATGAAAGACAATATGGATTGTGGACTACATATGATTCATCTAGATGAGGAAGGAGAAGTTTGTACAACCTGCAAATTTTTCTGTAATTACAGTCCTGGTGTTCTACTTGGCATTGGTTGATTGTGGTCTCATCTAAGAGCCATACTGAAAGGGGAGAAATTAGTGCTACTCATTGATATAGGATCTTTGATGGAGGGATTCTGTCATCTTGTTTTAAAGTTAAATTGGTGTGATTTCTCTGTTCCACAAATGCATCTACTCCTTGTTCTACATATTTTTCTCCTGTATGGTCTCTTATTCATTTCAAGATATATATTTACAAAGTTTTGAAAGTTATCAAGATAGTTTGAAATTGTTTCACTGAAAATAATGGTTTTCAAAGGGGAGAAATTAGCACTACTCAGTTTTATAGGTTCTTTTAGAGCGGGATTCTGTCTTCTTGTTTTAAATTTAAATTGGTTTGAGTTCTCGGATCCATAAATGCATCTTTTCCTTGTTCTACATGTTTTCCTCTGTTGTAGATGTGAATCTAAATACTACTGCAACCAAAAAGTGATGCCAAGGTGGCAAAGTTGCTGTTAGTTTTTTACGGTTATTGTTCAGTTTTTAAGCAGTTGTTTTGCAGTTTTTTTATATGCTCTGTAACTTTTAAATGCCTTCTATTGTGAGAGTGTAGTAGGAAAAGTGCGGTTTTATTGGTGGTGAATCAGTTTTTCTGCAATTTATCTTCTTAATTTGCTATTATCTTTGCTTTAATTGTTCTGTGCTACAACAAATTGGTATCAGAGCAACCTGAAGGGTTTGTTAAAAAGGGGTATGAGAGTCATGTATATTTGTTGAAGAAAGCTCTCTATGGGCTTAAACAAGCTCCAAGAACTTGGTATAGGAGGATTGATGAACATCTATTGAGACTAGGATCTGTGAAGAGTCCTAGTGAGACGACTTTGTATGTAAAGAAGGTGAGGAATGAAGTTGCTGATATACTTGTTGTAGCCATTTATGTTGATGATTTGCTTGTGACAGGAGGTATTGAGATGCTTATCAATGAGTTTAAAGTTGAAATGTTGAAGGTTTTTGAGATGACTGATCTTGGGAGAATGACTTTTTTTCTTGGGATGGAGGTGAAACAAAGCCAGGAGGAGATTTTTGTATGCCAACAAAAGTATGCTAAGGAGATTCTTAATAAGTTTCAGATGAGTGAGTGTAAGGCTACAAATACTCCTATGAATCCTAAAGAAAAATTCAGCAAGGAAGATGGAGCTGAAAAGGTTGATGAGGGGCTGTATAGGAGCTTGATTGGGTGTTTAATGTATCTCACTGCAACAAGGCATGATATAATGTATGCAGTGAGTTTGTTATCCAGGTTCTTGCATTGTGCTAGTGAGGTACATCTACAGGCAGCAAAAAGAGTTGTCAGATATATTAAAGGCACAATTGATTATGGTACCTGATTTTCCTATTGTCAAAATTTTAAGTTTCATGGATTTTGTGATAGTGATTGGGCAGGCTCAGTAGATGACATGAGGAGTACAACAGGTTTTTGTTTTAGTTTTGGTTTGGGAGTGTTCTCTTGGTCAAAGAAGCAAGAACTTGTTGCACAAAGTACTGCAGAGGCTGAATATGTAGCAGCTACAGCAGCAGTAAACCAAGCTTTATGGTTTAGAAAAGTGTTAGCTGATTTAGATATGATGCAAGAAGAAGCCATTCAAGTGTTTGTGGATAATCAAGCTGCCATTGCCATCTCTAATAATCCTGTGTTTTATGGTAGAACTCAGCACTTCAAAATAAAACTCTATTTTCTTAGAGATGTGCAAAAGGAACGGTTGGTTCAACTTAAATATTGTAAGTCTGAAGATCAGGTAGCTGATATATTCACAAAAGCGTTGTCCAAGATCAGATTTGAATTTTTGAGACTGAAGTTAGGGGTTTGCAGCAGCTTAGATGCAAGGAGGAGTGTTGTAGATGTGCATCTAAAAACTACTGTAACCAAAAAGTGATGCCAAGGTGGCAAAGTTGCTGTTAGTTTTTTACGGTTATTGTTCAGTTTATGTTCAGTTTTTAAGCAGTTTTTTTATATGCTCTGTAACTTTTAAATGCTTTCTAGTGTGAGAGTGTAGTAGGAAAAGTGCAGTTTTATTAATGGTGAATCAGTTTTTCTGAAATTTATCTTCTTAGTTTGCTATTATCTTTGCTTTAATTGTTCTGTGCTACAACATTCTCCTTTATGGTCTCTTATTCATTTCAAGATATGTATTTACAAAGTTTTTGAATGTTATCAGGTAGTTTGTCATTGTTTCACTGAAAATAATGGTTCTAACATGGTTATTATTACATGTTTGTCCTTCAATATACTGTCCATGCAGTAAATATTGGTGACAATTTCATTTAAAAATTTAGATTTAATGGGTTTTGCTTTGGTAGCAATAGCTCAAAATGGATGCATAATAAGGTCTAATTTGTTCAAGCCTCAGGATTGGTTCACCTTTATTGTACTAAAGTGAGTTGGGTGGGCTCACTCGTAAGGGGTGTCGGGTTGGCTTGATCAGCATGATATGAACTTGCAGTTTATGGTTTGTAGCAATTATTTTCTCCCCAAAATGCAGCTTTGTGCAGATAATTTTGATTTTATTATTGGATCTCCTAGAACCATTGAAATATCTTACTAGCTTAAACTTGCTAAGTTTTCTGCAAGAAATTAGATACATTTTTCTTTATCTTCTTAGCTATTTCTCTACTTCATAAGAATATATCTGCACATGATAAAGGTAGTGAATCTTATGGAAAATTACAACTGTGACCAGTGGATTTATAAGGGTTTGAGTTATATAATTTGTTCATTGAGCGGAACTTGCTAAAAGTAGGAACAGTAATATGGCCTGCAAGGAGCCGTATGTTGAAAGTCTTTTGACTGCATCCCAATTTAGTGGAAGGGAAAATATGTTTTTTTGATTGCTGTTATGTTTATCAATTTAGAAGTCTGCAGATGGAAATTTCTCTTGCTATATATGAATGATTTGTTAATGTTTAGTTATTTGATTTGTTACCTTGCCATCCCTTGCTTTTGCTAAAAATTTGCCTTATAATAACATTTTTACTGACATGTCAACTAGCTTCCTTCTTTCACTAGCCTTAGCATGCTGTTGTGTCATGCAGGTTCAGGAACATAATCATCCCCACATACTTCTTCTGCAGATTGGAAACACATTCTGCAAACTTCCTGGTGGGCGTCTGAAGCCAGGAGAGAATGGTATAGTCATTTGCTTTTTTAAAGGTCATAGAGATCTTTTGTATTTCTGTCATGTGCTTGAGTGTTCTTTTTGTATTTGTTTGCTCAGAAATATTTTCTGGTTTATGTCTATACCTTCACTTTTTTGGCAGAAATTGAGGGGTTGAAAAGGAAGCTGACCAGCAAGCTTGGTGCCAATTCACCTGCTCTTGTGCCAGACTGGCAGGTATTCTATCCTGTTTTAGTTTTCATTAGTTTAGCATAGACTCAAGATAGTTTAGATCAATCTCAATGGTAAAGTCTAAGAAATTATCACTTTGGACGAGTATGTTATCGTAAAAAAGCTTGATAGAACACATTTATTTCAACTAGGAATGTGATGGCTGTAATTATAAAGCTTTTTCTAAAGTTTGCAGGATAATTTTGAAGTTTGGAATATTATTTCATTAGTCCTCATCCTTTTGTTGTCTTCTTGTTTCAGATTGGTGAATGTGTTGCAATCTGGTGGAGGCCAAACTTTGAAACCATAATGTATCCATATTGCCCTCCCCACATTACAAAACCCAAGGTAATTTGTGGTTGGAGTGACTTGTTGATTTTACCTGTTGCAGGCATCTTGAATCATTCTTCATCTTATTTTTCTTGGTGTTGCTGATTTTGTGGATTACACCTGTCCCTTCTCATCTCTTTACCCTTTTTTGGTAATGCAGGAGTGTAAGAAGCTTTTCCTTGTTCACTTGTCTGAGAGAGAGTACTTTGCAGTGCCCAAAAATTTGAAACTTCTTGCTGTGCCATTGTTTGAACTCTATGATAATGTCCAGGTATGGAGAATATGTGCCCATTCATCTGTTTACCACCTTAATGTTATCTCAGCATTTTGCTCTGTTGATTATGAGTTTCGAGTGCTTAGCTTCAGACTGCTTGTTTTGTTTGGTATGAGTGTTTTAATTAAAAATAGCTTTGTTGAATTGAAAATTCACCCATGAGGTGAATGGGAAGTACTGGATGCACAATATGGGATTCATAGGCGAAGATAGGAATCTGTTCTGAAATACCTCCAGTGCATTATCTTAGCTCCTTCAATTGTAATTTTCCCCGCTTTTTGAAAACCTACCTCTAATTTCTTGAATTTGATTGGCACAGATATCTCCATCCTACTCTTGCTTCTTTCAGTATTATGAAACGAAATATTCATTATTGTTTCTAGTTTTTTAACAAGTCACTGCACTTATTTTTTGCAGAGATACGGGCCAGTGATATCAACCATTCCTCAGCAGCTTTCTAGATTCCAGTTCAATATGATTACCACATGACTTAAGCATACGGATTTCAAGAGCTCTCACCTGCATGGTACTGTTTAGATTCAAAGAGCTATAAATGCATGAATTCCAAGAGCTGATATTTATACCTTAACAGTTCTTCATGACAGACATTTGAGTCAGTTAAAAGTGGATTTCGTAAGTTATGCAGATGACAGAAGATTAACATTATGACGAACTCTATCATCTATATTTGGTAACTTGGTACTATTTTATTTATTATGTTATTGGATTGAGCTTAGGTTCTTGGGTAAATCTTGGTCTTTTTTCAAGTTTTTAGAGCCATATCATGACTTACGTAGTCTATGAATTGTTTGATAGTATTAATGGTAGAATGTTGTTGAGGAATTACACTGTTGTGGATACGATGGGCTGTGGTGGAGGCATGGTCTGTTTGCAAAATTTTCTCGGCAGTGCTGATTATGCCGCCATTGTAACATCACTGTAGCTTACATGTTGCTGTTGTAACATGACTGTACTATTCAATGGAGAATGATGGATTCATTCATGGCTTGTGTGCTTCGAAACGTAGACTTTGGTAAATGGTTATTAATAGTTCTCCTAATTACCCAATTCAATTAAAGATAAGCTCAAAAATAAAATCAATACTTTGATTAACTAATCTCGTTACATTTAAAAAAGTATAATGTTCTTCAATTAGGTTTTATTTTTACAGATAAAAAAGAACATATATAAAGTATAAGCCAGGTAGCAGAATTTTTTTATTTTTCTTCATAATTTATTCTCTCGTGTTTTATTTGTTTTACTTATATAGAAAGGGCAGGGCAATATTATTATTATGTTAACTAGAAGAGGAATATTATCAATCGTCATGCCTTAATCTGACTATTGAAAGGTTTGACAAATTGAAGTAGATAGCGTACACATGAATTTTATTGAATAATTTGGAAACAAACTCAATAATAATTAAAGAAAAAACAAATAAAAAGGCTTGTTATGATTTGTTCATGCAGCCGACAGTAGATTTTCAGAGTCATAGTCAATGCAGATTATAAAATAGTGAGTACATATAAGGTAGCCATACACGTATATTTATACACCAATATAAATTATACTGTCGTATTCACATACGATAGCATTGAAAAGTGTATTTGATTTTTGTTGAGAGCGACTGTTGCTTTATAATAATATCAGTTGACATTCGAAGTTTCTGTATTAATTGACCTCAACTTTATTTATTGTTTTTGTTCCCACTTTTAATTAATTAACTGATAACGAATCTTAGAATATGTCTATATCCATCAAAGCAAATTGAAATACCAAAAATTTTACCGGGATTATATATATATATATATATATATATATATATTTGATAATTTGGGGTATCCAACCAGTTTATTCATACCTTAACTAATCCTCTAAGACTCTGAAATTATCGACCGGATAAGATCTTAGGGATTACCCTTATTAACAACCAAGAAGGGATTCAAACTCAAGACCTCTTGAATAATACACCTAAGAGTTCTTATCGAACCATTCGACCACCCAGAGAAAGTTACTTAGATAATATTGTCTTACTCTAATGACGCAGTTACAATTTGGATTTTGCCAGTGCAATCATAAACTTTCTTTCATATTCACAAATTAAGAGACAATTAGGGTTGCAGTTGCATCATCATTCTTACAGTATAGTTTATTCAATGCTTACCATAAAACTCGTTTACTAATCATATAATTGATTAACGGTATGGCGTGAATGTTGTGTCACAGTTTTGTTTCAATCATCTAATTCAATTAATTTGTTTTTAATATTATGAATTTTGGGTTAGTATCATGAAATCAAATGAATTTTGGACACATCAAAACCTCCAATTGTGTAGACGGCTAAACTGGGTATATTTTATTGAACCGTCACAGTTATCATATCGATCCTTCTGTCCTTTTTAGATATTACTAAAATTTAATTAATCACCAACATGTTGAGTCACTTCCAAAGTTGAAAAATTAATAACAAAAATTAATTATATAATTGTCCTTTCTTTCGTATACAATAAATAAACTATCGCTAAGCAACGAAGACAAAGAGATACTTCGAGAATAAATTTATTTATCAATAAAAATTAATTATCAAAGGGGAACTGGTCACAGAATAAATTATTGTTTCTCTCTTTATGCAATACTTATTTATTATGAGAAGTCCAAACTCTGATATGTTTTAAATTAATAAAGATAAGAGAATGATAAACTAAAAAATATGAATAGTTTTGAATTGATTATTTACACTAACCTTTCTTTTTAAATAATTAGCTGATGATTGGTGATGTTTTTATTTGGATTTTTGCTTGGTTAATGGTGAAATAAATTAAAACTTTACTGTAACATCAATGTAACCTAACTATCTTTAGATAGTCGAGTGGTTCAATAAAGACTCTTAACCCTTGGGTGTATTACTCAAGAAATCTTGAGTTCAAATTCCTCTTTAAGTGCTAATAGGGGTAGCCATTAAAGTTTTTATCCAACCAATAGTTTCAAAATCCTGAAAGATTAGTTAAGGTGGGCAAAAACAATGTAACAAACCTAATGATCTTCGGGTGGTCGAGTGGTTCAATAAGAATTCTTGGGTATATTACTCAAAATGTCTTGAATTGGAATCACTCTTCGTTGCTATTAGGGATAGTCATTAGAGCTTTTATCTCATCGATAATTTCAGAATCCTGAAGAATTAATTGAGGTGTGCATCGATTGACTCAAACATCATCATTAAAAAAAAAAAAAAAAATCAATGTAAGAAACCAATCTAAAGCATTTGATCACGACTTATCCATATATATCAAAGTAGATTTGATGACAATTGATAATTGGTGAAGTTAATTAAGAAGAATTTTGGCAGAGACAGTAGTTGTGAAAATAAATTAAACCCTAATGTAATTAACTGGTGGTCCAGGCACATGCAAACCTTCTCATAAACTTATCCATCTCATTACCTAACCGATAACTTCAGATTAATTATAAACTACATTCAATTTAATATTTATTAGACCCATTGACTAGTATTACAAATTTTTTCCTTTATTAATTGACTGAGTTTTCGTCTACGCATATAATAATTTCCCTATTAACCAACAAATTTAATAGCTTAATTAATTACTTTATACTTTGCATCCAAGGTTACAGACAAACTGGTCAGCTATGGAAATTGGAGAAATAAAATAGTAAATACCATTATAATAAAGCTTCCTTGTAGCTGTGAACATTTTTATTATTTAACTCCAAATGATAACAAGAACATCTTCTTCTTTTTAATTAAATTTCACGTCTAATATCATAATTCAACTTGTCATGTGAAATATATATATATATATATTGATGCGTGATTTTGACACCAACTAAACGTACGTGGATCATGCTGAGCTGGCTCAGAAGACACACGTGTATAGGGGTATTGAACTGAATAGAAGAAGAAGAATACTGTTTAAAGTGGTTCGGATGCTTAAATAAGCGACTCCTACGTCCACTGGTATTGTATTAATATATTTGATCAGGTCGCATTCAACGAGCTGATTTACAAGAGATTACAAGAGAGAGAGAGAGAGAATATATGTTATTCCAGAGAGAAATTAGCTAATCCCACAAATGGGAGAGGAGCGCTCTATTTATAGTATGATGAATTGAGGTAATGATTACTAAATCAGGGAGTGAGTCAGATTGTCGTGTAAATCTTTCCTTGCGTCTCGTTATTCATCTGCTCGAGTGATTTACTTGACTCTTGCAGGGATTGGACACGTGGATCGCCTTCAGCCTTTCACCAGCCTGGCGCACACCTATTGCACTAGTAGGAGCATGCCGCTTGCATCAGCGTGCGACGTGGCTGCGTCTGAATGGCTATTGGACTTATCTAAGCTTTGACCACTTGCGCTGACAGAGCTCTGCGTCAGCCCTACTTTTCCAGGCATAACAATATATATATGCATGCAATTCAACTTTCTAATTCTAACAGCATTTTGATCCTATAATATTCTATTCTCTTATGTTTGAATCATTCTATAGTGCTACCTACTCTTAAGATTTCTACATATGAAAACCTATATATTCTAATCTTGGAAGATTTTAATTATTAAACAACGCATTCAGAAAATATGAAATCAGATTTACATAGCCTTAAGATTTCTATATATGAAAACCTATATATTCTAATCTTGGAAGATTTTATGCTGGTTTTAATTATTAAACAACGCATTCAGAAAATATGAAATCAGATTTACAATATAGCATTTCAAAGCTGACTCCAGGATATTAGGTCATAATTAAAAGACTGTTACTTCATATACATATGTATGGAATCAATAACATATATTTATGGAAGATGAAAAAACAAATTTTAATTTCAGCTCGTAATATTTGACATTGTAGCGTTGGGTGGCTTTTCTATACCTAATATGACCAAGTGGTTATAGACTTACAGTAAAAGTAATTTGGACAGAAAATAACGCCTAGACAAGTCTCTTTATTGAATGTATCATAAACCTAACAACTATATAATATTATCTTTTATGTAATTCTACCACGACTGTCGAGAACACAAAGGTTTAATCAACATGTGTCAATTCCCTTGGCGGCAGTAATGCATTTGATTCCAATGATTTTGTTATGCTTGAAAAAGCAGGGCTGACGCAAGACCCAGTCAACATAAAAAGTCAGAGTTTAGGTAGATTCGTAGCTAGTCAGAGGCAGCCACATTGTAACAACTGCTTGATACTACTATACTCATACAAAAATATGTATAATAGAATACGAGTACATTAATAAAATAGTTGGACCCAAATTTTTCTTTTATTGAATGTACATATTCTTTTACAAAAGTCAGTATCTTTTATAAAAGTACTCAAAAGTGTGGTGGACAGTGTAACTACTCCTCCTCGCTCGCTGACATCCATCCGACTGCGTCCTCATCTAGAACCTGCAAAAACATAAAAAAACAACGGGGTGAGCAAAATAATGCTCAATAAGTAAATCCTCTACTTGTCTATCCCCGTAACTCTTTCTCTTAATTCTTTCCTTACTCTCTTCTCTTCTCATTCCTATTCCCTTTCTGTTTCTGTTTCTCATACTCTTTTCTATATACTCTTTGGTGTGTGTCACGGCCTCATCTTACCGGAGGCACGGCTGGGAACTTAACCCACTCTCCATGACTCTATTCATTTTCTCTTTCTGTTCTTTCTATTTCTCTGTTTCCCATTCTACTCATGGGAATATCACGACCTCATCTTACTGGAGGCACGACCGGGAACTCTCCCGCTCTACGTGACTTTTACTCATTTCTGTACCGATCGGATTCGGTTATGCATGGATTCGGAACATTTGGCCATGTGAGTGTACATGCTTTCTCTCTATCTCTCAAATGTCACAACCCCTACTTACCGGAGGCACCGCTGGAACCTAATGTTCCACTGTACGTGACGGTCACGGCCTCATCTGACTGGAGGCACGGCTGGGGATCACAAAGCACCCACTCTCGTGACTTTACTCATCACTCACGGGTTCCCCATCGCACAACCTTCTATATTCTCTTCTTTAGCTCTTAGATTTGTTTAAGCACAAAAACCTCTACTCTTTCTCAAGCTAATACTCATAGTGTAGAAATTCTCTACTCTTTCTCAAGCTACTTCTTAATGCACAATTAATGCATATGGATGGTTCATGCNTTTTCTTTTCCAAGGTAGTGATACCGACACCTAGTTAAAATAATTAACAGTCTGGTCTTCTCATAGCAGCCACATTAAATCGTTTACTTTAGAGAAAAAAATTGTGATTAGGTTTAAACGAAAACAGTTTCATTCTATCCAGAAGATAGAACCTTGCCCACCCCCTCTTCAAAAGGATTCGATATGGCCATATGGTCAGTATCGATTTTATTATATTATTATATGTAACTTCTGTTTTTCAATACATATAATTAAAATTTGTTTTAGGTGGGATTTTAAAAATATATATAATTAAGCCTGCTAATTATGGCACGTGTAAAAGAAAGTTGGGTTTACATTATATGTTTGACGGCTAATTGGAGATTTGTTTAAGATTAATTGGTGGTGAGCTTTAATTAATTTGTTAATTCCTCACTGACAAATGGGAGGTCAGGGTTGACATGACAATAATATTTATTTTAATTAGAAAGAAGCTTCCCATGGCCGATAACTTCTTTTTATAAAATGATATTATTCTTGCCAATATGCAAAAAAGTAGACAAATACAATCTGGCAATGGGGCTTCATTAATTTTTTATTAATTTTTTTTTTTGGTTTTTCTTTTTAATGTGATGTTATTGAACCAGAGTGGCCTGTTATTGACAATGATTCATAAATGATTGAAAACTATCCATTGATTTGTTGAACATAATCAGAACATGGGGGATTTTCTTCAATAAATTATTTCCTATTATTAGCTAATTAAATCATACACGCAATTACAAAAGATTCGCAAATTGTTTCATTAATTAAAATCATATTTATATGGAGATTTAATTGAAATAATAATATGATAAAACGATGAGAAAAGTTTTTAACTTGTCGGTGGAGGGAGACGTTTTTCCATTCAATTTCTGCAAGTTTCCAATGAATAATTTAGGGTGATGTAGATGGTAAACTCAGAAATGATTAGTGGTCAAAATTTTTATTTTGTCGGTGGAAATTCTATTAATCCTTTCACATTTCAAGTTAAGAAAAACTATTAGTACAACCAGTTAATACTGAGGTAGAAGATCCAACAAAGTTTCATCTTTATCCAATTAGTTATTGCTAATGTCAGAAGTTGTGTTCAGTTCAGTGTACCCAGATGGAAGTCCTTTTTAATTTATACTACAAGCCTTAGCTTTCACTGACGTCAACTCTTTTCCTCACAGTGTACCCAGATGAGCTGCAGCGCTTGAATCACCATTTCATCATCTGCTCAATTTTTTTTATTCATAATTTATTGCAGTTGTTCGCAACGGGTCAATCATCAAGTCTGCGGTAAAATTAACTGCTCAGATGAAACGAAATTAAACATTAACTAATGTCATGGTGTTCCCACAGTGTCTTATTAGGAGAAAGAGAATCACAGTCCAATGTAACTTTTATTAGTTTATACACTTTCCCAGGACTTCAGAACTTTGAATGCGAACGAGGAAGGGAGAAAGAAAGCAGAAGAAAGAAAAAGATACATGCTCTTCTTTTTGTAAATTCGGATGAAGAGAGGAAAAATTAGTATGAACCCTCTCGTACATTAATAGAGATGATTATTAAAACTCTTACTCGATCGATAATTTCAAAGACTTTATATAGAAGATTAGTGTGTAATTGAAATAATTAATTATAATAAGGGTGCAAAAATAACTTAACAAAGCTGAGATATCCCTTTAATTACCCTTTATCTTTAGGGGAGAAGTTAAGAAAATGAGGGGTCCAAGGGAAAAGTTTTTCCACCTCGTGTTCCTTGTTATGCTCCTTTCACTTTTACCAAACGAAAGAAAATTTATAGCTCTCTTCTCTCTCTTTCTTTCCAATACTTTTTCTTCTTCTCTCTTAGTCTCTCTTCCAGAATATGAAGTAGGTTTCATAAAGTCAATTGCATTGCTTAAAACACAGGGTAACATTCACATTTCTGGTTTTTAAGCCATCAGGGCTCTTACTGCCATTTCTTCATAAAAAATATTTTTCTTCAAAGACAATTTTTTTTTTGCTTTGGAATATATATATTTTTTTCTCTTTTTATAATCGTAGAATTACAACTAATCTGGCTTTATATTCTTGGCTTTATGGTCGGCTATTTATTGCCCCTTCTGTTGCTACTCTTTACAACATCGCAAACTCTCTCCATCTCCTTTTTCTCACTCTCTTTCTCTCTCCTTCATCTTTTAAGCTGTCATTAAGCTTATTGTTACTTTATCCATTAAGCAAAAATGGGGTTTAAGTCATCTGATAAACCAAAGTTAAAACATAAGAAGGGTTTAGGTCACCGGAAGAAGCACAGGCTCAGAAACTATGTTCTCAAGCACGGCCACGCTTGCTGGAGCTCCGTTCCTGTTAAGCCGGTGAGAACTGCTTATAAATAGTTGATTATTGATTTAGTTTACCGACTTTCCATGCTGCTTATCTTCATTAAATTTTCTGAGAAGATAAAAAAGAGCAGAGCATGTATTCATGAATTATAGGTTTATATAAAGTCCTTCATGTTGTAGCTCTGCAAAATTTATAGTTTGTTCACACATATCACCATCTTTTGTAAGCATTTTCCAAGTTTGTTTGCTTTTCTACAATGTTCCTGAATTTGTGATCAGACCCAGATAAGATAAAGCTCTGTTTTACAAAACAAGCTGCATTTGCTTGATTTCAACCAGATAAGAAGATTAAAGTCGCATTATTGGTGAGCTACTTGAATTGGAGATGAGCAGATGATAATTATAATTTGACCTTTCATTATATATTATTAACTTATATATATCTTCAATAAAAGAGGGTCACGGGGTCCCATTAAATGTTTCTGGTTCTATACATATGAAAATTTGATATTTCATCCTTTTTGGTTGTCTCACTAATTTTCTGTATTATTGGACGGCATGGCAACTCCAGTCAACCAGACGAAAGAATTTTTCGAAAATCTGACATGTTCAGTAGAAAAAAAGATGGATTAATTTCTATTATTCTCAAGGGAGAATAAACATATTAATAATTAAGAGAAAGAAACTAATTATAACTTGAACTTCAATTTACTAAACTAGCCTTGAGATAATTATTTTCAGGACATTAATGAAATTTAATTTTTACATGCATGCAGTTTGCAAAGGAATGGAAAAGCTGCAGATTGAGATGGATTAATTACCTGAGACCAGGATTAAAGCGAGGAATGTTTACTGTACAAGAAGAAGAAACAATCTTGTCCCTCCATCGCCTGTTAGGGAACAAGTAAGTAACGGTCTTAGATGTTGCGGAAAATAATGTGGACCCACCTATTTTTTTTTTTTCTTTCAACTAGTGGGTCCCCACTGAAATTTAAGGTTGACTTTTCTGTTCAGTTGGTCAATGATACTGAAATGGAAGCTATAGTAAACTTTTAAGTTTTAACTGAATTGGAAGAAGCCTTATGGTTATTATTATTGTATTAGATGACAATAATTGATTAAAGTAATCGTTTTTTTTTTCTGATGAATTAGGTGGTCAAGTATTGCTCAGCATTTGCCTGGAAGAACTGATAATGAGATAAAGAACTACTGGCATTCACACCTGAAGAAAAAAGTGGCCAAATTTGAAGAAATGGAAGCTCATATCAAAACCCAGTGCACCGCTACTTCAAGCTCAGAGAATATGGATTCTTCAGTAATCTCTCCTGATAATAATCTCAACACTCGAATTCCAAGCTATGACTCGTTAATGAATCACATGGAGAAATCATCAAGTGATAATAATGACTTGGCTAAAGAGGGTCACAAAAGCTGCTTGCCAAAGCTTTTATTTGCCGAGTGGCTGTCAGTAGAGAATGTTCATAGTGGGAGCTCTGTAAATTCAGGTCATGAGCAAGTGGTTTCCAGGGATGGCTTTAATAATCACAACACAAACTTTGTTCAAGATTCTTTCACGCATGGTTGTTTTTTGAATGAGGGAGCATTTGGTGGTGATTTCCATACTGGATTTAACAATGGTTTGGTGGATGAAATGTTTAACGTCTCGGGATTCAAGTTCGAAGATCAGATTTCTGGAATTGGGTTCGTGGATTCTATCTCAGGGGATGACATATGTAGCCATTTGAATATGAACAATGATGTAATGTACATATGAGAGCATGCATGTTGTTAATAGTTCAAAATTTCAGGGCATGAAGAAAACCTTCTCACTACACTTCTCATAATAATCTTGTCATCTGAATGAGACCCCAAGAAATTAGAAACCATACAAGCTTAATTAGTGGTTGTTCGTCCATGGAATAGTTTCAGGAGATACCCTCTGTTGATTTTTTTTTTTTCCATTGTGCAGCAATATTCAACAGCTTATTGTACTTCCCTTTGCATAAATTTATTTTATTTATGAAAGAACTTAAAAAAATAATCACCATTAATTGTGTTCTCTGTTCTTGACTCTTTATTATCCCAAGGAGATACCTCTCTTGCATTCCAAAAGATTTTAGTCGCATTGACTTTCTAATAAATTCACTCCTGAGGGAATTAAGAGCCACCTCATTACAGCCCTGTCATTGGGTTTTTAAAGGATATAACCTTCGCTTACCTCACAATGAGGTTTGTTAATTCTTTTAGGTTCAGGTTTTTCATTGGCAACTGCCCTTAAAAGTCCACCCAGTATGATGTACGATTAGAAATTTTTAAGGCTAATAATCACAAGAACAGTCTCATTGGATTCCATAACTCATTATCTAATTCATTTAAAACCTCCTCAAGCAATCAAACAACATATCAATTCCATGTCCCACTGACCTGATCCATGGACGTTTTCGTGTAAATTTAAATGTTAATGATTAGATTCAAGTTACATTTTCATATAAAAAGTTTTCTGAGATACAACTTGATCATTAAGCTTTCTATATAATACATTCAGCATCTTTGTGAACTTCAAATTATGAAATCCTCTTTGAGGGCTAAGTTGGCCCAGAAAAGAACAGCAAAACCGACAATAATGATTGTTATAGGTGTCCATTTCAGAGCAATATCCTGCATACAAAAACAATTAATATATAATTTTGCAGCAAAAAANTTTCCATTGTGCAGCAATATTCAACAGCTTATTGTACTTCCCTTTGCATAAATTTATTTTATTTATGAAAGAACTTAAAAAAATAATCACCATTAATTGTGTTCTCTGTTCTTGACTCTTTATTATCCCAAGGAGATACCTCTCTTGCATTCCAAAAGATTTTAGTCGCATTGACTTTCTAATAAATTCACTCCTGAGGGAATTAAGAGCCACCTCATTACAGCCCTGTCATTGGGTTTTTAAAGGATATAACCTTCGCTTACCTCACAATGAGGTTTGTTAATTCTTTTAGGTTCAGGTTTTTCATTGGCAACTGCCCTTAAAAGTCCACCCAGTATGATGTACGATTAGAAATTTTTAAGGCTAATAATCACAAGAACAGTCTCATTGGATTCCATAACTCATTATCTAATTCATTTAAAACCTCCTCAAGCAATCAAACAACATATCAATTCCATGTCCCACTGACCTGATCCATGGACGTTTTCGTGTAAATTTAAATGTTAATGATTAGATTCAAGTTACATTTTCATATAAAAAGTTTTCTGAGATACAACTTGATCATTAAGCTTTCCATATAATACAAGCTTCATTGCGAACTTCAAATTATGAAATCCTCTTTGAGGGCTAAGTTGGCCCAGAAAAGAACAGCAAAACCGACAAAAATGATTGTTATAGGTGTCCATTTCAGAGCAATATCCTGCATACAAAAACAATTAATATATAATTTTGCAGCAAACAAGAAAAAAAAAAAAAAGAATGGGAAGGAATAAACATATACCTCAAGGAGCGGGGAACCCCATATGGAGGATTTAGGTTCAGGAGATGTATATATTCTTTCTGAAGTTTCTGCAGAAATATAAGAAAGTTATATATATAAATATATAGATGATTTATATCAGTTGATGGTTCATAAAAGTAACTGTAAAAACGAAAAACCTGAATGACGTTTCCTTTCTACAATTTGGGACATGTGCTCAATAATTATACTTAGATCTTGCCCACGATTAACAATCATCTTTGCTAGATTGGCCTGTGTTCTTGTATCAAAATATTGCTTCCTAATATTTCCAATGATACTATCTGCAAGACATAGTAGAGATAGGAAATTAAACAATCAACTTTAGGTAAAAGTATCTGATTTGAATGTCAAAATCATCATGTGTTAGAATGGTATCATTCTGATACAAATAAAGGTCCTGTGGTTTCTGAGAAATGTTATGAAACATCACTAGAGGGCTGTCCAGGATCATCAATTGTAGCGCAATTATTAATGTCACTTTACCAAATTTAACAAAGCTGTAGGGCCTTGTAATTTTATCCACAAGGTCACTATCAAACTTCTGGAACTCCTTTTGCAGGTCTTGAAGATAATGGAAAGCTAGTTTTCTTGGATATGAAGAGTCAGACAATGTGATGAAGCAGATTCCATTCTCCATCAGGTAGCTTAATGTCAAAAATAAAGTGAAAGAGATAATCACCATCACCCTATTGCTTAAAAATGGTAACTGCTTTAATTCATTAACTTTCCTAAAGGCCAAATGAACAGTCATATCCCTATTTGATCATTTGTTTTCTTCCTAGCATAAAACTATTACCCAAAAAATAAATTCATGAAGCAGAAAGTTGAAAGCATCAACATGTCATAATCATGCTATGCACATGATCAAATATTAAAAGGGGGTCTTAAAGTCTTTAACTTATATCTTAAGACATATGTTAAAATAAAAAAATAATGTTGATTATATTAATGCATTATTCAAGTTTGTGTTTTTTTCAATTGATTGTTTTGATATAATAAAAAAATTGTCTTTTCATAATCTAAGACTTATGTTAAGACTACCCAATATCAAATACTACAAATTTTATAAAAGTAAATTAGCAATGGAGAAGAAGAGGATACTGAAAGGAGTTGTGATCAACACGAATTGTCATCTTGGAAGGTGCCAATGCTCCTCTTGAGATTTCTTTGAGGATGAACTCTGCTTGTTGCTTGTAAAATGAGAAGTTATCATTCACTTGGTTAATGTACCTGGGGCCTTGTGCCAGAGCTAAACCATCTCTCACCCTTCCAACTATTGTTAGATTTACCATATTCACTTATGGAACTCTTTCTCTCACAATCACTATATAAAGATCAGGTTTTGATGGGCAGAAAACTAAAACCAGGGCAAAAGCCCTAGCTTGAAAATGAAGTAATTCCTTTTCTGGTATGCAGAAGAAACAAAAGAATATTCATTTCCTCTATCTCTTTCTCTTCTTAGTTGTATTTAGAAGTTAACAATTTACAATGAACAAAATTACTTGAGAACAGGCTAACCTAAGCATTAGTTAGGAATGAACACAAACCCAGAAAGTTCAGTAGCCACCATCAGTTCATTTTATATTCAGGCTAAAATGAACGGAGTAGCATCAATTCATTGTGGTGGCCAAATGTCCCTAGTAACCAACATAGAAGAATTTATGATTTTGGCTTTGAAGTGTATTAAATCCTACTCTGACCTACAAAGGGAGGCCCCGCCGGCTTCATTGTTTACAATTACTGTGTAAAAAAATGGAAAATGGTGAAATAGCCAAATAGGCTCTGCCCTGAAACCTATACTAAATAAATACAGGTTACTGTCTTGTTAACAGATAAGAAAAGAATGAAAAGACCAAATATTAATTGGTATCGAGGTGAAGAATTAAGATTACGAGTTAATAGTGAATTGAAAAAGCATATGCACTGTACGAGCTGACAACACAATTAAGAAGACCAGTATTGACAGAGACTCATTTACAATTGTGCACCATTGAAGACCAAAAATTAACTGAATCCCTCTGCACAATCTTAACTACGACTCTTTTCATGTAAAACTGTGACCTTTACTTTATACAGAACTAGTATCTTTCTTGGTTAACTTCAACTTGTGATAGATAAATGTAAAAGCTGTGGCAAGAGTATTCTTAACTCTTTTAAGAGTGACAATGTTATTTAAGTTTAGGCCAATGTATATCTAAATAATCACGTAACATTTATGCACACACCGTCAGTGGCATTTAAACCCATGATCAGATTACATTGATGAGTCCCATAAATTTATATTCTTTACAGCTTTTCTCTCTCTCTTATTAAAAACCCTTGTTACTTGATGGTTATAGTTAAGTCTGAGCTGATAATTGTTTTCTGAAAGAGAAAGTGAAGATGGGAAAAGCACCATGTTTTGATAAGGATGGAGTGAAAAAAGGAGCTTGGTCTCCTGAAGAAGATGCCAAATTAATTCAACATATCAAAGAGCATGGCCATGGAAACTGGCGTAACCTTCCTAAGGAAGCAGGTTTGGTTTCTTTATTGTGTCATTAAACATGGGCTTGATGAAAATTAGCTTTTAAGTCTTTAATGATCTGAGACATAGAAATGATTGTAGCTTTGTTCCACTGGATTAGAAGAAGCAGGACACTTTCTTTTTCATTTATTTGTTTTCTGGGTTTGATTAGTATGCCTGAAATTAACCTTAATATGAATTTTGTAAAGTCCTTAATTACATGAAATTTTAAGCATTAAGCATGATGTATTTTCAGGTCTTCTTCGATGCGGAAAAAGTTGTCGGCTTCGATGGATAAACTATCTTCGCCCTGACATAAAACGGGGTCCATTTTCTCATGAAGAAGAGGCTACTATTATTCAACTTCATGGCTTGCTCGGTAACAAGTAATTACTTGAAGAATATTCGTTTATACTGTGATTTGAACTTTGAAGACCGTCTTCCAGATAAATAGTTTGTATTAGTATTGATTTGCAGCTAATAGCTTTTTGGTGTAGCCATTTTGCACACTTGTGTAATATTCTATATGCAACACTTCAGGTGGGCTGTTATAGCTTCCCATGTAACAGGAAGAACAGATAATGAGATTAAAAATTTTTGGAATACGCATCTAAAGAGGCGTCTTCTTTCCGCGGGGAGCAATAAGCAGAGCCACCAATCCCCATCCTGTTCTGGAACAAGCACTATCAAATTGGAGTCACCTTCAACTTCAACCAGCCACATGGTACAATGGGAGAGTATCAGGGTTGAGGCTGAGGTTCGCTTGTCAATGGAATCGTCCCAACTCAACTCATCATTGGAAGATAAAACTGACTCTGATATCTTTCTTAGATTATGGAATTCCCGAGTTGGAAAATCATTTTGTTCAAGTACTGCTAGGGAAGGTGGAGTGCTTACAAATGCAGTGTCCGAAACATTGCCAACAGAATTGGAATCAGATTCGATTGCTACACTTCAAGCTAGACCCACTGGAACCAGTACTTCTACTGACACCACCACTCAGGAACAAGATGATTGTTACCGACCAAATGTAGATATGGTACCTCCTTCAGACACCAACAGCTCTAATGACTTCCCTGATTCTTTTGATACAGCATTGATGTCGCTACTAGACTTCCCAGTTGTTAAATGACACGGAATTAATTCTTACGCGAACAAACTGATAATCTTCAATGCGACTGAAACTGTCATTTTCCAGACGGGTGGTACCATGGGAAGAGAAATACCTGATGTCTCTAATGTTTCATAGTGTTATGGCTTGTATGTAGAGTAGTAGATTCTCAGTTTCATCTAAAACGCTGTGTTTTAGCTCTGACAAGAGATAGGAAAAAGAGTTAAAAACTGGAACCAAATAGCATGAGCTGAGTTCTATATTTTCTTTTCTTTCCCTGTAACTTCTTACATATGAAATGGGTGTCCTGAGGTTTACTGTTCAGCAAATATAACCGAAAACACAAAGAGTGATTGGATTGCACTTCAGATTCAGCATTATTTTAAACTTCTTTCATACAAATTCAATAATTCATCCCAAAGTATATATACACACAAATACATGACTGTGCACACACAATAATGAACATCTTACATCTATCAATTCTCCACCACAAAACCAAACACCAAGACTAAATTAACAAATGAATGTTCAAATAACATATACATATAATTTAATTTTTCAATCACACTTCAGGGTTTCCAGCCTCAAAAACAGCCAAGGACAAGGAGCTTCTTCGGGGAGGTTCCCGTGGCACGATATTTTGCAGCTGTCTCCTCTGCTTTGAGAAGATCTTCTCCTCTTTTAGCTTCAACCATTGCTCTCTTTTCTTCGGCTTCCCTGTGGATCAGTGCTATCTTGTTTTTCATTTTCTCCACATACTGTGCCTTTTTCTTCTCCAATTGCTCCTGCTCATATATAACAGAATTGTCAGAGAATGTGAATTCTGGAGAGAAAATTTAAGGCAGATTATTAATCCTCCTTCTGCATCAAAGTTTATTAGACGTGGTAAGAACTAGGAAGCAAATTCTTTGAGGTCTACACAAAGAACCGTGTACCAAGTCATAGCGGACTGATTTCAAAACATTATTGTACTAATTATAATACCGAATGTGGTAATTTAACAAATAGAACAAAGCTTAGGAGCCAAACTGCAGGAAAAGTTGGTTCACTGAATTTACCCCGAACAAGTATGACTAACCATATCATTGTTTTCCAATTATAACAGTTACCCTTAGAGGCAAAATCTATCAATAAAAGTTGAAGAGGGAAAACATGAACATTTTGCCTGTAAATGGAAAGTAAAGACAGAGACAGATACATAAACATTTAGGTGTAAAAAATTCTATTGAATTAATTACAACAAAGTTATATATGCTCATGAATAAAGCATTCAGAGAACAAGTTTCTGCAGAACTAATGTTAGAAAAAAAGAAAGCACGTATATATAAACATCAAGGCAGGGTTTTACAATGAGGATATATTCTGAACTAAATTTTCCAAAAATAATGATGTAGCTTTATAGAACTGCAAATGATGTTACTTTCCATATCGACCTTACAGAAAATGGAGACTTACTTCGATATGTTTAAGCTCAGCTTCTACAGCTGCTTTTCGGCTGTTCTCCCATGAACCAATGTCAGATAGCTTTTTGTGAGCTCTGTGCAAAATTTCCAATAAGAATAGTTTAGTACACCAAATTCCAACTGACTAATATGGAATAACAAAAGTTTTGTATGAATCCAACCCATCTTCAAGAAGTTGTAATACACGAAAATTTGAATGAGACTGAAAGGCAATTGTCAGCAACAAGTTTATTGGATAGACCATTACATGTAGAACGGTAAATCACTAAAGCATAATTCAAAAGAAAAAAATAGCTGCATATTATTGAAGAATATACAACTCATCAGCTTATTTTAATTTTTATTCGTTAAAAATGCAAGAAATCAGGACATATCACTTAAAAATAAGACTACCGTCACAGTTAAAAATCATCAATATGTGCCCTGCATAAGCAGGTGGCTAACAAAACACCTATTAAAGTCAAAAGGGGTCTTACTTGTTCTCTGCTTTGGACTTCTCACTTTCTTCCCACGCTCTAATCAGAGAAATCCTCTTCTCTGTTTCAACTCTTGCAAGCACAGTATCTGGAGAAGATGGAGTCTTTTTAGAAGATGGAGTTTTTTTCTCACATTAATCACAAGCTTTAAATATAACAGGCACACAAAAGTTAAGTCAAATTAAGATCGAAAGTTACCTCTATTGACAGAGCCCTCAGTACTTTTCTCCTCAGCAGGTTCAGGAGCCTCTGCGGGCTCTGCATGAATTAGAGAATTTGAATATTTAGTAGATTGTGTGGATAATATCTTGATTTTATTTAGTTTTTTATTGTTGAATAATAGCTTGCTGATTTTTCGTTCCCTGATATTCTTATCAATAACTTCACTAAATTTGTAAAAACTAATGGAAATAATAGGTGCTATATCAAAGTTTTTTGAACAAATTAGGCCCAAATTTTGCAAACACCATTCAAAATTTTCTTAATCTTCTCCAAAGAATCTTAAAATAAAATAATATTTTATTTTTATTTTTTTAAATTATATTAATTTTTCCAATATCCAAACATATTATGATATTTTCTCTGATTGTTTAAAATAATTTTGTTACCAAAAGATGATTTTATTAACAAATAAAAAAGAAGAACAAATAAGAAAGATGATCTGTAAAGGGACATAAAATGAACGTAAGCATCCACTCTGTTTGGTTGCTTAGAAACATCAAGAAAAGCAAAATTAATATCACCAAACAACTTTTTCCTTTAATCTTATTTTCCTCTTTTACAAAACGACCGATGCTAAAGTTTAGTTAAAAAGGGGGAAAAAAAGAGAAAAAGAAACACAGAGGAGAAGAAAGAAATAGTAATTACTTTCAACAACTGCAAGAGCTTTGGAGTCCTCGGGCTTCTCCTCAGCAGGTGGAGGTGGAATTACAGCTTTCTCCTCGGCAACATCTTTGGGAGCTTCAACAGGCGGCTCAGCAACGGGAGCTGGTGGAGGAGGAGGAGAAGGGTCAGCTGGTGATTCGGTTTCAATCTTCTTTGGTTCCTCCTCGGCCATATCTTTCTGCAAGGTGTTGCTAAATTTGGAGAAAAGAAAAGGAAACAGGAGAATATGAAAAGCGGAGAGAATTTAACAGAAATTAAGAAGAAAGTTGGCAGAGAATGGTGGAGGTTGAGATATTATAGTTGGGATTGAAACTCGGAGTTAACTGTAACTTGAAATATCGAGCTGTATTGGTAGGTACCGGTACTCTATTATGCGTTGGCAGACAGTGACTCCAGCGATACACAAAACAAATTTTTACTCATTAATTTTATTACTATTATTAAAATTTTATTTTATATTAAATAATATCNGATATTCTTATCAATAACTTCACTAAATTTGTAAAAACTAATGGAAATAATAGGTGCTATATCAAAGTTTTTTGAACAAATTAGGCCCAAATTTTGCAAACACCATTCAAAATTTTCTTAATCTTCTCCAAAGAATCTTAAAATAAAATAAAATTTTATTTTTATTTTTTTAAATTATATTAATTTTTCCAATATCCAAACATATTATGATATTTTCTCTGATTGTTTAAAATAATTTTGTTACCAAAAGATGATTTTATTAACAAATAAAAAAGAAGAACAAATAAGAAAGATGATCTGTAAAGGGACATAAAATGAACGTAAGCATCCACTCTGTTTGGTTGCTTAGAAACATCAAGAAAAGCAAAATTAATATCACCAAACAACTTTTTCCTTTAATCTTATTTTCCTCTTTTACAAAACGACCGATGCTAAAGTTTAGTTAAAAAGGGGGAAAAAAAGAGAAAAAGAAACACAGAGGAGAAGAAAGAAATAGTAATTACTTTCAACAACTGCAAGAGCTTTGGAGTCCTCGGGCTTCTCCTCAGCAGGTGGAGGTGGAATTACAGCTTTCTCCTCGGCAACATCTTTGGGAGCTTCAACAGGCGGCTCAGCAACGGGAGCTGGTGGAGGAGGAGGAGAAGGGTCAGCTGGTGATTCGGTTTCAATCTTCTTTGGTTCCTCCTCGGCCATATCTTTCTGCAAGGTGTTGCTAAATTTGGAGAAAAGAAAAGGAAACAGGAGAATATGAAAAGCGGAGAGAATTTAACAGAAATTAAGAAGAAAGTTGGCAGAGAATGGTGGAGGTTGAGATATTATAGTTGGGATTGAAACTCGGAGTTAACTGTAACTTGAAATATCGAGCTGTATTGGTAGGTACCGGTACTCTATTATGCGTTGGCAGACAGTGACTCCAGCGATACACAAAACAAATTTTTACTCATTAATTTTATTACTATTATTAAAATTTTATTTTATATTAAATAATATCTCAACTTACTATGTAAACTTGATAAGAGTATATATTATATAACAATTTATGGGTATCCATAACCAAAATCCAACCAAACCGGTTTTTTGGTTAAGAAATTTTCCTAAACCAAAATCGAACCGATTAAGAGAAAAACCGATTTTTCGGTTAACCAGTTAGTAAAAACCGATTAACCAATTTTCTCTTTAACTTTATTTTTTCCCTAATTTAATTATTTTTTATTTTGAGAGGGAAGAGAAAGTAAAAATCGATGAGAACTTAGGAGAAATGTGTGTGTCTGTGTAAAAAAAATAAAGGGAGAAATACGTAAAGGGTGAAGAGTAAAGAGAAAAAGATTTTGGAATTTAGTGATTTTTTAATTTTAAAGTGAAAACTGGTTTTGTAAACCTGGGTAACCGATTTTAAAAATTCTTTAAACTGGTAATCAAATTGAATTTTTGGTTTATGTATTTCCTTTAACAGAAACCGAATTGGTATTTTTGATGGTTCAGTTTTTGCATTTTTTTGAACAACCCTATATAACATTAGTTTTTTAAGTTAATGATTAAAATTAATTAAATAATAATTGCTGAAAATCAATTAATACATATCTAGATTCTAAAATGAAAACTTTGATACTAATTTATTTTATTTTATTTTATTGATGGGCTTAAGATATTCCATTATCGATGGTGGATATTTTTAAAACTTTTTATTAGGTTTAGTTGGCCATAACGTGCATTTAAAGTCGCCTGAATTATTTGATGAAGTACATTTTACTACATTATATAATACTCTTTCCAGAATTTCTATCATGAATATTTGTTAATTGGAATTATTGAATATATATATATATTGCAATCTCGTAATCACTACATTTATGGTAAATATCTTCTTAAATAGCACGACGTAGTTTTAGTGCGGCACTCATATTTTTAAAAATATATTTAGGATAATTTATAAATAAAAGATTGTATTGATGAAATAATAATATTATATTTTTTTATAAGTCATAGTTTTAAATGATGATTATCAAAGTATAATCAACATTAACATCAATCATCATCATTACTTAAAACCCAGGTGTATTGATGACATTTGTGCAATTTTTTTGTGCAGACCTAACCATTACCAAATAATTTCATTCAAATCTTGATGTCTATTTTATAAGTCAAATATTTCATTCAATATGGTTATATAAAATGTTCACGGAAATTACAAATATAGAAATAACAAATAAGATATATAAATCATTTGAGGGTTAATAATTATTTATTTAAAATTACAGAAGATAAATTAAATACATGTGACAATCACAATCAATCATATATCATCCGAGGCACATCGTATTCCTTTTTTCTTTTTTGGAAAGGCTCAACATTAGCTAGGACTGACCAACATTCAATTAGTGAATTTCTCATTATATTAAAACTTCCATAATTGAAAAATTCAAAAACTAATGTACCTTGAATAATTGATTTAACATGTTTTGCGCATTTTAAAACGTATAAGTTGAAACACACATGAAACTCTTCTTATAGCTTTCAATAATTACTCCAACCCACATTTTAATAGCCTCATCACTATATTCTTAAATTATTAATAATATTATATATAATAATGTCTTATTCTCAAAGTTTAATTAATCAATTAAAGATATCATAATTTTGTAAGCCTAACGTTATTAAAATATTATTTGGCCACTGGCTTTTAAAAAATCATATTCATATAATTGACAATTCTGAAAATATCTCCTTTCCAATAGGGGAGACCCATGTGGCAGACAATCGCTCCAAAGACGACATCGCAATAAGAATCCAAATTTCTGACTTATGAGCAAGGGTGGTCCTGGAACAGAATCTAAACGGCGTCGCATAAAATATACAGTACATCAAAGATTCACCACCCAAGTCCAAGTTCCAACCACCACAATATCTTGTGAGATACTCTAACTCAACTCAACCCTCATCACCAATTTCGTGTCGGCGACGGAATCTTTGTGGGCCAGATTGTAAAGTTGGTTATTATCCTTGTTGCAATCAATAAAGATCCACATTATCGGCGAGTTTTTCTCACAACCAATAGTGTCCTGACAGCTCATACAAGGATTAAAATATGAAAACACTTCTTATTGTTTTTGACAACACATTCGTGCCTATCTTAATTCCCCTGCCCAATTTCAAAAAAAAAATAATAATAATAATTAAAAACGGAATATTGCTTTAATCTGATACGCCTTCCGAATGAGGGCATAAAGACAGTTTGAGCGTAACAGGGACTGCAAAAAAACAATTTGAGATGATGTGGATAATTGGTGCTGAAATGAGACAAACTCATTTTGGAAGTATTCATTTTTGTACTTATATTATAAGGACATCCGAGGCGACGTATATCGAATTTTTTTCTGTATTTTTATGGTTTTAGATATGTTGTGTATGATTTTTTTATCAAGTTTGGGTTATTGTAAGGATATAGTTCAACCAAAGATTAGTCTAATTTCATCGATTGTACGATCCAGCGTAAGCTTGTTAATACATAATTCGATCAAGCATAAACTAGTCACGAATAACTCGCGAATGATCATTCAATTAATTCTCAGATATTTTTAGATCTCAGTTATTGTAGGAATGACCAAATCAACATCAATCTCAGCGTCTAATTGCAAGAATATCGGAATTGCAGTTCAGATTAATTGTAATCCCTTTATTTTCGATATTTCCTTTGTATAAACCTTGTATATAAACCCTCACAAATAATGAAAAAGGGGTTACGATTTTAACACAATATTCACCTTGTAAGCTCTCATAGTAAATACAAAAAACAGTGAACTTAGGCTCAAGAGTTTACCTCGTCGAACTACTTTAAAAATCTCTTTGTCATTTACTTTATTACATTTATTATTCATCCACTGCTGATTACCCCTAATCACAATCACATCCATTCTGATCCCATCAAAGTCGATTAGAATTTTCTAGTTAGTGCAGATTTATGCATCAACGGCATAAAACAAGGGTACTCAAGAAAATAAAAAAAAATGAAAAAATTAACTTTGTGGCTTGAGCTATGCAGGAATTAGCATCTGATTCTGAGGATTGAGGTGAGGTCGGAACCCATTATGAAAAGTTAATGTTTAGGGTACCAGAAATAATTTTACCTGACATTATAGACTTGTATCATATAAAGGCCCCGGGGACCTACGGTCCAGGTGGGGCCTTAGTTTTTCTTTTTCTTTTTCCTAAAAAGAAAATAATATTTTATTTTTATTATTTCTCTGCAAACTTTTTGCTGGTTGCTTTTATAATTTTTATAATTAATGATTAATTCATTTCACTCGTAACGAGTCATCACGTCTCAGTGGTGACAGGTGAATTTATTTATGTAAATTTTATTTTTAATTATTTTTAATCTTATTAATTGATTATACTCCTCCTCAAAAATAAATTCCCTAATCATACCTAATTCTCCTTAATGTCAAATGATATGTTTGAATAAGTTATAATAGAGAGTTAATAAGGCTAATCCTATAATCCAACTAACTTTAACGACTGATACGACATATCTCAATTATTATTTTTAATGTTTTCTTTGATTTAATTTAATTAATAATACCGAAAGTTAAAGATAGAATTCGAGATGAAAAAGCATGAGTTATTTATTGTCATCTTCTTTATTCAAAACCTGTGACCACCTTTGGAAAGTACATTTCAATGTAGGAGGCAGCAACCAGAGAATGATTTGTATCTCTATCCAAAGGGGTTAGGCGAAAGCAATTAATGTCAATCACATATGGATATGGTCTCTCATATTGTCGTTCAAAATAATAATAATTAAAAAAAAAACTCTAAATGTGACGCTCTATATAGGGGTCTTAAAAAAAATGTAAAAACTGAATCGAATTGATAACCGAACCGAAAAATCAGTTAACTGAAAAAATAGTTCGATTACGGTTTGAAAAATTCAAAAAACTGAATTTCTGGTTCGGTTACCAGTTTGGGAAAAAATAAAAAACGGTTAATCGAAACCGGTTATATATATATAATAAAAATAAAAATTATATATTAAATAAAAATAAAAATAATATATTATATTATATATTAAATAAAAATAATAATATTTTTAATGTATTGCTAGTAGTGGTTAATGGATATATATGAATGTTTAATTTTTATTTAGATATGTATTATTTATTTTTAAAATTTAATTTAGGAAAAAATAAAAAAAATTTACAAAAAAAAAAGGGAAAATTAGTTCAAAACCGGTTAACCGCTTTTTTAAAATAGTTAACCAAAAACTAGTTCAAAACCGGTTGACCGAAAAACCGATTTTCCCTCCAAATCGGTTCGGTTTCGGTTCAAAAAAATGGTTCATCGGTTCGGTTAACCGTTTTTGAACACCCCTAACTCTCTGGATAAGGACAAGCTTTATTTATATAATGAAAGATGTCAAACTATTTATCTACTGCATTAATTTTTTTCTAAGCTGTGTAAATTATTTTATATTAAGAAGTAATTTTAATTTGTATACTAAATTGGTTTGAGTACCAGAAGAGAAACATTTAAAAAATGACAAGCTTTGTTGGCGGTTATCGGACGGATTGCCACGTGGTGGGCTCCTGAGAGCTAAACATTCTGCGACTTGGAGTTGGCTGTCAGCTTCGACAAGTGGTCCACTGTCGACTGAGCGTCTATCTGTCACAATTATGGATTTATGGTCTGTCATTCTCCTGATAATATATTATTAATTTTTTTATATTAGATTTTTCTTTCATTCATCTATTATTATGTAACACTAACACCGCACTTAATTTTTGAAAACATTAAAAATATTATATACTAGATATGATTTGTTCCCAACTTAACCCCTCCAATCTTACTTTTGGATATCATTATTGATATAAAAAGATATGAATTCATACTTGTATTTTGGTATCAATCAAACCTTGATTTTACATTAATCGATATCATTCCTTTACTTGTACAAATTTAAAAATGGATATTGTATTAAAATTGGACAAAAATATCTCATGAAATTTGTTAAAATTATTTAATGGGGAGATGAAAGTGAAACAAGAGTGTTTGATAACACCTGCTTCATTTTTCCCCCATCAATGCCTCAGATTATTTTGTATTGGTTGGTGCAGGGTCGTCTCAAGAACATTTATGATCCTAGACAAGAGTTATTTTAGGGGTCTTCTAATAATATAAGCATATATTAAAAAAATTATTTCAAATTTATTTTATTGCTTTTTGAAATGCAAAATCACTAGGAGAAGTGGATGACGATCGACAGGCTAACGGGTTCAGGTTTGTGGGGGGTTTTGGAGAGCAAATGTTGGAGAAGCGATGGATGGTGAAATAGGTAATTTTCAATGCCTGGATTGGCCAGAAAGGCTTGAGAAGTCCTAACCCAAAAGGTATCGGTGGCTGGTAATTGACGGAGTAAATAGATGAGGTATGATAAGGATTTTGGTGAGAGGGTTAAGGGGAGGAAGATGGTGATGTCGGGGAAGACCAACAACACTGGGTACAAGCTGAAAAGGCCGAAATGGCTGTCGTGTGCGGTGGAGTTGGGTTATGAGATTTGTAAAAAAAAAAGGCCACATCAAGGGCTATCAAGGTTAGAAAAACACTTGAGAAATGATAAAGTGATGATTCCGATCAATTTAGGTAAGAAAATTGATCGGAATCAGCTCTAAACGGCTGGCGGCAGAAGAGGGGTGGAGATGATTTATGTGAATGTCAAATTTTGGGATGGAATTAGGGTAGAGTAATTTGAGACATTTAAATGACTATTTTAACATTTTATTGTTAAAAGAAATTCAATGTGTTAATTTAGGGGTGTAAATTAGAATATATAAAACTATAGGTATAAACTTGCTATTTTGTCAAACTTTGGATGGGAATAATTTAAAAAATTTATAATAAATTTGGGTCTTTTTAGCTTTTTTTTTTTTTTTTTTTTGCCCCTTGGACTGGATAAAAAATCATACACCATTTTCGTTTTTAAATATATTAAAAAATAATTATAAAAAATTTGGACCCTATTTTTGGGGGGCCTAGGCAAGTGCCTCTCCTGCCAACCCCTTGGGCCGGGCCTGGGTTGGTGTCAATGTCCAATCATAGGTTTAGGTAAATATAAGTTCGATCAATTCCAGTCTTTTTCTTTATCTTCCCATGGACAACTTGAAGTAAATGATATACAGATTTCGCCCTTCATATGTTCTTTCCTTTGAAACCATCGTCTAGGTGTGTTCAAGTTCAACTCAAGCTGTATTATGTCCCACACCACTTATTATTAGTGTAATGGGAAGGCTATTAATATAAGGTAGCTTAATTAAATTATATAGAATAATATAAAAATAACAATGCCACTGTCCCAAATAAATAAAATATTACAGAGGCACATGGTTGATAAGTGACAACGTTTATCTAAAGACACATTTATATATATAATTCACAGCTTAATTACTAGCTTCCACCCAATGGAAAAAAAAATCTTCATCCTCTCTTATTTTTAAGCTGAATGCTATAGTCAATCTTCCGCTGGAGCCGACTTACATGAAAGAATACGAAGGCATTTCCATTGATTGTAATTACAGCAGTGAAATTGACAAGCAAGGCTCTGATCCATATTTAGCGACCGTGAACCTCCCGAATGTGAGCTTCTCCAAGAACCTATGGCAGCAGTGGCGACTGCCAGGACTAAACGAACAGCCCGACGCACGTGCCAGGGCAGCGACGCGCTCCTTATGCATCTGTTCCTCCGATAGAAGAATAACAGAAACCTACTATCCACTACAATATTTTAAAGTATCTCTCCATGTTTAGATTAGATGATCAAAGTTTCATAAGAATAGAAGATTACAATAATGAAAGGGGAATTACCTGAATGCCATAAGAACAATGACGATATCCAATGCCAGAGTGCAAGCTGTAAAGATTGGCGATGGAAGCTCTCATTTGATATTTGAATGCAGCGTAGATGCCAATACAGCCCAGTATCAGGCAATTGCATGGAGAACAAGATGTATAAGCTTCTTTACTTTCTTTCTCCAAATAAGCGCTTTAAACTTATATGGCTGTAATTGTTGAGTAGGAAAACAAAATCAGATAAAAGATTGCAAGTTTTTATTGAACTAACCTCAGAATTACGTTCCTAAAAAGAGTAAAATATCAAACTGTAGCCATCTGATACAATTACAATAAACAAATTACGTAAATTACCTTCACCCCACATGATGATTGGCCAATAAGCATCAGTACCGGTGAAGCTGTTAAAAAATATCAAGAAACATAATAAGAACATAACGTTCTGAGATAAAAAAGAAGCCCTTATCTAAGTACTTTGTAACAGAAAAGCTGTAAGTGTTTCAGAGTAAAGTTTGATACTTCATGGCTAAGCATTAATTTAATCCTGCAAGTATTGCAAAACAATCTTATTGATGATGACCTAACAACCATATCTGATTAGAACTGTAATAAACTTGAGAGTTCGTCACTCAAGTTTGAGATATATCTAGATCTAGTAAAAATCTTGACAAGAAAAAACCAACAAAGCACTCGTATCGAGAATTCTGGACTATAAAACATTAAGGAAAGAGATACCTACAACACAGCCAACAAATGAATAGACACATACGATCTAATCCTTTTTTTCACCACCACAGAGGCTTACCCAAGTGTAGTTTCAGCAAAATAATCCAAATGGTAAATATGTGCCACATCACACACACATCCTGTGGGTGTGGAGTGCACAGATTTTTGCTCTCATTAATAAGGCCTATTTTCTCCACTTATTTCTCACTAACATACAAATAATAATGATATTTTTAACATTATTTTTTTAATAACCAGGGTGTTCGGGTTGCACTTTGACTAATCCTAGCGGACCATTGATATATTACAAGTAAATCACAAATGTAGAGTAAATCACAAATGTAATGGGTGATCCGAAATAGTAATATAAGAAAGGAGGAATTGAAGAGTAGGTGAAAACTTTGTGCAAAGAAGGAATTGGTGTGAGAAAAAACATTAAAGTTTGGTGCACGGGAGAGTAGATTTTGTTTATTAATTACCTTGGGGTGGTTAGTTGTAATTAATGCCCACAGGATAAGACATACACCTACTTTAAGATAATGTTAATTAATACGCCAGAATGTAAGGTACCTTAAATTAAATTAATATAAATAATTTTAGACCATTTTATCCCAATTACACTTTTTTAATAAATAAAAAATAAGGTAAAAGAGTCTTAAGCCTTAGGCATTGGTTGACATCCAATACCAAATCATGATGGAGTCACAACATGCCAATCGAAATGGTAAGAAATTAATTCTCCTCATGAATAGGCATATTTTTGAAAGCCCAAAGTCAAGAGTCTTCTTCAACCTTTCATTAACATTACTTATGATAAGATAACTAAAAAAATAGCACTCGTTTGGACATTATTTATTTAACTGCACAAGCATTGAAATGGCTCTCAAACCACCAACCCAGAAACTATACTTACCAAACTTCGCAGAAAGCAACACAAATGTAAACAGAAAATATCATATTGATGGAAAAACAATTTTTTATTAAATCAATAAAGAAGAAACCCGATTTGGAAATAAAAAGGAGAGAGAGACTTACGTTGAAGATAGACTTTTGTTTGGAGCTTCCCATGCTATCCACCTCTAAAGTGCAGTACCCAAACCAGTACAAAAAACTGCTCCGATAACCGCAAGCGTGTACCACAAAAGTAATGAAGCCGGTACTGCTATCGCCATCGTTTTCTCTCTTCTTCCTAAGGAATTCTGAAGGATAGAATAAGCAACTGCAAACAGAGCATTCCCCTTTTAATCTTTCTAATTTCTTTGCTACTAGTGGCTACGTCTCTCTTAGTATGTATGTACGGTTATTCCGGAGATCTGGCCGTTTGAATGGAGGACTTTTGCTTTTATATTTGGACGATGCCACGGGCTTGATTATGTGTGCACTTCTTGTCCCTTGCTATTGCATCTTCGCGTCTCTGCCTCTACCTTGGTACTTGGACAGTCAGGACGGCTAACTTGCCTTTCCAAACATGCCCTTGTGAATTTCACCTATTATTTAATATTCTACTCCTTTAATTATTTATCTTATGATGATACCAGAAAACACCCATTCAGAAGAGAAGGCTGAAATTGTCTTAACATATTAATATCTAATAAAATAATTTACAGAAAAAATCATAATTCTAATTTGAGGCTTTCCTAATTTGTAAAAAAAGGAGGATTCGAGTGATTAAGCAATGAGTGGCTGTTAAAAGTTTTGCTGAGTTGTTAGAGTTTTTTTTTTTTTTTTTTTTTTTTTTTTCGCAATGTCCTAAGATTCCCCTTCAAAAAGTGGGACGTGGATCTCTATTTCCATTTGACGGCAGGGTTGTACGACGGCGTAGCAGGCAAAACTTGCGAAAGGGCAATTTGATTAGCCGCTGCGAAATGGAATTGAGTAATCAATGACATCGTAGTTTGAGGATTGGTGGTTGGCCGATTCAAAACGAATACCTGTGGGCTCCAATTTTGTAGTGGAATCTACGGTGAGATTTTGTCATCTTGTTTGACTTTTGATCATCGACCCCTGTCTCTTATCGTCTGAATTATGAGAGCATGACAAGCGTTGTAGATCACATAAACATCTCAATCATAACGAAAGAACGTCTCACCTAAATATCTATCCATTTTGATCATGTCAAGTGATCTCTAATTCACTAGAGATCCACCCAAAATTACTGGGCCTATGGGCCTACAATTTTCAATCCATAACCATCCCAAAAGATTGTTTCCAATGAGTTAAAGCCATCGACATTTGGGCTTTCAACAACCAATTCATCTTTTTAGACGATCGCAGTCCCACCCCCAGGTTTAGCGACCCCCCAAATTCATACCCCTGGTTACTTTACTATATTCTCACCCGTTACAAAACTACGATGTAAAGATGGTTGTTGGGAGTTATGCTATCCCTACGTTCCTTTGACTTTTGATTTAATCTACCCCGCACTAGGTCCTAGAGTGGACAAATGGGTCGGTGGTTAGGCCGTCAACCTAACCGGCTCGACATGAAGAGGGTTCAACCCCGGAACCCCTATTGGGGGTCCGTTTAACCCAACCCCGCGACGGGTCGAGTTGCATATGGCCAACCCGTCCAACCCGCGGGTTGCTTTTTTTTTGCGGACATAGCGGTTGGCCGAAAAAAAAAATTAACAAATTACAAACTTACTTTTGTTTTTTAAGTTTCTCCCATTTTTTTAGGTTCTTTTATTAAACTATTATGATTGAACGTACAATCATTTACACAATAAATTAAACTATACTTCTAACATCAAAATATTAAATCTATAAAGCTTCATAATATTGCCATGTGTTATTGTATTTTTATGGTACGTAAATATAAAAAATTAAATTGAATCTTAGATCGTCCAATTACCTTCTTTACAAATATCCTTCTTATGCTAAAAATTATCTCACTATGGAAGTTCACATATTGAATGAATAATGATGCGTGAGTCTTAATAGTGAACCACCCCCAAATTGTTGTTTTGCAAATGTATATTGTAAATAAATTGTCATTATTGCACTCTTTTTCCCCCCCTTTACCATTGTTTTACCCCCATTGTTTTTTCTTGGGTGAGCGTTTTTACGAGTTAATACTTTTGTCAATTTCTTATTTTATTTTTTGATAAATGAATAAGTCTAATTTTTCTTATATTACAATTTTATTGTATTAAAATTGAATTAATATTTGAAATGTTAACCAAAAAAAAATTAATTGAATTGAATTGAATTATTGATATTTGAAAAGTTAATTAAAAACAATTACATTTATAATTGATTCATTTATAAATTGTTAATTATTTATTTGAAAAGTTAAATAAAAAAACAAAAAAAATAAAAAAAATCGGCTAATCCGGCCCGGACCGCCGCCTAACCCAGCGGGTTAGGGTTGGCGGGCTGGGTTGGGCCAGCCATTTCCCCCAAAATGGCGGGCCTAAGCAGGCCCGACCCGCCAAAGTTCGTAACTCGCCGCGGGCCGGGCCGGGCGAGTTACTTTTCCACCTTTACGCGTAGCCACCATCACCATCCAGCCACCACCAACACCCACCAAACCCACTCGACCGTCGTTAAGGACTAATCTTGCCTAATTCCGACGCCGACTGTCCAATCCAACACTACCATCAAGATCATCTCATCTCCCTCTCCAAAACCCCTCTCATCTCTGACCGTGTGCTGTCGTCGTTTGTCAACCATCGCAATTTTTTTGTTCGCATAATCGTAGTCTATTAGGCCCTATTTTGGCTCCAAAATTCACCCTTTCACCACCCATAGACTCACCGGTCTCTCCTCTTCAAAAGCCCCAACAACCTAAACCGTATTAGCTCTTTGATTGTTGGCAACCTCTTATAGATTTTCTTGTGGGATTTTTTTTTTTTTTTTGGTGAATTTGGGTTTAAATTGGAGTTGTTGGGGTGAATTGGTTGTCTTTGGAGTGGGTGATTGTTTTGTGTTGTTTAGATGTTTTTTTCTGGCCAATTTCCTCTTGTCAACGACTCACCATCCTCCTTCCTTTCTGTGCATACCAGGTGTTTGATAATTTGCCTCAACGAACACCTAGTCACTGAGTCCACCTTTGTAATCACTGACCAGCCCTCACCAAAACAACGGCGTCGGAATCAAGCCAAACTAGCTTGAACCGGCGGTTGCCAAAAATTGATCAAAAAAGTTGCAAAAAGTGACTGTCCCTTGGCAGAAAGAGGCGATCGTAACTGACAACCGGTGAGTAAGTGAGGCAAAAGTAGGCAAGGGTTTGTAGAGCAGATAGAGGGGGTTTAAATGGTGGTGGCGGTGAAGATTTCTAGTTGACAAAACGGTCGGAAAAGCTGCTACAAAGTGGTCGTTTGCGCAAAAAACAATAGGCTTTTTCGACAAACGGTGAGTGATCGGGCAATGGGGTGATATGGGTTTTAAAGAGGAGATGTTGAGGGATCGAATGGTGGTGGCAGCTTAGATTTTTGATGATAGAATTGCCCGAAAACTATCCAAGAATAATGGAAGTCGTGCAAAAAATACAGGTTTTTAAAATGACCATTTTAATCTTTAATTATTAAAAAGAAAGTAATGGTGTTGAGAGTGGGAATTTAGAATTTCTGAAACTAGATGTATCAATCTAAGATTTCGCTAAACTTTGGGTGAGAATATGTGTTTACTCTTCGTTTCGTAAGATGGCGATTGCATTTAATCTTCAATAGTTTAGTGACAGCTAAGAACAAGCATTAATGTTTTACTTTTTTCTTTTAGTACATGATTATCTATTAATTAAGTGTCATGGAGGGTTTACTTTATGCTTTTGGAAGAACTATTACTGGTCCAATATATATCTCTTCATATCTTATAAGATTCCGATTTGGAGTAAATCTTAGATGTATCTCTTTCGTAAGTATAAAAATGTGATACGATCTTAAAAATAATTTAATATTTACTTTCTTTATTCTTTGCTTTCATAATTAAAAAGAAAACCAAATTGGGTTTTTTTACCAAGGTAGTATGGCCTTCACCAGTTTTGTTACTTCTGTAGCTATAGATGTAGCAATACTTTTCTTGGAAATAATATAATTTAAGAAGTTTTTGGGTCAATAAATAAAAATATTCATGTTCAAGCAAAGAATAAAGACTATTGCTCTGATAAAATAATAATATTAAAAACATCTGTCATAGACACTTCTAGAGGTGTTCAAAAGAACCGATTGGAATCGGAACCGGCGGGTACCCGGGGTTTGGTTTCGATTCCTACCAGAACCGGCTGTAAACGGGTAAGTTCCGATTCCAAATTTTTGGAACCGTTATTATGCAGTTTCGGTTCTTATAGTTATGAACCGAAATCAGAACCGGGAACCGAAACTAATATAAAATAAAATTAAAGAGTAGGGGGTTAGTAAAAACTTTGTAGAAAAAGTAATGTGAATACATTTATATTTATATTTCATAACATTTAAAGGAAGTTGATTTGACTTTTGAGAATCTATCTTTACAAAGTAACAGAGTTTGTAATTTTGAATTTATAATTTATAATTTTATTTTTGTTAACAAGTTCCAGGTGGAGGGGGATTTGTAAGTTTTTAAGGGTTTTTTTGCCATTTTAAAAATTTTTGGGAGAATTTTACAGGATATCTAGAGCCAGAATCGGAACCGTTATTACAGGTTTCGGTTCTGGGTACCTAGGAACCTGAACCGTCGGTTTCGATTCCTTCAAAAAATACAGGGTACCCGGAGTTGAACACCCCTAGACATTGCTATGTAAATCCTAAAGTATTTCAGCATTTGATTGAAATAAATACAAAAAAATTGATATAGTTTTTTTAGAAAATGTTTTTTAAATTAGAAAAAACAAAATTTGAAATGGTCTATGAACAATGTATCTAATAAACAATATTTTCGAGAAAGCTATTAAATACTTAAAACAATTTTATTAAAAAAAAAAATTGTATATATATAATGATCAATTAAAAATAAAATATCTCCTAAAAACTGAAAAGGCCGGTCAAATTTTCTAACGAGGCCCATTGGTCATTTCTTTCCCGAGGGCATTTAAGCAATTACGCAGACAATTGACAAAACCCTAATTTTCTTCATCCGCCTCATACACAGTATATATATACACTGCGGCTCTCACTAGCAGTGAACTCCTCGTCTCTTTGAGAAAGAAACCCTAACTTTGTCAATGTTTTGTATTAACATGAAAGAAGTGGTTTTTATTTTCTTTAATTTTTTCGGTTCTCAAATGTTTAGAGCAGGGATTGTGTGTATCGGCGTTGTGCCATGATCAATGCACTATGTATCCGAAAGAGTTCCCTGCAAAACCAACTAAGGGAAGGTGGGCAGTTGTGATTCATTTTCCACCATTGATTGCTCAACAATCATCTTCCCCACATTTTAATTTATCTTTTTCATTTGATGTTTGTGTTATACGATTTTCAAGAAATTGTTTGCCTTAAACCCTTTTTTTTTTAATGGGCGAGCGACAATTACCCTGATTATTGCTAATATGCGCGGTGACGGAAGTTAGCGTCCGTCCAATTTTTTTTTTTTTTTTTTTTTTTGCGGTAACCGCAATCACGCCAGCGTTACTGGTAAAGGATGTAACATCGCGATAACACAGCAATTTAACGGCGAATAGGGTTGCCGGAGTCTTCCCTGTAACGTTACCTTCAAGTGACTTTATCACGCTTAAGGATGTTTTAGTTCGTTAACATGCCAGAATATTATGTTTCCTGTACCACGTTGTACGGTTCATCACATCACCGCCAGGTCAACTGTTAACGATGTTAACAAGGTAGCATTGCCGAGTAACCTTTGCCTTGTACCTTTGCCAGAATCCTTTATCCATGTAATCTTGCTAAAATATGATCACGTAACATTGCCGGCCTTAGAATAGGTCATTATCAGTGCATATATCAAAAGGAATATCTTATGCAGCAGTAACATTACCGAGAATTAATCCCATCGGAATGGTAAAATCTGATGTTGCATTACCATTGAAGCAAATAAATCTGATTATAAATACAACTGTAAAAAGGGACCCAACCTGGAGAGACAATTTATTTCACATACAACTTGTTCATTCAATTAAATCTGGATGGAACCATCAAAACTGGGAGGGAGGACCAACATAAAATTTATCAAAGAAAGGCCAATAAAAATTTATCAAAAATCACAGAAACCAGAGACTGAGGGTTAACAAAATTTTTAAAAGGGCATACAAATATAAAGAAAAAGAGTGTACAATTAATATTGTGTATGATGAATACTGTCTTTAGAAATTACATCATAAATCATAAATTTTAAAATTAATTTTTTTTTTTTGTTTTTTTAAATATATGTCCTGGATCCCGGGACTATACTTCAATCTTCCTGGTTTTCTATGGGCTTGTGGGTTTGCTAGGGCATGTTATTTTTTGTTATGGTTGTCAAATCGTTTATTGTTATGATATGTCACAAACTTAATTTTTTTTAATCGTATATCGCGTATCGTATTATAAGATACATTTTTTTTAAAAGATAATAAAATTTTTTTAAAAATTAATATCATTCTCAAGATTAATTAATGATTTTTTATTTTATTTTATTGACTTTAAATTACGGTTTTACATAATCAAAATTAATCACAAAATTAAGAATCTATATCATTTCCTTTCAACTATTTATATCATTTCCAAGATCAATGTCAATATTTATATCTCCATTGTGTTATTGTTATCATGCAAAACGGGTTACGCATCTTCCTCTTCACTTTCTTCATGCAAAATAGGTAAATTTTGGTGGGTTTTAGTGAACCGAGTTGGGTGACCTGGATCTGGCCTAAATTAATAAAGTCATATCGATTTGTATTGATATTTTTAAAGAAATGAACTAATATGTATTGCATCATATGATACATACCAACGTATCAAAAGGTTTAGGATATACTCTTTGATATGTATCGTTGGCGACCCGTATCGAATCATATTGTAAGATACATATCGCGTATCGTAGGATACTAATAACCATGATTTTTATGAGTGCAGCTATTAGTTTTCCACTAATAGATTAAAAAAATTTAGATAAATTTTGGGAAGAATAGTAGTATCGTTTTTATTTTTCTCTTTGTTTTAATAATAAAATTCAGTCACCACTAAATGGCATTCATTGAATTGAAATGATGAATTAATAAGAAGTTGTAAATGCAGGGAAAAATGATGGTAGTTGGTAAAGTTAATGTAAATAAAATGAGGTAGTTAGACATTTAGTAATGTCACAACCATAATTTTAATAATAATTCATTAATATTGGTGCTACTGCTGTCCCGGGACAAGCCTGTGGTCCATCTCTTAATCATCCTTTAACTAGTATGTTTCATTAATATTTGTAAAGGACATTTATTAGATCAATTTCTAGCCATTTTTATAAATAAAATGCATTTATTTAATTAGGTTTATAATTATTAACTTTCAAAATATTAGATGGATTTTAGAAACTTTTTTTCTATGAAATAAAAATAAATTTATTTTTTTAGAAAGTGGTTTGCTAAAACATTTCCAAAGAGCTGAGAACTTACTCTTAAAGTCTTTGACATTTTCAATTGAATGTTTAAAAATGTGTTTTGAACATAGAACAATTTAAACATTAATTTTCTCATCATTTACTGCAGAGAAAAATACAGAATTAGTAATAATTCAACACAACAGAAAATTGACCCTTTTTGGTTATGAAGAAGACAGATAAAAAAGAGAGTAAATAGTCACGAGAAAACACATGCAGCAATAATACCATTCCAATGATTTTGTATCAAACTAAACTGGCCACTCAAGTCTTCTGTGAAACTTTTTAACGCCTCTGCCTAATTTCCCACAACATAATCAATTCTGCTTTATAGTAAAAACAAAATTGTAAACGACAAACTAAGTACGTGATGTTTAATGGAGCTTTTTTGAGTGCTTTCTTATTTATATGTTTGCCTTTACTTTTAATTTGATGTTTGATTTTAACACTAACTATCCGTATATGAGAAATAAAGCTTTTTTGAGTACTTTGTTATTTATATGTTGCCTTTACTTTAAAACGCAAAAGGAGAATGATGCTACTTGGCGGTGCATAGTTTCGTCACACGTTAAGTATAATTAGTTAGTTTTAGAGCATCTTTAATTGTGTTATTTATTTTAAAGAGTATTTTTATATAAAAAAAGAGTATCTTTATTAATTTATTAATATTAAAAATAAAATTTTTATTCAAATTTAATTAACTCTTTAAATTTAATGAAAATGCTCATTATTTCCGAGAAAAAGACTTGATGAGGGAGAGAATTAATAAATAAAATGTATAGAAACTTGTAGTTTATTAATTAAAATTGAAATAGAAAGTGAAATTTGACTCTCTAGATGTAGAGAGTTAAACTCACTCTGAAGTGTCTGCTTGAGAGTTTTTTTTTTACTGGTTTTGGGAGGTTTTTAATTAGACTGGTTTTGAGGTGTTTAAAAACCATTACTTGCCAGATTTTTAATGGGCTGATTTTGACTGGTTAAAAAACCCCCCATAACCAGTGTAGTGTATTTTTGAGGGGTTTATAAAACACCCCAAATCGGGGTGTTTTGACTGGTTTAAAAATTTTATCCCAAAGAAACCTCTTTCCACTAATAATCCCTTTGCTACACATAATTCTCTTGCTGCTGTTGACTTCTCTCTAGCACACAAATCTCTTGCTGTTGCACACGAAGTGAGTGAATGGTTTTAATTTGCTACACACAAATCTCTTTGCTGCACACAACTCGTTTAATTTGTGATAGTTAAGAAGCGGCGTCAACCTAAAACTAGGCATTTTGGTTTCTGATAGTTCGAACAAAGTTGCTATTTGCAATCGCTAATTCACAAAAGAGTCAACTCCTCCATTTTATGATGGTAATGGAAATCAACACAGCAAACTTCTATTCTTAAGAGCTTCATTACAAATCTTAATAGAAAGAAACAAAAATATATTCCATCAAACCAAATACAACTGCAAACTGAAACTAATGACCTCCAATAACTGAACTTGTTAAAGTAATCATAACTGTCAGAGAGAGCCTCTTGTTTGATTTGAGAGAAAGAGAATAAAAACAAATAATGTAGGCATTATCTATATTTATCAAAGTTAATTCAGCAAAAGAGAGTGTGTTTTAACTTTATGAGCATTTATGTAAATTTATCATTTAAAAAAACTATCAGAATCATTGGAAAATAAACTTTCAAGCACAGGTTGGGTGCTTTAAAAACCGTTACTCAAAACCGTTACGATGATTTACCCTCAAAAGCGCTACTATAAAACTCTCAAGCAGACCCTTAATTTATATTTAAAAGATAAAGAGTCTGTTAGACTCTTGTTTTTATGGATAGATTTTTTATAATAAAGATATTATATATATATANGAAATAAAAAAAGAACCACAACCCCAGTAACTTTGTTTGGTATTTCTAGTTTTGAATTAATTTTAATTTAGATTTTATTGTTTATGTGGAATGAAACTTGCAGCTGGAATTGCAATGTGAGCTTGCTTCCCTCCACTTAAGTTATGAACAGATACTTGATATGAATATTGAAAGTCATATACTTTTATGAATTAGTAGCAATCAATTTAACTTGAGAGAATTTGGCATTTGGCCCCTAAATTTAAGTAATTATTTAATGTTTGTTCATAATATACCCCATTCCTAATTTCCCACCAAGGCAAAAACGCCAAAAAAAATGATTTTTTTTCGAAAGAACTTATATATATATATATATGTTATACCCTATTCCTAATTTCCCACCAAGGCAAAAACGCCAAAAAAAATGATTTTTTTTCGAAAGAACTTATATATATATATATATATATGTTATGTCAAATTTCATGTTATAAATCAAGATTGATCAATATCTATAGGACATTAGGAATTTTTTATTTCTCGTAAGCTTATTACAGGTCGGTTGATTTTATTATATTACTTCTTATTGTAACATCTATTGATTGTTTTAATTATTATTATTATTATTTTTAATTTTACCTTTTTATTCCTCTTCTATATTTTATTCTATTTACTATTTTGTAAGATTAGATCGTTTAAAGGGTAAATTCCTTATGTCCCCTTAAATAATTATCATCTCTTTTTCTACCAAATAAATTTCTTTCACGATGTAAAGGAATTTTTTTAACCGAAACCGAGCCAGTCAAAGGAAAACCGATTTTCTAGTTAACCGGATTAACCGGTTTTTACATTTGAGTACATTTCCCCGGACTCTCTTGCTTTTATTACTTCAATTGCAGAAACAGAAACATAATCTCAAGTCATAGTCACTGAGAAAGAGAAAAGAAACAAAAAAAACTTTGCTAAAAATGGGAGAAGGTTACAAAAACTGCTATGTATGGTGGTCTTCCTCATCGTCTTCAATGAAGCGGTTGTTGTTTATGGTTCCATTAATGACAGTTGCATCTGGGTTTGTTTCTATTTTGGGTTCTAAAACTTTCACTTGGTTTGTATTTCCAAACCATTCTTGGCCATCTTCTTCCTCTTCTTCGTCTACTGAAACTCAAGAGAGTGATGCAAAAGAGAGTGAAGAGATGGTGGATTTGCATTCAAGAATCGTAAAGTAGTTGTGTACAACATCTGTCATTTGATTTTGGCAATTTTTTAGAACTTTATCACATAACTTGTGCAGGTGGAGAAACGAAAGATTAAAGCAGAGGAGAAGAGAAAAGAACTTGAAGAGATAAACTAAAGAAGAAGATAGTTCTTACACACCATTTCGTTGCCGAGAAACGAACAGTGATTGAGGGAGCAGCGTGATGCGTGAGTGAGGACTGAGGAGTGAGGATTGAACGAAGTTAGGGATTTGAGATTTTGGGAATTCTAATTTTTGCCATTTGATTTGGGATTAGTTTGATAAATTACCTGTTTTGGCCCTTTTGGTTTTGGGATTTTTAATTTTAGTTAATTTTTTATTGCAAAACCGGTTCTTATCAACCAGTTTCATCAAAAATTGGTTTTTCAGTTTGGTTTCCAATTTGTTATCGGTTCAGTTCGGTTTACGCATTTGTCTGAATAACCCTAGTTATTCCTAAAACAACATATTAGATAATCAAATTGAAAGTTCATAAAGAATTAACATTAAAAAAAATCTTTACAAATAATTCCAAGAACCTAATAGAGTTAAACAACACAAAAAATATATGGATTAAAATAACTACCAATATTTTGAATAAAAATAAAAATAAGTTTATATATGACTACAAATAATTTCATATTCCGAACCCTATCTTTATCATTCATTCTCATAAAAAAAAAAAAAATAAGTTTTATGAGATAATAATGAAGTGTCAAAAGTAATGGTAAAGAATAGGAAAAGGAAATTAATATGAAGATAAATTTGTCATTATAAAATTTTAACAAACAGTGGGGCTTTTTTAGTTCAATAACATTACGGACACCGAAATTTTTGCTATCTGTTGTAAACAAAATTAAACTAATCGTTTCTGTCCTACTCATCCCACCTCTAAATTTTGCTGCAAAAAGATTCCAAACAAGCGGCATTATCATTTGCCACAATCCCAATGAGGTGAGTGGATACTTTTAACAAAGATTCACTGACAAAAACTATAAGCTTTTATCCGAACCTAAAAAATGTTCAAGTCATGGAGGAACGACAAGAACAAGATCAAAGTTGTTTTCAAATTGCAATTTCAAGCAACTCAGGTATGACTATGAATTTCATAATGCAAAAAGTAAACCATCATGTTCTATGTTGCTGAATTTGTAATGGGTTTCTTCTAATGTTTATGCTTAGAAATTGTTACAAATTTAAATGGGATTCAAATCCAGTTCAGCTTAACATGGTTAGGGCTTTGGAAGACTAACACTCCATGACATTTATGAACATTTATGACTCGGTTTGGTCTATTTTGTTCAAAAGTTGATTTCATTCTAATTGATTTTATATTGTCAATAGGCAATGAATGGTCAGTACCTTTGTAACCGGCAAATTACTGTCTCATTGCTTATAGAAAGACCTAAGGAGAGCGCCATGGTACCCTAGCTGGTGAGGCTTCTTGCTCATTTGGCTGCACTTTATGTGTTTTTTTCTCTTGTTATGCACTACCAGTTGCTTACTCAGGATAGGATGAGAATTTGGAGGGGTCCTGAAATTCTGAGTTGGAATTGTGTGGGGGGCCCAGGACTTGCATGATCACTTTTTTTAGATACCCTTTTTCTAATGTCTTATGGCTTGCTGCTAAACCAAGGGACATTTCTTATTCGAAATGGACTGGGATTAATGTTTTCGAATCAATTGTTATCCTTATTGGACAAATTAAGCAAACCAGAACTCACATATAATATATATATACATATCTGAAAACTTAAAACAAATTAAATCATCAGCTTGTTTCCATATCGTTTAATACCATACTCAATTAATCCATCAGCTTCACCTGACAAATTAAACCATTCTCACAATGACATTATCTTACTGATTATCAAGCAAACATTCTCTGTTCCATATCGTGTATATCGTGTATGTTATCCTGTTTTTCGAATCAAATGTGTCTAAATTGTGCCTAAAATCAATTTATACATAGCCTAAAACCATTTTTCATTCACGGTAGTTTACACAAAACATTTTTTGAATAAACTCCATTTTCTTATCAATGGCAGAACACTTCTATTCTAATCACACAAACCAGTCCCACCAAATTGACTGGATTTTATCTCATCAATCAACTCCATTCAACACATTCATTCAACCAAAACAAAATTCAAAAAAAAACTTGAAAAAGGAAACTGTTTAATTACCGCGAAGACGAAGAAGACGCAGATGGAAGATGAAGAAGAACGCAGAGAGTCCAGAAGAAAACACCGCGAAGACGAAGAAGACACAGATGGAAGACGAAGAAGATGGTAATGGCTGCCTGGGAAAATAAAAAAATTTTGAAACTTCCCCAAAGTTTTTAACCTAAACAGCGAAATTTTTTTTTTAAAAAAATTTTAATAACATTATGGACGGCCATCCATAATGAGTGGACGGGCGTCCATTAAGTATGGACGCCCGTCCACAATTAATGGACGGCCGTCCTAATGATGGACGACCGTCCATGGTTAAAAATTAATAAATTAATTTTTTTTTACGATTACTTTGGACGGGCGTCCGTCCACAATAAAAGGACGGCCGTCCAAAATTTATGGACGCCGTCCATAATGAAAATTTTATTTTTTTCATATTTGGGTGAAGGACGGGCGTCCATATTTGTGGACGCCCGTCCAAAATTAATGGACGGCCGTCCATAGTGGATGGACAGCCGTCCCTAAGCTTTTACAAATTTTTTTATTTTATTTTAATAGGGACGGCCGTCATATAATATGGACGGCGGTCCCTCGCATATGGCGGCCGTCCATAGGATGGACGAGCGTCCAATGGATGGAGGCCGTCCATAATGGATGGACGGCCGTCCCTAAACTTTTACAAACTTTTTTATTTTATTTTAATAGGGACGGGCGTCCATTACTTACGGAGCCCGTCTCTGGATATGGCACGCCCGTCCATATTTGAGGACGGGCGTCCATGTGATTGAACGGCCGTCCAAATTTGATGGACGGCCGTTCACTAGAAAAAAATTATAAAGAAATGGGAGAACGCGTTCCAGCGGCCGGTACAAAAATTCGGTGTAAAAAATTCGGTATCCGTAGTGTTATGGTAGATTCACTCGTTCTTAAACTGTAATGCCAAAAAAGACACTTAAGCGTTTAATACTCCCAAATAGAGGTGGGTATTTAGGACTAGGTCTAAAAACTCAGCCCCAAAACTTGGTCCTAGGAGGCCTGGTCCCATAAGGAGGAGAGCCCGGGCCCTCCTCCAAGGCCTAGGCTTGGGCCCAATTTTTTTTGGATTTTTTCAATTTACTCCCTTGCACAATTTTTAAAACCCCCTATAATTTTTAAATAAACATGAATTAGAAGGGTTTAAATAAATTTTACAAAAAATATGAAAAAAAAAAAAAATTTTTACTAACCGTTGGTTGCCAACGGTATATATATTTTTTAACCGTTGGCTGGCAGCCAACGGTCACTGCAGCCCGGTTATAATTTATATTAAATTTTTTTTTCATTCACACCCCCCCCCCCCCCCCCCCCCCCCCCCCCCCCCCCAAAACTACAACTACAGTATAAAGAACCCTAAAATCTTTCATTTTTTCCACACCAATCAATCTCTGCCAACGGTTATATAGTTTAACCTTTTTTTTATTCCCCCACCCCAACTACACTATAAATAACCCTAAAATCTTTCATTTTCCACACCAACTCATCTCTCATTCTCTCAATCTCGACACTCCAAATCTCCAATCAAATTCTCATTCAATTATATTTATTTTTTAATTTATTCATATTATTATTTATATATTCAATTTTTTCTATTATCAATATCATCATAATTCATGTTATTATTTAATTCTTTTCATTTTAATTATTTATATTTTATCATAAATTTATAATGGCTTCCCCAAAGAGTTTTACATTCATCACCGAAGAAATGGAAGGGTCAATCCATTTTCAACATTTTCTCCAAAGGAAGCAGCTGCAATTACAACCACATTCGGTCGGGACGAGGTGAACCAAAACAATGCGAGTTGCGAGTCAACGGGCATAGGCATAGGCATAGCCCAACCCCCCAACCGTCAAGAGGGTCTGTCCGATGTATGACGACACTTCATCAAATCAAAACGGCCAAAGCAAATGGGGAGGGAGAAGAATCGTGTGGGATATGTAATTTCTGTAGCATTATTGGTGCTAAGAAGGGGACTTCGACGATGTGACGACACGTGGAGAAGAAGCACCCCCAAATAATGCAGTTGTCAGATACATCTTCAAGCGGATCAGGTAGACAATTCAAACTCAACTAATTTTAATCCACAATCCTCAACTCTTTCAACATGGCAATACAAGCACATGTTGCCGAGAGGAAATGCAAGATTCATGTTGTACAGACTCTCCCATTTGTTTTCTGAAAATCATTTTTATTCACATGATTAAAACTACATTTTGTCTAGCATATACCCCTGTTAGTAGAAGTACAAGAGAAGAAGCGAAGAAGAGATATACTAAAATTTTATAACAAAATAAATAATAAACTTAAAAACGAATTTTAAAATTTTAGGAATATATCTATTGCACTTACATCAGACATATGGGCTTGTAGATCAAAAACCGATTTTTTAACTGTCACAATACATTTCTTAGATCATAATTGAGGTTTACAACAAAAATTGATGGGTTTTAAACCATTATATGAAAAACATAGTGCTGAAACTATTTATTTTACAATTCTTGAAGTTTTGCAAGAATATTTATTAACTGATAGAGTTGTGGCGTTAACGCTAGATAATGCAGCTGCTAACACCGTGGCAATCTCTTTATTTGAAAAGAGATTAAATCCGCATGGTGAAGGCAAATTTTTTCACTAGAGATGTGCTTGCCACATCATCAATTTGATAGTTAAAGCAGGTTTAGATGCTATACATTCGAAGATGGAGAGGGTGTGTCCGGCTATCAGATTTATCGTCGACGGTAACAATAAAAGATGGCAGGAGTACGTCAAATATTGTAAGCCAGAGGATCCACCGGTTCGACCTTTGAAGTTATGTACGGACATGCCTATCTGTTAGAATTCCATGTACTTGATGTTGGAAAAAGCTTTGCCAACCGCGAAACAAATTACAGATTTCGTCAACCGGAAGCACTATCCAGAGGAAGTTGTCAGCTATGATGATTCGGCTGTTTGTGAACTTTTTTATCAATTTCTTCAAATTTTTTATGATGTTACTAATACATTAAGTGGTATTTATTATCCGACTACTAATTTAGTGTTAGATATTTTACTTCAAATTGCTAAAACTTTTGTTCAATATAGATATAATAATGATTTAAGGGAAATTGTTTTAAAGATGGAAGAAAAATATGAGAGATATTGGTTAGATATTCTATTCTTATATGAATTAGGCCTTGTTCTAGATCTTAGGTTTAAATTACACGTAGTTAACTGTATAATTACTGAGATAGGCCAGCATTTAGGACATGATTATACGTCTTATTTGACTAACTTTAAACAAAAATTGGATGGACTTTTTTCTTTATATGAGAACAGGTACAATGGAAGTGGAAGTGGAAGTAGAACGTTCAGGAGAGAGGATTCGGACCTTAATGTAGCCCTCCGTCAAGGATCGAGCAAGTGGACGTATGTGGAACGTGGCGGAAGTAGCAGCTCTAGCTCATACATACATGGACCAAATGAGCTGAATCGCTACCTACAAGTGGACCTGTCCTTTATGACGATGAAAGAGCAACATGATATGGATATTCTTCAGTGGTGGAACCAACATGAAAGTCGATTCCCCGTTGTAGCCCAAATGGCACGTGACATTTTATCTGTGCCGGTTTCTACAATTGCATCCGAGTTAACATTTTCAATGAGTGGTCGAATTATTGAAGACAGAAGATGTTCTTTAACCGATGAGATGATTGAAGTAATAACGTGTTTACGGGATTGGACTCATGCAGAAAGAAGACTACAACAACACCCTGAAGATCCCGAACTACTCGAACTTTTTCGGAATACAGATTTGAATGATGTAAATATTGTTGACGATGAAAATGAATAATTTAATAAAAAATTATTTAATTGTTTATTTGTGAAGCGTAAATGTGTGAATGTGAATTTATGTTAAAAATTAAAATTAACTATTAATTTATTTATTATTTTTTAAAATTAATTAAATTTTTAGAAACTTAGTCATCTGCCCATAAAAAATACTAAAAACCCCCTATAAAATTTCATTTCGCCCCTAAAATATAAAAAAAAATGGGGGAAAAGAAATTATCCAGGCCCATAGGACCAGTCCTAGGGACCGGTCCAGGTCCTCATATTTCTCATGGACTTGAGACATGAGCGACTGGTTCCATTTGGGACCAGTCCCAAAGGACTATATATATATATAATTTGTGTGATGTTTTCGCTATCTTCTATTTTCTTGGTGAAAGATAAATCACGAAAAAACTTGATATCAAACAAGGTTTTGAAGAGGAAATATGTTGTTGAACGAATGTATTTAAATTTATATTATGGTAAAAATGGTGGCTCAAATTTAATTCAAGAAAAAAAAAATTGTGGGCTAACAAAGAAGAGATTTAAGAAGAAAATATTAGAAATGGGTAATCTTGGAATGAAATATAATGTATTTGTAAATTGTATTTTTAAAATCATTTTAATTGATATTGGGGTTTGAAAAGAGATTGAACGGGGTTTAAATAACACCACTCGCTTATGCTTATAAATCACAATCTCAATTAATATGTTTCTCATGCGTTATATTGTGCTGTTTTGGACTGGATAACTCAACCTAACACACACTAACATATTATACAAATTGTTACAATATTATTTTCGCAATAATATCATTTATTTTTATTTAGTTATTTTAGTTTTTACTAAAATTACATCATACGGTACCACATAAATTTATATAAGATAATTAATTTGAATAAGTAGTTTTATTAGTTATAAATAATGTTGTAATGCAAAAAATACTATTGTAAAATCACTAACCTAACAACAGCCGAAACATGTTAGGTTTTTGGAGTATGAGTGACAAACTTTTCAAAAGCTCTAGGGGTACGTTTGGTTCACAGAATGTTTTATTGCTGAAAATGTAGGATTACCAATGAGATAGATTACCTTGAAAATTATTGGGAATGTTTAGGGAAATATGTTTAGTTGAATTAATGAGTACAAATAATTAAGATGTTTGGTTGGGAAGAATAAAATATTATCAACATAAGCTTTTGCTGAATTGCCCTTCCTTTTTAATATCATTATAATATTATTATTATTATTTAAATAAATTCTTTTAACCCCCTATATTTGAAAATTTAGCTAAAACACCAATAACAAAGTTTAAATTTTAACAAATTACCCCTAGCCATCCAAGACCACCACCGACCGCCGGCCACCACTGCCGGATGCTAGCGGTAGTCACTAAAACGGTGCACGACTGGTGCTAGCGGTAGTCACTAAAACGGTGCATGACTGGCGAGATTTGGCTAGTCATGCATCGTTTTGGTCGTTTTTGGCCGGATCGAAGGCCAAAAACAGGTAGATTGTCGAAAATGGCTAGATCCACGACGATCTGGTTGTTTCCAGCCAAACCCATACGCTGCAAACTGAAGGCCAAAAACAGCCAGATCATTGTGGATCTAGTTGGAAATGGCCACAAACGAACAAATCTGTTTTGGCCATCTTTGGCCAGATCCACGGTGATCTGGCCATTTTCGGCCTTCGATATGGCCTGAAACAACTAGATCGGTGCATGGTCAATCAGATCCTACCGGTTGTGTGTTGATCTGGCAACTATTGTCGGTGGCCGATGATAGTCTTTGGTTGTTGAAGGTATTTTATTAATTTTTAAACTTTTTGTGGTTGAGGTGTTTTAGCTAAATTCTCAAATGTAAGGGGTCTAGGTAATTAATTGTTTTTTGGTAGACATTTGAAGGCAATTCAATCTGAAATGGCTTCTATTTAAGGGAAAATCTGGTTAAAAAAAAAAAAAAAAAAAGATAACCCCGATGAAAAAAGATTAACACCCCGGACTAAGTAATCTGGTAACCCCCAAAATGACCAACAGTATTCACTATTGGGAATGAAATATTCACATAATCTTATATTACCGTCAAACCAAACAAAGGAATGTTTGGAATCAAAGATAGGTAACATAAGTTATTTGCCTACAGCCCTAACCAAACACAGCCTAGGAAGAATTTGATTAAAATGGCAATAATTGCCAGCTCTTAGCTGGCTTGATGGTGTCATCAGAGGACCCTTGGTGGATGAAGCTCACTTTAGAGTTTAGAGTGAAGGGAGCGCAAATTTCCAATAAAGTTTGGTAGTGAATTTTACTCGAATATAAAAGGAAAATATAATACTTATGAAGGATTTAATCTTAGAGTACTCTTGAGCATGGTTATTAGTATCCTACGATACACGATACATATCCTATGATACGACTCGATAAGGGTCATTAATGATACGTATTAGAAAGTGTATCATAAACCTTTCGATACGTTGATATGCATCCTACGATACGATACATATTAGTTCTTATCCTTAAAAATATCGATATAAATCGATATGACTTTATTAATTGAGGAAAAAAAAATTCAGGTCAGGTTGAAATAGATTGGGTCAGATCCGGGCTACCCAACTCAGTTCATTAGAACCTGCCCAAATTTACTCATTTTGTATGGAGAAAGTAAAGAGAAAGATGTGTTGCTCATTTTGCATGATAATAATAACACAAGTGGAGATATAGATATTGATATTGATCTTAGAAATGATATGAATGGTTGAAAGGAAATGATATAGATTCTTAATTTTGTGATTAATTTTAAATATTTAAAACTATAATTTAAAGCAAAAAAACATCACAAAATTCGTTAATTAATCTTGGAAATGATATTAATTTTTAGAAAATTTTTATTGTTTTATTATTTTTTTGAAAAAGACGTATCTTACGATACAATACGATACGCAATACATGATTTGAAAAATTAGGTTTTTGATACACGATACGATACGTGATTTGACAACCATGCTCTTTAGTTGTCCGAAATAATAGACAATTTGATCCTCCTAGTATTGAAACTACACAACCACCTTCCCTATTGTTTTCTATTTTTCTCTTTCTTTTTTCATTAAAACTAACTTTTGACTGATTTTGGCAACTAAATAACAATATTACTCTTAAAAGTTAAAAATAACCTTTTTAAAATTCAAAATGATCATAGATTTATTTCGTCATTCAATTTCTCTACTCTAGCATGAAATCCCATAAATATTTAGCAAATGACTTTTGATTTAAAAGAGCAAATGAAAGTTTTGGAATAATAACAAACAAGGTTTATTTTGAGTTTAATTATAACTCAACCTAGGGGTGAAATTGTTAATGCTAAAGCTAGAAATCCTGTTTACGATGATGTGTCCTTCTATGGGGTAATTGATGAGATTTGAGATATTGACTATCAAACATTCAATGTTACTGTATTTAAGTGTGATTAAGAAAATAATAGCAGTGGTGTCAAGAGGCGGATCCAGCCCATTTGAGAGTAGGTTTCAGATTTTAAAAAAAAAAATATTAATATTTAAGTCCATAACAAATTGCTATTAATATATATATTTAGTATTATCCTCATATTTTTTGAAAATGAGAACTATATATCCAGACCCATAAAAAACTTATTATTAATATATATATATATTCCAAACCCACATCATATTAAAAGTTGAAAACTCTTTCCACTTTTCTTCTTCACGGCTCTATTTGCTTTTTATGAATTGGTCCTTAAAATTCTTTACTCTCTCATTCTCTTTCTCATGTTATTTTGAAGATTAAAATTGTTGAAGCTTTTACTATTCAAGGTGCCATAATTAGCTCCATTTTCTGATTTATCAGTTTAGGTACGTGTATTATTCATTTCAATTTAGTTTATTTTAAGGTTGAATTATGCTTGTTTTTTGGAGGATTTTTTATTCTAATTTGAGGGAAAAAGACATGGATCTTGTGAGTTTATTTTGTGTTTTATGTCTAAGAACGTTCCTACGTTCCCAAAAAAAAACCTTAACTATATTTTAAAAGACGTTATTTTTTACCCATCACTTTCCTATATTTTAATCGTTACCATTTAGCTGCTTAAAATTATTAAAAAAAATTTGAGTTACTATCTATGTTTATACTAAAAAAATTCCCCCTTTTTTTTTTTATTAATTCATATTAAAAGTTCACGCAACGTCGATTGATTTAAGTTTTGGTTGACTTTAACTTAGACCAGGTCTAATCAAGATCATGAAATTTATATTAAAATCTTTGGAAGCCAAAAATAAAAAAATTAAAAGAAGGTTTTGCTCAAGGTTTGCTGATTTACTCAACACATTTACTCAAAATTTTGCTTCTCATAGATTTATTTAAGAAGGAAAGTATGATGTTATTGCATTCCTTTCTTTCATGTTCTTGATATTGTATTATTTTCTTTATTTAAGGTTTTGTTGATTTTTTAAAGTTTTTTATTAATTGTTTGACAACGAACCCTCAGAGGGCCCTCAGGCAAAAATCTTTGATCTGCCATTGGGTGTCAAGGTCAATCAATTGGTTTCCTACTAGTTCACTTAAATAGACTAGGCCACAAATCAGATTTGGCCGAAATTCATTTTCCCGACCCGAGGTTCGGCAAAAATACAAGTTACCATCCCTTGAATGCTAAACTACAAAGTCCCACCAAAAAATGAAACTCTGTTAACAAAATTGTAATGGTAGAAGGGTGTAAAGGTCATTTTTGCTTGCTTTCTCAATAAACTTTAGCTAAGCATGCACAACGTTACTCTTACATGAGAAAAAAACTAAAACTACAAGATCTAAAACATGTTGAAAAAAAAACTAAAACAATCTCACTTAAGATGTGTAAATCAGTCCACAATCGATTTTGGCCGAATGGCGGTAGTTTAAGGATTTGGTTGTTTAAGGTTCAATTACGTAGGCCGACTAGCGACAGCCTAAGGCTTTGGTCAACAATGGTTGTGAGCCTTATGCTTCAATGGAGGTGAGAAATTGTAAATGTGTGAAGCTAAAAACGCAGCCGCATAAGATTAAGTCTGATGTTGGCGTTTTGGTCCAAGCCTCCTGCAATCTTGAAGGTTGATTCAAGGCTCATCTAATGGCTGACATTTCCCTAAAAAGTCAAAGGTACAAAAGATGACTGCTATTCAATTAAAGCTATAGTGAACAAAACAGATTTTTCTCTTCTTCTTCAACTTTGTAAATTTATGCTTTGCTGGGTTTTCAGTTTACTTTAACTCTTGTAATCTTTGTGCAATCAATTGGGTTATTTAGTGAAGGTGGTGTTTCCTTCATGGGTAGAGTAGCTTAGGTAGTCTTTCTCTTGGGTTCAAAGGTTATGGTAAAAAAGCTGAGTGATAGATTAGCAAGGTGAGTTGGGTAGTATTTGAGAATCTGAAATTGTATTCTGTAAACGAGATTGAGCTTCTTAGTGCAACGAGCCTCAGTGTTCCGGAGCTCAATGTGGATGTAGCTTGCTCAAATCTTGAGCAAGTGAACCAAGCTAAACTCTTGTGTGTGTTTGCTTATTCTTGATTTCTTTTGTGATTAATTGGTTGATTAGCGTTTAGATTAGTCCCAAATCATAACAAAAATGATTGAGACCTTGATGGAGGTGGGGAGTTTTGATTACGGATGATGGAGGTGAGGTGGCTTGCTGCGATTATTAATTTGGAAGGGGAAAGGTTGATGGTAGTTCGTAGGACAAAAGGTGGGGTTTTTTGCTATGATTGTTATGTTGGAAATGGTGGGTTTGGTGTAGGATGGAAGTAGGGAAATTGCTTCGGCAATTAAAGTTAGAGGCCTTAAACAGGTCGGGAGCCTTTGCAATTGAAAAAAGTTTTCTATGTAGTTGATCAATTAGATGAAGGTTGGTGTATTGTTTCATTTATGCCTCAATGATATTATAAAATTAAACAAATAAATGATATTGTTAAGGCTATGGATTTTGATTCTCATAGTAATGAAGAACAACAATCATGATTTAGATGTGGACGACAATGATGACTTAGGATATACGCAACCGAAGGTCAAGGTACTTGGGTTTAACTTAGAGATGGGTATGGGGTGGGTTGGGGCCGAGGAATGGGGTCCTCGGCCCCGTCCCCCACCCCTTAGGGGATCACCCGTCCCTACCTCATCCCCTGGACAGGGATGTCGGGGAATCTCCATCCCTGCCCCGCGGGGATGGGATGATCCCTCCGTTTGCTGGCGATTTTGGTTTTAGGGTTTTGCTGTTCTTCACCAGATTCCAGCCATATCTAGCGACCAAAATGCAATCAGATACCACCTTCTCAACCATCGGCTCCTGCTCTTCATAACCCCCTTTTCACCGGCAATTGGTTGCTCGTCAATTCGCCAAACAAGAGGTTCGCATTTCTCTTCGCGATTTGCTGATTTGTGCTTTTTTTGCAAGTCGATTTGGTGAATTGTTTGGAGTTTGAGGGTTTTGGTTTTGTTTGGAGGTTGTTTGTGTTTGTTATTGGAGTGTTTGTGTTATTTTTATGGGATTTGGACAGGTTGGCAATTAGAGTTTGCTGAGTTTTTGGGGTTGGCACACCATCTACTTGACGAATTTCCCCAACCAGCCTGCTTGCCCACAGTGAGCGTGCGCGCACAGATCTCCAACGCCAGTGCCCAACGCCCTATGCACACCTATTGGGCTGATTGCAACGGTGTCGACAATGGTGGTGAGTTGAGAGTGCTTGGGAGAGAAATTGAGATGTGGAGGGTTATTTGAATTTTTTTTTATTTTCATTTTAGATTTAATGCAATGCAAATTACCACTTTACCCTTTGATCGTTACATTAAATAATTTTCTGTTAATTTAAGCGTGAGAATATGAAATTTTTGAAACCAGGGGTGAGAACTTGTCATTTCATTATATATATATATATATATATATATATATATATATTTTTAAAAAAAAAACATATATATTCTTTTGTACGCAATCTTATTAATAATTATCCACAAAATTAGAAAATAAGCGGCAATTTATACTCTCATTTTAATTAGATACCACTAATAATAACAAATTAAGAGGCCAACTTAAATATTTTAGTTAGGCATACAACTATACATTTTATTAATCTTATATTAATTTAACTACTTAAAAATCAATCAGTGAATCAAACTAAACAAACTAACTAGAAGAAAGAAGAGGAACTTCATACAAGAACAAATTAATTACTTAAATTGACATCTAAAATCATTGTAAATTATTTTAGATATCAATCTAACGATCGATTCATAAATCATAATTGATATATTTTTTTTTTGGTACCTGGTAATTTATAAAGAATAAAGAGATACAACCTAAACGGGACGAACCGATAAAGCACGACCATATAAAAAAAAGGAATGACACCTAAATTATAAATAAAATATAAAAAAAAAAAAAAAGGAGCCAGGAAAAGAGCACCCTTTACACACCGAAATCCCGTCCCAAGAAACAAAAAAAAAAAAAAAAAAAAAAAAAGGCCCAAGGAGGCTATACAATGACCTTATACACGGCCGAAAGAGTAGCAAACAACCACAGCCCAAGACACCACAAAATCTCCTGAACCATGAGAAGCAAAGACCAGCGTAGTGGCACAAAAAACGCAGTCAACACACCCCACAAACTAGGTGAAGCACAAGACTATTCCCTATTGAAATTTTAATACCAATAAGCAACAAAACATCAGCAGCAAAACAGTGGAAGAACAGCAACAAGACCGCAGAAGAACAGCAACAAGACCGCAGAAGAATAGCAACAAGACCGCAGAAGAACATCAACAAGACAGCAGAAGAACAGCAGTAAACATCATGAAAATAGCGGCAATACAACAGTGAGAACAACAGTAAAATAGTAACGATACAACAGTGAAATAGTAGCAAAACAACAACAATGTAGCAGCGTCAAGGCATGCAAAAGCACTGTCCTTAAGATCAGAATTATGCCCCTACTGGAAGAATCTTCGTGGTGCAAAAAGGCTCAACAACGGATTGACCTCCAGGATACAATGACAAATCTCTACAATGACAAATCTCTTTTTAAAGTGCACTCTCTAAGAGAGATTTAGAACAGTATAAGGAAAAACAACAGTGGTGAAGGAGAGCTGGAAAGTTAAAAAACACAGAGGAAACAAGGATTTTTCAAGTGAAAATTGTTTACTTCAAATGAGAAAACCACCCCTTTTTATACTCGAAAATCTGCCCGTTTTCCCTTAACTCATTCTTGTTGTAACCAAAGTCAATCAATTGCTTTTAAAACCATAACTGCCCAAGAATGATTTGAATTGCAATAACTTGGAACAATTCAATTGCTTTTACTATGTAACAGTCCAAAAAGCAATTAAAATATTCAATTGCTTTTAACACATAACAGTCCAAAAGCAATTAAAATTTTGTATTTTGAAATACCATAACAGCAACTATTATCATAATCCCCCACATATTTCAAAATAACCAATCACCACTGATTATAGAATTTAATGTTTATGAGTTGGTGTCTTTCAGACTATGAACCAATCATTGAGTAACTAAACGTGAGTTATAGAAATTTAGTGAAACTAAGTTTCTATGAAACAAAAATTTCTTTTTGTAATTCAGAGGATTAGTTCCTCACACTAAATTCTCAATATTGTATATTGGTCTGTAGTTTAACACTTTATGGCCCTGTGCTAGCCTGGATTTCATGAGTGCTCTAGAGATGCCTGCCTAAGCTCTCATAGGAATCAACCCAATTCCACACTCACATAGGTGAACCTCCATAAGGTGTGAATTGCAGTTTTTCACACCACCATTTATATTGACTATGGATTTCATTAAGATTAATTCTACTCAACCTTATTCACTACAATCAATATTATCTCGCCATAGGGAGGACTTTCAATATAAAATTCAATAATACTTATCAAGACAACAAGTGAGTTGTTATTACCCTTATGAACATTCTTCCTAGGATCTCCAATCACATAGGTAGGGTTACCATCACTCTTGCCTTATGCTTTAGGCATAAGTCCCATCCCCCTCGACGTGTATTCCACTAACCTCCTACTTAGTGGTTTAGTCAAAGGATCGGCCAAATTTAACTCTGACTTCACAAAATCTAGGCTCACTACCCCAAATTCTAGCATCTGCTTTATAATGGTATGTCTTATCCGAATATGTCTGCTTTTCCCATTACAAATTTTGCTCTTTGCTCTCGCTATTGTAGCCTGACAATCACAATGGATTGATACTGAAACAAGAGGGTGAGTTTCAATGGGAATATCTGCTAAGAAATTCCTTAACCACTCAGCCTCAGAACATGCCTTTTCTAAGGCGATAAGCTCAGACTCCATGGTAGACCGAGCTATGCAAGTTTGTTTGGAAGACTTCCATGACATAGCACCTCCACCAAGTGTAAAGATATAACCACTTGTGGATTTTATTTCATCTGAATCTGATATTCAATTGGCATCGGAATATCCTTCTAATACAGGTGGTTTACTTCCAAACGTTAGCCCATAATCAATGGTGCCCTTCAAATATCTAGCAACTCTATCTAATGCTATCCAATGACTCTTATCAGGATTATCAGTATACCTACTCAATCTAGTGATAGCATAAGCAATATCAGGCCTTGTACTATTCATTAAGTACATAAGGCTACCAATGATTTGGTCATATCTATTTTGAATCACATTGTGATGTGTATTTTTCTTGAGTTGAGTATTTCCATCATAAGGAGTTGAGACGACTTTACTGTCTAAATACCCAAATTTTCTTAAGAAATTTTCAACATAGTATTGTGATAACTTAAGACCATAATTTATCTTAATGATTTTAATCCCAAGAATAACATTTGCCTCTTCCATATCTTTCATATCAAAATTTGAGGCAAGAAACTCTTTCGTCTTAATTATCACATCCATATTAGTACTAAATATTAACATGTCATCAACATAGAGACATATTATCACATAAGTATTGTCTTCAAATGATTTAGAATATACACATTTATCTGAATCATTAATTGTATAACCATTTGAGACTAACACTTGGTCAAACTTCTCATGCCATTGTTTTGGTACTTGTTTAAGTCCATAAAGAGATTTTACCAGTTTGCACACTTTATGCTCCTTACCTAGGATAACACAACCCTCTGGTTGTTTCATATAAATTTCTTTATCCAGGTCTCCATTAAGAAAATTTGTCTTTACATCCATTTGATGCATATGTAATTTGTAAATTGCAACTAAAGCAATTAACACTCTAATTGATGCTATTCTTGTTACAGGAGCATAAGTGTCAAAATAATCTATATCTTTCTTTTGTGTATAACCTTTGGCAACCAATCTTGCCTTGTATTTATCAATTGATCCATCAGTCTTTAATTTCTTTTTAAATATCTATTTGCACCCTATTGGTTTAGTTTTTGGAGGCAAATTAACTACTTCCCATGTATGATTACTCATAATGGACTCAATTTCATTTTCACTGACTGCCTCTCTCCAAAGGGATGCACACGAGAAGTCTTGCTTCCTCATAAGTCTGAGGATCATTCTCTGTAAGAAGACATAGTAATCATCACCAAAACTTATGGCTTTTCTAACTCTCTTACTTTTCCTATTTCTAACTTTGAACTATTAAAAGAATTCCGAAGAGTTTATTTTGAGGAGAACTTTCAAAGTTTCATTTTGAGGTAAAGCTTTTCACAATTGATTTTCTTAGAAAAACATTCTAAAAAAAATCTGCGTTTTTAGATTCAATGATTGTGTTTGCATCATACAAACCAACCTCTTGCTTTATTACCATGAATCTATAAGCAGCACTGTTCTGAGCATAACCTACAAACATACAATCAACAGTCCTGGGTCCTAACCTTTTCCTTTTAGGTTCAGGAATTAGGACTTTAGCAGAACACCCCCACTTGTAAAATATTTCAAGTTAGGTACATGACCTTTCCAGATTTCATATGGTGTTTTGCCTGTTTTCTTAAAAGGAATTTTGTTTTGTATGTAACAAGCTGAAAGCATCGCCTCCCCCCCACGAATTAAAAGGTGCTCCAACTAATCAACTAAACATTCACCATTTCTTTTAAAGTTCTATTTTTTCCTCTTAGTAACTCCATTAGACTGTGGAGAATAAGGAGGTTAGTCTCATGTATAATACCAGATCTCTCAAAAAGAATCAAAGTTATTGCTCCTATTCACACTCCCTGTCTGTTCTTAACCTTTAATTTTCTTATTGAGTTATTTTCAACTTCATTTTTATGTTAAGAACATTTTAATTGCTTCATCTTTACTTCTCATAAGTATACTCTAGTAAATCTAGAGTAATCATCATAAAAGTTTAATACAACTTTTTTCCTCCTCTGTCATGGTTTGTTTCAAATCACAAAGATCACTATGATAAACCAAGCAGCTCATTTTCTCGTTCTAGAACTGGTTTACAAGTCTTTTAGTGGATTTAGATTCCACACACACATCCCATTTATCAATATTTGAAATATTGACATTTGATAATAAACCAAAGTTCTTCACTCTTTTCAGATAATCATAATTCACATGACCTAATCTACCTGCGATAAATCTATTGAATCAATAACATAAAGAAGAAGACGCTTTTTCATTCATAGTAATATTAAGTACCGAGTTAAATAACTCTCCAGACAATACCCCTTCCCAAAAAGCCCCATTCTTGACATTACAATTTTGCCACCCTCAAAGGAGACTTTCACTCTAGTCTTTCCCAATACATAAACAGATACAAGATTATATCGAATGTTTGGAAACTGTAAAAACATTACTCAAGAGAGGGTTTTCCCAGAAGAAATTTTGAGAAGAATTTTCCCCTTTCCCATAACAGGAGTAGAGCGGAAATCACCAAGGTAAACACATTTTCTCCATCCCTCACTGGTATATATTCATAGAAAGATTCTATCTTCATAAATATTTTGCAACCCCAGAATCAATTATCCATTCTTTCTTTTTAGCAATCATGTTCACTTGTGAGACAACCACAGTAGCAATAACATCATCTCCCTCAACCAGATTGGCTTTAGGAGGATTTTTGTTGTCACCATTTTTCTGTATCTTCATTGGCTAGCTGTATATACTATAATAACTAGTAATCTGTAAGAAATATAGATAAAATTACTAGATAACTTTTACAAACATATAACATATGTAAATCCAATTCTAATTTTTATCATAAATATATTATATATATATATATATATATATATATAATATATATATATATATATATACATACACATAACATTGATATACTTTATAACATAAGGAAATCTTGAACAGTGCCGCCAAACTCCCCACTTCTTGAGTCCCACCGCGATCGCAATCATCTAGTACCTGCAAAACAGAATTAACGGAGTGAGCACTAATTGCTAGTAAGTAACCAAACTACACTCTATGTTTCCTCCGTTACTCATATTCTGATTTTCTTTTCTCACTTATTCTTTTATACTCTTCATTCTTCTGTTTCTCTTTCTCTTATGTTTAATCTCTTTGTTTTCTTTTCTGATTCTCTTTCTTTTATTCTTCTTTCTAGTTTGCCGATCGGACCAGGTTGATGCATGGATTTGGAACCTGGCCTGTGAGTGGGTACAGTCCATTACATGCATACTCAGGAGTACAAGTACTTATCTCTCTATGTGGCCGCTCCTCGTCGGCGTGCACGTAGGTAATCTACTGGTACAGTCCTCATCACAACACTACTCACGGACTGTACAAATACTATATCTCACTGACTATGCTGCTGCTCGTGGCGGCGTGTATGTGGGCATCTCATCACCCACGGGTTCCCTCGCAAAAACCTATATCATATATATATAACAAGAGAATGAAGAGATACTATAAATTTCAACATGATTTCCAAGCTATGGAAATTCTAACTTGCATTCTTAAAAAAAACATACACTCCTCATATATGAACATAGCCTCCATGGTCATTCATACATCAAACATATATGTTCATACAATCATTAAATAATCACAAAACCACTCATTCAAACATGTTCACAACCCTTTAAGCATCATTTCTACTTGGAATCAATTATGATATAGTACAATAAACTATAAAGTGGAAGCACTCTTGAGATAGTCATTCTGCACATGTATATTCAAGAGGAATACTCAGTTATACACATCGATTGCTATGATCTTGGTCTCATTTAAAGCTAGAGAAAGGGCTACAACTTTTGTTTAAACTCACCAGTTCGAAAGATAAGATGCCCAAAATCACTCAGAAGGTCACAGGTTTGACAGGGCAACCTTGGTAACATGCCTACTTTAAGGCTTTTCCATACTTATTTCCTCCACTTACTCTCCCTAACCTTTCCTAACCATTCTACCTGTGAAAACAGGTTAAAAGATCAATAAATACATTCAAACTTCAAGCCTTGCCTTTCTCTAACCCTTCCTCTTAGGGTTTAGCCAACTCATCATGCAATTTCTTTTTGGATTTCATCAAACACTTCATATGCACATGCAACTACCTTTTGGCTACCTTCCAAACTCTTAATTCAACCAAATTGTGAGCCAAAAACTCACTAATTATGCATCAAACCTGTCCATTTCACAATTCTCTACACTTCAAAATTTCAACACAAAATCTTCCACAACTTCACCAAATCATCACATAACCATACACTACTTCTCATGGCTAGAATTATACATCATAACATAAAAAACAGCCCATAATTCTCTCATACCATCACATATAAACATGCAAAAATTCATTCAACACATGTTTTGCTCAAATTAAGTTTCAAAGTAGGTTTACTTACCTTGAATATGTGAGATCACTTCTCTTTTTCTCCAAATCTCTTCTTGGACCTAAATCATATAAAAACTAAGAATTTAAAATTTAAAGTTTAATCACACTCCTTTTGCTAGAATTTTACTTCGGATGCTTGAAGATGAAATCTAAAATCTAGACCAAATCCATGATTTCCTTTGAAGTTAGTGAAGAAAATTGAGAGAAAAATGGGGTAGAGTGGGCTGAACAGGGTGATATGGGTTAGGGTTTTCTTCAAATAAAGCCTTATATCAATTAATATAAGCATGTGTTTCCCATTTTGCCCTTACACTTTCTTTAAAATTCCATCTATGTCCCTTAGTCAATTACCATAATGCCCTCATTTTTAATACATTCTCCATGAAATTCTACCTCTTTTCACTCCCCACTTTTTCAACTAATTTTGAGTGAAAAGACCATTTTACCCTTAATGCAAGTTTAAGGCATTTTCTTCACATTTTCTCAAAATAACTTTAGCAAAAAAATCAACTAAAGGTATGAGAGCATAAATTAAATTACGTACCTCCATGTGGGCGTTACAATTCTCCACCTTTTATAAGAATTTCATCCCCGAAATTCAAACAACCAACTCTGGGTAACGGTTCTGCATGTCTTACTCCACCTCTCATGTAGCTTCTTCAACTTTATGATTTTTCCAAGACCTTCACTAAAGGGATACTCTTGTTTCGGAGCTCTTTAATCTTTCTATCCAATATTTGAACTGGACGCTCTTCATACACAAGATTTTCTTCTAAGTCTACATCTTCTACACTTAATATATGGGAGGGATCACTTACATATTTCCGAAGCATCAAGACATGAAATACATGGTGTACTCTGTCCATGTTGGGTGGTAGAGCCAACCTATAGGCTACCTTTCCCACTCACTGTAATACTTCAAATGGACCAATGTATCTCGATACTAACTTTCCTTTGCTACCGAAATGTATCACCTGTTTGTAGGGGGCAACTCTTAGAAACACTTTATCACCCACTTTGAATTCAACATCTTTCCTTTTTAAGTCTGCATAATTTTTCTGCCTATCTTGGGCTTGTTTCATTCTAATTCTGATTAACTTGACATTTTCTATCATTTTCTGAGTTAGTTCCGACCCAAGAGTTGTATTCAACTCATCTTTCTCGCCTATCTCATCCCAATGTAGTGGAGATCTACAACATCTACCATACAAAGCCTCGTAAGGAGCCATCTTAATTGTAGATTGATAGCTATTATTATAAGCAAACTCCACCGAGGGTAACATCTCACGCCAGGACATTCTGTAATCCATGCAACAAGCCCTCAACATATCCTCAAGTATCTGATTCGTTCTCTCAGTCTGGCCATCTATTTGAGGATGGTAGGCGGTACTTAAAGCCAATCTGGTATCCAAGTTCCTCTGTAAACTAGTCTAGAAAGCTGAGACAAATCTGGAATCTCTATCTGAAACTATTGTCTTGGGTACTCCATGTAGTCTCACTATCTCTTTAATGTAAATCTGGGCCAATTGATCTGAAGTAGTGCTCTCCTTTACTGGAAGAAAATGGGCTGACTTGGTCAATCTGTCTACTATCACCCATACAGCATTAAACCCTTTCTGCACTCAAGGGAGACCTGTAATAAAATCCATCAAAATACTCTCCCATTTCCATTCAGGAATACTAAGGGGTTGAAGCAACCCTAATGGCCTTTGGTGTTCTGCTTTCACTTGTTGACAAACCAGGCACTTAGCTACAAAATTTTCAATATCTTTCTTCATACCTGGCCATCAATAACCTTTCTTTAAGTCTTGATACATCTTGGTTGCTCTAGGATGAGCAGTGTATGGTGTGTCATCAGCCTCCGTAAGAATTCTCTTCTTTAATTCATCATTTTGAGGAATGCACAAACGACTCCTGAAATGGAGGACACCATCTAACAGATGGAACTCTGGTATCTCACCCTCAGGCACTTGTTGACTTATTTTCTGACACCACTCATTGGTAACTTGCTTTCCTCTGATTTCTTCCAGTAATGTAGACTGAATCTCTAACCTGGCAATCTTTCCTGGTATGACCTCAATCTGTTCTATGCACAATTCTTTTATTAATTCTTTTTGCCTTATAAGTCGGGACAAGTAAGCTTTTCTACTCAAGGCATCGACTACTACATTGGCTTTCCCAGGTTGATACTTGATTTCATAGTCATAATCTTTAACCAACTCTAACCATCTCCTATGTCTCATATTCAGCTCTCTTTGGGTGAAGAAATACTTCAAGCTTTTATGATCTGTATAAATGTTACTCTTTGCTCCATACAAATAATGTCTCCATATTTTCTATGCAAAAACTATAGCAGCCAACTCTAGATCATGTGTAGGGTATCTAGTCTCATACTCTTTTAACTTACAAGAAGCATAAGCTATTACTCTACCCAACTGCATAAATACTGCACCAAGTCCCAGAAATGAAGCATCTATATAAATGTCATAATCTACACCCTCTTGTGGTAACACAAGAACAGGAGCTATGGTCAATCTTCTTTTTAACTCTTGAAAACTTTCTTCACAGGCATTCAACCAAATGAAAGGAGTTCTCTGTTTGGTGAGAGCTATAAGTGGTTTGGCCAACTGAGCAAACCCTGCTACACACCACCTATAATAACCTGCTAGCCCCAAGAAACTTCTAACTTCCTTTATTGTCTTTGGCTGTTGCCATTCTAGAATTGCTTTTACCTTACTTGGATCCACTGATACACCCTCCTTTGAGACGGTATGGCCCAGAAAGATAACTTGATCTAGCCAAAACTCACACTTAGAAAATTTGGCGAACAGCTTTTTATCTCGCAATCGCTATAGCACAAATCTTAGGTGTTCTTCATGTTCCTTTTCTGTCTTAGAATACACCAAGATATCATCAATAAACACCACTATGAATTGATTAAGACAATCCTGAAACACCCTGTTCATTAAGTCTATAAAGATTGTTGGGGTATTGGTTAACCCAAAAGGCATCACCACAAACTCATAATGCCCATATCTAGTCCGAAAAGCAGTCTTGGCCATATCTTGCTCTGTAACCCTTACTTGATGATAACCCGACCTCAAATCAATCTTTGAAAACACTGCTGCTCCTTTCAGCTAATCAAACAAATCATCTGTGCAAGGTAATGGGTATTTATTCTTCACTGTCACTTTATTTAACTCTTTGTAATCTATACACATTCATAGAGATCCATCTTTCTTTTTCACAAACAAAATTGGAACACCCCAGGGAGAATGGCTAGGTCAAATAAAACCCTTTTCTAAGAGTTCCTGAAGTTGCTTTTTCAATTCTGAAACTCGGCTAGGGCCATCCGGTAAGGGGCTTTAAAAATGGGTGCGGTCCCTGGTGCCAGTTCAATATTGAATTCTACTTCTTTTTTTGGAGGCAAACCCAGCAAATCTTCTAGAAATACATATAAGAACTCCCGAACCACTGGCACGTTCTGAATCTCTGGTTGTGGGACATCACTACTGTGCACTACATGTAATATACTATATAGCTAGTAATTTTGTAAGAAATATAAGATAAAATTTACTAGATAACTTTTACAAACATATATACATAATGTAAATCCAAAAATTCTAATTTTTAATTCATAAATATATATATATATATACACATAACATTGATATACTTTATTAACATAAGGTAATCTTGAACAGTGCCGCCAAACTCCCCCACTTCTTGATGTCCCACCCGATCGCAAATCATCTAGTACCTGCAAAACAGCAAATTAACGGAGTGAGCACTAATTGCTCAGTAAGTAAACCAAACTACACTACTATGTTTCCTCCGTTACTCATATTCTGATTTTTCTTTTCTCACTTTATTCTTTGATTATACTCTTCATTCTTCTCTGTTTCTCTTTCTCTTATGCTATAATCTCTTTCTTTTCTTTTCTGATTCTCTATCTTTTATTTCTTCTTTCTAGTTTGCCGATCGGACCAGGTTGATGCATGGATTTGGAACCTTGGCCGTGTGAGTGGGTACAGTCCTCATTTACATGCATTACTCATGGATTGTACAAGTACTGTATCTCTCTGATGTGGCCGCTCGCTCGTGGCGGCGTGCACGTAGGTATAATCTACTGGGTACAGTCCTCATCCACATACACTACTCACGGACTGTACAATAACTATATCTCACTACTGATTCCGCTCGCTCGTGGCGGCATGTATGTGGGCACCTCTATCACCCACGGGTTTCCCATCGCAAAAACCTTATATCATCGTATAACATAGAAAGAGATAATATACACATTTCAACATGATTTCCAAGCTATGGAAATTCTACACTTGCATTCTTTAAAAAAACACATACACTTTCCATCTATGAACATAGCCTCCATGGTCATTCATCACATCAAACATATATGTTCATACAATCATTAAATAATCACAAAGACCACTCATTCAAACATGCTTCACAACCCTTTAAGCATCATTTTCGTACTTGGAATCAATTATGGATATAAACTAATAAAGTGGAAGCACTCTTGAGATAGTCATTCTGCACATGTCATATTCAAGAAGGCATATCCCCAGTTATACACATCGGATTGCTATGATCTTGGTCTCATTTTAAAGCTTAGAGAAAGGGCTACAACTTTTCTGTTTATTACTCAACCAGTTCGAAAGATAAGATGCCCAAAAATCACTCAGAAGGTCACAGGTTTGACAGGGCAACCTTAGTAACATGCCTACTTTAAGGCTTTTCCATACCTATTTACCTCCACTTACTCCCTAACCTTTCCTAACCATTCTACCTTGTGAAAACAGGTTAAAAGATCAATAAAGTACATTCAAACTTCAAGCCTTGCCTTTCTCTAACCCTTTCCTCATTAGGGTTTAGCCAACTCACGCATGCAATTTCTTTTTGGATTTTCATCAAACACTTCATATGCACATGCAACTACCTTATTGGCTACCCTTCCAAAACTCTTTAATTCAACCAAATTGTGAGCCAAAAACTCACTAATTATTGCATCAAACCTGTCCACTTTCACAATTCTCTACACTTCAAAAATTTCAACACAAAATCTTCCACAACTTCACCAAATCATCACATAACCATACACTACTTCTCATGGCTAGAATTAATACATCAGTAAACATAAAAAAAAACAGCCCATAATTCTCTCATACCATCACATATAAACATGCAAAAATTCATTCAACACATGTTTTGCTCAAATTAAGTTTCAAAGTAGGTTTACTTACCTTGAATATGTGAGATCACTTCCCTTTTTCTCCAAATATCTTCCTCTTGGACCTAAATCATATAAAAACCATAAGAATTTAAAACTTTAAAGTTTAATCACACTCCTTTTGCTAGAATTTTACCTTAGGATGCTTGAAGATTGAAAATCTCCAAAAATCTAGACCAAATCCTATGATTTTCCTTTGAAGTTAGTGAAGAAAATTGAGAGAAAAATGGGGTAGAGTGGCATGAACAAGGGCTGGATATGGGTTAGGGTTTCTTCAAATAAAGCCTTATATCAATTAATATAAGCATGTGTTCCCATTTTGCCCTTACACTTTCTCTAAAATTCCATCTATGTCCCTTAATCAATTACCATAATGCCCTCATTTTATTGCATTCCCCATGAAATTCTATCTCTTTTCACTCCCCACAATTTCAATTAATTTTGAGTGAAAATACTATTTTACCCTTAATGCAAGTTTAATGCATTTTCTTCACATTTTCTCAAGATAACTTTAGCAAAAAATCAACTAAAGGTATAAGAGCATAAATTAAATTACGTACCTTCATATGGGCGTTACAATTCTCCCCCTCTTATAAGAATTTCGTCCCCGAAATTCAAACAAACAACTCCGGGTAACGGTTCTGCATATCTTGTTCCACCTCCCATGTAGCTTCTTCAACTTTATGATTTCTCCAAAGGACTTTCACTAAAGGGATACTCTTGTTTCGGAGCTCCTTAATCTTTCTGTGCAATATCTGAATTGGACGCTCCTCATACACAAGGTTTTCTTTTATGTCCATATCTTCTACACTTAATATATGGGAGGGATCACTTACATATTTTCGAAGTATTGAGACATGAAATACATTGTGTACTCTGTCCATGCTGGGTGGTAGAGCCAACCTATAGGCTACCTTTCCCACTCGCTGTAATACTTCAAATGGACCAATGTATCTCGGTGCTAACTTTCCCTTGCTACCGAAACACATCACCCGTTTGTAGGGGGCAACTCTTAGAAACACTTTATCACCCACTTCGAATTCAACATCTTTCCTCTTTAAGTCTACATAGCTTTTATGCCTGTCTTAGGCTTGTTTCATTCTATTTCTGATTAACTTGACATTTTCTATCATTTTCTGAGTTAGTTCTGGCCCAAGAGTTGTATTCAACTCATCTTTCTCACCTATCTCATCCCAATATAGTGGAGATCTACAACGTCTACCATACAAGGCCTCGTAAGGAGCCATCTTAATTGTAGACTGATAGCTATTATTATAAGCAAATTCCACCAAGGGTAACATCTCATGCCAAGACATTCTGTAATCCATGCAACAAGCCCTCAACATATCCTCAAGTATCTGATTCGTTCTCTCTGTCTGGCCATCTATTTGAGGATGGTAGGCGGTACTAAAAGCCAATCTGATACCCAAGTTTCTCTGTAAACTAGTCCAGAAAGCTGAGACAAATCTGGAATCTCTATCTAATACTATTGTCTTGGGTACTCCATGCAGTCTCATTATCTCTTTAATGTAAATCTAGGCCAATTGATCTGAAGTAGTGCTCTCCTTTACTGGAAGAAAATGGGCTGACTTGGTCAATCTGTCTACTATCACCCATATAGCATTAAACCCTTTCTGCACTCTAGGGAGACCTGTAATAAAATCCATCGAAATACTCTCCCATTTTCATTCAGGAATACTAAGAAGCTGAAGCAACCCTGATGGCCTTTGGTGTTCTGTTTTCACTTGCTAACAAACTAGGCACTTAGCTACAAAATCTCCAATATCCTTCTTCATACATGGCCACCAATAGCCTTTCTTTAAGTCTTGATACATCTTGGTTGCTCTAGGATGAGTAGTGTATGGTGTTTCATGAGCCTCCGTAAGAATTCTCTTCTTTAACTCATCATCTTGAGGAATGCACAAACGACTCCTGAAACAGAGGACACCATCTAACATATGGAACTCTGGTATTTTACCCTCAATCACTTGTTGACTTATTTTCTGACACCACTCATCGGCAGCTTGTTTTCCTCTGATTTCTTATAGTAAAGTGGACTGAACCTCTAACCTGGCAATCCTTCCTAGTATGACCTCAATCTGTTCTTTGCACAATTCTTCTATTAATTCTTTCTGCCTTGTGAGTCGTGACAAGTGACTTTTCCCGGCTGATACTTAATTTCACAGTCATAATCTTTAACCAGCTCTAAACATCTCCTCTGTCTCATATTCAACTCACTCTGGGTGAAGAAATACTTCAAACTCTTATGATCAGTATAAATATTGCTCTTTGATCCATATAAGTAATGCCTCCATATTTTTAGTGCAAAAACTACCGTGGCCAACTCTAAATCATGCATAGGGTATCTTGTCTCATACTCTTTCAACTGTCGAGAAGCATAGGCTATTACCCTACCCAACTGCATCAACACTGCACCAAGTCCCTGAAGTGAGGCATTTGTATAAATATCATAGTCTACACACTCCTGTGGTAATACTAGAATAGGAGTTGTGGTTAATCTTCTTTTTAACTCTTGAAAACTTTCTTCACAAGCATTCGACCATATGAAAGGAGTTCCCTATTTGGTATGAGCTATAAGCGGCTTAGCCAGCTGGGCAAATCCTGCTACAAACCGCCTGTAATAACCTGCAAGCCCCAAGAAACTTCTAACCTCCTTTACTGTCTTCGGCTTTTGCCACCCTAAAATTGTCTTCACCTTACTAGGATCCACTGATATGCCTTCCTTAGAGACAGTATGGCCCAGGAAGATAACTTGATCTAGCCAAAACTCACATTTAGAAAATTTGGCAAACAGCTTCTTATCTCTCAATCGCTGTAGCACAAATCTCAAATGCTCTTCATGCTCTTCTCTTGTCTTAGAATAAACCAGGATATCATCAATAAACACCACTATAAATCGATCAAGACAATCATGGAATACCTGGTTCATTAAATTCATAAAGACTGCTAGGGCATTGATTAACCCAAAAGGCATCTCCACAAACTCATAATGCCCATATCTAGTCCAAAATGTAGTCTTGGCAATATCTTGCTCTGCCACCCTTACTTGGTGATAACTCGACCTCAAATCAATCTTTGAAAACACTGCTGCTCCTTTCAACTGATCAAATAAGTCATCTATGCGAGGTAACGGGTACTTGTTCTTCACTGTCACTTTATTCAACTCTCTGTAATCTATATACATCCATAGGGACCCATCTTTCTTCTTCACAAATAGGATTGGAGCTCCCTAAGGAGAATGGCTGGGTCGAATAAAACCCTTATCTAGGAGTTCCTGAAGTTGCTTCTTTAACTCCTGTAGCTCAGTTGGGGTCATTCGGTAAGGGGCTTTAGAAATAGGTGTTGTCCCTGGTGCCAGTTCAATGCTAAACTCCATTTCTCTTTCTGGAGGTAAGCTTGGCAAATCATTCGGAAATACATCTGGAAACTCTCGGACTATTGGTACATTCTGGATCTCTGATCGAGGGACATCACTGCTTTGTACCACATGGGCAATATATCCGGAGCACCTTTTCTTAACATCTTTCTGGCCTTTACACTGCTAATTAACATACTAAGTTGATGGCCCTCTCCGAAACTAAACTTATCGCCGTCATCAAGATTAAATCTTGCTTTGTTCTTTTGGCAATCAATTTCTACTCCATATCTCCCTAGGAAATCTATGCCCAAAATAACATCAAAGTCAGGCATATCAAACACAATCAAATCTAATGGCAACATTCTTCCATGGATCACTACGGACTCCCCTAGAAGCATCTCCTGAGTTACCACACTGTCACCATCTGGCAATTCTATCTTAATGGGTTGATCTACTGTAATAGGTTTCAAACACAATCTCTCAATAATCTCATGTGTAATAAATGAGTGTGTGGCTCTAGAATCAACTAATGCATAAAGAGAAACTGAATGAAATAATAACTGACCAGTAACTATCGATGGGTTGGCCTTAGCTTCACTATGTGCAACCGTAAATACCCGAGCATTAGTACCTCTGGATGTCTGTGCTATGGATGCAGGATGGGCCTTACAATCTTTCATCATATGTCCGAGCTGTCGGCATCTAAAACACACACCTTTGAGACACTCTCCCGGATGATATTTCCCGCATTTCTGACATTGGGGAAACTCAATAGTTCTTGGCCGTTTGTTCTTCCCTTCCCTCATGTTCTTCTTTGACTGAAATCTTTTCTTATTCTTCCCTTCTCTACTATTGGGGGTATCAAATTTGTCTCTCTATGGAGCAGGAGGTGGAACACTGGACACTATTGTTGATGGAGTCAATGAAGTCAACTTATTCACAAATACTTCGGCTCGTAAAGCTCGCTCCAAAGCCTCACTATAAGTCTGAGAGGGCTAGGCACCTGTCATCACATCTCGAGCTATTTCTGGATTCAGCCCATGCACAAACTTGTCCCTCCTCAACTCTGGTGTGCTCACTATACTTGGTGCAAACCTCGCCAAGGAATTAAATCTCATGGAGTATTCCTTCACTGAACTGATTCCCTTACGTAGATTAATAAATTCCTGTATCTTTTCATGCATTCTGTCAGCTGTCTTATATTCTGCCTCAAAAAGTCGTCTGAAATCTCCCCAGGTCATCGTGGCTACACCATGAGTCTCCTCCATCAGCTCCCACCATATCCGGGCATCACTCTTAAACAAGAAACTCGCATACCAAATCTTCTCCCAATCTGTCATGGGAAAAAGTGTTGTCGTGCGCTCCACATATTTAATCCATTCTTCTGCCACTGATGGATCAGTCATACCCCGAAATTCTAACGGCTGATGCTGACTAGGTAACCTATAAATGGGCTCAAGACGACTCTGTACTGTTGGAGGTACCGGCCTTCTTCTCTCCTCTCTAGTGGTTGGTGGTATAACAACTGGGGTCTCAACTCCCTCCGATATAGGTCTCCCCTGGCTCTCTGCCAATACCTGCTGAATAATAGTACGAATCCTTGCCTCATCAAGGATAGGGGCAGTAGATCTGGATGGGTTGGATGGCTCACCCGTACTCATTGCATTCTTCTTACCGGATCGAGTCGTCCGTCTCATCTAAAACACATAGCATCAATACCATTAGTCAGCTAATACAAGTGAGAAAAGAAATAACTTACAACGATCGGCTATGGTACGTCAACGCGGCAGGAGAGGCACACTGTCAATTTATCAAAATCGACGCTCTGATACCAAAAATGTAATATACTATATAGCTAGTAATTCTGTAAGAAATATAAGATAAAATTTACTAGATAACTTTTACAAACATATATACATAATGTAAATCCAAAAATTCTAACTTTTTATTCATAAACATACATATATATATATACACACATAACATTGATATACTTTAGTAACATAAGGAAATCTTGAACAGTGCCGCCAAACTCCACCACTTCTTGACGTCCCACCCGATTGGAAATCATCTAGTACCTGCAACACAGTAAATTAACGGAGTGAGCACTAATTGCTCAGTAAGTAAACCAAACTACACTGCTGTGTTTCCTCCATTACTCATATTCTGATTTTTCTTTTCTCACTTTATTCTTTGATTATACTCTTCATTCTTTTCTGTTTCTGTTTCTCTTATGTTGTAATCTCTTTGTTTTGTTTTCTGATTCTCTTTCTTTTATTTCTTCTTTCTAGTTTGCCAATCGGACCAGGTTGATGCATGGATTTGGAACCCTGGCCATGTGAGTGGGTACAGTCCTCATCTACATGCACTACTCACGGACCGTACAAGTACTATATCTCTCTAATGTGGCCACTCACTCGTAGCGGCGTGCACGTAGGTATACTCTACTGAGTACAGTCCTCATCGACATACACTACTCACGGACTGTACAAATACTATATCTCACTACTGATGCTGCTCGCTCGTGGCGCCGTGTATGTGGGCATCTCTATCACTCACGGGTTCCCTATAGCAAAAACCTTATATCATAGTATAATATAAAAAGAGAATAGAAAGAGATACTATATATATTTCAACATGAATTTCAAAGCTATGGAAATTCTAAACTTGCATTCTTAAAAAAAAACATACACTCTCCATATATGAACATAGCCTCCATGGTCATTCATTACATCAAACATATATGTTCATACAATCATTAAATAATCACAAAATCCACTCATTCAAACATGATTCACAACCCTTTAAGCATCATTTTCATACTTGGAATCAATTATAGATTATTAGACTACAAATAAACTATTAAAGTGGAAGCACTTTTGAGATAGTCATTCTGCACATGTTATATTCAAGATGGAATATCTCTAGTTATACACATCGGATTGCTATGATCTTGGTCTCATTTGAAAACTTAGAGAAAGGGCTACAACTTTTATGTTTACAACTCAACCCAGTTCGAAAGATAAGATGCCCAAAAATCACTCAGAAGGTCATAGGTTTGACAGGGCAACCTTGGTAACATGCCTACTTTAAGGCTTTTCCATACCTATTTACCTCCACTTACTCCCTAACCTTTCCTAACCATTCTACCCTGTGAAAACAGGTTAAAAGATCAATAAAATACATTCAAACTTCAAGCCTTGCCTTTCTCTAACCCTTTCCTCATTAGGGTTTAGCCAACTCATGCATGCAATTTCTTTTTGGATTTTCATCAAACACTTCATATGCACAGCCCCTACTGTTGGTTACACTTCCATAACTCTCTAATTCAACCAAATTAGGCCAAAACTCACTAATTATAGTATCAAACCTGTCCATTTTCACATTCTCTATCTTCAACAATTTCAACACAAAATCTTCACAATTTCACCAAATCATCACATAACCATACACTACTTCTCATGGCTAGAATTAATACATCAAAAACATAAAAAAAAAAACAGCCCATAATTCTCTCATACCATCACATATAAACATGCAAAAATCTCAACACATGTTTTGCTCAAATTAAGTTTCAAAGTAGGTTTACTTACTTAATATGTGAGATCACTTCTCTTTTTCTCCAAATCTCTTTCTCTTGGACCTAAATCATATAAAAACCATAAGAATTTAAAACTTTAAAGTTTAATCACACTCCTTTTGCTAGAATTTTACCTTAGGATCTTGAAGATTGAAAATCTCCAAAAATCTAGACCAGTCCTATGATTTTCCTTTGAAGTTAGTGAAAAAATTGAGAGAAAAATGGGTAGAGTGGCATGAACAAGGGTTGGATATGGTTAGGGTTTCTTCAAATAAAACTTATATCAATTAATATAAGCATGTTTCCCATTTTGCCCTTGTACTTTCTCTAAAATTCCATCTATGTCCCTTAGTCAATACTATAATGCCCTCATTTTATTGCATTCTCTATGAAATCTATCTCTTTTCACTCCTTACAATTTCAACTAATTTTGAGTGAAAACTATTTTACCCTTATGCAAGTTTAAAGCATTTTCTTCCATTTTCTCAAGATAACTTTAGCAAAAAATCAACTAAAGTATAAGAGCATAAATTAAATTCATACCTCCATGGGGCGTTACATTGCGCCTTTTTAGTAACGGATAGCAGGTGGGCCCCACTACTACCTAGCCACTTCACGCAAGCATCCTCTGTGGCAGGTATTGTCCCCCCCCCCCCCCCCCCCCCCCCCCCCCCCAAGGGATTTCTTCGTCTCCCCTATGGCTTGAACCCATGCCAAGGGGCTATAGGAAAATGGGAAGCACCATGAGTACCATCAACCCATGCCCAAGGGGCTATAGGCAAATGGGAAGCATCATGATGGTACTCATGGTGATTCCCATTTGCCTATGCCCCTTGGGCATGGGTTCGAGCCATGGGGAGGCGAAGAAATCTCTCAAGGGGGGACAATACCTGCCACGAAGGACGCTTACGTGAAGTGGCCGGGTAGTATGGGGCCCACCATGCTATCCGTTACACTAGCAAAATGTCTAGTTTTTCCACACACAAAACAGTGTCCTTTCTTTTTGAAAGCGTGGGGTTTTTGTTATAAACAATTTCTTACTATTTTTCTTAAAACTACGCGTTTTCTTGTTCTTAGGTTGAGGAGGAGCCACTTGGTTTTCAACAAGCCTTGGATGTTAATTTCCTTTTGCCCTTATCGACTTTATCTCTAAGCCTATTCGTCTCCTCAATCCTAATATGTACTATCACATCTTCTAAGCTCATTTGCTTCCGCTTATGTTTCATACTATTCTTATAATCTCTCTATGAATCTGGAAGTTTCTTAATTAAACAACCAGCCACAAAATTTTCAGGAAGAATTATTTCTTCATTTTTCAAATCATTTATCAATAAATGATAGTCATGGGCTTGCATGGATACCTTTTTTTCTTCTACCATTTTAAAATCTAGGAAGTTTCCTATAACATATTTTTGTGATCCAGCATCCTCAACAACATATTTCTTTTTTAGGATTGCCCATATCTCATGTGCAGTCTTATAAGCGCAATAAACATCACAAAGCTCATTTGATAATGTATTGAGAATAGTATGGCGACATACATTATTTCCTTTCTTCCATGTATCAAGTTTTTTATCAAAATTGTCCACTCTAGGTTTTGGTTCTTCTGTTGAGAGATACTCTGCAAAATGGAGCACATCCAAGGAGTCGAATACTTTTTCTTGCCACCTCTTGAAATGACCTCCGGCCAAAGGCTCAATTTTGGAGATGTCAGGAAGTGATTTGGCAGTGAAAATTGCAGCGTCCATCTTAGAAAATCCTGATCTTAAGAATGTTGAAATTTTAATACCAATAAGCAACAAAACATTAGCAGCAAAACAGTGGAAGAACAACAACAAGACAGCAGAAGAACAACAACAAGACAGCAGAAAAACAGCAGTAAAATAATAGGAAAACAATGGCAATACAGCAGTGAGAACAACAGTAAAATAGTAACGATACAGTAGTGAAACAACAGCAAAACAACAACGATGTAGCAGCGTCAAGATGTGCAAGAGCACTGTCCTTGAGATCAGAATTCCGCCCCTACTGGAAGAATCTTCGCGATACAAAAAGGCTTAACAACGGATTGACCTCCAGGATACAATGACAAATCTCTTTTTAGAGTGCACTCTCTAAGAGAGATCTAGAGCAGTATAAGGAAAAATAACAATGGTGAAGGAGAGCTGGAAAGTTAAAAAACATAGAGGAAACAAGGATTTTTCAAGTGAAAATTATTTACTTCAAATGAGAACCAGCTCTTTTTATACTTGAAAATCTGCTCGTTTTCCCCTAACTCATTCTTGCTATAACTGAAGTCAATCAATTGCTTTTAATACATAACAGTCTAAAAATCAATTAAAATATTCAATTGCTTTTAACACATAACAATCCAAAAGCAATTAAAATTTGGTATTTTGAAATATCATAACAGTAGCTATTATCACATTCCCAGCCATGCACCAGACCAAAAGCAAGGAAACAACCCAGCAGCAATAGGCCACGCACACATTAATGCAGCACCAAGCAAAGAGTACCAGTTGCACCAGAAATAAAGGGCCCTACACCCCATAACAGCCCCAAACCGCCAACACCAAGATCCCCACACCACCACCCGAACCAACCATCTCCAACCCACACACCTTTACCCAGCATCAAGGTTTCCAAAAGCCATCTGAAGGCCCTACAAACAAGACACCACCAAAACCAGACTCCCCTCACATCAGCCCAGTCACTCACACCAATCACCCGCCCAACACAGACCAAAACACCAGCAGCAACAACTTTAGTGCACACCACTTCCCCACACTAGAACAAGACCGCCAAGTCCAAGACCCTATGCCACCAACCAGGTAGGACCCCCATAGCCACCCTTCACCCACACATACATAGCCAACCAACATCACGCCTAAATAAGCAAAAAAACAAGCCCGCAAAAGCAAACCCACCAAAAGCCAGACTCCACCTCACTTCAGCCCAATAATCGGCTCAGAACACGCCCAAACCCCAAACACCAAAACAGGCAAACTAATCCCCACGACCCCTCTCAATGACACTTCTTGGGATATTCCATTCATCCAATGCAAAAAAAGACCCGGGGATTATCTTTGAGGCGAACTGAAATTTATAACCTTTTAATTTTCATAATAAACTTGAAAATAATTCATACATTGTATTATAAAAATGGAAAAACACAATAAATTGTACCACATATGACATAACAACATACACGGACATTTATATTTATATTTTTCTATTTTTCTATGAATGATATTACCTTTTACTATATTTAATAATTTTTAAATCTCTATCTAGACAATAATCTTCTCTAATATCTAATTTTATACAGCATACACAAACATAAGTACTGTTCATTATTCACTACTCATGAATTTTATCTAACAAATCTTATTACATATTATAATTAAACTGTGATATTTCATTTAAATGTTAATCTGTAACTAAGAATTGCCCGTACAATTTGGTGCTTCAATTAATTTCATAAAATCGATTCACATCTTCAATTGAGAAATCAAATTAACATAACAATAAATAAATTAGAAGATGTAAAAATAGTGGAATTAAAATGTGAATTAATCAATGGGCATTGGGCAATTGGAATTAAAGAAACAACTACCTAATAATTGGGAATTTGTGATCACATTATTTGGTCAAATGTCAAAATTAAAAGAGTAAATGACTTTTTCCCATCCAAATAATGACTTAATAACACTTTTCTACCCACAAACTTTTAAAATATCACTTTACTATACAAATTTATATTCCGTTTCCGATTCTGCCATCATTGCGACCCCACACCATCATTATTTTCTTTCCCAATCATCACTCTCTAAAACCCCTCAAACCCTACTCTCGCTGATCTCGCCAGTCGTCAGTAATCGAGCGATTAGAATTTGCACAATCGCCCCTCCCAAGTCAAATTCCGATCAATCTCAACCACCAAAATCCAACCTTTCACCATCACAAGACTCATCGGCCTCCGCTCTTCAAAAGCTCCAATAGTTTGAACCGGGTTTGCTTTCTGTTTGCCGCCGGAATATAAATTTGGGTGATAAAGTGATTTTTTAGAAGCCAATGGATGGGAAAGTGTCATTAAATTATTATTTGGGTGAGAAAAAGTCGTAACTTAAATTAAAACTAATGAAAATGTACATTTTGATGTAATCCTAAAAAGCTTTTGTACTATATATTATATTTGATAAATCTGATATGAAAGATATAAATTGATTTACATATATTTCTATTGAATTTAAAAAGAACTAATGGATTTATAATTTCTAGTTACAAAAAGTTATCGATTCTTTATGTTTATCTAAAATATTTTTCTACTTACGAAAAGGTCAGTCTGCTTGAAATATTGGGTAACCTTCTGGAAGCTTCGGTGTCAAACTTAAATAAAAAAGAGCAAACGACATGTTCCCACCCGAGGTTTAACGAAATCCCAACTTCATACTAGTTGTATTTATTTCAAATTCCCATTCTTAAACTAACACGGTTAGATAATTTTGAATTCTAACTTGTGCTATTACCATACTACCCTTCACATTTTATTTCACCCCACCTAGCCACCATCACCATCACCATCCAGCCACCACCACCACCACCACCCAGCCGTCGGCATTTTCAACCTTGTTCTGGCTGATTTTTCACCCAAAATCACCTCCAACCTCTTTCTTGTAACCAAAACCCACAAAACCCTTTTATGTTGCACCCTCCAATCACCGAAAAACAACCTCCTTGGCGTTTGTTTTTTCTCCCAATTTTGCGGCCAGATTCCAACCGATTCCCTCATTGAAAACTCACCCAAAGCCACCAATCGAATCCCCTTCATCATCTGTACAAAAACCCACCCTCTCATTGGACGTCGTCACTCGCCATTTGCTGCCCAAGTTCCATTCCCACCACTGAGCGACAACTTTTTTGTGCCCTTTTTCCACCCTTTTTTTTGCCTTTTTGACCAACCCCACCCCCCCCCCCCCCCCCCCCCCCCCCCCCTCTTCTTTGTTGCTTTGTTGTGCATTCTTTGGCCACCGGTTATCATCCACCAGCTGTTTGAGGAAATTCCTCAACCAACTGCCCAGCCAAGCCAAGCCGTTTTCTGACGAGTCGAGGGTACACCAGTGAAGGGTTTTTGTGGTTTTGGTGTCGTGTTGCTAGGAGAGGTTAGAGGTAATTTTGGTTAAAAATCATTCATAACAGGCTAAAAAGGCCAGCGGCTAGGTGGTGGTGGTGGTGGTGGTGGTTGGGTGGAGTGAAATAAAATGTGAAGGGTAGTATGGTAATAACACAAGTTATAATTCAAAATTAACTAATAATATTAGTTTAAGGATGAGAGTTTGAAATAAATGCAATCAAGGGTATAAACTCGGGATTTCGTTAAACCTCATATGGGAACATGTCGCTTGCTTAATAAAAAAATAGTAATCGTATTAAGTATGCTTATAATAAGTGTCGACCGCTAGAAAATTTCTAACCAATTGCAATATGAATGACGACTTTTTGCTCAAACGGTATTTCAGTGGTATTTTCAGAGTTGTTTCTAATGTCTTTATCTTTAAACAAATAGAAAAAGGTTATGACATCGTTAAATGCCGTCACAAATTTGCCTTATGATATTCCTGTGGGCTTTGGTCTTTTATAATAAAATTTAACTTAAAATATTTAAATGTAATTCCTGCCTTATATAATAATAAATTAATTTAGAACATTAAAATGTAAAATCTAATTTAAACTGTCTCTTCTAATTTGAAAAAAAATAAAAAAAATAGATATATTAAATAATTTTTTTCATTTTTTGAAGTACATGAGAATTCGGATTAAAAAGATTTCTCAAGTAAAAACATTCTCTTTATTTGTAAATTAAATGATATCAAAAATGAAATCATTTAATTTGTTTAATTTTATTTTCCCAAAATTCTTCCTTCTAGGAAAGGTATGTAATGAATTCCAAATTAAACAAAAAAAAATAATATAAAATAAAATAAGGCATATTATGAAAGGGAAACGTTGAAAAATAAGCTATAAGATTGGACTTATTACATTGATTATCAAGTCCGCAAGTGGATAAACCAATTAGTATTCGCATCTTCAAATGGTTGAAGTTTATTCCATTTAGAAGCGTGATACTATTAAATTGAATATATATAATCTCTAACATATATAAGCACTAGGCTTGAGCATTAAGCAACTTTCTTAATTATATTTCATTAATATAGTTGATCATTCATTTCCTTTATCCCACTTGTATCTAGATTCATCACTGTTTATCACTATATTGAAGCTTAATTAAAAATCAAATGCATCCCAAATTAACTGATAAAATGGCCACATTTTTTATTAAATTGTGGTCACAAAATTAAGCTTGTCTGTCAAAATTGATTAAAAAAAAACTAAATTAAATTAAAAAAAAGAAAACAGGGTTTGAGAAAGTGTCCCGAACCCGATGTTATCCTCGTCCACTTTGTATTATTTGCAATTGCAGTTTGGTGCAAAGAGAATAGTAAAATCACATAATTATTAAATAGATTTAATCATCAATAACGTCATTAATTAAGTTTTCCACTATGCAAATATTAAAGTACTTTTTAAAGTCCATTGATTTATGTTAAAATAAAAAATAAATATTGTTAAAATTTCACAAAGAAAATTAATGTCATTATCAGATGTGATTTTATTTTATTTTTTACGTGAAAATTAAGGAATAATACTAATTTATTCAAAACAATCATATAATATGATATGGAAGTATCAATATATTCGAAGTATAAATCACATAAGGAAAGACCAATAAACAAAAATGGGTCACACCTCCCATCACATGGATATTGAACCCACAAAGTTTTATTGTCTACTCTTCTTGTCAAATTATCATTGAGGTCCTACTACTCCTCACATAATAAATAAAAATACAAGTATGAACAACTCAAATTAATATGTTGATATAAGTAAAAAGTTATAACAGCAACATTAAAATATGCAAAGCAGCTGTAAACACGTGGTAAGGTAGTAAGTGGTATAAGTACCTTGAAATGAAGTTAAGAAAACGTAACATACAAAAATGCGATTCACATGTCCATTTCCATTATTTTACTACTAATTTTATGTTTCATTTATTCTACCAATCTATATTCTCAATCCACATCAATGAGGTAACGGTAGTAATTGACGAATTTGAATTCAATTTTTCTTCCAAAAATAAAAACCGGGGGCATCAGCCATCAGAAAACTTAATCAAATCAAAAAATGAATTCTAGAATAAATACACTACTTTTTTAATAAATAAAAAGAGTAAACGACTTTTTTTCACCCGAATGATAGTTTAATAACACTTTTTCACTCAGACTTTTAAAATACTAATTTATTATCTAAATATATATTTCATTTTTTTATTTCGATATCGTTGCGACCTTACACCATTTTCTTTTCTGATCATCACTTATCAAAACCCCTCAAACTTGATCAATTGTCAGTAATCTAGCGATTAGATACGTAACTCCAAGTTAAATTTTGATCAATTCTAACCATCAAAATCTAACTTTTTACTATTAAAATATCCATCGATCTTTCTTCTTTAAAAATAGTAATAGTCTAAAACGAACTTACTCTCTATCTGCTTATTTAAATGATATTTTAAAAAAATTTATAAAAATTTGTGAATGAAAAAATATAACTAAACTATTGATGTAATAAAAACAATGGTAAATAACCCTCTCCGGATCCGAAAAGCTATTAAAATATTCATTGATATTTTTTATTTATAAACTTTAAAAACTTATTCTCCATCTACTTATTTAAATGATATTTAAAAATTATTTGTGAATGAAAAAATATCACTAAACTATTGGCGTAGTAAAAACCATGGTAATGACGCGGCCCACACGCTATAACTATCCAAATCTGAAAAAGTAAGTGGCGATCTCCAAATCCACCAGCACTAATTTATTCGTACAAAAATCATTAACTCAACACGTGTACATTAGCATTTCACCGTCCACATCAACCAAACCACCACTCAACACGCTCACTTCATGTCTTAACTCTTAACATTCTCACCCGCGGACCCGCCTAGCCCTCACGTTGCCTACATATAAAGCAACTCTCTCTTTCTCTCTCGTTTCTCAAAAAACCTCTGTGTAAACCATGTCTTCCGTACAGTTCGCTTCTCCTTCTAAGGAAACTCATGAAGACAACAACAACGAACGCCTCGATTTGCTTCTTACCAAGGCCAACGCCATGGATCCCACGCTCAATATGTCTCTCTCAACTGATACTTGTCTCAAAGCGGCCTTGTCTCTCAAACAACAGGTAAAAGGACTAATTTTGCTTGAAGCGGTAGTTTGGGTAGGTGAGGCGGTGGATGATAACGTGATTTGTGTAGGTGGTGGATGTCACGTGGCGGAGAGGCGGTGCTGAACTGAGTTCGGGTGCGGGTACGGGCATAGACCCGACGCTTTATACTGGTCTGTTGGGGACTGGTTTTACCTGCTTCAGGTCGTACGAGATAACCGGTAACCACAATGACTTGCGACTGTCCGCTCAGGTTGTTGACACGTGTGCCTCTGTCGTACGTGCCTCTAGCAGGTAATTGCATTTTCCATAATTTTATTGGAGATTTTATTAATATTAAGCAAATTTTTTTTTTTTTTTAAATTCTTATGATAATAAGATGATGCTACCACTATAATTGTTACAAAATAACTATTATGTAAATGAATTTTAGTAAATTGTATAAGCATTTTGTTTTCCTATTTAGATATTTGTTGATGAAGTTGACAAATTTTGCTAAATCTTAAAGCAAAGTGATATCCCCTGTTATGTTACTGGCAAGAATACAAGTAACAATACTGGGTAGTAGAAGGAGATTAATAGTAAAATGTAAATACATATAAAAAATATACTGAATTAATATTTTTTTGGACAAGTTTGAGCTGAAAAGTGTATCATGTGAAAGAAGTCACTGTTTGCATGATTGAACTGTGCATGCAGTTGTACGTTATGTCTTTTTGTTTGATGAAATATCTTGGAAGAATATGTGGAGTTGCAAGGTCATGTAAATGGAATAAATTAGATATAGACTGAGATTTTTTTTTTTTTTGCAATTGGGTTAAGTTTATTCGGAATCAAGTATGGTTGATGTAGTGGCGTTTTTGTAATTAAGAGGGCGATTCAAAGATAAGTTAGGTGCAAGTTTACACCAACTGTACTTTTTAGATTTGCTTGTTAAATTTATTGGAGGAAATAAGTAATTGATAATGTAATATTGATACAGGCACGTGACATTTTTATGCGGTAGAGGGAATTTATGCACTTGGTGCAGTGGTGGCTAATTACATGGGGACCATCAAAGGCTGACTTCTTCTTGAATCTCTTTCTTGAGGTATTATTTCAATCTCTCTTTATAATACCAACTACTCATTGTCAATCCCTATCTAAACAGAAGAAAACAAAATTCTGATTACATTGTGCTAATAAAAAATATATGAAAACTACTTGCTCCATGCTTTCTTGCCTATAGCAATTTTTTGTTTAGGTTGTCTCTTTTCTTGTTTTAAATGTTATTTCTCTTCACACAACCAAAAACATGTAAAAAAACGCCTTCACTATGTATCTTAAAATATGATTTATATCAACTATCATTCAACTCAAAAATATCTTCAAGTCATTTTACCCACCTTCGAAAATAAGTTTGAAAGAAATAAAACTATCCTTTACAATTTTTTCATACACTCGACCTAGCAACTCGCATTTGGCAGACAAGACCCACTACTAATGACCAATTGAGCTGTCACTCTGGTGTATGAAAAATTTGTATAAAAAAGTTGTAAGATCATGAGCTGCGACAAAATTTTCTCATACTTCTTCAAAATATCAAACAATACATTTGCAATTTTTTATATATGAAAGGATAGTTTTCAAAATAGACTATTATGAGACTTGTTAAATATGTTTTCAAATCCTATAGACTCCAATAAAGAAAAGTGTATTGCCTTGTTGAAAAGGGTTCAAATTCTATGGCCGGGAATAAAGAAAAAAGTGAAGATAACTTGATAATTTAATATATAAACTACTTATTTGATATATTTCTCATTGGATACCGTTTTATATATCATAGAAAGCAAGGAATTTAGAAATGAAATTAAAAGAATTAAATAGAATCTATATGGAGGTGAGGTACCAAAAGTTAGCTACAGGGTCGCACGGCAACTTTAGAATTATTTACCTGGAAATGTTCTAGGCTGTACTGGATTTATAATTACTATCTACCTTGTAAAAAGAAACTCCTTTAATTTACAAGAGAATTTATTTGGCTTTTCCACTTGTGGTACCAAACCTTATCTTCTTTTCTATGGTTTCTGTTCCCATTGTTTTGGAATTTGGTTGAGCTAACCGAGAAATATGGATAAAGAAAGCTACATTTTTTAATTGAGCATAAACACATTTAACCATATGTATACACCTAAAACACATTAGTACATGTGGTGAAGAGGAATGATGCAGTGGCCAAAAGAATACTAATTTATTTTGGATTTTTCTTGATCAAAATAACGTGCATTAGATGATAGCAAAATGTTTTTGTTCTTTTGTACTGTTCATTCTCTGAAGCTTACAAAAGTTCTCAAACTTGGACAAGGAACATCTATATTCTATTATTTACGTTCCATTTGATTGATTATATAGATAGCCCAGGAGAAGGCTCTCCCAGTTGGACCTGAAGAAGGCGGATTTGGAATGTCGTATGATCTCATGTATGGGCGAGCTGGATTCTTATGGGCAGCTTTGTTCATAAACAAGTATCTTGGACCAGAGACACTGCCCAATGAGCTTCTCATGCCTATTGTTGATGCTGTGTTAGCCGGGGGCAGAGCAGGGGCATCTGACAACACAGCCTGCCCCTTGATGTACAGATGGCATGGTACAAGGTACTGGGGTGCTGCCAATGGTCTTGCGGGAATCTTGCAAGTTCTACTTCACTTCCCCCTCTCTGAGGAAGATGCTGAGGATGTTAAGGGAACTTTAAGGTATATGATGAGTAATCGGTTCCCTCATAGTGGTAATTACCTGGTAAGCGAGGGAAACCCAAGAGACAAGTTGGTCCAGTGGTCTCATGGTGCAACTGGCATAGCCATCACCCTCTGCAAGGCATCTCAGGTTAGCAGTTTGCAATATTAACTTTTTTTAGTAGTCTATGCTTATGTAAGATTTGAAGTAAATGTTGGTATGACAGAATTCTATTGGCTTAACACTGCTGGACGATTCTTTAATTCTGCAGGTGTTTCCAAGTGATAGGGAGTTTCGCAATGCTGCTATAGAAGCAGGGGAAGTAGTGTGGAAGAATGGATTGGTGAAGAAGGTAGGACTCGCAGATGGAGCTGCTGGTAATGCGTATGCTTTCCTTTCCCTCTATCGTTTGACAGGAGAGAGCATATACGAGGAGAGGGCAAAGGCATTCGCAAGCTTCTTGTATCATAATGCACAGGAACTACTCACAGCGGACCATGGGCGTGGTGCTGACCATGGCTTCTCCCTTTACCAAGGACTTGCTGGTGCAGCATGCTTCTGGTTTGATCTGCTTGCACCTGCAAACTCTAGGTTCCCCGGATATGAACTTTAGGTTCAAATAAATTAAATCTGAAGTATAATAGTCTTTAGTGTAATGAAATGTGACTCTTTAACATATGTATATATAAGTGCAACTTTTAATACGATGATCTAGCTCGACCTTTGCTTATGCATATCTTCTAACCCTTGCTTATGCGATTAGGTAGCTCTGGGTAGCTTCTTCTAATTATGCCACTATTTAATGCTGCTATAGAACAGTGATATTATTGGTGATATTGTCGCCTGTTCCCATCGCCGGTGTTGGTGCTGGTTCCTGATTATGAACACGAAGTTTCGAGTATGTAAGAAGCAACCTTGCAATAAATTTCCAAGGTTTAATCATGTGGTCACTCAAAATCATGTTGTACGAGAGTTTTTGGTCAATTTGGGAGCTGCATGAACTTCAAGAATGAGGTCTGATATATTACTTCAATAGTGATAATTAACTATAGTTCTAACGTTAATACTGTGGCGGAAAACAAGGGTAATGTTGTCCTTTGCGTAGACCATGGTCTAAGACTGTGATCCAAGAGTCCATTTTCAGATTATGATCCAATGATTGATCGTGAAAGTAACCTTCCCTCGCACCGGAAGTGAATAACAAGATATATAGGTGAGTAAAGTAGTTCACAGGGCATTTTATGAATCCTTTTCAACAGCGGATGGAAATTGCCTCACATTATTAATAGGATCTCAATATTCTTTATTCCAATTTTTTTTTCTCTTGCTAAAATTAATTTGGACTTATGTCAATCTTGATATCATCTGCGACAACTCAATTAAAAGGTTGGTGATAGTGAAGAAGAGGTTTGTATCTTATAATCTATGTTCCACACCACAATGTCAAGCACCTAGTATTCTAAGTTTTTGCGTAATTACTATTATGATTCAGCCAATCCCAGCACTGGAAAACATCATCTCATAATCACCCATTTATTATATTGTTTTATTTAGTTTAACCTTATTATCTTGTAAATTCCAACTAATAGTTCCACTAGTTTAATCTTTTATTTTCATTGAAATATAAAACTAACTCCATATCACATGTCCATGGGCAATTCTTGTTTAAATTTAATAAATGCTTTAAAACAATCATTAATTCTGTGCTGCATTTTAATTTTCTGTTGTTGTACATTTGTTAGTAGTTTTATTGGGTCGTCGAAGTCGAAGGTGTGTCAATCGTATTAGTTTCAATCAAATGAAAAGTTGTTGATCTGAATTGGTTGATTGAATCCTTGGCATGCAGGAAATTTCGTTTCCAACTCAGTTTGGCTATTTCTTTGGACAAATACTACACTTTTTGTCAAATCATGATATTGGATTCATAATAACAAAGCAATTGTTTTAAAGATATTTTCATTTATTCATAATTAAATATCGTTATCAAGACTAGAAAGACGAGATCATCTCTTTCATCTTATTTATTTAGGAGTAAATATTTCTTCGATATTTTGTATATCAATTAATTAAAAGATTGCTTAAACATCATGAGGTTGGCTCTCATTGAATGGCTCATATCAACATATTAGTTATATAAGCTAAAATTTGGCCATCGACTTGTCCTATCCTATCTTATTCGGTACTCTGTCTAATAAATTAGGCATCATCTTCCCTCTTGAAAGGTATGCTAAACCTCTTATTCACATTACATTTATCAAACCTCTATTCTCATCCATCCATTAAAAGTAATAAAACCATTCATTATTGATTGTTAGATTGATAAAAAGAAAGAAAAATGCATACATTGAATGTCTTTAAATGAATTGGTAAAAGGCATTACACAATCTATATATAGCAGAATTTTCCCAAACCTCTAAATGATCATAATTTCTTCCTTTGCATTATTTGAGTGACTTTACATAAAATGGTAAAATATTGAACATGAGGCGGAAGGTGCAAAAGATGTCTTATTAGAAGATAGAAAAAAAAAGCAAGCAGTCTAAATCTGATGGCAAAGTTGAAGATAATGGGGGCATCAAATCATACAAGTAAAATCCAAATAGTATAACTCCATTATCAAAGCAATTGATAGATGTTGTGTATTATTTATTTATCACAAGTCAATCAAAGCCATTGAGAGACACAATGATGGGGTTGAAAAAGACGATGTCAATTTTAGGGATGGATAGTTTGTTAGTGGCAGTGACTCGCACAAGTGTATAGTGAGTTGGCCAAAATCCCCGATCACTAAAATACAAACTAAATCATTGTAATTTATTTGTTTTAACTTGGTTTTGTCCTATAGTTCTAGCCATGAAGATACTTATATCATATTCAAAGTTAGAGAAATTGAGAAGGCCTCTTTCATGATTCAAGAATATCATTTTAATTAGTTCTTTCAAATTTCAATATAAGATCCCTAATTGGAATTTTTTTTTTTTTTAAAGTTGAACTTGAAACAGGTTTATTTCATTTTCCTCCTTATGAGATCACTTAATATAAAATTATATGTTTTGTTTAGAAAGTATTAAATACCAGCTATTAAGGTTCTTTTATAATTTTGTAAAAAAGGTTTTTGATAATTATAAGGATTACTTTTTAAATGAAGCGGATGAATTTAATATTAAACGATTTCATGGGGAAGAACCGAGATAAACTCACTCAACAATAATTAAAATTATATATGATTTATAAACAAAGTTTGTAAGTATTATTATTATTATTTTATTTTTTAATTTTGTTCCTCTCTTTTAGTAAGGGGGTTTCACATTCCCCGCACAAGAAGTTGACACTCATTTTTTTTTTTTTTTTTTTTTTTTAAGTTTGAAAAGTGCAAGATACAATAAAGGAAATGCTTAGAAGTAACGCATATTCAATTAGTGAATAATTAAAAAAGTCTCCACCACTTTTAGTCCACCCACATGCTCTATCATCTATATAGTTATTTAAGTACTAGTGTTTCATTTAATATGTACATTTTCTCTCAATTCAATATCGTACTTTCGAAGTTGACTGTTCTCATGGAACCCCAACCCTAAATAAAAACGATCAAACTAGATCAATCAACCAAAGATCAACCTCTCTTCAATTTGGGCATGAGTTTTAGATGCATTATTTAAGCCAAAGTTTTCAATTAAAATGCGGTGAAAACGATGGATTTCAATATTGAGTGATAATGGGAAATTATCAATCTTTTATAATTATTAAATTTATATACCAAAAAAGATACAATATCAATTCCACTCTATTATTAATTCGTAACAATTCAATGGACGTTAAGTATCAAAAGAATTACAATTTCATCAAATATAGTAGAACCCAACCAAAATGTGTGGTGTAGAATAATTATTTTGCAAATAGTAAGAAGGTATTATTATAAATAGGGAGAACCACAATTTCCCACCCAAGGTTTGCCCTAAGTCATTTTCCCACCTGAAAAGTTTCAAAAAGACACTTTTCCGCCCACCTTTAAGATCCGTTAGTGAAATCTATTCATTGACATGGTATAATCAATATAAAGATAAAAACACCCTTTACCATTTGAATCCAAATGAAGATCCATACCCAAACTGCAAAAAAATTATAAAAAATTTAAAAACTAAAAAAAAAAAAATAGTTGGCATGAATCGCACCCATCGATTTCTGTCGATTCACACCTAGCCAGATGCTACCTGACCGAATCACACCTAGTCGAGTGCTAATCAATCAGAATCATTGAGTGTGATTTTGGCCAACTTAAAAGTCTTCACCTCCCTCTTGAAAAAAAAAAAATTTAAGAAGAACATAATCTTTAATATCTTCACCTCCCAACTTAAAAATCCTTAAATCATTCCTCAACTCAAAATTTAATTCAAATAAAAATAAAAATTCAGATTTGCTTCACATTTAAACAGCCCATAAACAAATAAAAAAGCTCCCGAAACCCAACAAATCCACAAGCTCAATTTATGTTTTCTTCACATTCGACAACCCACATGTGAAAGAGGTAGAGACTGTTGAGATCGTCATAGAGAATGGGGATCTCCACCGCCTCTTTCTTCCATCAAGCCACATCTGACCGGATGCGATTTAGGCTGAATCACACCTAACCAAGTGCAATTTGGCCTTAATCGCACTAGGCTAGGTTCAATTATGACTGAATTCAGTAGAATTTCCCCTCGTTTTGACTGTGGTAATGACATCACCATCATGTACCCATTTTGGCTCCAAGCTCACCAATTGGTCGGAATTGCAACCAGCCTAGTGCAATTCGGCCAGAATCGCACCTGGCCGAGTGTGAGTTTAGTTGAATTGCATCTGGCCAAATCGACACGAATTTGGTGCGATTCCATTGTCACCATCCCTTCTCCGATCCCATGAATTTCCCCAACAATTTAATACACAAAACGCAAGTCATTATCCCAAATAACAACACTATAACAAAACAAAGGATGGAAGTTAATTGCTACTTGATTTTTAGTCTTCTAGGTATGAAAGAAAATTGGGGGTGGAGGATTTTGGGGTGGTGGGGTAGGGAAGAAATGTAAAAGGGTTTGAAGTTAGGGTTTCTGTTTTTTTCCCTCCCTAAGTTTATGTATAGGGAATAAAATAACATAATTACCCTTATATAGTTTTTTGAATTTACCATTATGTCCTTTTTAGTTAAAGTTAATGGACGGATTTTTTGGGTGGCAAATGACTTAGGCCAAACCTTGGGTGGGAAATTTCGTTCTCCCTTACAAATAATTACTTTGATAACACGGCATACCAAAAGGAATTAATGGCTCAAAACCCAGGCGGCTTCAATTGTTAAAAATCTGAAAATCTAATTAACACTCGTGTAGAAATGTCCAAACAAAGCTATCTTATTGCTGGCATAGGCACCCACCATCTAATACAAGATACCAAACAAGATAATTTTCTTATGTCAATCCCTCTTCAAGTGAGAGTTATATGTCATAATGTCATATATAAAACCTCCTTTATTAAATGGTTTAAATATATAAAAATTCAATTTTCTTTGATGGAATGAAAAATGGGTTGATGTTGAAATTTTGTGAGGGTATGAATCATCTATTTAGTTTGAACTCTTAAAATGAGAATCAAAGACACTATTTTCTATAGATTATAGGAATAATGTTAAATTCTCTCAAGTCGGGAACTCGTAAAAGGAGAAAAGAAGATGTAACCTTAAATATTTAACCTAAAACACTTTTTATTGCACAGCTAACGTACATGTTTAGGCAACAGTCTTCTTTAGGTTAGAATTCCACGAAGGAAAGCATTATGAAAGGAAAATATTGTTTAAAATCACTTATTTCCCTTCATAGGAGTCCTTACTAAATGAGAAAAGGGCCATTAATAGAATATAATAATATTAGTAGAAACAAACATTTAATATTATTCATATTAGATAGGGTGTATACAAACATTTAATATTATTCGTGTTGCTAATATTTGGGCCTAGGCCAATTTAAATTGAGTAAGTTCAAATGAGATTAGGTTTTTTATTATATATATTATATTATGTAATAGTAAGAAACTTATACTAAAAAGAAAAAAAGAATAGAGAGTAAGAGTGAATTACAGTTTTGTTTGTGTTGCAGAATTCTGATACTTAATAAAAATTCTCTATTTGAATGCTGAATATAGTTTTTTAACTTGAACAAATCAAAGTAAATAGCGTATTTTTTTATACTTTTTTTTAATTATTATTATGTGTTTTTTTGCTGTTGTTTCAACAATTCAAGGTAAGGAATTGTATAAGTTACAATGAATCACATGTACATAATTTTCATTTAATAAGATAATATACGGATTCACTTAACTAAATTAAATTGAATGATAAATGGGATCTACTCTATTAAAACCCAATTTTCATTAAACCAATAAATCGAAGAAGAATAGCATGCAGCCGGATCACATGGGAAATGAAATAATTAAAATACAAGAAGGATTAGGAAGTTAAGTTCGATAATCCCATAAAAAAATAAATAAAAATAAAAATAGAGAAGAAGAAAAGTTTAGACTTTAGACTAATAAATTAAAAGGAAAAGGAGTTGTCGGAGAGACAAGTGTGATGTGATGATTAATGATAACTACGTCGTCTGATTGGGGGAAAAGATGAAAGAGTGTCCAATCACGTGATGCTGGACCATCCTTAAATTGCCAATCAATTTCTGTCAACTCCTCCCTACCGTCCACGTCATTGTTTCTGTTCTACCCCCTGTCACTTATCTTCTTCTCCTCGTAATCTGAAGAATTTTTGTATTCTTCTCACCTAAAACCACACCCACTCCTTGAGAGTATCAATATCACCCACTAAGCTACATTTCTATTTCATTGACTTCTTCATCTTCTTCTTTTTATTTTTATTTTTATTTTTTTCTTATTTAATTTCTATAAATCATTAATAAATATTATATCTCTTCTAAAATTTAAGAAATTTGTTAAAAACCTCTTTCACAAGAAAGGTAACTCATTAAAAACTATACCAACAATATGTGTTCCTATTAAGTTATATTTTATTGGGAGCTCTTTTTTTCAAAGAAATGAAATAGCATAATTAATTATAGTTTGACATAATTGGTTATAATCTTTGTAAGAGTCTTTGTACATCTAGTATTTCTCTAATAAATATATATATAAAGAAGATTAATTCAATTGATATTTGTACTTTAAGTGGAGTTCAAGGGTGTGGTGATATAATAGGAGATGAATAAAATTACCTTGAAAATTCTAGAAATTATTGTTTATGCATACCATTCACATTAATAATTCTTTTAGTATTTTTTTTTATATAATAGTTTTATTTGAATGAATCTTAATTTTTAAAATATTTTAATTGTTCTCTATCATGATCCAAGCAAGAAAAGCAAAATTAATTCTTAATTAATTACTCAAAACCATATGGACCCCAAGAGATCGTTAAATTTCACTATCACCTAATTTGTTGAAAGATCATTAAAGTTCTCTTGAGTAATTAAGAACTCTATGTGTGGAGGAGTGTATTAATTGAAAAGAAAAATTAATATAAAATTTCTTAAAATAATTTTTTTAATAATTTTTTAAAACATTGATGACAATTGAATTAATACATTTCTTCATGGTCTATAATGAACCACCCAAACAACCCATAATACTGTGAAATTGGTGCAAGTATTCAATTTGTATTACAATTAAAATAGATTTAATGGTCGGTTTAGTAACATCATCAAACATAAAAGCATTAATATTTATTGACAATAATATCGACTCTATATACTTTTTTCATAAAAATGATACAACTCTTACAAAATATAGGATATTCTTCTCATAATAACTGCTTAATAACATTATAACATTGAATAATTAACGACCTTTTAATGACTATAACAATAATAGGGTATTTATGGATTATGATCTAATGCTCAATGAAAGATGTCTAGAAGAACTCCAAAGTGTTGACTTGACGGTCAAGGAGGTTTGTTTTCTTCTTGAGTTCTTGCATTCAATCATTAAGATTTGCTATCAAAATAACATTGTAGTTTATCTGGTCGTTTGGACTTGTAAAGTTTAATGGATCTTAGTGATTGGTTGAGATATGTACAAGCTGGTTTGGATGTCCTATTTGTCAAAAAAAGATTTCTAGAAAGAATGGAGGTTTGTAGAAATGAAATATTGGAAAAGGTATGTACCTTAACATAAATGTTGGAAGATATTATATGTAAATATAATAATACCAGATATACAAATAATTGTTACAAATATTTATGTATAAACTAATGCACACTCTTCCATTTATTTTTTATCACATTTTATACGTAAATGTTTATAACAATTGTTTGTATAAATGGTATTACTAAAAATATTAGGATTATTAATTACAAATGCATTGGAAAGCTGTCGCTGAAATAAAGCGAGTATTGGCATGCAGCCTAAACGAGGGGATAAGCTATAAAGCAACCACGTCGGTTGCAACTTGTTGCCATTCCAACCTCTAGATTTTAGCCACGTGTAATGTCTGCTCTTCCTGTCTCTCTTCGTTGACACTCCATTCACCTCAACCTCTAGCCCACCAAACTTTACAGCTTTTACATTCGTGGCTCTTAAATCCATGGAGATTCTCAACGCAAACTAGCCATACCTAATATTGAACACCAGAAGAGAAGATAAATAAACATATTCAAAAAGAAGAAGAAAGATAGAGGTTGCTTTTTTCTATAATTTGAAGGAAGATATGGAGCGTTATGAGATATTGAAAGATATGGTTCCGGGAACTTGGTGTTGCCAAGCTGGTGGAGACAAATGGAGTGGCGAACTCTATGCTGTCAAGTATATTGAGAGAGGCCTGAAGGTATAAGTTACAGCTTTATTTATACGTTTTTTCATCGGGTACTTATACGTTTCAGATTTGTTTATGATGAGGGTGGATTATATTGTTTGGTTTGGGCAGATGATGAGCATGTACAGAGGGAGATTTGAACCATCGCTCCTTGAAGCATTCCAATATTTAAGATTTAAGGAAGTATGTTGACTTGTTCTCCCATTTGTTTTTCACATTGTTTGTTATCAAAATTCAGAACTGTCATTGAATATGTGTTCATGGTCTCGTGTAGGGCTCCAATCAAGAAAATATAACCTCGCTGTCTAACAAAAAACAGAAGCTTTCAGAGAATTTAATCAACCATTTGTTTCACAATTCAACTTGTTTCAGGACCTTCTTCCCCCTCTGCTTTGTTGCTATAGTTTCTACTTCACAGATTTTAGCTCATCGTTTTTCTGTCATCACTTACTCTAACTAACGTGTACGGTCAAAACACTCTAAATATGAAATACTCAAACTGAGTGTATTGCTTTCTAGTTTAGTTATGTGAGTTGACATGCAAAAGAGGTGAGATTAAAGTTTTTAGATAACAAGATTTCCTTGTCTTGGCAACAGACGGGCGTGAATCAACTAGTCTTTTGTCGACAACAAACACCAGGATGTAGAATAAGAGTGGTTATTGTATCATTATTAGGTAGCGGTCATTTCGTAGTTCCTGAAGATATATATAGTTGGCTTCAAAATGCTTAAACTTACAAATATTCTCTTCATAATTTGATTGGAGTCCAATTCCTCTGCCCTGAATATATATCTGGGATTGTGGACGCAGGTTTTTCTAACACCTACTCCTTAGCCATAGTCATGGAATATGCAGCTGGGGAGAACTTTTCGAAAGGATTTGCACTGCCGGCAGATTTAGTGAAGATGAGGTATATATTGTACACTATTAGTTTGTTTCCAAAATTGATTTCATCAGTTTATCTTATAGTTGATAAGTTCTTGTTTCTATCAGGCAAGATATTCTTTCAACAACTTATATCTGGAGTTAGCTACTGTCACTCAATGGTAAGTAACTAAATCATATAAAATTATTCATCTGTTAATGAACTAAATAATTGTTTACATATTTTGGTTGCAGCAAATTTGCCATAGAATCTAAGTTGGAAAACACACTGGATGGAAGCACGCCACCCCGCCTCAAAATATGTTTTGGCTACTCCAAAGTAATTTAAATAACTTACCAATTAGGTTGCTCCCACCCACCAGTAATGTTACTTACCTATAATAACGTTTAGATTCATATCCTCAAAATGATTCAACGGTTATTATGGACCATTAACATTGCTCAACGGGTAACATAGTGATTCCACAGTTAATTATCAATAAAATAATTACTTTTATCACTAACGATTAAACTTGGTTTTTAGTCATCTGTTTTGCACTCGCAGCCAAAATCTACGGTTGGCACACCAGCCTACATTGCACCTGAGGTCTTGTCTAGAAAAGAGTATGATGGGAAGGTAATTAATTATTATAAATATTAATAATTATGTCAATCTGATACTTCTTAATGACGTTATCTAATTAAGTTGAACCTACCTTTTTGTTCTAATCCAGCCACCTAGTTAAATGAATGATAAGTAGTTGATTATTTGGGGATTATAGATTGCAGATGTTTGGTCTTGTGGTGTGACGCTATATGTGATGTGGTGAGGGCTTATCCTTTTGAAGATCCAGAGGACCCAAGAAACTTCAGAAAAACAATTCAGGTTAGTTATACTAACTTTTAAAACCATTTGATAATCTAAAATATTTATTTTTTTGTTGTCGATAATGGAAAAACGTTGGCTTATGGCAGCGGATTCTCAGTGTCCACTACTCAATACCAGATTATGTAAGAGTTTCCATGGAGTGCAAACATCTTCTATCTCGGATTTTTGTGGCTAACCCCGAAAAGGTACTTATATTTAATTCACAATAATATTAATTATACAAAACTAACTTATATAAATTAATGTGACATTATGAGTTGAAGCAAAGTAGATTATTTCTCAATTAACATTAATATGACGACACATCTATGTAACAATACTCTTTATCTTATGGAATTATACATAATTTTTTTTGATGTCATATGCTATTGGTACATGTTAATATTTTGTTGCTAAATATTTTGCAATATGCATTGTTTATTTCCTTGTATTTTAATTTGACGGGGTTAACTTTTTAGCAGAGAATAACCATTCCAGAAATAAAAAGCACCCATGGTTCTTAAAGAACTTGCCGATAGAATTTATGGAAGATGAAGGTAAAATGGAAAATGATGAAGAAGACAAGCAATCTCAAAGCGTAGAAGAAATATTAGCTATAATCATTCAGGCACGCAAAGCAGGAGAGGGTGCTAATAAAGTTGGTGGGTTATATATTGGAGGGAGTATGGATCTGGATGATTAGACGATGCTGACATTGATGATATAGAGACCAGTGGCGATTTTGTCTGTGCATTGTAATTCTTCATGACAAATTATATATTCCTTGCACACTAATTTACTTTTAAATCATCATCCAAACAATGTCTAATCAACTCTGCTTCTTCAAAAAGCAGGAGATGATACCTAATCTTCTTGTGTGTTTTGATTGGTGATCGATCCATGTGATGTTGATTTTTCTTTCTTATGTAAACTTTCTTGCTTCTTTCCTTTTTCCTTTGTGTGTTAGGAATATCAAGATGTGTGTTCTTCTTAATTACTTGGTAGGTTTGTAACTTTAAAAATTTTCAAGGATTTGTGACTTGTTTCTTCTCATAATTTATTTCTTCTTAATTACAAAATAATTGTTGTTTCGTTTACGCAGATAAAGGGAAGAATCCCAGTAGATGCTGCGTAATTTCAATGTATGACACAAAATAAGTATAAATTAGAAATATGTCACTAACAGCATAAATCAAACGGCATAGGACAATAAAACGGTATAATATATAAACTACACGAGTGGATAGAGTCAAATTGCCCTTATTGATAAATTAAAATCCACGCCAATAACATTTGCTCTTTGGTGTTAAGTGGGGGTTAATTAATTAATAATTAATAGTGATAGCAACTTAAAATTATTTATTTGGGTGCTTAATGTGTTTCCAAACGCAATCAACATCACACTATTTGTTCATGTGTATGTAATTAATTAAGATATTATAAATTATTATCTTTTTTTTTGGGCTAGCTGCGCACACTTCAACTGATCTCCGAAGTCTTTTGAATACCTTACAAGTTCAACTCAAATGACTAAATAAGTCACAATGTTATTGTGGTATGTGATTTTGAATCCAGAAATTTAAGGAAGGGAGCAAACTCCTGACTGTCAATCCAATCCTTTAGGGTTATTGGTACCTTTTTCACTATGCACTTTTTTATTAATTTAAATATCTATATTTTTCTGTATTAATGTATACATCACTTATCAGTAGAAAAACGTTATATTCGTAGCATTGAAGGGTCAACTTAAAGTTTAACATTCTATTATAAGTTAATTTAAATTATGTAAATAACGTTTAGGTGTATATATGACATTATGTTAATGATAAATGATTTTCTAATCATCATTGAGAGATGCATGTGATTTTAAATTCATTTTAATGCGATTCTAAAGAAGAATTTGTAAATGGGACAAAACATTGTCACATCAATGGCTATCACTATATATTCCTAAAATCAGCCAATTTAATCTCAAGATTGTGTTGCTTTCAAGTCTCATAGTGATGGATTATATTAATTAGCCACCTTACATGCACTTTTGACAAACACACGCAATAACAACCACCCAAGAAAATATCTAACCAAACTGGTGGGGTGTATTCGTTTGGTCTGTGATTGTGTTTTGTATTAGTCTTGACCTCAGGAATTAAATTCCTATTTAAAAAAATATATATACCTCATTAATTAACAATGTTATCTCGATCTTCACTGTTTGATGGGGGATTAAGACTTGGCTTATTGTGATCGCATTTTGGTTCTTAATTAATTAGTAATAGATTTAGAGGGATGGACGAATGAGGAGATTGACATGTGTAAGGATTTGTTTTTGTCAACTTATTATTCGGATTGGTGCACATATTTAGTTTCATTTTAAAGGTGTTTACAATTAAATCGTAGTGATCACAACACGTTTTATTAAAATTCATTCATTAGAACCTGCCTTAATTAAATGTGATTATATTTCTAGTTATGAAAAGTTTTATGGACATTATATATTATGTAAGCTGGAAGAGATTTTATTTAATTACATTTCAAAAATCCTTTTTCCTAAAGAAGATTATGATTTTAAGAATTTTTTTTTTATAAGGAGATTATAGATTAAAGAATTCTTTCCTATAAAAGAGTCTAGGATCTCAAGAATCCTTTCCAAAAAAGGTTTGGTTTCTTGTTATCCTTTCAAAGTCACTCAAGTAAAAATAATCTTTATTATTGTGACTTTTTTAAAAGGAAGCCATATATTTACCTCCATTATTCTCTGAATATTTTCTTTGAGGTTGTTTAGTTTTTGTAGGTTTCCATATCTTTGGTAGGCTTTGAATTACCGTGTTTTATTCTTATGCATAAGTTGATTTTGGAACGTTGTCATGTTGAGATTGGACGGTTCGAGCTGCTGCCGCCGAAGTAATTCGTCATTGTTGAAACTTAGAGGAGTCAAGTGCGACCTGGTGGTCCCGTGGAGGAGAAGCTTGACTATGAAGATTGAGGTTCACCAAGAGCGAAGATTGAAGTGTTGTCCAAACAGAGAGTTTTTACAATTGATACTATTCTTGTCTTTGTAATTGAACAATAATTATTTCATAGTGGATTAGCTTCTTCTAGACTTGGTCCATGGATGTAGGCATGTTGCCGAGATGTTAAAATTGAGTTGTGTGCTTTATTTATGTCGTGGATGGTTTATATGTTTAATAATTAGTTAGCAACTCATTAAGCACAACGTGAACAAGAATCTTAATTCCGCATAAGTTTTAATCAACATGATAAGGGTTTAAAACTTTTAATTGGCATTAGATCATGTTCTAAAGAGTTATTTTAGTAGATCCTTGATTGTTTTTTTGTGCTTAAATCTTGATTTGGTGGCTGTTGCTTTTTTGCTTTTTTTTTTTGCCTTTTTTTTTTTTTTTTTTTTACAATTTTCTCTCTACAGACCTGTGTGACCACATCTGTGTTCTGTGTGACCACATCAATCCTGTGTGACGACCATTGTTATTTTGTTTACTATGAGTTTGTTAGTGAAGGAGGGTCTACCAATAGACCACCCTTGTTAGAGGGAACCAATTATGCTTTTTGGAGACCTAGGATGTGTGCTTTTTTGAAATCCATTGATGAGAGGGCTTGGAGGGCTTGTATTGTTGGTTGGAAAGAACCTAAAGTTGAAGAAGCAAGTGGAAGCAAGGAAAAGCCATAGATCAATGGACTAAGCTGAGTTAGAAGAGTCTAATTTCTTCAAAAGCTCTTCATGCTATTTTTAATGCTGTTAGTATTAATCAAATGAAAAATATAGCAAACTGTGAACAACTAAGGATGCATGGGATAGACTCCAAGTAAAAATGAAGGAACAGACATTGTGAAAAGACTAGGCTGAGAAGATTAATAACTGACTATGAAAATCTTGTTATGCATGATGATGAAACTATCGCTGATTTTCGTGGAAGATTGTGTGATGTTACAAATGAATGTTTTGCTTTGGGTAAATATATATTGATGCTAAACTGTCAGGAAAGTGCTATGTCTTTACCCAAGAGATTCATGTCCAAGGTCACTCTATTGAAGAATGTCATGACCTCGATGAGATGCAGCTGAATGAATTGATTGGATCCTTGCAAACCTGGAGCTAAGCCTAAACGATGGGATAAGAAATCAGGTAAAGGACTTGTGCTGAAACATGAGGTAATCTCTAAATCCCCTGCTTATGTTGATTCAAGTAACATTGATGATGGAGTATGCTTTACTTGCTGAAAACTTTGCAAAGTTCTGAAGAAGAATATTAGAAAAACGAGTGAGGGTAAAAAGGGAAAACAACCCTTTGTGAAAAAGTTTTATGATCAAACTGGTCAGGGAGGCTTCTTGAAAAAAATTTGAGAGATTATGAAAGAAAAGCAAGGGTATAAAATGCTTTGAGTGTGAGGGATATGGTCATATTCAGTTGAGTGTGCCAACACTCTGAAGAAAAAGGGTAAAGCTATGGCTACCATCCTAGGTGAGAGTGACGACAGTGAAATTGGAGGTGATGACTCTAATGAAGATGAAAATTACCTGGCCTTTACGGTGAACCAAGAGGACAGTGACAGTGTATCCTCGGATGGCTCATGTGATGTCTACAAAGAGCAACAGGAGGCTTATGACAAGATGTATGAGTCATGGTTAAAGGCTATCAAGAAGATTAAATCTCTTGAATATGAAAAACACATCTTGATAGAATATAAGAAAATTTTGAATGACAAGTTTAAAGTCTTATTTTCTAATTTGTCTAACAAGGAAATTTTGTTAAATCAAGCTTCAAATGAACTAATTGAGGCTAAGGCCATTGTTGAGCGGTCAAATGTAGGTTCATACAAGCTGGATGAAGTCCTTGCATAAGGGAAGACTTTCGGTGATAAAGCAGATCTGGGATTTTTTCCTGGTGCGAGCACCTCCAAACCCAATGTGACCACCTTCATTAAAGCATTTGAATCAGTTCCAAAAGTTGTTGCTAAACCGTGTGAGAAAATTTCGAAGGTAAAAAAGTTCATACCAATATGTCATTTTTTTCACAAGAAAGGACACATCAGACCAAATTGCTTTAAATGAATTTCATACTTAAAAAGATGCATTGGAAATCATGAGTTTTCTTCTTTAAAGTCACCATATCTGAATAATTTTTCCAATAACAGAAAAGTGTGGAGACCTAAGTTAGGTGTTCACTGTCTTGTTACTCATACATCATTTCTTGCTTTTCAAAATGACCAATGGTTCTTTAATAGTGGTTGTTCAAGACACATGATAGGTAACAAATCTTTTTTGACTAATCTTGAATTTGGGGAAGTTGGTCATGTAACTTATAGAGATGGCAAAAGAGGTAAGATTCTTGGAAAAGGTTTTATTATCATTCCTGGCTTCCCAATGCTGAATGATGTGTTTTATGTTGAAGGACTTAAAGCAAATCTTATAAGCATTAGTCAAATTTGTGATAAAGGTTGTATTGTGAAATTTTCAAAGAATATGTGTCAAGTGTTGAATGGTGATGGTACTTCTTTGCTTGAGGGAAAGAGGTCTAATGATAATTACTATTTATTGTCTAACAAAGTTTCCTTTTTAAGCTCCAAAACTGATGGTGTGGATCTTTGGCAAAAGAAACTTGGGCATATGAACTTCAAGGATCTTATGAAACTCTCCAAAAAGGATGTTGTCAAATGAGTACCTAAACTAGAGTATCCCAAAGGTAAAGTGTGTGGCCCATGCCAACAAGGTAAGCAGACTAAGAGTCCTCACAAACCTTTATCTCGTTTAACTAGCTTTGGTGTTTTAGAACTTCTCCATATGGATCTAATGAGTCCTATGCAACCTAAGAGTTTAGGAGGGAAAAGATATGTTTTTGTTTGTGTAGATGACTATTCTAGATATACATGGGTTGATTTTTTAAGAGAGAAGTCTGATGCATATGAGGTCTTTAAATAGTTGTGGGTTATATTGGAGGAGTATGGATCTGGATGATTTAGACGATGCTGACATTGATGATATAGAGACCAGTGGCGTTTTGTCTGTGCATTGTAATTCTTCATGACAAATTATATATTCCTTGCACACTAATTTACTTTTAATCATCATCCAAACAATGTCTAATCACTCTGCTTCTTCAAAAAGCAGGAGATGATAACCTAATCTTCTTGTGTGTTTTGATTGGTGATCGATCCATGTGATGTTGATTTTTCTTTCTTATGTAACTTTCTTGCTTCTTCTTCCTTTTTCCTTTGTGTGTTAGGAATTCAAGATGTTGTGTCTTCTTAATTACTTGGTAGGTTTGTAACTTTTAAAAATTTTCAAGATTTGTGACTTGTTTCTTCTCATAATTTATTTCTCTCTTTAATTACAAAATATTGTGTTTCGTTTACGCAGATAAAGGGAAGAATCCCAGTAGATGCTGCGTAATTTCAATGTATGACACAAAATAAAGTAATATTAGAAATATGTCACTAACGCATAAATCAAACGGCAAGGACAATAAAACGGTATATTATAAAACTACACGAGTGGATAGATCAAATTGCCCTTATGATAATATAAAATCCACGCCAATAACTAGTTGCTCTTTTGGTTGTTAAGTGGGGGTTAATTAATTATAATTTAGTGATAGCAACTTAAATATTATTTTTTGGGTGCTTAATGTGTTTCCAAACGCAATCAACATCACACTATTTTGTCATGTGTATGTAATTAATTAGATATTTATAAATTATTATCTTTTTTTTTGGGCTAGCTTGCGCACACTTCAACTGATCTCCGAAGTCTTTTGAATACCTTACAAGTTCAACTCAAATGACTAATAAGTCACAATGTTTGTGTATGTGATTTTGAATCCAGAAATTTAAGGAAGGGAGCAAACCTCCTTGACTGTCAATCCAATCCTTTAGGTTATTGGTATCCTTTTTCACTATGCACTTTTTTATTAATTTAAATATCTATATTTTTCTGTATTAAGTATTACATCACTTATCAGTAGAAAAACGTTATTCGTAGCATTGAAGGGTCAACTTAAAGTTTAACTTCTATTATAAGTTTATATTTAAATTAGTAAATAACGTTTAGGTGTATATATGACATTATGCTTAATGATAAAAATTGATTTTCTAATCATCCATTGAGAGATGCTGTTTTTTAAATTCATTTTAATGCGATTCTTAAAGAAGAATTTGTAATGGGACAAAACATTGTCACATCAATGGCTATCACTTATATATTCCTAAAATCACCAATTTCAATCTCAAGATTGTGTTGCTTTCAAGTCTCATAGTGATGGATTATATTAATTAGCCACACTTACATGCACTTTTGACAAACACACGCAATAACACCACCCAAGAAAATAAATCTAACCAAACTGGTGGGGTGTATTCGTTTGTCTGTGATTGTGTTTTGTATATGTCTTGACCTCAGAATTAATTCCTATTTAAAAAATATATATACCTCATTAATTAACAATGTTACTCGATCTTCACTGTTTGATGGGGGATTACTTGGCTTATTGTGACTCGCATTTTGGTTCTTTAATTAATTAGTAATAGATTTAGAGGGATGGACGAATGAGGAGATTGACATGTGTAAGTATTTTGTTTTGTCAACTTATTCATTCGGATTGGTGCACAATCTATTTAGTTTCATTTTAAAGGTGTTTACATTAAATCGTATGATCAACAACACTTCTTAATTAAAATTCATTCATCGAACCTGCCTTAATTAAATGTGATTATATTCTAGTTATGAAAAGTTTTTTTGGACATTATATATTATGTAGCTGGAAGAGATTTTATTTAATTATCATTTCAAAAATCCTTTTTCCTAAAGAAGATTATGATTTTAAGAATTTTTTTTTTATAAGGAGATTATAGATTAAAGAATTCTTTCCTATAAAAGAGTCTAGGATCTCAAATCCTTTCCAAAACAGGTTTGGTTTCTTGTTTATCCTTTCAAAGTCACTCAAGTAAAAATAATCCTTTATTATTGTGACTTTTTAAAAAGGAACCATATATTTACCTCCATTATTCTCTGATATTTTCTTTGAGGTTGTTTAGTTTTTGTAGTTTCCAATATGCTTTGGTAGGCTTTGAATTCCGTGTTTTATCTCTTACTGCATAAGTTGATTTTGAACGTTGTTCCATGTTGAGATCTGGACGTGTTCGAGCTGCTGCCGCCGAAGTAATTCGTCATTGTTGAAACTTGAGAGGAGCTCAAGTGCGACCTGGTGGTCCCGTGGAGGAGAGCTTGACTATGAAGATTTGAGGTTCAACCAAAGAGCGAAGATTGAAGTGTTGTCCAAACAGAGAGTTTTTACAATTGATACTTATTCTTGTCTTTGTAATTGAACACATATTATTCATAGTGGATTAGCTTCTTCTAACTTGGTCCCATGGATGTAGGCATGTTGCCGAGTCATGTAAAATTGAGTTGTGTGCTTTATTTTATGTCGTGGATGGTTTATGTTTAATAATTAGTTTAGCAACTCATTAAGCACAACGTGAACAAGTAATCTTAATTCCGCATAAGTTTTAATCAACATGATAAGGGTTTAAAACTTTAATTGGCATTAGATCATGTTCTAAAGAGTTATTTTAGTAATCCTTGATTGTTTTTTTGTGCTTAAATCTTGATTTGGTGGCTGTTGCTTTTTTGCTTTTTTTTTTTGCCTTTTTTTTTTTTTTTTTTTTTTTACAATTTTCTCTCTACAGACCTTGGTGGACCACATCTGTGTTCTGTGTGACCACATCAATCCTGTGTGACGACCATTGTTATTTTGTTTACTATGATTTTGTTTAGTAGGAGGGTCTACCAATAGACCACCCTTGTTAGAGGAACCAATTATGCTTTTTGGAGACCTAGGATGTGTGCTTTTTTGAAATCCATTGATGAGAGGGCTTGGAGGGCTTGTATTGTTGGTTGGAAAGAACCTAAAGTTGAAGAAGCAAGTGGAGCAAGGGAAAAGCCATAGATCAATGACTAACTAAGTTAGAAGAGTCTAATTTCATTCAAAAGCTCTTCATGCTATTTTTAATGCTGTTGTATTAATCAAATGAAAAATATAGCAAACTGTGAAACAACTAAGGATGCATGGGATAGACTCCAAGTAAAAAATGAAGGAACAGACATTGTGAAAAAGACTAGGCTGAGAAGATTAATACGACTATAAAATCTTGTTTGCATGATGAGAAACTATCGCTGATTTTCGTGGAAGATTGTGGATGTTACAAATGAATGTTTTGCTTTGGGTAAAATATATTTGATGCTAAACTTGTCAGGAAAGTGCTATGCTCTTTACCAAGAGATTCATGTCCAAGGTCACCTCTATTGAAGAATGTCATGACCTCGATGAGATGCGCTGAATGAATTGATTGATCCTGCAAACCTTGGAGCTAAGCCTAAAATGGGATAAGAAATCAGGTAAGGACTTGTGCTGAAACATGAGGTAATCTCTAAATCCCCTGCTTATGTTGATTCAAGTAACATTGATGATGATGAGTATGCTTTACTTGCTGAAAACTTTGCAAAGTTCTTGAAGAAGAATATTAGAAAACCGAGTGAGGGTAAAAAGGGAAAACAACCCTTTGTGAAAAAGTTTTTGATCAAACTGGTCAGGGAGCTTCTTGAAAAAAATTTGAGAGATTATGAAAAGAAAGCAAGGGTATAAAATGCTTTGAGTGTGAGGGATATGGTCATATTCAGTCTGAGCTGGTGAGAGACAAATGGAGTGGCGAACTCTATGCTGTCAAGTATATTGAGAGAGGCCTGAAGGTATAAGTTACAGCTTTATTTTATACGTTTTTTCATCTGGGTACTTATACGTTTCAGATTTTTGTTATGATGAGGGTGGATTATATTGTTTTGGTTTGGGCAGATTGATGAGCATGTACAGAGGGAGATTATGAACCATCGCTCCTTGAAGCATTCCAATATTATAAGATTTAAGGAAGTATGTTGACTTGTTCTCCCACTTTGTTTTTCACATTGTTTGTTAGCAAAATTCAGAACTGTATCATTGAATATGTGTTATCATGGCGTCTCGTGTAGGGCTCCAATCAAGAAAATATAACCTCGCCGTCTAACAAAAAACAGAAGCTTTCAGAGAATTTAATCAACCATTTGTTTCACAATTCAACTTGTTTCAGGACCTTCTTCCCCCTCTGCTTTGTTGCTATCAGTTTTCTACTTCACAGATTTTAGCTCATCGTTTTTCTGTCATCACTTACTCTTTACTAACGTATACGGTCAAAACACTCTAAATATGAAAAACTCAAACTGAGTGTATTGCTTTCTAGTTTAGTTAATTGTGAGTTGACTATGCAAAAGAGGTGAGATTAAAGTTTCTTAGTTAACAAGATTTCCTCGTCTTGGCAACAAGACAGGGGCTGAAATCAACTAGTCTTTTGTCGACAACAAACACCAGGATGTAGAATAAGAGTGGTTTATTGTATCATATATTAGGTAGCGATCATTTCGTAGTTCCTGAAGATATATATAGTTGGCTTCAAAATGCTTAAACTTACAAATATTCTCTTCATAATTTGATTGGAGTCCAATTCCTCTGCCCTTGAATATATATCTGGGATTGTTGGACGCAGGTTTTTCTAACACCTACTCATCTAGCCATAGTCATGGAATATGCAGCTGGAGGAGAACTTTTCGAAAGGATTTGCACTGCCGGCAGATTTAGTGAAGATGAGGTATATATTGTACACTATTAGTTTGTTTCCAAAATTGATTTCATCAGTTTATCTTATAGTTGATTAAGTTCTTGTTTCTATCAGGCAAGATATTTCTTTCAACAACTTATATCTGGAGTTAGCTACTGTCACTCAATGGTAAGTAACTAAATCATATAAAATTATTCAATCTGTTTATTGAACTGAATTAATTGTTTACATATTTTTGGTTGCAGCAAATTTGCCATAGAGATCTTAAGTTGGAAAACACACTGTTGGATGGAAGCACCGCACCCCGCCTCAAAATATGTGATTTTGGCTAATCCAAAGTAATTTAAATAACTTACCAATTAGGTTGCTCCCACCCACCAGTAATGTTACTTACCTATAATAACTGTTAGATTCATATCCTCAAAATGATTCAACGGTTATTATGGACCATTAACATTGCTCAACGGGTAACATAGTGATTCCCACAAGTTAATTATCAATAAAATTATGCACTTTTATCACTAACGATTAAACTTGGTATTTGTAGTCATCTGTTTTGCACTCGCAGCCAAAATCTACTGTTGGCACACCAGCCTACATTGCACCTGAGGTCTTGTCTAGAAAAGAGTATGATGGGAAGGTAATTAATTATTATAAATATTAATAATTATGTCAATCTGATAATTCTTAATGACGTTATCTAATTAAGTTGAACCTACCTTTTTGTTCTAATCCAGCCACCTAGTTAAATGAATGATAAGTAGTTGATTATTTGGGGATTATAGATTGCAGATGTTTGGTCTTGTGGTGTGACGCTATATGTGATGTTGGTTGGAGCTTATCCTTTTGAAGATCCAGAGGACCCAAGAAACTTCAGAAAAACAATTCAGGTTAGTTAATTACTAACTTTTAAAACCATTTGATAATCTAAAATATTTATTTTTTTGTTGTCGATTAATGGAAAAACGTTGGCTTATGGCAGCGGATTCTCAGTGTCCACTACTCAATACCAGATTATGTAAGAGTTTCCATGGAGTGCAAACATCTTCTATCTCGGATTTTTGTGGCTAACCCCGAAAAGGTACTTATATTTAATTCACAATAATATTTAATTATACAAAACTAACTTATATAAATTAATGTGACATTATGAGATTGAAGCAAAGTAGATTATTTCTCAATTAACATTAATATGACGACACATCTATGTAACAATACTCTTTATCTTATGGAATTATACATAATTTTTTTTGATGTCATATGCTATTGGGTACATGTTAATATATTTGTTGCTAAATATTTTGCAATATGCATTGTTTATTTTCCTTGTATTTTAATTTGACGGGGTTAACTTTTTAGCAGAGAATAACCATTCCAGAAATAAAAAAGCACCCATGGTTCTTAAAGAACTTGCCGATAGAATTTATGGAAGATGAAGGTAAAATGGAAAATGATGAAGAAGACAAGCAATCTCAAAGCGTAGAAGAAATATTAGCTATAATTCAAGAGGCACGCAAAGCAGGAGAGGGTGCTAATAAAGTTGGTGGGTTATATATTGGAGGGAGTATGGATCTGGATGATTTAGACGATGCTGACATTGATGATATAGAGACCAGTGGCGATTTTGTCTGTGCATTGTAATTCTTCATGACAAATTATATATTCCTTGCACACTAATTTACTTTTAAATCATCATCCAAACAATGTCTAATCAATCTCTGCTTCTTCAAAAAGCAGAAGATGATAACCTAATCTTCTTGTGTGTTTTGATTGGTGATCGATCCATGTGATGTTGATTTTTCTTTTCTTATGTAAACTTTCTTGCTTCTTCTTCCTTTTTCCTTTGTGTGTTAGGAATATCAAGATGTTGTGCTCTTCTTAATTACTTGGTAGGTTTGTAACTTTTAAAAATTTTCAAGGATTTGTGACTTGTTTCTTCTCATAATTTATTTCTCTCTTTAATTACAAAATAATTGTTGTTTCGTTTAGTAGATAAAGGGAAGAATCCCAGTAGATGCTGCGTAATTTCAATGTATGACACAAAATAAAGTAATAAATTAGAAATATGTCACTAACAGCATAAATCAAACGGCATAGGAAAATAAAACGGTATAATATATAAAACTACACGAGTGGATAGAGTCAAATTGCCCTTATTGATAAATATAAAATCCACGCCAATAACTAGTTGCTCTTTTGGTTGTTAAGTGGGGGTTAATTAATTAATAATTAATAGTGATAGCAACTTAAATTTTATTTATTTGGGTGCTTAATGTGTTTCCAAACGCAATCAACATCACACTATTTTGCCATGTGTATGTAATTAATTAAGATATTTATAAATTATTATCTTTTTTTTTTGGGCTAGCTTGCGCACACTTCAACTGATCTCCGAAGTCTTTTGAATACCTTACAAGTTCAACTCAAATGACTAAATAAGTCACAATGTTATTGTGGTATGTGATTTTGAATCCAGAAATTTAAGGAAGGGAGCAAACCTCCTTGACTGTCAATCCAATCCTTTAGGGTTATTGGTATCCTTTTTCACTATGCACTTTTTTTATTAATTTAAATATCTATATTTTTCTGTATTAATGTATTACATCACTTATCAGTAGAAAAACGTTATATTCGTAGCATTGAAGGGTCAACTTAAAGTTTAACATTCTATTATAAGTTTATATTTAAATTATGTAAATAACGTTTAGGTGTATATATGACATTATGCTTAATGATAAAAATTGATTTTCTAATCATCCATTGAGAGATGCATGTGATTTTAAATTCATTTTAATGCGATTCTTAAAGAAGAATTTGTAAATGGGACAAAACATTGTCACATCATATGGCTATCACTTATATATTCCTAAAATCAGCCAATTTCAATCTCAAGATTGTGTTGCTTTCAAGTCTCATAGTGATGGATTATATTAATTAGCCACACTTACATGCACTTTTGACAAACACACGCAATAACAACCACCCAAGAAAATAAATCTAACCAAACTGGTGGGGTGTATTCGTTTGGTCTGTGATTGTGTTTTGTATATGTCTTGACCTCAGGAATTAAATTCCTATTTAAAAAAATATATATACCTCATTAATTAACAATGTTATCTCGATCTTCACTGTTTGATGGGGGATTAAGACTTGGCTTATTGTGACTCGCATTTTGGTTCTTTAATTAATTAGTAATAGATTTAGAGGGATGGACGAATGAGGAGATTGACATGTGTAAGTATTTTGTTTTTGTCAACTTATTCATTCGGATTGGTGCACAATCTATTTAGTTTCATTTTAAAGGTGTTTACAATTAAATCGTAGTGATCACAACACGTCTTAATTAAAATTCATTCATATCGAACCTGCCTTAATTAAATGTGATTATATTTCTAGTTATGAAAAGATTTTTTATGGACATTATATATTATGTAAGCTGGAAGAGATTTTATTTAATTATCATTTCAAAAATCCTTTTTCCTAAAAGAAGATTATGATTTTAAGAATTTTTTTTTTATAAGGAGATTATAGATTAAAGAATTCTTTCCTATAAAAGAGTCTAGGATCTCAAGAATCCTTTCCAAAACAGGTTTGGTTTCTTGTTTATCCTTTCAAAGTCACTCAAGTAAAAATAATCCTTTTATTATTGTGACTTTTTTAAAAAGGAAGCCATATTATTTACCTCCATTATTCTCTGAATATTTTCTTTGAGGTTGTTTAGTTTTTGTAGGTTTCCAATATGCTTTGGTAGGCTTTGAATTACCGTGTTTTATCTCTTACTGCATAAGTTGATTTTGGAACGTTGTTCCATGTTGAGATCTGGACGTGTTCGAGCTGCTGCCGCCGAAGTAATTCGTCATTGTTGAAACTTGAGAGGAGCTCAAGTGCGACCTGGTGGTCCCGTGGAGGAGAAGCTTGACTATGAAGATTTGAGGTTCAACCAAAGAGCGAAGATTGAAGTGTTGTCCAAACAGAGAGTTTTTACAATTGATACTTATTCTTGTCTTTGTAATTGAACACATAATTATTTCATAGTGGATTAGCTTCTTCTAGACTTGGTCCCATGGATGTAGGCATGTTGCCGAGTCATGTAAAATTGAGTTGTGTGCTTTATTTTATGTCGTGGATGGTTTATATGTTTAATAATTAGTTTAGCAACTCATTAAGCACAACGTGAACAAGTAATCTTAATTCCGCATAAGTTTTAATCAACATGATAAGGGTTTAAAACTTTTAATTGGCATTAGATCATGTTCTAAAGAGTTATTTTAGTAGATCCTTGATTGTTTTTTTGTGCTTAAATCTTGATTTGGTGGCTGTTGCTTTTTTGCTTTTTTTTTTGCCTTTTTTTTTTTTTTTTTTTTTTTTACAATTTTCTCTCTACAGACCTTGTGTGACCACATCTGTGTTCTGTGTGACCACATCAATCCTGTGTGACGACCATTGTTATTTTGTTTACTATGAGTTTGTTTAGTGAAGGAGGGTCTACCAATAGACCACCCTTGTTAGAGGGAACCAATTATGCTTTTTGGAGACCTAGGATGTGTGCTTTTTTGAAATCCATTGATGAGAGGGCTTGGAGGGCTTGTATTGTTGGTTGGAAAGAACCTAAAGTTGAAGAAGCAAGTGGAAGCAAGGGAAAAGCCATAGATCAATGGACTAAGGCTGAGTTAGAAGAGTCTAATTTCATTCAAAAGCTCTTCATGCTATTTTTAATGCTGTTAGTATTAATCAAATGAAAAATATAGCAAACTGTGAAACAACTAAGGATGCATGGGATAGACTCCAAGTAAAAAATGAAGGAACAGACATTGTGAAAAAGACTAGGCTGAGAAGATTAATAACTGACTATGAAAATCTTGTTATGCATGATGATGAAACTATCGCTGATTTTCGTGGAAGATTGTGTGATGTTACAAATGAATGTTTTGCTTTGGGTAAAATATATATTGATGCTAAACTTGTCAGGAAAGTGCTATGCTCTTTACCCAAGAGATTCATGTCCAAGGTCACCTCTATTGAAGAATGTCATGACCTCGATGAGATGCAGCTGAATGAATTGATTGGATCCTTGCAAACCTTGGAGCTAAGCCTAAAACGATGGGATAAGAAATCAGGTAAAGGACTTGTGCTGAAACATGAGGTAATCTCTAAATCCCCTGCTTATGTTGATTCAAGTAACATTGATGATGATGAGTATGCTTTACTTGCTGAAAACTTTGCAAAGTTCTTGAAGAAGAATATTAGAAAACCGAGTGAGGGTAAAAAGGGAAAACAACCCTTTGTGAAAAAGTTTTATGATCAAACTGGTCAGGGAGGCTTCTTGAAAAAAAATTTGAGAGATTATGAAAAGAAAAGCAAGGGTATAAAATGCTTTGAGTGTGAGGGATATGGTCATATTCAGTCTGAGTGTGCCAACACTCTGAAGAAAAAGGATAAAGCTATGGCTGCCACCCTAAGTGAGAGAGAAGATAGTGAAAATGGAGGTGATGACTCTAATGAAGATGAAAATTACTTGGCCTTTGCGGTGAACCAAGAGGATAGTGATAGTGTGTCCTCAGATGGCTCATGTGATGTCTGCAAAGAGCAACATAAGGCTTATGACAAGATGTATGAGTCATGGTTAAAGGCTATCAAGAAGATTAAATCTCTTGAATCTGAAAAATGCATCTTAATAGAAGATAAGAAAATTTTGAATGATAAATTGAAAGTCTTATTTCCTGATTTGTCTAACAAGGAAATTTCGTTAAATCAAGCTTTAAATGAACTAACTGGGGCTAAGGCCGTTGTTGAGAGGTTAAATGCAGGTTCATACAAGTTGGATGAAGTTTTTGCACAAGGGCAAACTTTTGGTAATAAAGCAGGTCTTGATTTTTCTTCCAAACCCAATGTGATCACCTTCGTTAAAGCATCTGAATCAATTCCAAAAGTTGTTGATGAATTGTGTGAGCAGATTTCAAAGGTAAAAAATTTCATACCAATATGTCATTTTCGTCACAAGAAAGGACACATCAGACCAAATTGCTTTAAACTAATTTCATATTTAAAAAGATGCATTGGAAATTATGAGTTTTCTTCTTTAAAGTCACCACATCAGTCTCTCAGCTCACCACATTAGAATAATTTTTCCAAAAACAAAAAAGTGTGGAGACCTAAGTTAAGTGCTCACTATCTTGTTACTCATACATCATTGCTTGTTTTTCAAAATGACCAATGGTACTTTGACAGTGGTTGTTCAAGACATATGACAGGTAACAAATCTTTATTGACTAATCTTGAATTTGGGGAAGTTGGTCATGTAACTAATATAGATGGCAAAAGAGGTAAGATTCTTGGAAAAAGGTTCTATTGTCATTCCTGGCTTCCCAATGCTAAATGATATGTTTTATGTTGAAGGACTTAAAGCAAATCTTATAAGCATTAGTCAAATTTTTGATAAAGGTTGTATTGTGAAATTTTCAAAGAATATGTGTCAAGTCTTGAATGGTGATGGTACTTCTTTGCTTGAGGGAAAGAGATCTAATGATAATTGCTATTTATTGTCTAACAAAGTTTCTTGTTTAAGCTCCAAAACAGATTGTGTGGATTTTCAGCACAAGAAACTTGGGCATATGAACTTCAAAGATCTAGTGAAACTCTCCAAAAAGGATGTTGTCAAAGGACTACCTAAACTTGAGTTTCCCAAAGGTAAAACGTGTGGCCCATGCCAACAAGGTAAGCAGACTAAGAGCCCTCATAAACCTTTATCTCGGTTAACTACCACTGGTGTGGTAGAACTTCTCCATATGGATCTAATTGGTCCTATGCAAACTGAAAGTTTAGAAGGGAAAAAGTATGTTTTTGTTTGTGTAGATGACTATTCTAGATTTACATAGGTTGATTTTTTAAGAGAGAAATCTGATGCATTTGAGGTCTTTAAATGTCTTGTCAAAAGGTTACAGATGGAACAAAATTGCCAAGTGAAGAAAGTGGTAAGAATAAGGAGTGATCATGGTAGAGAGTTTGAAAATTCTGATTTTTCTAACTTCTATGATATACAGGGTATTTGGCATGAATTTTTTGCCCCAATGACACCTCAACAAAATGGTGTAGTGGAGAGGAAGAATAGAGTTCTTCAAGAGATGGCAAGGATTATGTTAAATGACAAGAAGTTGCCAACAAGACTATGGACCGAGGCAATTAACACTGCATGTCACATTTCAAACCGAGTGTTCTTAAGAAAAGGTACATCACAAACTCCATATGAGTTGTGGAAAGGTAAAAAGCCAAATCTTTCATATTTCCATGTCTTTGGGTGCAAGTGCTATGTCTTGAATGATAGAGATCATTTAGGAAAATTTGATGCAAAGAGTGATGAAGGTGTGTTCCTCGGATACTCTTTAAATAGTAGAGCCTATAGGATCTTTAACATGAGAATTGAACGTATTATTGAGTCATTTAATGTGGTTTTCTCTGATTCAGAAGATTACTCATAGTTCTCACAAGAAGATGTAATTGAAGATATGACTACCCTTGCTAAGGTGACCACTGATCGAGATGGTGTGTTCACTTTGAATGCGACTGGAACACAAGATCAAGCTAAGGTGATCACCCCAGAACCTGATGTGACCAGATGTGACCACCACAGGTGCCTAACAAGATTTAGTTTTTGAAAGGCTATGACTTGATTTGTTAATTGATTTATTCGATGAGATCACTCAGAAAAAGCCTTCAAAAACCAAAAAACCACCTTCTTAGATCAAGAAAGCTCATCCACCATCCATTGTGATTGGAAATCTCGAAGAGGTAATGGTAACAAGAAGAAAAAGGTTGAATGAAATAAATATCTTGTGCTATGTTTCTCTTACAGAACCAAATAATGCAAAACAAACTCTGGAGGATGATTGCTAGATTGCTGCCATGCATAAGGAGCTTGAACAGTTTGAGAGAAACGATGTGTGGAGCTTGGTTCCTCAACTTGAAGGTATAAATGTTATAGGAACTAAGTGGATCTTCAAAAACAAGTCTGATGAGTTTGAGAACATCATCAGAAACAAAGTCAAACTCGTTGCACAAGGATATACCTAAGTTGAAGGAATAGATTTTGATAAGACCTTCGCTCCAATGGCCAGATTGGAATCAATCAGATTGTTACTTGATGTTGCTTGTTGTCTAAGGTTGAAGCTCTACCAAATGGATGTGAAGAGTGCCTTCTTGAATGGCATGCTGATGGAAGAAGTGTATGTGGAGCAACCTGTTGGATTTCAGGATCCTCACAAGCCAGATCATGTATTCAAACTGAAGAAAGCATTGTACGGGTTGAAACAGACCCCAAAAGCATGGTATGAGAGGCTTACCTCCTTTCTCCTTGAGCGCAACTACAAGAAAGGTAATGTTGATAAAACACTTTTCATTAAGCATTGTAATGGTGAGTTTTTGTGTGCACAAATGTATGTTGATGACATTATTTTTGCATCCACATCTCAAACTCATTTGGATGAATTTGTAGTCTTAATGAAAAATGAATTTGAGATAAACATGGTAGGTGAGTTGAGTATGTTTCTAGGACTTCAAATAATATAATTTAATGATGGTATGTTTGTGTCTCAAACTAAATATGCCAAGTACATGCTTAAAAGGTTTAGTCTTAAAAATGCCAAACATGCTAAAACCCCCATGAGTTCTATACTTAAACTGTCCAAGGATGAAAATGGGTAGAAGGTACATAATAAACTATTTAGAAGCATGATAGGAAGTCTTTTGTACTTAACTGCTAGCAGACCTGACTTGTGTTTTAGTGTAGGTATTTGTGCTAGATTTCAGGCTGATCCAACTGAACTTCACCTTACTGCAGTGAAGAGAATTATGAAATATGTCTTAGGTACATGTGATTTTGGATTGTAGTTTGCATATGATATTAACTCTACCTTGGTTGGTTATAGTGATGCAGATTAGGCTGGAAGTTTGGATGACAGGAAGAGTACATCAAGAGGATGTTTTTATCTTGGAAATAATATGGTGACATGGTATAGTAAGAAACAAAATTCCATTTCACTCTCAATGGCAAAGGATGAATACATTGTTGCAGAAAGCTATTGTACACAGGTTTTGTAGCGTAAACAAATGTTGTGTGATTATGGTTTTGATCAAGAGTGTATAACTGTATTCTGTGACAATAATAGTGCAATCAATATTTCTAAGAATCTAGTACAACACTCTAGGACTAAGCATATTGAATTTAGGCATCATTTTATTAGAGACTTAGTTGAAGAGAAGGTCATCACTCTTGCACATGTAAACACAAACTCTCAACTAGCTGACTTGTTTACAAAGGCTTTAGATTTTCAAGTATTTGTGAATTTGAGGAAGTCCATTGGACTGATTCAACTTGAGTAGAACTATGTTTTCTTTTATATTAGATCATGGGAAAATTCTCTTGTTTTAGAGTTGCAAGTGTATTTGATCTGTGGAGTGTCATTGAAAATATTTCTCTCTTGTGAAATGTACGCAATGAGTGTGGTGTCCACCTTGTTTTTCTCATCTCTTGAAGTATAATGACTTTTTTACATCCTTGAGTGCATAATGCTTGATTCTTATCACCTTGTAAGAGAGCTACCTTGCTTGGAGTGTGAAGGTCATATTTGAGTAATTTTCTAGGATGTAGAGAACCTTATGTCTTTGAAAAACCTACCATTTAGAGGACTATCTCCTTGTCAGTGTGAAAGCTACATTTGGTTACTTCTTGAGAGAATTTGCCCATTTAATCTTAGTTGATATGAAAAAGAATTCAAATTTTTTGAGATTATGTTCAAGAGGAAAAAAGGGGGCATGAGAGAAGGGGGAGATATATAATATATATTGTTTCAATTTGACCAATGTGTCACGATTCACCCCCTTGAGGACACAACACACACAAATGATCAAGTTTTCTTGTTGATTGCTATCATGTATGTATTAAGTCATGAAACTTTGATTGTTGAACTACATGGAAGAGACTTTCCTTGTGCATCTTTGTTAAAGATTGAGACTTGTTTAAAATGTCATATGTACAGATGTGTATCACTTACCTCCTTAAAATTCAATGAATTTTTTATTGAACTCGTGATAAATTTTTATTTTTTTTTGTTGTTTTTGCTCAAAGTAGAATAAGTGTTTAAGATCTGCTGCTTTTGTACGTATGTCACCACCTTGAGAGTGAAGTTGTCACCTTGAGTCATTGTGTTCACATGAGTGTTGACGGTCACCACATATTGTCTAAATTGGTTCAGTTTGCTCAAACGATTCCTAGTGTGGTCACACAAACATTTAAGTGTCATCACATGACTGTTGAGTTTTTTAGTTCATGTTTTTGTTCTCTCGGGTTTTTTCTTCTATGTCCCCATATTGATTTTTAGAGTCCATGCACTATTCAAGTCCCTAAATTTTCTAAGATTGCCAAACATTATGAACAAAGTGGGGGAGAATTATTTGTGTTTGTTGTGCTTCCTTGGTTGGTTTCACTCTAGGAGAGTTTTCTATGTTTTTATGTAAGCCTATTTGATGATGTTTTTATTTAAGTTGATTTGATGCTGATTTTTTTTTATTAACTGTGGTTACTGATGCAAGTTATTTATTGTGTTTACTGATCCTTATTGAACTTGCTGATGTTGTTTCTTTCACGTGCAGTGAATCAATCCGTCATTAGTTGGTTTGTGATTTGACTTTATATTGATTGATTGAGAACTGAACTAACCCTCTTGTGCCTTTGATTATTAATCGCTTGGTAGTGATTTGGTTTAGTTACTCAGGGGGAGTATACTAATTGAGGGGGAGTTATTCAGCTTAGTTGTTCTTTACTTAATGCAAAACTATTTTTGATTGATGATACTGATTGTGTTTTGCTTAAAATTGTGCTTTGTTCATAAGTTTGACAAAGGGAGAGATTATAAGTACTTTGGTTTTGCCAACTTATTCATTCGGATTGGTGCACAATCTATTTAGTTTCACTTTAAAGTGTTCACACCTAAATCAGAGTGATCACAACACATCTGACAGATTTTATTTTAATATTCATGCATATCACACCTTTCTTAATTAAATGTGATTATATTTCTAGTTGTGGAAAGATTTTTTGTGGACATTATATATTATGTGAGCTATAAAATATTTTATTTAATTATGATTTCAAGAATCATTTTTCTACAAGAAGATTATGATTTTAAGAATTCTTTTCTTATAAAGAGATTATAGATTAAAGAATTTTTTCCTATAAAGGAGTCTAGGATCTCAAGAATCCTTTCCAAAATAGGTTTGGTTTCTTGTTTATCCTTTCAAAGTCACTCAAGTATAAATAATCCTTTTAGTATTGTGACTTTTTAAAAAAGGAAGCTATAGTATTTACCCCCATTATTCTCTGAATATTTTCTTTGAGGTTGTTTAGGTTTTGTAGGTTTCGATATGCTTTGGTAGACTTTGAATTACCGTGTTTTATCTCTTATTACATGAGTTGATTCTGGAACGTTGTTCCATGTTGAGATATGGACGTGTTTGAGCTATTGCTGCCGAAGTAATTCGTCATTGTTGAAACTTGAGAGGAGCTCAAGTGCAACCTGGTGGTCCCGTGAAGGAGAATCAAGAATATGAAGATTTGAGGTTCAACCAAAGAGCGAAGATTGAAGTGTTGTCTAAACATGGAGTTTTTGCAACTAATATTTATTCTTGTCTTTGTAATTGAACACATAATTATTTCATAGTGGATTAGCTTCTTCTGGACTTGGTCCTATGGATGCAGGCATGTTGCCAAACCATGTAAAGTTGAGTTGTGTACTTTATTTTATGTCGTGGATGGTTTATATGTTTAATCATTAGTTTAGCAACTCATTAAGCACAACGTGAACAAGTAATCTTAATTCCGCATAAGTTTTAATCAACATGATAAGGGTTTAAAACTTTCAACATGGTTAAGCACTTTGTGGACTCAAATCTTGTTTGATAATTTATCACTATTATTGTTTTAGTCCATTCATGATTTGTTTCCTCTAAAATCTCTATGCTTTGTTTTCTTTTCTTTATTCCTCTTTCTCTTCTCAATTATCTTCTTTTTAGAAAATAGCAAATAATAGAAAACAAGAAAGAAATCTAGTATTGGGCTTTTATTCACTATGGTTGCATTTGGGAGGTGGAATTAGATTGGATTGGATTAACTTTGGGAAAGGGTTGGATTAGGATATGATTTGATTATAATAATATTGTCTTATGTTTGGTGAAGTATGAGACTCGATAAGAATGTTTATATTAGCAATTAATTAAAAACATTTGTAGTTCCCAAATTTCCCAAGAGCAATAATATAATTTCTCCATTTGATATAACTTGCACCCTAAGCAAATTATCCAAGAGATATTCTCCAAAATAGGAAGTAGAATCAAAATTGAATGAAGAATAAGGAAGTCAATTGAAATTAGAAAGTGAATACGAATAGGATTTGATCCTAAAGAGGAAAGAGATCCTATATTCTCCTAAAACAAAAGCATTCCTTCTTCTACCAGTACCACATGATCTGCACCACTCGCAACCATCTCAAAGTCCCCCAATCTTACTCTGCCAAATCCTACCATCCCTTACCTTTACCTTACCACCACCACAATCTTTAACACCTCTAACTCTTCCTCCTCATTCTCTATCTCCTCATCGCCTTCGCTCGTCAATGCTTCATTTCCTTTAAGTCTAAACTTTTCCTCAAGGGTCACACCCTCATCCACTATTTCGCTTCTCTCGAATCCGCTCTTGTTTCGTTCCTCTTTCTCATCCTCTCCGTTTCTCTCTTAATCTCTGAGTCAATTTCTCTTCTTCCCTTCCCCTCTAAACTTTTCTTCGCTCTCCCTACCATTGTTTTTTACCTCCAATATTCTATCTCCTCCGTCATTGCCTCTGTTTAGACCTCCCATTCCCACGATCAATTGCGCCTTCACCTTAGTTATGGGCTTGACTCGTGCACCGTGGGTCGCACCAAATTATGCGCCTTTATTGTCTCCTTGGATAGATCGCATCGATTGTTGCCTCACCAACCTCCTTGCTCATGCGACTGCCTCTACGCACGTTCATTGTTTTGTTGATTGTGGGTTGTGGCTTGATTGTTGTTTGTCTGTTAGAGCAGATTTGTTTGAATTGGTTGGGTTTGAGTTTGGGTTTCTGAAACTGGTTGTTAGTAGGACCAAGATTTTGAATGTTTGGACTCTATGTGGTTTTATCTATACACAATATAATCTCACAGATTGAAGGTGCTGAAATGGATTAAGAAATAAGAGATATTCTCAAATAAGTATGTATTCATTCTCATTGTCTTATGGTAAGTGAAGGTTATGATATTTACACACGTTTAACCAGTTTGACTCCTGCTAATTGTGGTGCTAAAATTTTGACTTTCAATATATTTAGGGGTGATTGGAGTCTATTGAACTTGTGCAACTTTGGTGGAAGATCGCGATCAAAACCTATAACTCAGTTCATGTTATTGCTAGATTCAGTTCAAATGGCTAACTCAATGGCGTTTGAACCTTTGTTAAGAAAGTAAGGTTTCAAAACTTCATAATGTATATTTTATTCTATTGAATTTTTTTTCAAGTGGGCACCATTTTCAGCCAACAACTTGTTTAGCAGGTTTTGTAACGCCCCACCTGAGGTACGTAGTTATTGTTTTTCTTTCGCTCTCATTTGAGTTGGTTTTGGTAATATTGTTTGACTGAGTGTTGTGTTGAATGCTTGCCCTGAAATGGGTTGAAAATAGAAGAAGTTTAGTGTTTCAGTCTTCGCCAGGGCGAAGAAGAGTATTCGCCGCGGCGAAGAGGTGTTGAAGCCACGAGGAAGCTGCTGGACAGTTTCGCCGCGGCGACAGAAGTTTCTTCGCCGCGGCGACAGGCCGATTAAATTGTTTGTTAAGTTTTAGATATTTTCTTCCCTAAGGGCAATTTGACCATTCTACCCCTAATTAGCAGGAAAAGTGGGGAGTTAATTGTAAGGATTTTTCATGGAGAATATGTTGATATGGGGGTGAGTTTGTAATGAATCAAAGGATATAGATGGAATTCCCAAAGAAGAGTAAGGGCAAAATGGGNTTTACCTCACTACCACCACAGTCTCAAACACCTCTTAAATCTTCCTCCTCATTCTCTGTCTCCTCATCGCCTTCGCTCATCAATGCTTCATTTCCTCTGACTCTAAACTTTTCCTCAAGGGTCACACCCTCATCCATTGTTTCGCTTCTCTCCAATCCGCTCTTGTTTCCTTCCTCTTTCTCATCCTCTCCGTTTCTCTCTTAATCTCCGAGTCAATTTCTCTCCTTCCCTTCCCCTCTAAACTTTTCTTCGCTCTCGCTACCGTTGTTTTTTACCTCCAATATTCTATCTCCTCTGTCGTTGCCTCTGTTCATACCTCCCATTCCCACGATCGATTGCGCCTGCACCTCGGTTGTGTGCCTGACTCGTGCACCATGGGTCATACCAAATTGTGCGCCTTTGCTGTCTCCTTGGATAGATCGCATCGATTGTTGCCTCACCAACCTCCTTGCTCACGCGACTGCCTCTGCGCGCGTTCGTTGTTTTGTTGATTGTGGGTTGTGGCTTGATTGTTGTTTGTTTGTTAGAGCGGATTTGTTTGAATTGGTTGGGTTTGAGTTTGGGTTTCTGAAACTAGTTGTCAGTAGGACCAAGATTTTAAATGTTTGGACTCTATGTGGTTTTATCTATACACAATATAATCTCACAGATTGAAGGTGCTAAAATGGATTAAGAAATAAGAGATATTCTCAAATAAGTATGTATTCATTCCCATTGTCTTATGGTAAGTAAAGGTGTTATGATATTTACACACGTTTAACCAGTTTGACTCCTGCTAATTGTGGTGCTAAAATTTTGACTTTCAATACATCTAGGGGTCACTAGAATCTATTGAACTTGTGAAACTTTGGTGGAAGATCACGATCACAACCTATAACTCACTGCATGTTATTGCTAGATTCAGTTCGAATGGCTAACCGCCTAACCCAATGGGGTTTGAACCTTTGTTAAGAAAGTAAGGTTTCGAAACTTCATAATGTATATTTTATTCTGTTGAATTTTTTTTCAAGTGGGCACCATTTTCAGCCAACAACTTGTTTAGCAGGTTTGCCCTGGACATTTATGAAGCGGAAACAATCCCTGAAAAGAAGGACATGGTTGCTCAAAATCCTCTCATGGTGTCTGAGGTGAAAACACTTTTACTCTACCATTTGATATTTCGGTTCCAAGTTTTCATGTCTCTCTCAGGTAACTAACTTTAATTGAACCCAGGTTCCTCAGCAAAGGAACAAAACTGATTGCGGATATTTTGTCCTTTCTTATATAAGTAAGTTTGTGCAATGTGTCCCAATGAATTTTTGCGTTACTAAGGGCTACCCTTACTTTGTAAGTTATGTAGTCTTGCTTATACTGATACTTATATATTTGTTCTAAGTCATATTCTGCCAACAAGACTCTAATTGCTTGTGTATTTTTTATTTATTTTCTTTTCGCCACATCATATGAAGGAGGATTGGTTTGGTCACGAAGACTTACAATCCTTCCTTGACAAACTATTGTCTGACATTGTGTTGAGTGATTTGTGGATTTGTTTATGTTTGGTTTTACTTTTTCTGAGACTACATAGTAAGTGCATAATTGTTGAAGAACGATGCAATATATAGTTGAATTGTGTTGGATTGATGGGTTGATCTGGAGGAATTTAGAAACAGTGGATAAGGTAACAAGAAATAATCAACAAGAGAGTAGATAATTTTATGAATTTATTTGTAAAATATAACTTTTCCATTTACTGTTGAAGGAAATGAAATTCATGTGTTATAGAATATCTCCTATGAAATGGGAAGCTAATTTATTTCTCACCCAGAAATAAATGCAAGTGATTATATAGTTTCATCTATGCATGGCAATGTATATTCAATTTCATACTTTGAATTGGTGTAATCTAAGAAAAAAGTCTGAGTTGAACAAATTATTTGCCCGAATATGAATAAAGATAAGATTTGACTCATTATAGATTTCTTATTGATAATTATGTGATTATGATATATAACTATCGAACAATACAAACATGCATAAACCTTAGTTTATTATTCACATAAGTAAACAATGTTAAAGTAGGCAATTTGTCAATTCAATTTAACAATTTCCATTCATACTACAGACTTTTAATGTCGCGGCATTGAACAACTTTTTTTTTTTTTTTTTGGGTAAGTAAGTTTTATATTCAAAAGAAAATGGTTACAAAGTAACACAATCGGCTGAACCAAAAAGCCCAAAAGGTAAACAAAGCGCAAGCATAAACGCCTTAGCAAGAGAGCATGCAGGCTCAGAAGCAAAAGGAGCACGCAGGCTCAGAAGCAAAAGGCATAGATGCCCGAAAAAGAGCACATAGGCTCAAAAAGCCATAGATGCCCAGAAAAGAGCACGCAGGTATAGAAAAAAAGGTACATATGCCTAGAAACGAGCAAGCAGGCTCAACAAAAGGAAAAAGGCAACTAGAATCTCTGCCCTTTCTTTTCACTCTTCTTACCCTTGGATGTCTATTGATCTGGAGGGCGAGGGGACTGGGACTGGAGCATGGGCCACTCCATGTCAAAGTAGAGGTCCATCATGACGTCTTCAGCAAAGGAAGGGAAACAACCGTTCCAATCACTGGATAAAGCTGTGTCAACATTCATGTTGCAGGGGGCAACATGAACTAAGGCTAACGGCCCTTCTCGGTTGTCCACAGAGGAGTCATTGCTCGAATGATCCCTTGCCGCTCTTTTTAGGGCTTTGGAGGGCAAAAGGTCAAGAGCCTTGATTATCGAATCACCCATTGGGTAAATACTTCGGGTTCGAAGTCGAGGTGATCTCTGTCCAAAGGTTGTTCAAGAGCTTGGTGCTCACGAGAGAGGTCTTTGAGGCCCTAGAAGGGCTCGGATGAGAAACACTCGATTTGGCCTCCTCAGGGGCCTTAGGAGGCTCAGGAGCCGCCTTTGGAGAGTGAAAAACATGGCCAAACTCACAGCATATTGGACATTGCTTTGGCTTTTATTCATACTCGACATCAACTGGGATTGATTCGCTCTCACTCGTGAAAGTAAATCGATGCAAGATAGGCTTGGCGACATCGATCTAAACACACACCTGAGCATAATCAAGCCAGGTGAACTCATAGGTCGATTGGTCGCACAATAACGAGCGACCAATTACATTGGATGCATGGCCCTCATGCATCCATAGAGCAAAAGACAATCTTGACAATCAGATCTAGAATGGGACTTTAGTGACCCATGAAGATCTAGGAGATTTATAAGGTTGCTATTGAAGTAGGATGATGTGTTTTCCCCCAAACATCTAGGGGCCATCTACTAAAACTCAGCGAAGGGCGGCTTCTTCCTTGAAACGGAAGTAGAACGGTTCCCCTTGGATAAGACTTGTCGAAGTCCATAAGTTATCCACACACGTGTGGCAATGAACTTGACGGCATGAAAAGACATTTTGTATTTGGGAAAAAAAAAAACTCTCAAGGCAAAGGTGCCATTGGGCTTGACCCTTCTTGATCAAATCAATCGGAAGCAAGATTTCCGGACTATCCCCTTCCATATTGTGGTAAGTGTAGGGAAGTGTGAACGGGGACTTGGAGTAGGTGACATGTAATTTGTCGCCCATGAAGAATTGGGTTGAAATGGACTATTGTTGGAGGGGGCAATTGATTGGTGTTGGCTTGGGTGGCGATTGGAGGTGGAAGGGTGTGATTTGGTTGGATGGGGCAAGAAAAGAAAGAAACAACTTTAGCAGCAAGTGAAGCGTAGTGGGAAATGGTCGACGGTCATCACAAGACCTTTGATGGAAAATACCAGTATTACACAAAGTTGGATGTTGTTCATGGATTATGGATAGAATACGTGCGTATTCAAATATCCTTCATATATACCTTTGCCAAAAGTATACTTGTTTAACTAAACACAGTATTAATTTATACTCTCTAATCTTGTAAAGGGTATTTCAGTGAAATAATATCTAAGTATTTTGTAATTACTACCAACCAAACACATTAATTATTTATACAGCCCACACGAACCAAACACAATAATAATTTATACATATTAATCTTCAAGGTTATCTATCTCACTAATAATCCTATCTTTTTAGTAATAAAACATTGTCAAAACCAAACACACCCTAAATACAAGGAATGTTTTACTAGGCAAACTAACGTAACGAAAATATATTTTTACCCAAATCTTATCTAGGGTTATATTATTTAGAACCCACTTAATTAGTTGGTGAAACAAATTATTAATGTAAATGAAGATATAAAAATGTATTTACATATTAATATTTAATTAAAAAAAAACACTTTTTTTTTTTAAACCTTGAATGACTACGATGATTTCTATTCTAAAATTTAATCGCACAAATATACTAATTTTATATGTTCAATTTAAAAATATTTTTAAAAAATGATGACAATGCTTTTAGAGAAAATCGTTTTTAGAAGAGATATAGTTTTGGGGGGTTCCAATTTCAGAATGATGCAAATTATCAATCGCAGGAGACTAGGAAAGTCAGACCACCCTTAATAGGCTCTAAATAATATGTTCCTACTCCTAAAGTAATTTGAGTGGCTCAAAAAGTTTCTTCGTAATTTTTTGAAAGGCACTTTGGTGTTTAGAATACCTAATAATTGTTTGTGTTGCAACAGTTTCGTGACGTGTTATGTTTTCTCAAATCAAATCCGACTCATTAGCTTATTGGGTCTAAATCTTAATTCCCGAACCCAAATGTTATTTTATCGTGTTAATCAAACCCAACCCAATAAAGTTTTGCTAATATTTTCTATAAATTTTTATAATTGAACAATGAAATATAATTCGATTGAACTCTTCCAAAAAAATTTATAAATGTATAATAATTTATATATCTAAACACATAAATATTGAAATGTATATAAACTTCATAATCATATACTCACACACATTGTTATTAACCTTTTTTTTTTTTTTTTTTTTACAAACCTAATAATATGAAGAAAAAAAAAATGCAATATTAAGTCTCATTCTCAAATTTCAATGCAATGTATAAAATATAATTTATTTTTCCGCTCAAGTTTCATCTTTGAACTATGTACAAATATTAATAAAGCATAACACTTTCACATCTTACCGTTAATTTATAAATTCATAAGTAAAAATTTAAAAGCAATATTATTCATATTAATTGAATTTGAAAATGATGACTATGAGATAGAAAATGAAACTTTTTGTGACTTTGAATAACAATAGAAATTAGGAGGAACATTAGAGATTTTAGCTTAAAATTTTAGAAAATAAAATAAATAATCAAAATATGATATCTTATTTACTTTACTTTTTAAAATCTATAATTAATAAATTCAAAGTTGAACTAGTCAAACACTTTTTTAAGACAAAACCCTAATACAACCCAGTTATGAAACGAGTTACTAACATGTTGACTTATTAATGACCCTAACCATTAAAGCTAAAACCAAACCGGCTTTTGACGAATGTGTTCGTGTTGTCGGGTCATGACCATTTTCGTCAGGCCTTGTTCAAATGTCTAGACAAATTTGGGAAAAAAACCTTCGGAACTTTTTGGGTACTTTGATGCGTAACTTTTTAATTTTTTTCTAGAGTAGATTCAAAACACTGAATTCAAAAAAGGAATTTCTCAACAGAAGGATACAGTAACTCCTATATATAATTAAAACTACTGGTAAAATAGGTAGAATTCATAAATGTGTAAAACTAGTGTAAATTAATAAACTCAATTAAAATTTGACACAATTTTTATAATGAATGAACCAATCCATCCAAATTCTTCTAATAATGAAACATTTAAGTAACAATCTAACCAAACATTTATCTCCCAATTGTTAGTTTTAATATTAGGTATAAAGGTAACATTATCACTCTTACATTAGCCCTTAGATTAAGGTTCAAGTGTTTCCTTGAGACCATAATGTTATAATTCCAACCTAAATCAATCTAATCAACAACCAAAATCTAAACACACAATCAATCACAAAGATAACAAACCACAACAGCAAGAATTTACCGTAGTTCAACTATCCTTTAAGGGATAGCCTACATCCAAGTTGAGCTCTACAATTAAGAGGCTTTCTACACTAATTGATCATTTGTTCAGTTTACACATACGACACTCAACTCATTTCTACAGATCTCATAACACTCTTACCACTCTCTTGATACACAGTTGTAGACTAATCACTAGGAGGAAATACTCGACCTGGTACTCCTAACCCGAGAGTAAACAAAACCCTCAATATGTGATCACTTGATCACAACCTAGAATACAGCAATCAAGAATTACAGATGAAAGAACAACGAAGAACCCTAACAGAGAAAATCACACAAAATGAGAGAGAGAGAAATTATATTGCTTGATTGAGGTGCCACGTGAGAGAGGGATGCTTTTATATGGCTGGGTAGGTGTCACATTGAGAGTCGTTGGATCTCTCTCCTTGAATCAATGGTCACTAAATGTGCAACCAAAACGGTAGCATATTGGCAGATCCATATGACACCGTTTCTGACTTCACCTTTAACAATATCCACCTTGAAGTCAGTCTTCGACAGTAACACATTAGCCCCTCTAGTGCAGAGAACCATCCTACGATTGTTTCTCAGCTCTATCAACCCCTTCATCTAATATGCAGTAGATTCAAGCAGATCTTGAATTTTGCTACAGTAACTACTTTGTCCCCATCTCTGTAGGGTTGTCTTTGGTTGAAACCTTCCTCAATTCTATCATGCCCTTTGCATTTAAATCTTTGACAAAGTGGAACTCAACATCAACATGTTTGGTTCTCCCGTGGTATACCGGATTTTTGCTCAGATGTATGGCACTCTGACTGTCTGAATAGATAACTGCCATACTGTCCATTAGCCTGCTTCTTTCAAAATCCCTTGCAGCCATAAAGCTTCCTTGAATTACATCGGTCACAACTACATATTCTGCCTCCGTGGTTGACAAGGCTACCAATGGTTGCAGTTGTGACTTCTAACTGACACAGTTACCTCCCAAGGTAAAACAGTAGCAAGTTGTTGATTTCCTTGTGTCTCTATCCCCTACAAAATCAGAATCTACAAAGCCAACAAGATCAAGTGTAGAGTTTCTTTTACAATAGTTTAATCCCACATGCAAAAAACCATTAATATATCTAAGCAGCCATTTCATTGCAATCCAATGTTCTATGCCAGGTTTAGCTATAAACTGACTGAGTAATGAAATAGCAGAAGAAATATCTGGTCTTATGCTTATCATAGCATACATTATGGACCTTATTTTGTCAGAGTAAGACACATTTTCCATTTTAATTAACTCAGTGTCAGATTTGGAGCATTGTATCTTACTAAGGGTGAAGTGATTTGCTAGTGGTAGGTTTACTGGTTTAGAATTTGAATTCCAAATTTCATGGCTAGTTTTTGTAGGTAAGAGTGATGCGTGTTTCCTACAACATGCAATATGTAGCAAGTACACTAATCGCACAAGTAATATAATGATGAGTAGAGTATCGTTCCCACGAAGATTGTAAGCAAAGCACTGAGTTTCCTAATGTTTTTTAGTTGAAGCAATCGAATTCTTTGGATTGGTGGGAGCAAATTCTAATTAAAAACAACAAAATGAAATTTAAACTAAGATTAAAACTTAATTAAGAAAGCAATATGACAACACGGAATATCAATTCAAGTAAAACGGGTAGGGTTTTGACTTCGTTTGGATTTTTATGGGTTAAACCTAAAATTACACTACACTCACATTGATACGCAATGGTTGTAAATCGAACTCACTAAAATGTTAGACATACCCTCTCGGGCAATGCCTTCCTATTCTTCCTTATTAACCTTCCGCACCCAACAAAATGAAGATTAATAAATCCAAACTCATTAATCCTATAATGATTTCATTAATTCTTGAATCTATCTCTAGCATCCAATACTATAATGGTGATTACCCAAGAAGCCTAACATGATTCATTTCTCAATCTCACCATGTTCATCACATACAACATTAAAAATCAGAGTAACACACAACCAAAGCATATTCATATGAAAATAACACAATCAAACCCTTAACCCATTTAAAATCCAAACTACCATCAAAACCCTAACCCAAAAGAGATTAGTTCATAACTAAATCAATAACACAAAAACGAAAATAGGAAATAAACATGTTCAACATAATGAAAATGAGAATAAAGATTAGAAATCTCCCCAAAAGATGAATCCTCTAGTTGGAAATCGAATCTTCTTCCTTTTACAACCTAAATCTCTCAAAGTTCTTAGAAAAATGCAAAAGTGGCTAAACCTAAACAAAAACGAAGACCCTGGGCAAAAAGACCAAGTTTTTCTTTTATACTTTGTCCAAATAACCCAGCCAAACACGCACAGCATGAAACTGTGCGTTTGACAAAACTGAAATAAGTGACTGTCGCCGCGGCGAAGAATGAAGCAGACAAACTCGTCCCTGGCTTACTTCGCCACGGCGAAGACATTTCCTTCGCCGGGGCGAAGCTTCTTGAAGAGTTCTGAAATTATAGAACTGCCACTCTGCTTGCTTCTTCGTTTGATTCTTCGATTCTCGGTGCTCTTCCTTGGAAACAAGCTTCATCGTGCTTTATCCTGCTCCGGAACTCTCCTATCTTCTAAGATCCGCTAATTTCTGAGTCAAAAATATCCAATTTTGTTCTTATTTGCTCAAAATGTCCATTTTAACCTGAAAGAAAAAAAAGTAAAGAATTAAGTAACAATTCAGGTCAAAATGCACTAGAAAGTATCTGAAATCCGACAAAAAGGTAATATGAAAAGTGTATAATTCACGGATTATCAAAGAGCACTACTGGATTCTTAATTCATGGGTTTTCCTATTTCTTTCAATAATCATTCATAGAATCTTCCTAGCACACCCTAAATCTTTCATAGCAAATTCTGAATTCAGTTTAGATTTTAACTCAGTTATCTTTGATGTAGATTTGCTTATTAAAAGCATATCATCTACATATAGCAACAAATATATAGGCATTTTATCAGTAGAGGCAAAGTAAAAACAATTATCGTATTTGCTCCTAGAGAACCCAATAGTCAACACAAAGGAGTCAAACCTCTTATACCACTGCCTAGGTGATTGTTTAAGGCCATACAATGACTTATGCAGCATACAAACATGATTAGACAGTTGTTTATCCATGAAACTAGTGGGCTATCTCATGAATATTTTTTCTTCTAGCTCACCATGTAAGAATGCAGTTTTTACATCTAGTTGTTTTAATTCTATGTCTTGGTGAGCTACTATGGATAAAATTATCCTAATGGTTTTAAACTTAACAATGGGTGAAAAAATCTCATTGAAATCTACCCCTTCCCTTTGTGTATAACTCTTAGCAACTAGGCGAGCCTTGTATCTTAAGGGTTCAGTGGGAGTCATACCTTCTTTCAATTTGAAGAGTCATATGCACTCTACTAATTTGTGATCTTTGGGTTTGGGGACCAAAGACCACCTGCCATTAACCTTTAAGGATTCCATTTCTTCATTCATTGCTACCAGCCACTTCTCTTTCACCTTGGACCTCATTGCCTCATCATAAGTCTCTGGTTTTGTCCTTTGTATTTCTGTACTAGCAAAAAGAGTAGTGTAAATTAAATATGCATAAGAGTGCCTAGTGGGTGGCCTTACCTCTCTCCTGTTCCTATCCTTTGTCAACTGATATTAGGACAGGTCCTCTAGTTAGGGTTCTTCAGCTTCCCATTCTTCTTCTTCAACTACTTGATCAGGTTGGAAAGGTTGTGCAGGATGAGTAATAGCTTGATCAGGTTCTTCATCCGAGTGGGGCAGATCAGGGTACTACCCTGATGGCTCCCCTTCAATTTGTGTAATCTTTGGTTGAGTGGAATGTTGGTTAATCTTGCTTATTGTACCTGCATCAGTATTAGTGGATTTGTAAGGAAATATCATTTCATTAAACATCACATCCCTACTCACAATTACCTTTACCCCTATGGATACTCTATCCCACAACCTATAGCCCTTTGTCCCCTCTTGGTAACCTAGGAAGACACACCTAATTGATCTAGGTTCCAATTTCCCTTCAACTGTGTGTGCATAGGATGCACACCCAAAAATTGTTAAGTGATCCCAGTTTGGCTACCTTCCTGACCATTTCTCCTCAGGACACATGAACTCTATGACACTAGATAGGCTTCTATTTACTAAATAAGCTGCTGTGGTCAAAGCTTCTCCTAAAATGTATTTTTGTAAGCCTAATGTGAACAGTAAACACCTCACCTTCTCTAGTAAAGTTCTATTCATCCTCTCAGCAACCTTATTTTGCTGAGGGGTTTTTCTTACAGTTCTATGCCACAGAATATCCTGATCAGTGCATAATGTATCAAATTCAGTATTACAGAATTCCAAGCCATTGTCAGTCCTAAGGGCTTTGACCTTTCTATTTGTTTGGTTCTCTACTAACAATTTCTAGCTCTTGAACTTAGCTAGAGCCTCATCCTTGGTTCTAAGTAGGTAAACCCAACCATCCTGCTATAATCATCTACAATTGAGAGAAAAATAGCTATTTTCCCATGTGATTTGACCTTTTCAGGTCCCCACAAGTCAGAGTGTAGGTATTCTAAGCAATTTGTTGCTAGGTGAGTTTCTTCGGTGAAACTCACCCTATGTTGTTTACCTAGAACATAGTTTTCACAAAAGTCAAGGCTCGTTATGTTATCTTTACCAAACAACCCATGTTGCCAAATAATGTTCATTCCCTTTTGGCTTATGTGGCCCATCCTTAAATGCCACTTTTCAGTTACATTTGGTTTTCAAGAGACAAGTGCAGTATTAGGATTCTCAGTGTAGTGTTGTCCATTCAGTATATACAGGTCATTCCTCTTTATACCCATTAAAACTATACTGTTATTTCTATAAACATTCAAACAGCCATTTTTAGGCCTATAATAGTAGCCAGATTCACCTAGGGTACCTAGAGAGATGAGATTTCGTTTGAGTTCAGGGATATATCTAACCCTAATTAGCATTACCAACCTACTATCATTCAATTTTAGGGTTATATTGCTCACCCCCTAAACTCTAAATGCATTATTATTCCTCATGTATATTGTTTCATGCTCATCAGTTTCAAAATTTTGTAACCAATCCCTACTAGGACTCATATGAAATGAACATCCTGGGTCTAGAACCCACTCATGAACCTAATTAGTCTTAGATATAGTGAGAACTTCAGTTTCATTTATGATGCCACTATTAGAAGCTAGGTTACTTTCAGTGTTTACTTGCTTCTATTCTCTAATCCAGTCATAACAGTTCTTCTTTAAGTGTCCTGGTTTATTACAATGAAATCACTTCTTAGTTTCAGACTTGTTCTTATTAAAACCCTTTCCTTTCTTTCTATTCTTAGCATTAGTAACTTTCTGAGCACTACTTCCTAACTGGCCTAAATTTGATCTACCTTTCACAAACAAATTACTCCTATTATGTTTTTGAACCTTCAGTTCCAACTCCCTAGCATTTAAGCCAGCAATGAGTAAATCAAGGCTGGGAACAGTTCCACTATATTGCAGAGCATTCTTAACTACCTGGTAATCTTCAGTTAGGGAATTAAGCAAAATAATGGTTAGACTAGTATCCTCTAATTCTTGGTCAGTCCCTTTCAATATTATGGTCATTTTTAAAAATTCATCTTGGTTAACCCCTATTGACTTAGGACTTTCAATTTTATATACAAATAAGGCACCTATTAAGAAAGCTAAGTTTGGAGCAGACTATAAAGCATAGAGAGATTCGAGTTTACCCCAAAACATCAATGGTGTGTTCATACCATTGACCTTTCTAAGGATGTTGTATGACAGGTTCATCACAATAAGGTTGTGAGCTTCCTCGTCAACCTCTGCCTTCTTCCTCAACTTCTCTTTCGGCCACTTCATTGCATCCTTCTCTAGTGCAATAGCGACCTTATTATGTGAGAGCAGCCCCTTCATTTTCTTCTTCCAGCTATTAAAATCCATTTTCCCATCATATTCGGTAATCTCCATGCATGTAGTAGTCATGTAGAGATTTTGTTCGGTGCTGGTTTCAAAAGATTTCAAGAAACCCTAGTGTTCTACGCAAGATTGTTTGATATTCTAATAATTGACTACTCGACTAGGAACCTTAACTTATCTAGAGTATCAAAATCGTAACAGATCAAGAAAGCCCCAAATTTGACAAACCCTAAAAAATTCAAGAACCACTCTGATTGTTAATCCTTAGGGATTGAAACACCCTAGATTGTTAGAAAACGGTGGATCAAGAACTCTTTCACAATCGCTAAACTTCAGACTAAAGAAATCTTTCTAGATCGAGAAACCCTTGACCTCCAAGATTCGAAAAGAATCAACTACTCAACTTTGATACCACTGCTATAATTCTAGCCTAAATCAATCTAATCAACAACCACAATCTAAACACACTATCAATTACAAAGATAACAAACCACAACAACAAGAATTTACCATGGTTAAACTATGCTTTAAGGGATAGCCTACATCCATGTTGAGCTTCACAATTGAGGGGCTCTCAGCACTAATTGATCCTTTGTTTAGTTTACACATACAACACTTAACTCTTCTCTACAGATCTCACAACACTCTCACCACTCTCTTGATACACAACTGTAGACTAATCACTAGAAAATACTCAACCTGACACTCCTAACCAGAGAGTAAACAAAACCCCTAATATGCGATCACTTGATCACAACCCAGAATATAGCAATCAAGAATTACAGACACAAGAATAACGAAGAATCCTAACAAAGCAAATCACACAAAATAAGAGAGAGAAATACTATTGCTTGATTGAGGTGGCACGTGAGAGAGTGATGCTTTTATATGGCTGGGCATGTGTCACATTGAGAGTCATTGGATCTATCTTCTTGAATCAATGGTCATTAGGTGCAAGCAAAACGATAGCATATTGGCAGATCCATCATTTCTGACTTCACCTTTAACATCTAATTTAAGGTTTGTCATACGAATATAATGTACTTAGTATAACACTTAAAATATACACTCATATATATAGTCTTTTGTTATGCCAATTCGCGAGCAATTAACAACCTAATCACTCAACACAATAACAGATTAACACACACAAAAGATCAAACACAAGAACAACCAATTTTACCGTGGTTCACTTATTCAAATATTGAATAAGCTACATCCATGTTGAGCTCCAGGAATTTAGGGCTCACTGCACTAGGAATCAAGAGTTCTTTACATATTACAACAATACCCAAAGAATCGCAAAACACTCAATCTTTAACAATCACTCAAACCCTTAATCTCTAGAGAAACCTGAACCAGCCTGTCTAATCCTGAAGGAAACACTACCCTCACCTTACAATTATACAAATTGTATCTTAGATTATACAGATTTGAGACAAGATTAAAGAAACCCTAACCGAGCACAAAGAACCCTAATCGCATGAAAGAGGAGAGCTTCTAGATCTGAAAAAAAGCTCGCTTATGTAGGTTGACTTGCTGGGATGAATTTTGGCCATTAGATTGTTGATTGCTTCAATGGTCAGGATCATCTCATATGAGTATTGAAACGGCAACGTATGGATAAGTGTTGAGTGCAAAACATCAGCGTTTTAGGCTTCACTTTAACATTTCTCCACCTTGAAGCTCAAAACCTTACAACTCCAGATTTCCTTAGTGCAATAGGCCATCCTAAACTCCCTTCACAGCTCAGTTGCCACCTTACTTCACAAACAGCAGGTTCAAGCAATGCTTGAACTTGGCAACAGTAACAATCTTGGTACCCATATCAGCGGGATTATCTTCAGTTGGAACTTTCTTCAAGTTAATCAGCCCTTGGGCAATTAAATCTCTAACAAAGTGAAATCTTACATCCATATGTTTGGTCCTATCATGATAGACATGATTCTTGTTCAGGTGAATGGCGCTTTGGCTGTCTGAATAAATGGTTGCTACTTCATTAATCTAATCTACTTTGGACATGATTCCTTAGAACAATAGTGCTTTTTTAAACACATCTACCATAACCACATAGTTTGCCTTAGTTGAGGAGAGTGCCACAATAGGCTGAAGTTGGGATTTCAGCTCACACAGCTCCCTCCCAATGTGAAGAAATAGGAAGTGGTTAACTTCTTTGTGTCTCTATCACTTGCAAAGTCAAAGTGTACAAAACCCACAAGATTAAGTGAATTACATCTCTTACAATATTCCAAACCAATATGTAAAGTGCCATTAATATACCTTAGGAGCCATTTAAGTACAAACCAGTGTTCTGACCCAAGATTGGACATGAAACAACTCAGTAAAGACATGGCAAAAAAGAGGTCTAGCTTGGTGCTAATCATGGCATACATAACTGACCCTATTACATTTGCATAAGGCACCTTTTCCATATTTATTAACTCAAAATCAGTTCTAGGCATTGGGATTTACTAAGTATAAAATGGCTACCTAAAGGCATGGACACTACCTTAGATTCAGCCATGCCAAACTTTGAAACCAGTTTTTGCAAGTAGGAACTCTGAGTTAGTTTCAGTTAATGGCATTTTCTATTCTTATGTATTACCAGTCCAAGTATCTTTTTAGCACATCGTAAGTCTTTCATGTCAAACTTAGACTTAAGTTTACCCTTTAATTCATCTATTCTATACTTAGATTTGCTAACCAAGAGCATGTCACCCACATATAAGAGTAAATACAAAGGCATGTCATTATCCAAGGCAAAATAAAAGCAACTATCATATTTACTCCTATTAAAACCAATGCTCAAAATGAATGCATCAAACCTTTTGTACCATTGCCTAGGGGACTGTTTCAATCCATATAATGACTTATATAGCAAACACACATGGTTGGAAGGCTTTTATCAACAAATCCAATAGGTTGTCTCATGTATATCTTCTCTTCTAATTTACCATGGAGAAAGGTGATCTTAACATCTAGTTGCTCTAGTTCTAGGTCATAATGTGCAACTACAAACAACATGAGCCTAATTATTTTATACTTAACTACTGGTGAGAATATTTCATTAAAGTCTATGCCTTCTCTTTGTGTGTAGCCTTTAGCTACAAGTCTAGCCTTATACCTAAGAGGATCAGAAAGGTTTATATCTTCTTTTACCTTAAATAGCCATCGACATTCAACCAATTTTTGATCTTTTAGAGTTAGGACCAGGGACCAAGTTTTGTTGACTTTCAGTGACTGCATTTCTTCCTCCATTGTAACCTGTCACTTATCCTTGTCCTTTGATTTGATTGCTTCCTCATAGCTATCAGGTTCAATCCTCAGCACTTCAGCTCTAGCCACTACTATAGTATAAATCAGATCTACATAGGAATATTTGGCTGGTGGTCTGATTTCCCTATGGGTTTTATCTCTGGTTAGCTGATATTGTGCTAGAGGTTTTTCTTGGGTTGGTTAAGGGTTCTCAGTTGGTTCTTCTTGGGTTGGTTCAGGGTTCTCAACTGGTTCATCTTCATGATCATGATCTAAGGTTGCCACTTCAATTTCTACATTTGGATCTTCTTCTTTAGGTTGAGCACTTGAGGGCTCCACCTCAATTTGTCCCAACAATTTGTTCTTGGCATATAGAGTCAAAGCTAGAAGTACTTGCATCAGGGTTAGAAGTTTTGCAAGGAAACATATTTTCATTAAAAATGGCATCCCTACTGATGATTATTTTAACCCCTGGTACATTTCTTTCCTATAATCTGTACCCTTTAGTCTCTTCCTAATATCCAAGGAATACACATTTTAGTGACCTAGGTTCAAGCTTACCTTTATTTGTGTGTGCATATACTGCACACCTAAGACCCTAAGGTGGCTCAAGTTAGGTTTTCTTTTAGACCATCTCTCCTCAGGGCATATGAAATCTATTGTACTAGAGGGGCTCTTATTGACTAAGTAGGCTATTGTGTTGAGGGATTCTCCCCAAAAGGTCTTTGGTAATCCTGATATAAATAGTAGGCATCTAACCTTCTCCAACAAGGTTCCATTTATTTTTCAGCTACCCCATTTTGCTTAAGAGTTTTCCTAACTGTTCTATGTTTCAATATGTCCTGATCACTATAGTAACTATCAAACTCTGAATTGTAGAACTCTAGCCCATTATCCATCCTAAAAGCTTTAACCTTTTTATCCACCTAATTCTCTACAAGTGTTTTCCAGCTCTTAAACCTATCCAAAGCCTCATCCTTAGTCCTAAGTAAGAATACATGGACTTTCCTACTATAATCATTAACTATAGACAAAAAATAACTACTGCCCCCATGAGATTTTACCCTTTCAAGTCCTTAAAGATCAGCATGCAAGTATTCTAAGCAATTAGTGGCCAGGTGTGTTCCCTTATGAAAACTTAACCTATGCTGCTTCCCCATTATACAAGTTTCACATAATTATAGATCAATGATGGTATCCCTACTAAACATTCCTTGTTTACTTAGAGTATCTAAGCCTTTCTGACTCATATGGCCTAACCGTAAGTGTCATTTCTTAGTAACAGTGACATTTGTAGTAAGTAGTGTAGTATTTAAGCAATCAAAACAGTGATTCCCACACAAGATGTACAACCCATTCCTTTTTACCCCAATAAGAACTATGTTGTTCACCTTATAAACACTTAAGCACCCATTTTCAGCCTTATAACAACACCCAGACTCATCTAGGTTTCCTAGTGAGATCAGATTCCTCTTAAGTTCAGGAATATATCTAACCTTAGTTAGTTTAACCAATTTCCCATTATCCAGCCTTAAGGTTATGCTACCAACCCTCTGAACCTTACAAGCATTGTTATTACCCATAAACACTGTGTCAAGGTTACTAGGTTCAAAATCTTGGAACCAATTCTTGTTCGGACTCATGTGGAATGAGCAACCAGAATCTAGTACCTATTCCTCTATAATATCAGACTTAGACACTGTTAGGACCTCTGATTCTTCAATACTGTGTTTGGTGGAAGTTAAATTACTCTCAGTGTTAGCATGTATCTATTTTTTAATCCACTCAAAATAGTTTTTCTTTAAATGGCATGTTTTATTATCGTAAAAACATTTCCTGGTTTCCCTATTAGATTTGTGTGTGTTTTTATCCTTCTTTTTGTTCCTAAGGCCACTGACATGATGAGAATTACTACCCATCTGACTTGTTTCTCCCTTAACCTTAATAAACAGATTATTATCACTTCTCTTTTAAACCCTAAGTTCTAACTCCCTAGCTTTTAACCGAAAAATTATTAATTCTACACTAGGTACAGTACCCGTGTATTGCAAAGCATTCTTTACCAATTGATACTCCTCAGTTAATAAATTCAAAAGAATCATGGTAAGGCTGGAATCACTGAACTCTTGATCAATACCCTTAAAGACTAGGGTCATTTTCAAGAACTCATCAAAGTTTTCCTCAATAGTCCTATTACTATCCATTTTATAAGAAAAAAGAACCCTTCAAATATGCAAGCTTGGGTGCAAATTGTAAAGAGTAGAAATATTCAAGCTTACCCCAGAGGCCGATTGGTGTTTCAAACCCATTGACTTTTCGCAGCATGCTATCAGAGAGATTCATAATAATCAAATTGTAGGCGTTCTCATCCACCTCAACGTTCTTCTTCAGTTTCTCCTCTGACCACTTGGTGGCATCTTTTTCCAGTGCGATAGCCACTTTGTTGTGAGACAACAAAGCCTTCATCTTCTTTTTCCAACTGCCAGAATTGATCTTCCCATCATACTGGGTGATCTAAACTCTAGTTGTAATCATGGTTGGACCATGGTGTTTGTGTTTGGTGATTACTCAACAAAACCCTAGAAATCAAGATTGATTTATGATTTTTCAAGAAATGGATGACATGAATTGAGGGAATTTCTAACCCTAGACTCCACTGAGACTATTAATCAAGAAATCCCCAATTTTTGACAAACCCTAGATTTCAAAATCAAGAAACCCTAGAGATAGACAAACCTAACCAAGCTCTGATACCACTGTTACGCCAATTCACGAACAATTAACAATCTAATCATGCAACACAATAAAAAATTAACACACACACAAGAACAACCAATTTTACCGTGGTTCACTTATTCAAATACTGAATAAGCTACATCTACGTTGAGCTCTAGGAATTTGGGGCTCATTGCACTAAGAATCAAGAGTTCTTTATAGATTACAACAGTACCCAAAGAATCGCATAACACTCAATCTTGAACAATCACTCAAACCCTTAATCTCTAGAGAAACATGAACCAGCCTCTCTAATCCTGAAGGAAACACTACCGTCACCTTACAATTACACAAATTTTAACTCAGATTATATAGATTTGAGACAAGATTGAAGAAACCCTAATCACACGAAAGAGGAGAGCTTCTAGATCTGAAGAAAAGCTCGCTTATGTAGGTTGACTTACTGAGATGAATTTTGGCCGTTAGATTGTTGATTGCTTCAATGGTCAAGATCATCTCATATGAGTCTTGAAACGGCAGCATATGGATAAGTATTGAGTGCAAAACGTCAGCGTTTTGGGCTTCACTTTAACATCTTTGAAGTTGTCTTAAAGTTTGTAACAACAAAAATTACTATGAAAACATCTTCCAACAAGGTTAACCTAATAATTTCCTTAGTCAAGTAATTACAATGTTTACCTTCTTTAACACCAATCATTTGACAATTGGGAGAATTTTGTTTGTATTGCTAAATCGTTAGCAAATGTAAAATAATATATCTAGTAAATGAGACCTACATTTTTAAACTTTTTTGTTAATCAAGAATTCTAATGTTTGAAGATCTAATGTTGGGCAATTTTACATAAAAGAAAACACAATTCAACAAAACACCTCCCTCTTATCCATTAAACGTTAATTATGATGAAAGTGAATTTGAGTGTTTTTACCTAGCAAGAATTATAAAATCTTTTAATAAGAGGATGAACGAAAGCGTTGATATCATTGATAGAATTTTTGTAGATTATATACACAACAAACATATTGATTTACAACCAAAAAAAAAAAAAAAAATTAGGTGTTATTCTTGTGTGAGTTATCTTAGTGAATAAAAGAAAGTTGACTTTCCTTGTTCGTTTTCAGAATCATTAATTGTAGATTTGCTTGGAATATAAGAATGATCATCCTTGATATTTTCCTACACAGTTTCCTTAATATGCCCTTTCAAGTTGTTCTGGGAACTTGGATCAACACCCAGCTTTGTGCGAAAAATAACAAAAATAATTCCTAGCCAAAGACTTGGTGAAGATATGTACAAGTTGATAGACAGGGTAGAATACCCGAGTAATTATTATTTTTTTCTCGAACAAAATGGTCATCAAGTTCAATATGTTTGGACCTAGCTTGGAACATTTGATTAACAGACATATATTAGGCACTAATGTTGTCACAATACAATATCTGAGGAGGTTTGAGCAAGGGAACACCAATATCACATATAAAAAAAAAAAAAAAAAAGCCAACCAAGTTAATTTAGCGATTGCAAAGGCCATTGAGCAATATTCTGCTTCAATGTTCGATCTATATACCATTGGTTGCTTCTTGGAGAACCCAAAGATTCAATTTACACCAAGAAACACACAAAACCCCGTTGTACTTCTTCTAGTTGTAGGACAATTGAGCCAATCCATATCTAAAGCTATAGAGTGAATAAGACTTCTAAAAAGCTAGCATAATTCATATTAATGTTTTTTGCATTTTATACTCTTTGAGATTCGTTTAACATCCTTCACATGAATAAACATAGGCTTTCTAAACAACTGACATACTCGATTAACCACTTGAATAATGTCAGATGATGTGAACGTGTAAGGTATTGCAATATACCCACAATACTTCTAAAGTTTGTGGCATCAATTAAAGTGGTATCTAAAAAGGATGGTTGTTCTTTAAGAACTTAGGGTGTGGTAATGGAGTTTCCTTCTAACATCTTGGTCCATTTGAGAAAATCACACACATATTTTTGCTAACAAAAAACAAGCCTCTATCAAAATGTTTAAGTTCTATGCCAAAGAAATAATGCATTGGACCCAAATCCTTGATAGCAAATTCACCGCTAAGGTGGCCAAGAAGAACTGAGATGAAATAATCATTGTTTCCAACTGTTAAAGTAGGTGCCTTAGAGCCAATCCTATTTTGTAAATTGACTCTTTGTAATCATATTTCATTATCGGTAAAGGCATCTATCTATATCATGTGATCTGATTATATTCGTATAAGAAAATGATATATGTCCTTAGGATGGTAGAACCGTGACGAAGGTATCGAGTGTTTGAAATCTCAATAGTGAGAACCCTATGAGCACATATGGTGGCCATTCTAGAAACATCCATAGCCCCAGTATTATCTTGACCTAGGTCACAGATAATACACTAAGACTATCATAGTGTTGGACGACCCTGTCGAAAGGTAGTGACAGATCTCACTTGTCAAGGTTGTTTGGTGACAACCTGGTGCAACACATAGGTGTTTGCTATAAGTAAGTCACCAGACTGGCCCACCAGAGGATTCCACATAGATGATTACCCTAGTGTCTATGGAACAAATCCTCCAATGAATAGTAGTGCATATGATCCTTAGACTTGAGATCACCGAAGCACCTTGTGCACCGATTGTTGTAGTTTGACACTAGCCCAACGTAGTTCTATTCAGGACTATCGGAACGGTAGTGGTTGGTTGCATTGAAAAGTGCATCGAGACTATGGTGGATCGACAGAGGATTCATCACTCTCTAGTACGGGAGAAATTATCTCACTGAGTAATTTGATAGATGGCAATAACATTAAATTTGTGGCCATAGTGAGATTGAGTCGTAGCTCAGTTCAATCTATTATGGTTGTTGGTCCAATAACCAAATATTGAGATATCAAGGATATCCGAGGTTGACACAACTTCTATGCCTCGGCGTTGATGAGATAATAGATGATGAAAGGATTGGATTGCACAGTAGCCATATCGTTGATAGGTAGCAGTTTCACTGAATTCGAATCTATCGGGTGGCTATGATGCCTAGCTAGAGGGCAATCTTGGTCTGTGTCTAGTGAGACGATTGATTGATTGTCAATCGCGATACGATTCACTGCTGATATGATGAGGAGCCTTCGGGTCACACACATAGAAGATGGATTAAGAATAAAATTCACAAGAAGGGTATTTTCATCATTTATGATGAAATGGTATTTTCGTCATTTATGATGAAAAAGCATTTTGGTAATCTCACAATGTAATTAAATTTACTAAGGTTGTTGCCTAAATTTAATTTCATGTGGAAATTAAATTAGTAAGATTATATATATATATACAATGGATATTATCCAGTATTAATATTTATTATTAATATTGATAATGTGAATTCAAATTTGGTTTTTTAAATTTGAATTGAAAAATGTCATGTTTAGTTGCAAGGGTAATATATTCCAATATCCAATTGAAATAGATGGCTATTCCAATTTGGAATAGGGTTTTAGTGTGCCCTATTTAAGTGCAACTAAAATTAATTCATTAAGTTGAATGAAATAATATATTGCAATAATTAAAAGAAACCCTTGCCTCCTCTCTAACTCTCCAAATGTGAGCCTCCATTGGTGAGAGAATAAAAATTTTCTCTCAAAGAAAAATTTTGCATTTTTTTATTCTTTTAGTTGAGTGAATTACCTAGCCTAATAATTCCTCAAAGACGTTTGTCCCGTCTTCGTGTGGATATCGAGAGTTCATTCCTAACTTAGAGAGTGAGCGAATCACACCAATAGAAGGAGCCTCCAAATGTTGGTATGACATTTAATTTGATTTAAATATTTTTCTTAGTATAAAAATGATATGGATCTGTAATTGGATCATTGGTTTGATGGTTCTTGTGATCAAATTTTTTTTATATTTTTGCTACATAAACAATCCAAAAACCAACAACAACAATCATCGGCATTAATTAAGATGATAGTGATGACATCATGACTAGTGTAATAAACAAAAAGAGGGCAATCAACATTGCTATAATGAAACCCGAGTTGGAGGAGAAATTGAGAAAATGTACTCTTTGCAAAGATAGTCATAAACAAACCATACTCAATCAATCTCAATAAATTATTTTTAATCATGTTGAAAATCTTAATTATGTAAGACCACAAACAACTTATAAAAAATTTTAAGCCGTATGTGGGTCTTGCTGGCTTAGAGTAAATTTATTCTTTTATGTCAATCTTTATAAGAAGAGTATGAGCAACTTAGCAAATAATAATAATAATAATAATAAAATATTCAGCATTGCAATCTTCCCCTTCACTAGTAAGTTCACTTTTTTCTCAAATAGAAAACTCTGAAAGCAATTAGCAATATTCGAGTCAACCACACTTAACTTCCTTTTTTCTTTGGTTTGAGACTTTATTAGTTAATCAAAGTAACTCATTAACGAAGGTAAAGTATAAAGAAACTGATGAATTTCTTTCTCTCTTTGAATTTAAGTTTTAACAAGCATTGAAGATACCACGGTAGGAACAAAAATGCATGATTTTCCGAAACTATCACCAAACACACAACTAAAACCATGGCAGAGTCCATTGATCTGTATGCAGTGGCGGACCCAGGATTTTTGTCCAGGGGATCTCTGCGGCTCCGTCATTTTTTGTCAAACAACTAGTAAAAACTTAAAAAAAAATGAAATAATGCAATAACATAATACTTTCTTACTTGAATAAATTTATGAGAAGCAAAACCTTGAGCAAATGTGTTGAAAATAACATTCAATTCATAAGAAAACATAAGAAAATTTTTAAGTGGAAAAACCTCTTCAATGTGAAGAGAGCAAAAAACCATGGGAATCTAACGACCCACTTAAATCCAATATAATTGAAAGAGTTTACAATAACCACAGTCCACCAAAAATATTCCATACAAATTTCTTATTTCTCCTCTATTTTTTTTTTTTTTTTTTTGGCTTCCAAAGATTATAATATAAATTTTTATGACTTTGATTAGACCTAGCCTAAGCTAAAATCGACCAAAACTTAAATCAAGTCAATGTTACATTGACTTTTAATAAGAATTAATGAAAAAAAGTGGGAATTTCTCAGTATAAACATAGATAGTAACTCAAATTTCTTTAATAATTTTGAGCAACTAAATGGTGACGTTTGAAATATAGGAAAGTGGAAGGTGAAGGGTGAAGAATAACGTCCAGTAAAATATAGTTAATGTTTAATTTGGGAAAGCATGAACATTCTTAGACACAAAACCCAAAACAAACTCACAAGATCCATGTCTTTTTCCATCAAATTAGAATCAAAAACCTCCAAAACACAAGCATGATTCAACCCTAAAATAAACCAAATTGAAATTAGTAATACACATACCTAAAACTGATAAAACAAAAAACGAAGATAATTGTGGCACTGTGAGTAGTGAAAACTTCAACAATTTCAGTCTTCAAAAGGTTTAAGAGCGAATAACATGAGAAAGAAAAAGAGAGTATGAGAGAGTAAAGAATTTTAGGGATAAAATCATAAAAAAGCCGTGGAGAAAAGTGGAGAGAGTTTTAAACTTTAAATATGATGTGGACCTGAAATATATATAGCAAATTTTTTGTGGGCCTGAATACATGTATAATAGTTCTCTTTCAAAAAATTATGAGGGTAGGCCTAGATATATATATTAATAACAATTTTTTTGTAGGCCTATATAAACAATTTTTTTTTTTTTTAAATGTGAGGGCCCTACCCTCACAGCGGCTAGGTCTGCCCCTGTCTGTATGTGGATGAAAAAAAAAAAATCTCTGATATTTTGTGGAATTGATTTGGTTAATGACAATTGCACTCCCTAAATGATCTGAAACTAAAGCCAACGCCAAACAACTTTCAAAATAACCACCTAGACCTATGCCACCAAATTCAACTGTTTAAGAAAATAGTGAAAAGGGACATCGAATTACACATAAAATTATTTTCCAAAATAAATTAAAAAAAAAAAATAGAATAGAACAGAACAAATGACATGTTCTTACCCAAGGTTTAGCGAAATCCCAAGTTCATACCCCTCGTTGCATTTATTCCATATTCTCACCCTTAAACTAACACTGTTAGTGAATCTTGACTTCTGACTTGTGTTATTACCATACTGCCCTTGACTTTTGATTTCACCCCACCCAACCACCATCAGTCCATCGCCATCCACCCATCAAACCCACTCAACTACCATTCATGCTCGATCTAGCTCGATTCTGGTGACGATTGACCAATCCAACACCACCATCAAGATCCTCTCATTTCCCTCTCCAAAACCCCTCTCAACTCCAAAACACACTCGACCGTCGTTAAGACCTAATCTAGCCTGATTGGAATACCTGTCATTTTTGGAAAAGAAGACTGCTACGAAATTATCACAATAAATTTTCAGTAGCCTAGCAATATTGTCGACTATTCCAAATCTTGAAATAAAGTTCCGCAACCAATTCCCTTGAATTGTGGCCTCAAAGCAAGCCACAAACACAACTTCCATAGTGGATGCAGCAATAAAGACTTCTTCATACTCTTCCATGATATAGCTCATCCAGCTAAAAGGAACAAATAGCCAAATGTGGATTTTCTTGTATCAACACACCCAACAAAATCTGAATCTGAATATTCAATCACCACAAGATTATTAGATCTCCTATATTTAAGTATATGATCTTTTGTTCCTTGCAAATACCTTAGAACTTTCTTTGCAGCCTTTTAGTGATCCATACTTGGATTACTCTGATATTGGTCGAGCATTCTAATAGCAAAACTGATGTCTAGCCTAGTACAAGTTTGTGCGTACATTAAGCTCCCAACTACTGGTGCATATGGAATTCCTTCCTTTTGTTTGTATTCCAATTCATTATTTGGACATTACATAAGGTTGAAATTATCTCCTTTCTGAATTGGAACAACACTTGATGAGTACTTTTCAATTCTAAATCTTTCTAGAACTTTATTTATGTATGCTTTCTAAGACAACCTTAACAGTCCTTTTGATCTATCCCGGAATATTTCTATTCCAATCACATAAGATGCCTCTCCCATATCTTTCATTTCAAAGTTCTTAGAAAGAAATTTCTTGGTCTCATGTAATAAGCCAAGATTATTAGTAGCCAACAAGATGCCATCAACATACAAAACCAAAATTATAAACTTACTCCTACTAACTTTCAGATACATACACCAATCAACAATGTTTTCCTTCAATCTGAAAGAAGTGATGGCATCATTAAACTTAAGATCCCATTGGCAGAAAGCTTGTTTAAGTCCATATATTGATTTCTTAAGTTTACACACCATGATTTCTTTTCCCTTAATCGAAAATCCCTTATGTTGATCCATATAAATATCTTCTTCTAAGTTCCCATTCAAAAAGGCATTTTTCACATCCATTTGGTGCAACTCTAAGTCATAATGAGCTACTAAAGCCATAATAATTCTAAAGGAGTCTTTCTTAGAAACTAGTGAAACTTTTCCTTTTAGTCAATACCATTTTTTTTTTTTTTTTTTTTTTTTTTTTTGTAAAACCTTTGGCAACAAATCTGGCCTTGTGTTGTTCGATAATGCCATTTGAGTCACGCTTGGTCTTAAAACCCAATTTACATCCGATCTTTTACAACATTTAGGCAATTCAATAAGGTCCCAAACATCATTCTGCTCCATAGACTTTTGCTCATCTTTCATGGCATCTATCCATTTAGTGGAATTATCATTTTGAGTGGCTTGTGAAAACGAAACTAGATCTGCATCAACTTCTAAGTCAAATTCTGACTCTTGTAGATATACCACATAGTCTTTAGAAATAGCGGACATTTTTGGTCTTTGAGACCTCCTTAGTACTATTTCTTGTGGTTCATCTACTGTAGATTCATCAACATTATTTTCGTTATGGGTTTGCTAATCATTCATTTGTTGTTCTTGCCTATTATTTAACTATTCAATAATAGGAGGAACAACAGCTTTAAAAGAAATTCAGGGTAAAGGAACTTGCACCATAACTTCTTGAATTTCCACTTTTCATGGTTTTGAACTCCCACTAACTTCATCATTTTCTATGAACATAGCATTTCTAGTTTCAACAATTCTTGTACTATGGTTAGGACAATAAAATCTATACCCTTAGACTTTTCTGGATAACTAATGAAGAAATCACTGCTTGTTCTTGAATCCAATTTCTTTTCATGTGGATTATATATCCTTGCTTCTACCTGGCAACCCCAAACATGCAGATGCCTTAAACTGGGTTTCCTACCAGCCCACAGTTCAAAAGGAGTCTTAGGAACTGCCTTACTAGGAACTATGATTAAATACATGGCAGTTTTTAATGCATAAGTCCACAATGACATGGGTACACAAAAATTACTTATCATGCTCCTAACCATATCCAATAAGGTAAGATTATGCCTTTCTGCTACATCATTTTATTGTGGTGTACCTAGCATAGTGTATTGAGCACATATGCCACATTTTTCCAAGAACTTAGCAGATGGGCATAGGCATTGCTCTGTTTCATCATATTTTCCATAATATTCACCACCTCTATCAGACCTAATAATTTTCACTTTTCTGTCTAATTGTCTCTCAACCTCATTAATAAACACCTCTAAGGAATCTACTAATTGAGATTTTTCATTCAACAAGTAAACAAAACCATAACATGAAAAATAGTCAATAAATGTGATAAAATACCTGTCTCCACCCAAAGATGGAACATCAAAAGGTCCACATATAATGGTTTGTATTATTTCAAGAAGTTATGTGCTCCTTGTGGCTCTTTTCTTTATGTGCTTTGTTTGTTTCCCTTTAATCAATCTACACAAATACCAAGATTGGTAAAATCCAAGTGTGGAACGATTTCATTCTTTACCAATCTTTCCAATCTTTCTTTGGAAATGTGACCGAGACGTTTATGCCACAAGTGAGCAGAATGTTCATTTACTAAACCACAATTAGTTCCAACATTATGATGCAAGGTCAGAAGGGTTCAACAAAGAGATTATCAAGATTAAATTTATATAAGTCATCACAAAGAATACCAGAACTAATGAAATGGTTATGCTTAAATAAACCGAAACATCAATTTCCAAATTTAAAACAATACCCAATTGAATCAAGTTTAGACAATGAAATTAAATTGCAAGAAATGGAAGGTACATAAAGTGTTTGAAACAAATCCAAATGATGTCCAGTGTCTAAAATCAGTCGATAAGTTCGAATAGCTTTAATTGGAGCTTTGACTCGATTATCCATGAAGACAAATCTTTCATTTGGATTTAGGGTTTGGGTCGTAAGAAATCCCTACATCATATTAGAAACATGAGTGGCACAGCCAAAATCAATCCACCAAGTATTATAAGGAACTTCATCTAAATTTGATTCAAAACATATGAAAACACTAGGGTTACCTTTCTTTTCGAACCATGCCTTACGTTTTAGGCAGTCTTTCTAAAAGTGTCCTAGTTTTCTGCAAAAGTGACACTTATCTTTCTTGCGTTCCTTCTTATGGATTTGAGAAGATGGACAATTCACCTTACTTGTTCCCTGCTTACCCTTTCCATGTTTCTTTCGAGCTTTTTTTCTAGCTCTTTGATTACTTAAGAGGTGAATGGAATGAGTTCCTTGATTCTTAAGTCTAATTTATTCCTGAACAAGCATTCCATGAAATTCATTCACATTCCATTTATCTCTCATGGTATTGTAGTTCATTTGGAATGGACCATATTCAGGAGGCAGTGAGTTTATGATAAACTGCACAAGGAAATTCTCATCCACACTCATCCTTAAAGACTTAAGTCTTGCTACAATGTTTGACATTTCAATAACATGCTCATGCATGCCACGAGAACCATCAAACTTCATGGTGGTTAAAGTGGCCATTAATGTCCCAGCAAGACACTTATCAGCAGTTTGAGAACGTTCTTCCACAAATTTCATAAATTCTTTAGCATTATCAATTTTGGGAAGAGTAGACTTGATGTTGTTTACTGAAAAACCATGAACAAGTGGTGGAAAAATGATGGAAAGCATGTAAACAAGACATGCAAGTTAAGATATGGATAATAGGAATAAAAAACTTTAAATAAAGCATAAATTAACATTATGCCTTCTCCTTAAAGCTTAGGTTTGATGAAGCCAAGATTCAAAGCTATGAATCCTCCACACTTTAACACCATCTTGAGAGAAAGAGAGGGTGGCCGAACCTAAGAGAAAGCTTGTGTTTTTCTTTTGAGTGAACAATGAACAACTTAACCTAAAATGCAACCATTTGCATTTATATATACATGGGTCATTTTGTAATTACTTCTTTTTCACTTGCATGCCTTAATAAAATCTTATTCTAAAAAGAGCCCAAGCACTTATTAATTTGGCCTTTGAATAATCAATATTATTCAAGGGCTCATGTAAACTATACTAGTTTACATTAATAACCCGTAAGTTTACCCTTTTGCCCTTTAGCTATTAAAAGGTTATTTTAGTTCATCTCATTTATCTTAACACTTTAAGATATAATAATTAAATACAATTAATTATTGCTTGACCATTTTAACTTTTAAAATGTCACGAATAATTTTCTATGTAACAATTACCATAGAAATCCTGTTATTACGCTCAGAAGGTGCTAGCCCTCTTTGGATAATCATTTCTCTCTCTTATCCTTCTCTAACTTCTCAAGGGCTATTGGTGTGACCATGTAGGTCTATCGTGGATTAGCCATGAGCCGGTTTCAGATGAATCTGAAAACTTGTCCAGAGGCCCAACAACTATGGTAAACATCTAGCAATGTGCCATAGTCCCTAAACCACTATGAATAAATACTTCATCGAACCTTTTTCAAATCATATGTACCATGCAGGTAAAGTCCATCCATTGATATATCCTGATCGAGTACGGATTCATATAACGTCAAAATCCTAAACTCGATCTTCTACCGAACCGTCAATCAATATGTCTAGAACTTGTCATCACGAACTTACTTTCATATGATTAATAATATACTCTGGCTAGAGATTTTGGTTTCCGACATTTATCGACGTTCGTCCAGGAACCCGGATTCGGAATTGAGTCAACGGTACTCCTAATCCTATATTTCCGCGTTAATGGATCCCGTCTTGACCATTGTTCATTTTTGCATATGAACAACACATGACCAAATAGGTTTTATCATACGAAACATGACTAGTCTCGTACGTATACACCATATGAACCATACGCATCTGTATCGAATCCAACCACGATGTCTCAGGTCAAAGGACTACATCGTGCACTGATATAACCAAACGATAAATCATTGACTATATGCTTTTCCAAGTGATTTGTCATTATTTAGTCACGTTCAAAAAACAATTCACTAACCACTAATCCGTACTAATGCCCTAGTGACATGACTATCATCGTATGACTATCATCGTCATCCGTACTTATATCAACTCATGAGATCTTTCGAAAGCTTCTAGTATGCCTACTATGCAATATAGTTGCCCAAATAATATTGCTTCCGTAGGGAACCTTTTGATAAATTCATTTACTGATTAAATGAATCATCTGGACAATTTATATACATACTTTATTTTCAATGTATGACTGAATAAAAGAAGCAAATAATATATATGAATTGAAGAACTCTTTCTTCTATTATTTATGATATATTTATACAAGACAAAATGCTCTGAAACCGACAACATGAATGGTTTCTAGGGCATACACTAACATTTACTACACTCATACGCATAAACATTAAGCTCAATCTGTTTGACCTTACCCAAGCATCATGGTAGGTCATTTCTCCTTCACCACTATCATCAGTAATAGCAGCTAGTCTTTCTAATTGAAGTGACAAATCAAGATCCAGAACACCTAAGTTGAACCGGATTTGCTCACACCAATCAAAGAAATTAAGTCCATTAAACATAGGTACAAATGAGGCTTGCGAATGAAGAGAAACAGGAATAGGTACTGCAAAATATAATGTTCATATATTAATGCTTTGAGTTATAAAATTAAACGCATAAAACATACTAAAACACTTAATTCAATGAAACAATAAATGTATATCTTTGGGAGATACAACGACATACAAACATAATGATGCTAATTAAAGTGCACGTAATTTGATAATTATAAATGCACTAAATAGAAACATAAACTATCTTTAGGCATGTAAATGAAACGAAGAACATCTCAATTACCAACAATTGCTTTCATTAATTATAAGAACAATTAATCAACCTTTGGGTGATCCCAAAATGTCTTATACCAATGAATTCAATTTACCTACAAACAAACAATTATAATTTCTTTCATAGCATCAAACTTAATGGATAATTGAATAATATTATGTTATTTAGAATTTGTATATCTAAATGATTTGACCACTTTGGTGATTTACAAATCATACATAAAATATATTCTAAAATTAATTGTTACATAGATTTAGGATCATTATGAAAATACAATAAACATTAGGGACTAAAAAATAGAAATTAAAATTTAGTTTCAGGACCTTATTAAAATTTCTTAAACGTTTAAGGTCTTCATATATTTTCCTAAACAGTTAGGAACCTTATTGATATTTTCTGAAAAACCGAATGAACCTTAAATATGCTTCTTCGTCATTATTCTTCTGCCGTCAACCAACCATAATAGTAATATTATTTCACCCAACGATGGAAATTTCATCATGCCTTAAAGACTTTGGTTTCATGCTACAGACGTATTAATGATTTAATACAACATGAACATGCTAGTAGAAATAAAGTAAAATTAATCATTATTGTGGGATTTTAACATATATAATAATCATTCACATAAAATACTAAGCTTGGAAATAACATATTCTTAACATTTTTATTTGAACCCAGGCCCTATAATCTAGCTTCTAGAACTATGTTAAGTCTTGAACTCAGTTTAACTCTATCATATATTCATTTCATTTCCGGTCATAATTAATCATCAAACATCATTAATCATAATCATAGAAATCATGCGAAAATCACATTTATCATACTGTCAATTAAACTTGAACGCTATAATTATTAATTAACACAAAAATCTCATTATTTGTTTTAACAAGAAAATTCATGAATTTTAAACTCTTGCTCTAATACCACGTGTAATTTGTTTGCATGAAACATTAACTTGCAGGATCTTTGAATTTCAATAATTTTACATGTTATAAAACAATAATAAATAGTTAATCAAAAAGACATTCCTTGAGCCATTGATGATGATTTATGTGATGAAGAATACTGGGTTTCTCTCTCCTTTCCTCACCTTAATTTTCCAGAACTTTTTGTTTTTCTTTCTAACTGGTGGAGAAATACGTTCTGGCTTTCTTTAATAGGCAAAGAGATGACTAAGTTTCTAAGAAATAAACTTCCCTAAATACACGTTCCATCAACATGTATAAGTATAACTGTTGAAATAGTAAATAGATCATTTTCAATTTATTTATTACACCATAATATTATTTATAATGGGCGATGTTGTAAATCCTCTTAAAACAAATCAAGCAAACTCAATCAACAAACACACAATCAACGCAAACCAAACAGATTCCACACACAGTATTTACCGTGGTTCACTTGTTCAATATTGAACAAGCTACGTCCACGTTGAGCTCCAGAATATGGATGCTCGCTGCACTTTCTATTACGATCAAGAACGGTTACAACCCTCAAACTCTCTCTCATACAAGATTTCAACCAAGATCAACCAGGATTTAGTATAACAACAGTAAACCTATAACCTGAAATAAGAACATTACACCAGGTTCCCACCCCACTAAGAAACACAACTTAATGGACAGATTTCCCTCAGATTTACACCCACACAGCAAACCCTAATCTTGAACTCTAATTTGTAACTTAGAGAGATATCAAAACAGAGAGAAAAACGCGTTACTTCAAAACTGAAGAGTCATCAGCTTTTATAGTTTGACTCAACTTAAGTCTTCAGCCGTCAGATCTGTTCTCAAACCAACGATCAGGATTGAGTGTCGACTTAAGTCACAACAGTGTCATTTTGGACTTTCTTGGCTTAAGTTAAATGGTGTCGCTTTAAGGCTTCACATTTAACAATCTCCACCTTGAACCCTTATTCTTTCCTTTGTCAGTAACCAGCAGGTACAGCAAGCAGTTCTCATACTCCTTCTTTGCTCTATTGAATTTAGTTGATATGAAGAATGTTCAAGCAGTGCTTGAACTTTGTAGCAGTTACAACTTTGGTTCCCATATCAGATGGATTTTCTTCAGTTGGAATTTTTAGAAGACTGACTGTTCCCTTTGAAATCTGATCTCGGACAAAATGATACTTTACATCCACATGCTTCGTCCTCTCATGGTATACTGGGTTTTTACTTAGATGAATGGCACTTTGACTGTCAGAATATATAGTCACAGGGCCATTCATCAAGTTTATCTCTTTCAAAATCCCTTGTAGCCAGATTGCCTCTTTGAAAGCATCAGTTACTGCCACATACTCAGCTTCTGTTGTGGACAATGCCACTAATGGTTGAAGCTGGGATTTCCAACTAATGCAGTTTCCACCTAAAGTGAAATAATAAGCTGTGGTGGACTTCCTTGAATCATGATCTCTTGCAAAGTCAGAATCCAAATAACCAACAAGATCAAGTGAAGGAGTTCTTTTGAAATAATCTAGTCCAATATACATAGTAATGTTAATGTATCTAAGTGTCCATTTTAAGGCAACCCAATGCTCTATTCCTGGATTTGACATAAACCTACTTAATAGAGATATTGCAAATGAAAGATAAAGCCTAGTGCTTATCATTGAATACATCACTGATCCTATGGCACTAGAGTAGGGGATGTTTTCCATTTTAATCCTATCTACATCAGTTTTGGGGGATTGAACTTTGCTTAAGGTGAAATGACTTGCTAAGGGTACATTTACAGTTTTAGCATTAGTCAAACCAAACCTAGATATTAGTTTCTGTAGATATGGGAATTGATGGAGTTTCAATCTATTTTCTTTTCTATTTCTATCAATCATCATCCCTAATATCCTTTTTGCAGATCCTAGATCAGTCATCTCAAATTCAGCATTTAATTTTGCTTTTAATTCATATATTTGAGGTTTGGACTTACTGATTATCAACATGTCATCTACGTATAGCAGTGAGTACATGGGCATGTTATTAAAGCAAGCATAATACAAATAGTTATCATAAGCACTCCTAATGAACTCAATTCCCACTATAAAGGAGTCAAATCTTTTGTACCATTGCCTAGGGGATTGTTTGAGTCCATATAAGGACTTGTGCAACAGGCAGGCATGCTCAGGCAGGTTTCTATCTCTAAACCCCAATGGCTGACTCATATAAATTTTCTCTTCCAATTCACCATGTAAAAAAAGTTGTTTTAACATCTAACTGTTCCAGTTCTAGATCATATTTAGTTACTGCAGCTAGCTTAAGTCTAATTGTTTTAAACTTAACCACAGGAGAGAAAACTTCTGTAAAGTCTATACCTGCCCTTTGTGTGTAGCCCTTTGCCACCAGTCTTGCTTTGAATCTTGGAGGGTCTGATCTTGTTAGACCTTCCTTCAGTTTATAAAGCCACTTGCAGTCAATCAGCTTCTGGTCAGTAGGTTTTGGGACAAGAGTCCAAGTACTATTCTATCTTAAGGATTTCATCTCCTCCTTCATTGCTTCCAGCCACTTTTTACTGTCTTTTGAACTCACAGCTTCCTGATATGTCTCTGGTTCAGATCTCAGTGTTTCTACCCCAGCCACAAGGGTTGTGTAGATCAAATCTACATAACTGTATCTGTTTGGGGGCCTTATTTCCCTTCTGACCCTGTCTCTGGCTAGTTGGTAATCTGCTAGGTTCTTATCCTGTTCTTCTTCATTGTTCTCAGGCTACACAGCTTCTTCATAGTGGTCCCCAATGTTCTGCAGTGTGGTATTTTCTGGTTCTATTTGTTCAGGTTGTTCTAGGTGCTCTGGCAGGTTTTGTGGCTCCACCTCAAATTGTGATCTCTCTGTTTGATCAAGCAGTTCAGGATCTGTTCTTGAGTTACCTGCATTGTCAGTAGACACTTTGCAAGGGAAGGTTAGCTCATTAAAGACTACATCTCGGCTTATTATGATCCTAACTCCTGGTGCATTTTTCTCCCACAACCTATAACCTGTTGTACCATCCTGGTACCCTAAGAAGACACATTTTAGAGACCTGGGTTCAAGCTTACCCTCTCTGGTATATGCATATGCTGCACACCCAAAAGCCCTTAGGTGGTTTAGGTTAGGTTTTCTTCTAGACCATCTCTCTTCAGGGCATTTAAAACCTATTGAACTGGATGGACTTCGATTGATCAAATAAGCAGTTGTAGTTAGGGCTTCTCCCCAAAAAGTCTTGGGTAGCCCAGCAGTGAACAGAAGACACCTGACCCTTTCTAGGAGAGTTCTATTCATTCTCTCTGCAACCCCATTCTGTTGTGGGGTTGCCCTGACAGTTCTATGCCTTTGTAACCCCTGATTTTGGCAGTAGGTGTCAAACTCTAGGTTACAGAACTCCAGACCATTATCAGTTCTAAGGGTTTTGACCTTTCTATCCAAATGTGTTTCTACAATGGTTTTCCAACCTTTGAACTTGGTTAGGGCTTCGTCCTTAGTCCTAAGGAGGTATACCTATACCTTTCTACTATAATCATCCACTATGGAGAGGAAACATATGTTCCCTCCATGTGATTTCACCTTTTCTGGACCCCAAAGGTCAGCATGGACATAGTCTAGACAGTTTGCAGCAAGATGAGTTCCTTTTTGAAAACTCATCCTGTGTTGTTTTCCAAGGATGCAGGTTTCACAAAAATCTAGAGCATTACAACATCACTACCAAAATAACCTTGCTGTTTCAATGCATTCATACCATTCTGGCCTATATGGCCTAATCTCAAGTGCCATTTTGCTGCAGCAGATATGTTAGTAGACAATAAAACAGAATTAGAAACATCAGGATAGAACTGTCCACACAATATATAAAGCCCATTTTTCTTAACCCCCTTCATTAACACATTTCCATTTTTGTAGACTTCCATACAACCATTTTGTGCCTTATAAGAACAACCTGATTCATCCAAGGTTCCCAAGGAAATTAGGTTATGTTTTAATTCAAGTATAAACCTAACCCTAGTTAATAATACTAACTTACCATTATTCAGCTTAATGGTTATATCCCCTATCCCTTGAACCTTACAGGAGCGGTTATTCCCCATAAAGACAGTTTCCTACTCCCTTTGAAACCAGTCTTTGTTAGGGCTCATATGGAAACTACAACCTAAGTCTAGTACCCATTCACTGCCTCTAGATGTATTAGAAATGGTAAGGGCTTCTAATATTTCTAGGTTACTACTAGAGCTGGCTAGGTTTGTCTCTGTACTATTCTGTTTGTTCTTTTTAATCCAATCATAGCAATTTTTCTTTAGGTGGCCTACCTTGTTACAGAAGAAATATTTCCTAGATTCCCCCTTAGTTCTACTATTTCCTTTACTGTTCTTCTTATTTTTAAAACCTACATTTCTCTTATGGGTTTTCCCATTATCTTTACTAGATTGCCTAACCTCAACTTTCCCTTTCACAAACAGATTGCTACCATTACACTTCTGGATCTTTAATTCTAATTCCCTAGATTTTAGTCCATAAACAATCAGGTCCACACTAGGTACTGTCCCACTATACTAGAGTGCATTCTTAACCACTAAATATTCTTCAGGTAGGGAATTCAACAGAATCATAGCAAGGCTTGAATCTCCTAGTTCTTGATTAGTACCTTTTAGGGTTAGGGTCATTTTTAAGAATTCATCAAGATTGTCATCTAGGGATTTAGCTATGTACATTTTATAAGAAAATAAAGCACCTTTCAAGAAAGCTAAATTAGGGGCAGATTTAAGAGCATACAGAGACTCGAGTTTACCCCAGAGTGGAATTGGAGATTCCACACCATCCACCTTTCGCAGCACGATGTATAACAGATTCATAATGATCAAATTGTATGCTTCTTCATCCACTTCTGCCTTTTTCTTTTTATTTTCTTCAGGCCATTTGGACTCATCCTTTTCAAGTGCGATCCCGACCTTGTTGTGAGATAACAAGGCCTTCATTTTCTTTTTCCATGTATTAAAATCGATCTTCCCATCGTATTGGGAGATCTCCATATGAGTAGTCCTTATTATACTGTAATGACAGGACAAAAAGGAAAAACAGTTTAAGAAGTACGTGGCGTTGTTATACCAAAGGTTGCCAAGTACTGCCAGACAGTTTTTAAGGCGGTCACTGGTGTTCCAGCCGAAATACTCTTAAATAGATTCAGTAAGATTCGAAACCCTAATTTGAAAGAAAACCCCCAAATTCTAACGAAACCCTAATTTTGATTTTGCCCAAATTTCGTCGATCCCTTGTGTTTGTGACCTAATCTCAAGAATTAATCCGACGATTCAGCAAGATTTGAAGTCCTAATGATCTAGGAACCTTTAAATCAAAAAACCCTCAAATTCTAACGAACCCTAATTTTTGAATTCGTCAAGATTCCTAAACCTAGATACATCTTAGACCTAATACAAGGCTCTGATACCACTGTTGTAAATCCTCTTAAAACAAATCAAGCAAACATCAATCAACAAACACACAATCAATGCAAACCAAACAGATTCCACACACAGTATTTACCATGGTTCACTTGTTCAATATTGAACAAGCTACGTCCACGTTGAGCTCTAGAATATGGATGCTCGCTGCACTTTCTATTACGATCAAGAACGGTTACAACTCTCAAACTCTCTCTCTTACAAGATTTCAACCAAGATCAACCAGGATTTAGTATAACAATAGTAAACCTACAATCTGAAATAAGAACACTACACCAGGTTCCCACCCCACTAAGAAACATAACTTAATGGACAGATTTCCCGCAGATTTACACCCACACAGCAAACCCTAATCTTGAACCCTACTTTTTAACTCAGAGAGATATCAAAACAGAGAGAAAAACGCGTTACTTCGAAACTGAAGAGTTATCAGCTTTTATAGGTTTGACTCAACTTAAGTCTTCAGCCGTCAGATCTGTTCTCAAACCAACGATCAAGATTGAGTGTCGGTTTAAGTCACAACGGTGTCGTTTTGGACTTTCTTGGCTTAAGTTAAACGGTGTCGCTTTAAGGCTTCACATTTAACAGGCGACATATAATTTTATCTTACACATCTCACGGTCATGGTACTTATAATTGTAGTGGTTTCTTATATATGCTGAAGTTTAACATTTTAATTTGAAGCTTATTTCTACTCTAAGCTGTGTTCCTGATGCTTTTCTAATTTGCAGGTTTGATAAGGAGCTTAAGAAAGAAGTTGCTATTAAAGTTATTGATTTGGAAGAATAGTAAGTTTTTATTGTAATGGCTTTCAAGTTATTTGTTTATGGGTATTACCTGTGAAAGTTGTGCTTTAAGGTCATGAGTTGTGTTCCTATTTATATTTTGTTTTGTGTTTTATAACAGTAAGCAATATTTGGTTGTGAATTGTGATTTTAAACTTGATTGTGTTGACTGTTTCTGATATATTTATATTGGCAAGAGATAATCAGTCTGTTGAAATCTGATCAAGTTTATTTTTATATGCAAAAAGCAGTTGAGCTGATAAAGGAAAGGACTCAAAGGAGTTTGAACTTTGAAAAGTGAACGCCAAGCAACTCAAACCAGGTAAAATTTTTATTTATAAGTTGAACACGACTAATTTGTATGAAATCTAGTAAACATATATCTATTTTTTTATTGATTGGGACTTGTCTGGTTTTTACTTTTTACAGATATAGAGGTCTCAGCAGCAAGCCGACCCTTTTTGGATGATACAGTTGCACAGTCTTTAACTCCAGAAGGCAGTGAGTTCTATTCACAGCCAATACGGATGCAAGCGAAGTTGCTGCAAGTAGCCCCCAAAATCAAAAGAATGAAGATAATCCATTCCAAAGACCAAAAAGAACCAAAACATCAGCTATCTGGAAGGAATTTGTAGAGGTGGTTTTACTAGACGGGACAAAGAAGGCCGAGTGTGTCTATTGTAAGGTTCAACTTTAGATTAAGGCCATGAGGAGCACAACCCATTTTAGAAAACACTTGGAGGATTTCGCTCCTTTCTTCGCCTCAGGTTTTGCTCGCCGATCAAGCCAGAACTTTCAGTTGGAGTTGCGGAGCGAGCTGACCAAGACGTTCATCTCTCACTTCTTGAGTTATGTTCTACTGATTTGGGAGTATCGCCCCCTACAATGTGGTGATCTATATTGTATAGTTTGGATCGCTGTGGCCAACACTCCAATCATATCCATCATCTGTGGATTGGCAAGCGGAGCAATTGAAGTCACTGCAAGATTTAGATTTGGTGGAATTGCTGGATTTGTTGGCGGTCCTAGATTGTCGGTTTCGACGTTGTCGGCACGACTAATTTCGATCGTACTCTTTGATCTGGTTGTGCGAGCCATGATTGAATAGAACTAGATCTACTGGAAAAACAAAAAGAGCTTTCACGGGAGCTCTCCTTTTAGTGTCAAAATGTTTCAAAATGTTGATGCTGAAAGTTACACCAACTAGAGGTACATGATTGACAACGCTAGAACCACATAAGATGAGTGCATAATCCTGATGGATCAACGATGGAGGTAATGATGATTGTATAGTGATAATTATAAAATAACAAAAAACAAGCAAGACTTTTTAAAGTGGTTTAACTGCTTATAATGCAAAACATGTGTCCACTGTTATGTTATTAAGTGTATTAAAGAGTTGAGTTACAAAGAGTTATCTCAACGAGCTTTTGCTCCTGAGTTCTCTCTTTTTCTCAGTCTTTGTCTCATATTCTCTTCTGGATCCTCAAAACAGATTATAGTTGGGTTTATATAGTCCCCATCACAAGATTAAATTGGAAATAAACTCAAATAGGAAATAACGACATTTTCGGCTTTGATCTATAGTCCATATCGCAAGATATATCCAAGCCAAAAGAAGAATTATCTGCTCCGAATTTATCACACAACATATAGTGTAAGTGTTTTGTCAACTTATGAAGATTGTGTGCATATTTCTTTTGATGTATGCATTTTTGCTCGATTAAGTACAATCATGTTTGTGTTTGTTGTTTGCACATGTTCTTGACATTTTTCTATATGGGTACACATGTTTTTTAGTTCATATGATCGTATTGAACAAATATGTGTGCACATTTCTCCTTATGTGTAAACATTTTATTCAGTACAGGTGTCTCACTCATTTTATGTTTTAAAATATCTTTATCTTGAATCTCTCATAAAACTTGTGTGAAAAGTTTACTTTACAGGTGCCATTCTTTTCATGAGGGGCTTGTTAAAAAGTGCTTGGTTAATTTGTTAAAAAAGTGTTTGCAACGTGTACTGTGGAGATTTGTTTGAACAAGGATATTTAAAGTCATATTCTTCTTCCTTGCTGCTCTAACCTGAATATTGCATATCTTTTGAGCTCTGAAAATTTACAGAGTATATTCAATCAGGTTCATTTTGTTGTTGGTTTTTTGACGATCAAATATCTTGTTATTAAGAATTGTGGAACGTGGTTCCTTGTTGAACCTTGAAGGGAGTTCAAGCTTCAGAATTGAAAGGAGTTTTTGGCTGTCCAAGTTCAAGAGTTGTTTGAGCTATCCAAGTAGTTTCTTGGATTCAATCAGATCGTACCTGAGCATTTGTGCAATCAAGAGTGTGGAGTTGGATCGTGTAGACAGGTTTACCTTGATATATTTAATTTCAGCTTTATATTGACATTTGATTTGTTGCTATAGTGGATTTGATTAAGCTGGACTTGGTCCCATGGATGTACGCTAAAATGAACTTTAGTCAAACCATGTAAAAATTTTTGGTGTGCTTTACTTTATGCTTTAGATGTATGATGTTGTTTAGATGTTGGTTGGTCATCTTATCAATGTGCATTAAAGAACACAGTCAAACTCATTCTGCCAAGTTTAAAGAACCCATAATCAACTTCATATAGGATAAACCACAAGTTAGGATTTGAAATGTGTAATATTGATTGAATGAGGTTTTATTGTTAGATTTTTAAACAAATTTTAGGTTTTGATGGAAGGAGGTACGTATGTTGATTATGTTTTGAAACTTTTGATTTTGGTTGTTGTGTATATTAGAAATTGACCTTATTTATTGTTATCGGCGACTTTTGCTGATTGAAAACCCAGTTCTCGTGAAGAGTCACACGAACTAAACAAATGTATTTTAGATTATCAACTTCGCGTCGAATTCCACGCGAAGTGGAGATAACCGCGCAAAGCGGCATAAGTTTTCTATTGCTTCGTGCATTTTTTTTTTACTTTGCGTGCAACCCCCACGTAAAGTGGAGCAGTGATTCTATTTACATGGAATTTTACTTGAATTAAGTAACACTTTTTTATATTTTGGATGGAATATCACAAGGGTAATGCCCTGGGTACTAATGGATTCTACTAACTAGAGTACTAACTTAAAGCATAATATGGGTACCATGCGCATAGTACAGTTACTATGTGTAATTTTAACAAAGGTTAGTATATTGATTAATAAAATCCGTTAGTACATACAGTATTATTCATATCACAAGTAGAATTTTACTTGAGGTAAATAACCCATTTTTATATTTTTTATGAAACATCTTAAATGGAATTTCACTTGAATTAAAACTTTTTTTTTTAATGTTTTTAATAAAACTTTACATGGATGTAGGGACGTAGCCAGAATTTTGAGTCAGTGGGTTCAAAATATCAAAGTTGATAAATTTACAATAAAATATATACTGAAGTAATAAGCATAAAAAATATAATTTTAAAAGTTATACATACTAAATTATCAATTCTACAATTATCCTCGACGATTTTTTATATTTTGAACACGTTGTATAATCCTCAAATCTCTATAACTTAGGGTTTTATTAATTCTTTAAACCATTCAAAATTAACTCAATAATTAACCAAAATTTATTAAACCCAACTTAAAACCCTAGTTAGTAAATTCGCGTATAAAACGCGAATTCCCGTATTCTATAAGCACAGCCGAATTATACGTGAATTATATGCCTATTAGCCGTATAATTCGGCCGTATTTTTGAAAATAAATTTTTGTTATTTAATGAGCCAAAACGACGTCGTTTTAGGTGAAATTTGATCAAAACGACGTCGTTTTATGCTTAGTCTCTTTTTTTAGCGCCCTCTTCTTCTCTTCTTCTCTTTTCTGCGCCTGCTTCCTCTCTCCTCTTTTTTGGCGCCCTCTTCTTTCTTTTGGCGCCCTCTTCCTCTCTTCTTCTCTTTTTTTGTGCCCTCTCCCTCTCTTCTTCTCTTTTTTGGCGTCTCTACCTCTCTTCCTCTTCAACTATTCTTCAACAAACACCTATAAGGAAATTGTTCGTTTTATCTTCTTCTTCTTCAACTTAACGACAAATAAAATTGTTTGTTTTATTTAATAATTGGTCCGCTTCTATAATATTTGTAATAATTGATTACGAATCAAATAATATATTTTTTTATAAACTAAAATATTATAATTAAAAAAGATATAAATCATACACCTATAAGAAAAAATAGAGAATGATTAATTCAATGATCATAAAAAGTGCTAAAATCAGGATTAATATTGCCGTGTTTTTCAAAACGTATTATTGACAATATACCGTATTAAACCCGTATATACCCGTACCATATTTTTTCCATATCCGAATTTTAAGGCCGAATTTTTATAAACGTATTTTTCACTGTTTGCCGTATCATACCCGTAAAATTCCCGTACCCTTTTTTTACCGTACCCGTATTTACTAACTATGCTTAAAACAACAACTAATTAACTCATACCTCAACATGAACAAAATTAAATCAAAACCTATATCAAAATATAGTAATTTAATCTTTCAATTTCAAACTCATTTATTAAACTCAACAAAAATTCATGGCTCATGATCTCTCATCAACTAAAAAAGCCAAAAGAAAAGAATTTTAAGTAAAAAAAATAAAAATAAAATGAGCATCATTTTACCTTGTAATCTAAAAGAGTAGTCTTTCTTGAATATCCAACCAAAAGGAAAAAATAATTTGAGAGAAAATAAGAGGAAACCAAGAGAAGAGAAAAGTTAAAAAAATGTTAATTACTAATTTATTTTGTGGGGTCAACATGAAGTTAAATGGGGTTAAAATTGTAAAATCTATAAAACATTAAAACTTTTTAAAAGTTGAGTGGTTCAATTGAACCCACAAGTCTCTATGTGGCTACGTGCCTACATGGATGAGGAAAAGGCTAATTCACTCTTAAACTTGCCTACTTGACCCATTAAAAAAAAAAAAAAAAATAGGGCTCGTTTGAATATAGAATTTAAATACAGTAAATGAAGGATACGACAAATCTCATGAAAATGTGTTTGGTAAGAATGAATGGAATTATTTTCACAAATTGTTTTCATATACAATCTTAAAAACATGTGTGAAATTAGAAAACGATTAAAAGTCATTTTCACAATATTTTACAGTTTTTAATTTGAAAATAGTTTTTAAATTTTCATATCAGACACATTTTCAAAATTTAAAATATTAAAATATAACTCAAAAATTTGAATCGTATTTTAGTTAGGAGAAATGCTAACTTTACAAAGATACATACAAAGAAGGGCATACAAAGACAAATCCTACCTTTAATCTTCATGATTGTTTTTTTTTTTCTCTCTCTTTTTCTCTTCTTTCAAGGGTATGATTTATCTTTATATGCTCCTCTTTGTATGCATCTTTGTAAGGCTAGCATTCCTCTTTAGTTAAAGGTACAAAGACAACCCTAGATGACTAAATTAGAGAATAGAGGAACTTTTTTTTATTAATTAATTAAATTAAAGTGATTGATTTGATTTGCCTTATTAGTTAAGCCATTTTCTTTAATTTATTATTGTCTCTATTTCACAAGAGTGGAAAAATAATGTTTTTTGTTATTTGATCGTCATTTTTGTTCTTAATATTTAATCATTATTTCTTAGTCTATTGTGCAGAAACTAGATCATATGAAAATGAAGAACCAGTTCGCATAATCCATCACGCGAAATGAATTTTTTTTCCGCGAACTGATCGTGACAATCATTTTAAGTGTTCTTATCGTACGTTTATCACATTTTTACTTTTTTCTTAACAACACAACAAATCATAAGATGAATAAACATTAATAACATTTAAACTTATATAAATCTTATAAAACCAAGCTGTGAATCAAGACATTTAATGATCACACTGAATTTGTTCATTAAATTGCCAAAAAGAAAAATTACTAACACATTGGATAGATCAACGATCTTTTCTCAATCTAGTGTACAAAACTTTCAAATGTATAAAGCTTTACTAAATTTAAGTTGTATTCATGGTTTAAGATGAGAAGGAAAAATGGTGATGCATGTGTTTAAGTGTTGGGAGGTTAGAGGTAAGGAGAATTGTATATTTAAATGAGTTTGTTAGTCATAAAGGGAGGAAATTTAGCTTCCCAGACATCCCAAGTTTAGATTTCAAAAAATAACCTTGAAAAATGGAGGCTTTTTTTTTTTAAATTTAAAAATATGACGTGACACACTTAATTGTAACTAAACATGCAAAAAGGGGCTAGAGTGAAAAGATTGAAACGTATGTGGGTAATAGTATAATTAATGGAAATTTGTTTAAATTTTGAAAATTAAAAAAGACCCCTCTCTTCAAAATCGCTTAATCGAGCAGTATACCTAAAAAACGACCGATGAAACACCTTCCATTTCTTTGCGATTTCCGGCAATAAAAGTTACCTATTTCCAGCCAATATTCGATCCTAAAGCTTCGTTACATAAAATCATGGCTAATATTCACAAAGAGGAGGAAAACCTAACCCCACTCCAAATCCTAGAGTCTGGTGGCGGCAACTGTTCAAAGGTTGTCGAAGAAGATGCTCAGGTGGATCATCCGATGAGTGAAGGTGGTTCAGCGGTAGAGGAGACAATGGCAGCACAAGAACAGATAGGAGAATCGAAAAATGGTTCTGAAGAAGAGGACGTCGGTGAAAAAAATGTATGTTTTTACTGGTGGTTTTGAATTTGATAAAAAAATTGATTGGTTTGTGCGAATTTGGTGGATATGTAGTTGGTTTTTATTGTTACGGTGGTTGTAGCATTTTGTCAAGCAGTTGGCAAGCATCAGGAGAGTGGCTTTGTTTGGGTTCCAGAGGATGAGGGAAGGAGGCCGTAAGGAGGTTGTTTATGGGAGGTTGGAGGGCTGGGATGGTTGCCATCCTTAGCCATCTCCAGTCATGGAACCTACCACAACAACCTCTGTAGGGCTTGCATTGGCTTCCCCGGTCCTCTCGAAGCCAAAAACACCCATTCCCCGATGCACTCGAAGCCCATATCCCCTAAATTCGTAGCCTATTAGTTGTTTTGGTTTCTTTTTTTGCTGATATTTAGTTTATATCGATTGCAGATTTTCCAAAGCATAAATTATAAAGACTATGGGTTGGAGGTTATAAGCGATAAGATATCGTACTTCCCGAAAGGGTGACAATTAGGTCGAGTTGGAAAGTTTTTATGAGAATTAAGGATATTTTAGAGGAAAAAAGGAAGGGTATGGACCAATTCAAAGATAGTTGTTTCGATCATTTTGCGAACATAGGAGAAAATTGGAAGAAGGCATTCTGGGGGCAGGGATGCATTATATGTTGCAACACTTAGTTAAAAGCAAAAAAAAAAAAAATGAAATATGGTTCGCGGTGGATAGGAAGCCACTACGTTTTGGGACGATGGAATTTGCCCTGATGACAAGCTTAAGATGTGGGGGCATTTCAAAATGCAGAAGAGCAAGAGAGAATAACAAAGAGTAGGGCAGCCGATAACTTGGCTAAAAAGGTTTTGGGAGGGAAGGCGTCTATTATAAGACATGATTTAGAGGAAAGGTTAGGAGAAGATGGGTATACCTTTTCAGAGAAGTTCAAAATGTGTCTGGTATGGTGCATGCATTCGATCCTAATGGCTTCTGACTCAACAAAAGTCATTAATATGGATTTGGTGAAGTGTGCAAGCAACATGGACTTCTTTAATGCTTATCCGTGGGGACGGTTATCATTTCAGCTAACCATTGAGTCCCTACGCAGAAAAGACCTGGCAATAAAGCATTGCCAAGCAGTCGAGAAGGATAGACCGAGCATGTACAATTTGTTTGGCTTCCCATGGGCAATGTAGGTAAATATTAATAGTTTTTTGTTATATTTTTTTGTATTATGTGTTTTAATTATGATATGGACTGTTTTTTTACAATGTAGGCTAGGATGCATGAGGCAGTCCTTGTCCTGGCTAAAGCAGGGGGCGGAAGAAGACTTCAGATGAGCGTCCGTAATTTTCTAGGATGTTGCGGTGGCACACCGAGAAGTGTGCCCATTCGGACTATGACAAAATAGAAATGGAAATTCAAGCAGCTTAAGTAAGATTAAAGGATTAACTTTTGAATATACACTTGCTTTTAAATGTGGCTTAAATTTGATTGATTTTTTTTTCTTATTGCATGGAGTCGTCCGTCCCTTCCTCACCCTTACTAGGGGTGAAGTGGGAGATGAGTATGTTACATCATTCATAGCATTGGACGATGTAGCAGATGAGGGGATAGATCACCTAATGCGGGACCTAAAAGGGCTCACGCATGTGAGTGCAGCTGCAGGGCCACTACTTGAGAATGTGTTTGAGGCTAAGGAGGATGAAACTCCAGTTGGCGGGAGGAGGAGGAAGAGGATGAAGAGGTTCGTACGTCTCCACCCAATTGGCAAATCGGTACAACAAGTACTGATTTGTCGAGGTGTCAAGGTCGGGAGAATGAGGTGGTTGACCTCATAAATGGTCTCTTTGATAGTTTTACAACAATTGTTTATGAGAGGTTTGAGAATATGGAAGAGTGGATGAAAATGGTGGAGGAGAAAGTTGATAGGGTGGCGGAGAAAGTTGGTAGGGTCGAGGAGGAAGTTGGTGGGTATTGAGATCCGCTCAATTCTGAATCCAAAGACTCCAATTCACTCCTTATTTGCATTAAATGTCCATTCTAGCCTGAAACACAAAATATAAAGAATTAAGTAGCAATTCAGGTCAAAATGACTAAAAGTATCTGAAATCCAGCTAAAAAGTCTAATCAAAACAGTATAATCCACGGATTATCAATGGAGTCGTCCGTCCCTTCCTCACCCCTACTAGGGGTGAAGTGGAAGATGAGTATGTTACATCATTCACAGCACTGGACGATGTAGCAGATGAGGGGATAGATCACCTAATGCGGGACCTAAAAGGGGTCACGCATGTGAGTGCAGCTGCAGAGCCACTACTTGAGAATGTGTTTGAGGCTAAGGAGGATGAAACTCCAGTTGGCGGGAGGGAGGAAGAGAAAGAGGATGAAGAGGTTCATACGTCTCCACCCAATTGGCAAATCGGTACAACAAGTACTGATTTGTTGAGGCGTCAAGGTCAGGAGAATGAGGTGGTTGACCTCATAAATGGTCTCTTTGACAATTTTCCAACAATTGTCTATGAGAGGTTTGAGAATATGGAAGAATGGATGAAAATGGTGGAAGAGAAAGTTGATAGGGTGGCGGAGGAAGTTGGTAGGGTGGAGGAGGAAGTTGGTGGGGTATTGAAAATGGTTGAAATGTAACCTGAGCATAAAAGAGAGAGCCGAAAGAGTAAGCACGTAAAATCTCCTTACATGGCAATAACGTATGGAAAGAAAAGGAAAACGAAGAAAAAAATGAGGAAGTCCGTGAAAGTGGAAAAGCAAAAATGGAGGGTAAGGAGGAAGGCGGGGGAAGTGGGGAAGTGAAAATGGAGGAGGGTGAGAAGGGACACAAAGGAAGTGGGGAAGTGAAAATGAAGGAGGGTAAAGAGGAAGGCGGAGGAAGTGAGCAAGTGAAAACAGAGGAGTTAAAGGTCGATTTGTATAGGCCAATAGATGAGGGAAAAAAAAAACTGTTATATGCCTATTACAATGATTCTGGAAGTGATAGGCGTGTGAAGTGCAAGACCGAGGATTATCCTTGAGAGTGTTTTGAAAAGATGTTGACAATGGGCATGTGGCTCGACGACTCGGTGAGTTATTTTCTCATATTTTTTCTTATTTTTGCTTATGTTTTTCATGAGGTTTTGTATACTGAATCGCTTAAGTGATCTATTTTGGTAAACATATCGCTTAAGTGATCTGTTTTTTTTTAGGAGGTTGCTTAAGCGATCTGTTTTGTTTTAAGAGAAGCGATCTCTTAAAACAAAACAGATCGCCTAAGGAAAAACCGTTGATGAGGTACTTAAATAGACACTTATCATGTTGTTTTTAGTTGATGCAGCACATGGATGAGGTATTAACACTTATGAGGTTGCAATAGAGCAGTAATGGTGATATTTTATATCCGCACCATGCTATCACTGATGTGGCATTTGGCCAAAGCCTAGTAACTAAATATGACACATTAATAAAAAAGGCCAATGGTAGAGGTGCAACAAGGGGAGGTAAGTGGAAAAGAATGGCCACAGAGGACTTCGACGGTGTCTTTGATGATTTTTGGTTTGATGAGAGGATGATGCAGTATGTATGGGGGGAAAGGCCCAAATATGGCAACAATTGGGCAAATGTTAAAAGAGTATATTGTATCGTGAACATCAAGGATATGCATTGGATAACCATCGTTGGGCTATTCTTGTTGCAAATCCTTGATTGCAACCCGAGTATTTGTTAAGAGAGGCAGTTGGAGATGGAGTTGCAGTCGTTGTGTACATTATTCTTGTGGCTGTTGGGCGATGGCAGGATGTTTCAGCACTTGGGTGATGAACTACTGACGGGAAAGTGGCCACTCAAGCACCTTCTCGTCCCGATAAATGACTCGAGGTAAATTTTGTATAAAACTTACATAATACAATTATTCTATAAGCTGATTTTAATGCTAATGTCTTCCTCCTATTGTAGTGTTGATTGAGGGGTATATGCACCAAAATTTATTGAGTTCGACATGACCAACACCCCAATGGACAAGTTGAATAACGATACAATGAGCAACTTTCGGGAGCGCTTGGCTGTTGAGTGCTTCCATGGGCATATGAATCCCTTTTGACTGACCAGAACCCAATCCAAGTCATTGTTGATGTTGTCATCAAAAGGTATGGAAGTTAGACTTCGAGTTTTGTAGTTTATGTGAAATGCATTTCTTATTGGGTTGTCTTGAATAATTGGATTGCCTTAAATTGGATCAGCTGGTGTTGTTAGGCATCAGGTTGTTGATACTTGAGTTGTGGTGTTATGTATGCTTTGTGGCAAGGCCACGGCTGGATAATGTTTGAAGGGGGGCTGTAGAATAAGACGAAGAGGTTGCTGCTACTGCTGATGCTGAAGGTATGTTGGATAATTTTGGAGGATGGAGAAGTGGCTGAAAACAATGATGAAGAGGAAGGATGGAGGCTGCCGACGCTGCTTTTATTTTGGGTGTATATAGGACATTTATTTATTGTTTATAATGTTGTAATTTAATGTAATTGACACATTTCAGATTTGTTAAAAAGCAATTCAGTATTTCTTTCTCTCTTTTTACTTTGAGTTTATTTAGTATTCTTGTTAAATGGAATTTGTATGTGTTGACGCAAATAGGTTGTCAAATTGAGAAGAAAATATGGCATTAATGTATTGATGCAATTAGGTTGTTAAATTCAAAAGAAAAGATGGAGTTAATATGTGTTAATGATTTTAGGTTGTCAAAATTGAGGAGAAAAGCTGGAAATAGTATGTGTTGCCCATGATCGTTTAAGCGACTACATATATTGCTTAAGAGATCAAGGGTTTCTTATACAGGATCACTTAAGTGAGACCTTAAATTGCTTAATCGTGCACTTGGGGTGATCTTGATCTGCCAGCTTAAGCAATCCAACATCACTTAAGCGACCAAGGCTAAAAGGCCAAAATCACTTAAGTGAGACCTAAAATTGCTTAAGCAATCATGCACCTGGGATGATCATGACTCTACCTTGGACTTGATTGCTTAAGTGATCTGACATCGCCTAAGCAACCAAAGCTAAAAGTGAAGAATCGCTTAAGCGATCGTGCACTTGGGGTGATCTTGATTCTACCTTGGACTTGATCGTTTAAGCAACCAAGGCTAAAAGTGAAGAATCACTTAAGCGAGACATAATTGTTTAAGCAATCGTGCACCTGGGATGATCTTGATTCTGCCTTGGACTTGATCGCTTAAGCAATCTAACATCGCTTAAGCGACCAAGGCTAAAAGTGAAGAATCGCTTAAGTAAGACCTTAAATTGCTAAAGCGATCGTGCACTTGGGGTGATCTTGATTTTGCCTTGGACTTGATCGCTTAATCGATCCTACATCACTTAAACGACTAAGACTAAAAGTGAAGAATAACTTAAGTGATCTTGATTCTGCCTTGGACTTGATCGCTTAAGCGACTAAGGCTAAAAGTGAAGAATCGCTTAAGTGATCTTGATTATGCATTGTACGCGATCGCTTAAGTGACTATACATCGCTTAAGCAACTAAGGCTAAATATACTGGATTGCTTAAGTGAGACCTAAAATTGTTTAAGCGATCTAGTTTATTCGGATGATCTTTAGTCTGCCTTTGACAAGATCGATTAAGCAACGAAGGCTTATAAACACTTGATCGCTTAAGCGATAAACCAATCGCTTAAGCGATCCCTTTTTTTTTTTTTTTTTTGGAATAGGTTGTTAACCCCATATTAAGTGACGTCAATGTGAACTTTGAACGTTCACAACATCACAAGATTATTAACATTAATGTTAAGCGACATCGGTTATTAACACATATTAAAGTCAATTAAGAATGATTATTTGCAACCTAATTCCATCAACACATATTAAGGCCATGTAAGAAGATTATTAACGTTAAATTACACCTCGGGCGTTCAGAACATCAAAATATAACAACTACGATATGTGGCATACAACCTTATGATATATGGATGAATGTCATAGCACACTAGTGTGACACGTTAGTAGAAACGTACCTCATTTCACAAATATGGATGGTGTATTTGAGAATGATTATTGTGTTCTTTTTACTTAACAAAACGCAGTCAAATCTTGTATGATGTGGGGGACTAGATTGAAATAAACTTGAATTTTAACTGTACAATTAGTTTAGTGGACCATGATCTATCTTGTGTCAATTGATTTGATTATTTATATCACTTAATCGATTTTTCTAATAATTATATTTTAATTAAATTAATTTTTTTACGTGTGTAGATAAACATGGAAAAGAAATATTAAGGTATACAATAATTCTATTTAATACAAATTTTAATGTTTTTAAAGTACTAAAGTAAATTAGCCTTGATCGCTTAAGCGATGTATGTTATCACTTAAGCGATCTTGTCAAAGGCAGAATAAAGATCATCTGAATATACTGGATCACTTAAGCGATTTCAGGTCTTGCTTATGCTTTCCAGTATATTTAGTCTTAGTCGCTTAAGCGATGTACAGTCGTTTAAGCGATCACGTACAAGGCAAAATCAAGATCACTTAAGTGATTCTTCACTTTTAGACCAAGGCTATTTTGCTTCTTATCTCCTCAATCTTTTGATATTGTGCACGTTTGAGTGAGAAATTATATTCCATATTGTGGGTCAGCTCTATATTCAATCATAACCATCCATATTTATGAAATGAGGTACGTTTCTACTAATGTGCCACACTCGTAACTAATTCAGTAAATTGATTGATTGATTGACTTGACACAACAATTATGTTGATAATATTTATTTTGCCTATCTTAGAAATTTTACTTACTTAAACCCTTTTTAAAATGGATGAAAATGAAAAATAATTAATTTTATTTAAAACAATATAAAAGATGATTTATTCTAGGTAACAATTAAATTGAAAACAACAAGCTTCAACGGTTGGCCTTGGCAACTCTCTCAATTTCATCATTCTTCTTGATGACATAGCTGGAAATACAAGGACATAAAATCAATTTAATGCACCACAAAAGAGAAACATAATAACTTCATCAGATCGCTTAAGCGATCTTCGGTCGCTTAAGCGATCTGCTTGTCAAATCTGCATATAAGAGCAAATCGTTTAAGCGAGCTTCTATTGCTTAAGCGATCTAGTGTTCACCAGATCTGATCTGAGCAACAGATTGCTTAAGCGATCTGGTGTTAACCAAATTTGATCTGAGCAGCAAATCATTTAAGTGATCTTAGGTCGCTTAAGCGATCTGCTATTCAAAGCTATAGATAACAGCCGATCGCTTAAGCGACCAAAGATTGCTTAAGCGATGTGCTCTTATCAGGAGATTTGAACAACAGATTGCTTAAGCAACCTAAGATCGCTTGTAGATAACAGCAGATCGCTTAAGCAATTTGATCTTATCTGCAAATCTTACGGCAAGTTGCTTGCTTTCTTGTTTCTGATCTATTCAAACCTAATTTTCTGGATCTGCATGTGATCGATTATGGCAACTGCTTCTCTTGTGGCCAAGTTGCTTGCAAATTGAGCACTTTTTTATCCTCCGGGGAACCTCATAGACTGATGGAATACACTTAACTCTTTTTCTTCACTTTTCTGTCTTCTTGAATGGCGGATGGATGATAATGTCAACCAACTCCAGCGACACCACCCACTGCTCTTCTGGAGGAACTGGATATATCGTTTCCGAATAAGCAAGTATGTAGTGGTTTTCCATATAGAGAAGGGAGCAAAGTTCCATGTAAATTTTTGAACCAAAATCTAGCTTTCGTTGGTGTTTCAGTGCTGCTAGTGCATGAGGACAAGGTAAACATTGAATGTCAAGCATTTACAGCTGCATGTTTTACTAAGAAGGTTAACTAGGGCATCCGGACCATAGCCGCGCACGGTGAACTCTTGAGCATTGAGAAGATAGGCAAACAGTGCATTTGATAGTTCCATACGTTCCCGCAATAATTTTTCAGCTGACGAAACAAGGGTTGTGGTAAAATTATCTGACTTCGTATGACGCTCATGGAACTACTGTGACAATGTCATCTAGATTGCATCAAAAAAGGTAACAATTGGAAACTCTCTTTCTATTAACAACTTCAAATTTATGGACTCAACTATGTTTGTGGTCATGACATCAAACCTTTTTCTAGGAAAGTAAGCTTTACTCCATCGCTCGAAACCAAAATCATGCTCAAGATACTTAGCAATTCTATCATCTTTAATTCGGATTTGTTAGAAGTGCTCTTCAAACTCGTTAACTCGATAAGCTTTTGTTGCCATGTAGTACATCTGAAGGAGGCCAACACACTTAAACTTTTGTTTTATGTTCTTGCCAAGGTACCTCTTACCGAATCCGTGATGTGCTTGAGGGTAAATAGTGGCAATCCCCTTCTTTATAGATTTATGTCTATCGGATATTATGCACAACTAGTCACTGTTAGGCACTATTGTAAGTAATTGCTGGAAAAATCAAGTCCATGACTTGTCATTCTCATAGTCAACCACACACCATGCAATAGGATATATGTGATTCTTGCTGTCCTATGCAATGGCCACCAACAATGTACCTCCATACTTTCCCATCAAAAAGCAACCATCACCAACCAATACCTTTCTCATATTTACAAAACCCCTTATAGCAGAACTATAAGCAACAAAAAAATATTTAAACCTCATATTCTTGTCTCACTTCAAAGTCGTCTTGCTACCTTGGTTTGTCAACTCAAGCATATAATGGTACGCTTCTAATACTGTGTACTCGTGCTCTAACGTGCCTTCACAAAATCTTGTACATGTTGTCTCCCTTTCCAGCATTTCCAGTAACTAACATCGCATCCCAACTCTGTGTGCACAAGTCTCTGAATGTCCTTAGGAGATAGACAATTCCCTTCAACAAACTAACTTTTGACAAATTGTCCAATAACATCAGTGGAGGCTTGTCGATGCTCGCCTGAAATATGTCCCAACCCACATATGTGCTCACGGGTATATGTGATAACAATAAATTTTTCGGACTCCCCCAACCTTCTACAATAAACCCATCACTTGCACTTTCAGTCACGACATGCAACCGTCACTACCAATGAATTAGACTTTTTGGTGATGAACTCAAAATTACCTCTCACGACAACAAGTTTTAGCTTCCTCACCACTTCCTCATTGCTGTCAAATAAATAACCTACGCGCAAGTCTGATCCATCAGTAAAAATATGAGGTGATTCACTACTACCCGCAATTGTCGCCTCTAAACTTGCATAAATGACCATAGTGTTCTCTTCCTCACAAACTAGACATTCTGCATAATCTGTATTTATAGGAATCTCTACATCTGTGGGAACATGTATAGGGTCCTCCTCGTCCACATTTTCATTATGCCCCACATGACTAACCTCTTCTACAGTGTCCTCCTCACCACCCAAATCACCGCCTACTCTTGATTTTTCAATAAAGAAATCAATGCTCTCGTAGTTAAAATTAAAACCAGCATTATCCCCACCCAAATCACCGCTTACTTTTGAACCAGCTTCTAAAGCTTTATCCACAATCGAAACCGTTAAAATCAACCTCGAACCATTATCGCCCACATCAAGCATAAATAACTTCACATCTTCATCAGACATTAATACAATAGGGGGTGCCTTAAAATTTGCAAGAGCTCTGCTTAAAACATACTTCACAACCATATCACTACGTGAGCAACTCAACCCATATCTTCTAATGATTTCATCAATCAACCCATTAAAACTAACTTCTGTACTCACAGCAATTGTTTTAACTGGTTTGCTCTTCCCAATCCATTTCCAACAACTTTCTTCCTCCACCCACTGACCAAAATATTCAACACCCAAAATCACTTGTCCCATGTCTAATAATAGCCAAGTACCTATAATGTAAGAAAATAAAAATTATTAACTGATATATTAAGGGTTAACAGATTTTAAAAAGCATCTGCAGAGTCACTTAAGCGATGTGATATATCGCTTAAGTGATCTGGTATATCACTTACTGGATCGCTTAAGCGATCAAGTATATCGCTTAAGCAATCTAGTATAAATAAGTCTGATCGCTTAAGCGATCTTGTGCCATATACCTTATCGCTTAAGCGATTTGCTGCCATATACCAGACTTATAGCAGATCGCTTAAGCGATCTTCTACCACATACCTGATCGCTTAAGCGATTTGCCATATGATGCATTATACCAGACATACCAAATTGCTTAAGCGATACACCAGATCGCTTAAGCAATCCATCAGATCCAAACACATTTCCAGTCATCTCCACTTATAATTGGTGCTACCACCCCCAACTACCCACAATGCAAGAAAAGATTCAACAAATTTCACTTCTTTCAACTTGCATTACATCAAACACAACCTAACAACCTAAACAACTAAATCAAAATCATAACCCAAACCCAGTCCATCATTAAATCTGTGTAAATCAAAATTTAAAATGCAAAAAGGAGATACACATACCTAGACGAAATGTTAGGAGGAGGAGGAGGCAGATCTTTGGTGAAGGAAGAAGAAAGTGTTAATGGTGGAGGAAGAAGAAGATGTAGAGGAAGGAGGAGGAAGAAGATGTAGACGAAGAAGAAGATGGAGAGGAAGAAGAAGATGTAGACGAAGTTTATAAGAACAACAACCAGCGGAGATGTGTTAATGGCGGGAGGAAAAAGAAGAATGTTTTTGGGTTGTTTGCAAGAATTTTGGCTTTTTAGGTACATATTATAATTTTTAAAAGATTACACAATACTTCATTAATCCTAATTAACCACGAATCATGTTTAATTAATCTTAATAAATAATAAGACTATTTACTTAACACTTTAAAACTACATGGCCTTTTAATTAAATTTGAACTTCATTTGATCTTTTAATAAAATGCCCTGTCATAAAGGTATCGGGTTTGAAAGTTGGCTAATTATTATAACCCTCCTAATTTTTTGTCAATTTAATTAACCTCATATGGGAAAGGTTTAGGAGCACCACATTTTTAACATAAAGTTTGACATATTTTATAAATTATTAGATTAAAATACTTTGAATGGTTGAGATTCAATACAATTTGAACAATTTGTGTTGTGTGTGATTTTTCCATCAAGCTTGGAGAATTGCGAGGTTATAGCTTGATCCAGAATCAGTTCGACTTAATCGATTGTCCGACCCAGCATAAGCTCGTTTAGATGTAGCTCGACCTAGCACAAGCTAGTCGCGACCAATCCCTGTAGTTGTTCAACCAGCTCATAGATAACTTCAGATCCTGGATATCTTGGAAGGGATCAGATCGACAACAATCTTGGCTCAATCTTAGCCCTCAATCGCGAGAATATCAGAGTTGCATTTCAACCTTAATTATAATCCTTTTATTTTCGCTCTTTTCTTTATACAAAATTTGAATATAAACCCCTTCCAACGATAGAAAAGAGGTTAGCAAATTGTTCTATGATTATTATTGTAAGCTCTCAAAGCAAATAAAAAGATCAGTGGACATAGGCTTAAAAGTATAACTCACCGAACCACTTTAAAAACTCTCTATGTTATTTACTTTACTGTTTCCAATTCATTACATTCTCCTGGTTATCCATAATCACACACATATCCGTTTCGATTCTGCCAAGGTCAATTGGCTCGCTCTAGTTGGTGTATTTTTTGTATCAACAATTTAAAATATCATATTTAGATGTAATCTCAATTGTTCAAATGCATTGATCTAGTAGTCCAAAATGTGTGTGTGTGTGTGTGTGTCTATATATATATATATATATATTTTTTTTTTTTTTTTTTAATTTCATCCCAAGGCGACACAATTCACTCAAATCACCCGACTTGCCGCCATCCACATTCTAGAAATGTGGAAATTGGATGATAGTTGAATTTGGGTTTTATCTACTATGAGTCCAGTCTTATAATGACCCCTGATCCAAATTTGTAGCTTTAGACCAACCAAATTTATAGTCCAGTGGGCTTTGGGTCCGATCTATCATAAACTCTTAAAGCCCACAATCTTAACCGCACAAAATCCACGTGCACGGTCCTCCTACCACTTACAAAAAAAAACCTAATTTGTATTCATACACTGAAGAATCTCCTTCTTTTATATATAAAGACTCCCAAAAACCCTACTTCCGCCTCAGGGAGTCGTTTGAGCAGCAGAGCTTTAGCATTCTCATCTGAGCCGCGAAGCCACAGACTCCATCAACAAAAATGAAGGTTCTTGATTTCGTTGATAATATCTACAGGGTTTTGAAGTTTATGCTTAATAATACACATATTCTTTTGAATCTTCTCATACGGTTTCGTTTTGGTTTGTTTCAGTTTAATATTGCAAATCCAACTACTGGATGACAAAAGAAGCTCGAAATCGACGATGACCAGAAACTGTACGTGTTTTATTTTGTTTTAAAATAGTCTATCTGTTTACATGAAATTAGCAAATTGTGTTACGTTTAGGGATTGTTCTTGTGCTCCATTGTTGTTTTCATTATTTATTTATTTCTTTTTTTTTTTTTTTTGTGTTATTTTTTGCTGAGAAATATTATTTAATTTGTGTTGTGTTAAGATTTTACATGGGTTCTTTTTATTGGTGAAAATGTATATAACATTAGAAAGCAAGAAAATGTTTCTAATACTTTGGTTTTCTTCTTGTAATCTATTTTGTGTGTCCTGGTATAGAGAGTTAAATGAATCCTGATCTCATAGCAGACCTGTTTGGTTTACTTGTTAACTAATTGAGTAGGAACTGATGGATTCAGGTTTTCTTTTCTAGTGGGTTTTTCTTTTTCAAATTGTTGTACTTAGCTCTGAAAATGTTTATCCTTTGTTGATAATAACTTTCCTATTCATACTCCTAAGATTTTAGATATGATTAATATATATTATGAAATGCTTAAGTGTAGAGGATCTTTCTTGCAATGAAGGTTTTTTTTTTTTTTTTTTTTTTTTCCCTTGATTGATCATCCTTGGCTGGGTTTTTGTGCTTTTCTTCTTGTTCTGCTTCCTGAATCTCCTCCTTCATGTCTTTTAGTATGATAAATAATTTATTTTCCATTTCATTTGTACTTGAGTGGGAGACTTAACCGAATTTGGGTGTTATAAATCTGGTTTCACAAGTGACTGACGTCTGCTTGGTGTGTGTGCCAAAAGTTGTTGGTATAGCTTTGATGCTGCAAATTTTTATTAATAGCTTTCTTATGTTATGCACTGGAACTGTACACTTGCTATTAAATTAATGTTTTAATTTGACTGGATAATTTTCTTAATTAAATACAATTGTGCAGCCGAGCTTTCTTTGACAAGAGAATCTCTCAAGAAGTTAGTGGAGATGCCCTTGGTGAGGTATGGTTTTGTTATTAAACTTTCTAGCTTGGTATTTCTCACCTTTTTCCTTTTCCTTCTACCCAGGGGTTATATCCGTAGCCTTTGCATTGTTCCTATTGTTTATGTTTTCATCTTTTAATTTGTTTGACAGGAGTTTAAGGGCTATGTGTTCAAGATCATGGGAGGCTGTGACAAGCAAGGTTTCCCAATGAAGCAGGGAGTGCTGACTCCTGGCCGTGTTCGTCTTTTGCTCCACAGAGGTTTGTAAAATGTGCTTGCTGTCTTCTTTTGTGTTTGTGTTTGTGTGTGTGTCATGTTTATGTGGCTTTGCACTTGATACATGTTCTGTAGGGTTTTGTATTTCACTGTGGTAATTTGGATATCTAATTTTTTTAGTCTTGTACCTGAATTTTATGTCAATTTGGCAGAGGTGAAACTAAGTTGAAGATTATTTGCTTTTTTGTGCAGGTACCCCTTGCTTCCGTGGATATGGAAGGCGTGATGGAGAGCGTAGGAGAAAGTCTGTGCGTGGATGCATTGTCAGTCAAGATCTGTCAGTGCTGAATTTGGTCATTGTGAAGAAGGGTGAGCAGGACCTACCTGGACTCACTGACACTGAGAAGCCCAGAATGAGAGGTCCAAAGAGAGCATCAAAGATCAGGAAGTTGTTTAACTTGTCCAAGGAGGATGATGTCAGGAAGTATGTTAACACTTACCGTAGGACCTTTACAACCAAAACTGGTGAGTCATATGATCATTTCTGATTTGCTGCTACAACCAAATATGGTCAGTTTGTAGTTCATAACTGAAAAAAATGTGTTCATTTCTGGTTTGCAGGTAAGAAGGTTAGCAAGGCTCCTAAAATTCAGAGGCTGGTAACTCCTTTGACCCTGCAAAGGAAGCGCGCCAGAATTGCTGAAAAGAAGAAGAGAATCGCCAAGGCCAAGACTGATGCTGCTGAATATCAGAAGCTCCTTGCTACCAGGTTGAAGGAGCAGCGTGAGCGCCGCAGTGAGAGTCTGGCAAAGAAAAGATCAAGGCTCTCTGCTGCCTCAAAGCCATCAATTGCTGCTTAGATACAGTACACAGGGGTTGTCTTTTGGTGAATCAAGTAATGTCAGTGCTGGATATCCTTAATAGGTTGAGGTAATTTTTATTGTTGGTTGATTTTGAGAGTACTTGGATGCTAATGGCATGTAACAGGCCGACATTCTGCTATTAGACATTTCAGATCTTGTTTATTTTAATTGTGGGATGTTGAACCATTTAATTGGGTTTCTTATGGTTAGTTCTATTCATTATGGATTTCATTTTTACATTGCTTATCCGGCTTTAACTCTAATTAGTATTTATACTTGTTTCGCGGTGTGATACATTTTATTTTTATGCTGCCAAACTTGTTACTTTATCCATAAAAAAAATTGTCGCTAAATGTTGATAGATAATAATTGTAATTAATTTGAACGCATTTTTGTCTATGCTTAATAAATAGATAAATCATGTCAAAGTAGTAGGTAAATAACCAAATAGTAAATGGCATTATCCAAGGTTAATAAAAGTACACTTTCAGAAGCAGTGTTTTAAAATCATGCCTGACCGGTTGAACCAGTTCAATCAGGACTTGAGGCTTTCATCTGTTATAAATTTTCATTCATTGAAAACTCTAGAAATTATAATATCAATCCATAGACAATTGAAGGTTGAAATGTTTTGAAGATGAATGGTCAGTGAGTGCAATGGTGGTGACAACGGTGATTTCCGGTGAGTGAATCGATTGGAAATCGCAAAACTATGTCGACAGAAAAAGTTCGTTGTTGTCGACGATTAGGGAGGCGAACAGGGGAAGAGTGAGATGGGTTTGGGTCAAGAGACTGAGATGAGTGTTTTTCATAGTGATGTCGAGTGTCATCGTCGTTAGAAACAAGCCTTATTTGTCGATGTCGATGCTGGTGTTTGGGATGTTTTTGTAAGATTTCAAATCTATATGAATTTATAGTAGTTTTCAGGTTATTTATGTTAGATTTCAAACTTTTGAACATGGTTTGAGTTATATCGGTCAATTGGGGACCCAACCACTTTGTTTTTCACCTCGGGTTGGGTTTTAAAACCCTGCTAAGAAGTATTAAGTTATATTTTCCTTAATGTTATTTCATTGTGAAATTATACTCAGTTTTTTGTCGTTTGATACAAATTACAAAGATTTAAATTATAATCCGACTACAAAAGCAAAACATGGACCGAGATGTGCGGGCCTCAAAAGAGATAAGATGGTAGAAATGAATAAAAACGAAAAATGCAGGGCTTCAATGTAGTTTGTAGGATACCATGCCTGCTGTTGTCCTAACTCTTAATGCACATTAATTATCATCTTAAATAATTGAGAATTAACCCTTAAAAAACTTGAAATTGTGATAATGGACGACTACGTACTTAGGCTTTGTTTTTTTCTTAAGTGAAGTATCTTCCAAAATCAAAAAAATTAATCAAAGAAATTGAATGTAAACATCAAAATACCAAATTTAATTAAAAGTTGACTGTCCAAAACTGGAAATTGTCATCGTAGACACTTTGTACCAAGATTTCTTATGATTTTCAATCTAAAAGAATTTGTTTGATTGAAATTTTTTGTCAATTAGTATTAGATGAAGTTAATAAACCATTGATGGATACCATTTAAAGAGGTTCATATATATATATAAAAAAAAAAAAAAATTGTGAAAGTTCAAAGGAGAGATGTTATAGGTTTATACTAAAGGCTATTTTTACATTTCTTTTATGTAAAAGCACCATATTCAATATTAAAAATCTGAGTTTACTAAGTGATGAAATGCTATTTTTCAACTTTTAAATTAAAACAAAGAAAAAATATATTTACTGCATGCAAGATCTCTAAATACATCTAATAGTTTCAGTATCTTTAGAATATTTCAACAGTCAAAATATGTCCAATTTTCTAGAATGGTTCTCAATATAATACAGAAAATACCAAATATTGTTTTAAGATTTTCTGTGTGTGGGGGAATATAAATTGTTAAACAAATTTTCCACATACTTATAATATTATAAATAAAAACTGAATATGAAATACCCGATTTTGTAATTTCTAAGTCTAATACGAGTTTTTATGCAAAGGTTCCAACCAAAACCATACTCATGCATTATCATAAGATTGATGCAACATCTCACTGACCAATCCCAATTTCTGCAACATCATCCATGAGAACAATATAACTGCACTCAATTATATTATTTTGCTAGTTTTATATGCATTAATCCCTTTCAATTCTTAACCTCCCTAATCTATTAATCCCTCTTCTCATCAGTTCTCACAGTCCAGACTCTAACAAAATGTCCACAGGCCTTCTATTTGCCACCCTGCAATTGCTCCTAATTTCTCCAGCTCTCCCGGATTGCAAGTCTCCCATCTTTATCATTCCCTCCGCAAAGGCCTTGAAAAATTCACCTTGGTTTTCTTTAAATAAGCAAACATACTCTCTGGTCTCTGGATTTGTATACAGTGTTTCATCGGAATTCAGAAACCCTCTTCCAGCAGCCAAGTCTTTGAAGTATTGGTTATCGAATATTTGAGGTGTTGCATCAAGATCTACTGTCACATTTTCATCTCCTCCGAGTGGGCAAAGTCTGTCTAGCTTTTCTCTGAACTTGGGCTCAATGGTTGGATCAGGCTTGCCTGACCCAGATTGGTTATAGAGCCTGAACATGATTGAAAAGCATCTGCCTTGCCCAATAGAGTGTGAACCTGAAAGAGCTACAAGATCTTTCACAGAGAGATTGAATTTGGCAAATAAATCAATGAGGAAACTTGCATTTGCTCTTGGACTTGGCATGATACTGTCTGAGTCTTCTTGGCTCGCTGTCAAACTATCTTCCCTTCCTAGCTTCACCTCCCAATTGGGTCCTCCACTCTGTTTTCATTAATTTACATTCAAATTAGGTTAATTACCAAGTCTTTATCTTTATTGTGCAGTCTAAAAAACCCACTATTAAAATACTTGTAATACTTGCATATCTTAATATAATGAGCACAAGTGAACAAATGAATGCAGTCAAAGCCATGTACACCACTAAAATGCCAAAACAAAACAAGGGGCATTGATAACAGAGGTCTCCATAATTGATCCTCATCGTTTTCTATGTGATAGACTAGTCAAAACTTCTCCTTTTGCTTCCATTAACACTATATTATGTTAAAATTAAGTTAACAAAATAATGAATTTAGTTGACGAAGATAAATATAGGGAAGAAGGGTACCAGTGAAACGGCATCTCTGGAAGCCATAATTATGATATCAGCACAAGAAACAGTTCCCGGACAGACCTTCTCCAGAGCCTCTTTTATCTCATCGATGACTTCGAAAGATCTTAGCGAATTTATATTGGAAAGAGCCAGTTTTTCTCCGAGCATCGTTGGTGTGTCATCAAGCAACAAAGATGCATCACAGCCCTGCAAAATCAAGAGTTGAAAATATGGAAAAATCATAACAAGAAGTGGAATCGACTAAGTAAATAATACTTATGTTTTACATTAACGAAGCAATCGTGGAACTGGAAGCGCATAACAGAGGCGACGCTTCTTGGTTCTCTAATCATGGCCTTTATCATCATATCCCGCACGATGAATTCAGCTTCTGGGCAAGTTTCTGAGTAAAACCCCGGGCGGAGAGGGGTTGCCACGGCCATGGTGATGAGGAGGAGAAGCAATACAAGAGGCAGAAGAGACATTTTGTTTCTTGTAAGAGTTGGAAGTGAAATGGTCCCAACTGATTTTTATTTATAGAGAGTGTGATGTGCATTCAATTGTAAATAAATAGTACAAGAGCATAAGTTTGGGTGTGATATTTTATGTTTATAAGGAATCTCTTAATTTAATGTCCTAATAAGATTATTTTATTTTTTTATGACAATAAAATTTCATTTTTAGTACTAGTAACTTTGATTCCTAAGTGATATACATGCAGAATTAATGATAAGATAATGTGAGTGATGTGACTATGTAATTCTACATAAATATAATTTATTGTATTTTAATTCATTCCGACCGTTACTATTCCAGCGTTGAATGTTGCTACAAGTGACACAAAACAGTGGGTTGTGAGAAAAATCCGGTGCTTTTTTTGTTTTATAATAGATTCAAGTAATGTTTTAAATAAGTGGATTTGATACAATATTGTGGGTTTGGTTTTGAGAAAAATTCAGTGACTGTTTTGTCTTATGAAAAGAAAATTGTGAGTTACAGACCGATACATTAGATTTCTTTTATAAAGTAAAATGTTAATTTTATGGCACTATTAGATGAGCATACAATATTCAAGTAAAATTATGGTGATACAATATATATCTGAGACAACACCATGGGTTCCTAGAAAAAGAGCGTATTTGTTTTTTTATATGTGTTGATGCTGGATTTCGACATCAATGACTCATATATACAAAGTGTTAAACGGGCTTAAAAGTTATACGTGATATGGAAATGTATAACAAGAGAGTAAATAAAAGACGGTTTTTAAAGTAATTCGGATGCTCAAAAGTGATTCTTATGTTCACTGTGATTGTATTAATAGATGGTTACAATCCAAAGAGAAAAGAGAGAGAGAGAGAGAGAGAGTATGTTGTTTAAGACTAAAGATAAGTCAATCTCATAAATGAAAAAAGAGCCATCTATTTATAGTGGGAGGATTTAAAATAATAATTATGAACCTGCAGTTTGGCAGGTAGGGTACAATTTCTAACCCGCTTCTCATTGATTGTTTGCATGAGATATATCCTTAAATTGCGTAGGGCTTAGGCAGGTGGACGATTCCTAGCCACTCGCGAGCCTGACATTCACAAACTGTACTGACGAGAAACATATCTCTTCCGTCATTACCCAACGTGGCAATGTCTAGACGGCACAAATGCTCCCTTAATTATGATTGGCTCTGGCTGACCAGAGTCTATGTCAACCCTTACTTTTTAGGCATAACAATATGTGAATAGAAACTTGTGTGCCATAGATTCAAGTAATTGTATTAGACATGTACGTTAGATTCCCTATAGAAATATAACATTACAAAGGGAAATGGGTTGTAAAAGTATGGATGAGATAATGGAGTGTTTGGTATAAGATTACAGAAGTGGGGCATTTGATAAAAATATATGGTAAAGTGTGGGGGCATGGAGATAGTCTTGATTCCTCTAAAATTGTGACACTGTGTGAATGTGTCAACATATTATAGGGTGTTGTTATGACAAAAGGACGCAAGAAAATGAGAGAGATATTTAACCGAAAGAGAGTACTGATTGCGATTGGTGTTATTAGTGCGTCAACGATTGCGACGCCCACGTTGTCCTCACAAATTTTTTTCGCTTGCATTTTACGCTTGTCTTTCCCCTATTTTATCAATAGCCCAATGTAAGGGTCAGTTTTTCTTAATTGAAATTATTTTATAAAGTCATTTGTATACTATTGTTCAAATTAATTTACGAAACATTTTTTGAATTATAACTTGCCAAATAAGTGATTAAGAAAAAAAAAGTTATAACAAAACCAAGTTCTTTTTTGAATTATGAAAAAAAAAAAAAAAAAAAGGGCATTCCATGATGCTATGCCTAAAAAAATCAGGACTAACATGAGTTGATGTCAACGAGTACCAATCAAAGTTCAGGAAGGCTTTACGCCATCTAAAGTCTGTCACATCGCCTAAGACAGAAAGAATATATTTGTCAACAACCCAGCCGACTCAAGTTTTGTCTATGAATGAATTTGGTTCGCACACCTATCCAAACCCCATTTAATTTAAAAATATTTCTTAAGTTATCAACCAATGGGAATACATGAGAGATTTGCACAATATCTACCAAAAATAGAAAAAACACACCACAGGAAAGAGACTAGCTTGATACTCTCTAAGAAAACTTAGAACAATAAGCACCTATAACCCAGATCGCAGTTCGTGACCTTTTGTAATCTTGGCTAATAACTAAGAACTCACTCATATAAAAGAAAACAGTAGATGTATGAATCGTTATAAGAATCCAAACTATTATAAAAACTTTCATTATCTCATTTACTTTTTACGTATTTGTATGCTACTGTGATAACAATACTTTATCTAACTCTTATAATAATTCACGTGTGATTTCTAAGACTTTCTTAGCACTTTACATGTGTGAGTTTGTTGGTGTCAAAAAATTAAGCATCAACACATGAAATGCCCATTTGTTAGAAGGAGACAATGGAATGGGGTGGGAATGAGGATTATTATTCCCATTCCCATCCCTGTGTGGATTCAATGAATCAGGCAATTGCATCAAATTGGGAAGCGACAGGATCCAAAAAGTAAGGTTGGGCAAAAGAAATGAAGTGGTCCACTTTGAAATTGTGAGATGCTGAAGTTGGAGGAGGCAGGCAAGGGCAGACGGCAGAGGTCCCCCACTAGCTGAGAATATGGTTATCCAACTGACAATGAATATGATGTTTCCGCTTCTGCTCCAATAAGTTGGACTACCATTTTCAGTGGCCCATCACTTGCAGCTGATGAACCTATATCTATTCTATACACTAATGTTCTGGACCACCACCTTTCCCATTTCTTTTGACTGATTCCACCTCCCGTTGCTTTTCTCAATAGTCAATATAATAATATTGAGATATTATATTGAGAAAAGCAATGTATGACATAATCTCTTGATACACCATCTTTATTTCTTAGGCTGAATGATATTTTCCCACTCAAACTTTGGCAAACGTACATTTCTAACCCATGAACTTCTCCCACCCATTGTTAAAATTCAGATGTTAGTTTTAATGACAAGTATATATTATAAGGTTAATGTTATTTACACCCCTAAAATAAATTCAGATGTTAGTTTTAATGACAAGTATATATTATAAGCTTAATGTTTATGATTCGAGCTCTCTACGATTAGCAAAGCTTGAGAAACCAGTATAGTAGAGAAACACTTAAACCCGTCTTCTCCAGTATACAGCAGCCCAACAATCTCATTGTTTGGTTGACAGAAACTCTACACAGATTGCTCAACGCAAGCTCCTCCAAAAGAACTCATTTCTCTAGCTTGTATTTTCTCTCAATGGAATGGATGAAGATAGAAAAATGTTTATGATGAATGATATAAGAGACAATCATATACTACTCTTCACATACTCCATCTTTTCATATTCATAACCCATCCTTTAATTCAATCACCATAAACACCTCCAATTCAATGATTTAACTCCCTTCAATCTTTAATCTTCCAACCTTCCATGAATAATAAACAAAAGGAAAAAATGCAAGTTACAACAGGTAACAAATTTCATTGACGGATTAACGATGGATGGGAAAATATTTTTTTCAAAGTTCATGGGTGGAAAATGGCAGATTTGCCAAACTTGGGGTGGAAAAATGTCATTCAGCCTTATTTCTTAGTCTTATACACATGGGGGTCGTAAATTTAATTAGAAGCTGATGCTGATAAGTTGATATATGCAAAAGGTTAGTGATGAACCGGCAGCATAAAGGTGGGGTAAGGAAAGAATTAAACTTTAAAAATTAGACGCTAAGTGATTCTGACATAATTACCAAATCCACAAGTCCATTATCAGCTTTTGCAATTTACTAATGGGGACATAAGAGATTTATTTAAATGGATTAGTCAGCTAATTGGTTTGGTTTTTGCTTTTGCCCAAGATTTGTGCCCACAACTTTATCTTATGCAAAAGCAAATTCTACGGATAAGAATATTTTCGAAAGGGAATATATAGTTTTCTTAAGCCCTTTAATTTTGATATTATCCATAAGGTTCCCAATAATTATAGAATAGCCAAAATATGATCCAATTTAGTTTATATAATTAAATGAGTTAAAAAACATAAACCCTCTTAAAGTTTAATGTAATAACAAAAGTATCATTGTTGTTGGTCAAAGTCTAAGGGAATATATGGTTTTCTTAAAGAAATTTGTAAAGCACTTGCAAAACTCTTTGTTGAGTAAAAGAAAAAGATTACGTACTCATGGGTAGCCCAGATAAGGGCGAACCAAAAAAGTTTTGCATGACTTCAACCCACAATCTCAAATTTAATTATTCGTTGGACGCAAATATAGTATCTTTGCCCATGATTTGCTTGGGGACTACACGATGGGTTGTTGTAGGATAGCTTCCCATGAGGATATTGATTTATCAAGAGAAGTGAGGTTTCATGGAGTTTGGGAGATCCAAAACAATTGCAAAGGCTTGGTTATGATAGAGTCCAAACCGCCCATTCAGTCAAAACTTGACACATGAAAGAAATTGCCCACCCACTAAGAAAAGCCCAAAGACTTTGAAAATGGAATGGAGGGTCTGAATACTTAGGGACGTCCACTATGGGAAAGTTATAGTTCCACTATGGAAGGTTAAATCACTTCCTTAACAATAATAAAAACCATTTGTCAAATCCAAATTGTGGGAGATTCATCTCTCTTAAAAGATAATATCAATAAAGGATAATTTATAAAAATGAGGGTCGGTGCATTAACAAAAGCCTTTTTAAATTAGTATTGGTATGATTTTTTTTTACGTAGAGCTGATGAATTAAAAAAAAAAAAAATCGAATTTATAAAATTAGAGTTTTTATATGAAAAAAAAATATATACAGTAAAACCTCTTTATAGTGATATTCTATATAAGAATAAATTCTACATAGTCATAAAAAATCATATTCCCAATCTGAAATAGTTATAAATAAAAATAAACTCTACATTGTAATAAATTATAATTTTTCTAATTCCCGTCTTAAGGAAAGTTGCCTCCACATAATAATAATTATGTGTATATTGTAAAAAATATCTATATAATATATTACATTAAAAGTTTAAGATGAAATAAAATATTTATCTAAAGTTGTTTTGGACAATAAGTTATGCTTTAGAGTTATTACCACATCTTTTAACTTGCGAGTACATTATTCACTAGCATAGACATTTTCTTGTTGAAGCCAAAATATTTTTAGCTTCTCAAACATGTTTAGAGCTTCTTGTTACGAAACTTTTTATATTTATATACTATCATCCTCATAATTATTTCATTTCTTTTTTTGTCTAATTTGTAGCAATGACTTATTCTTCTGTTAAAGTATGCATGACTTGTTGCTCATTTGGATGATTAAGGAAGACATTAATATCTATTTGATTAATGTAGTGAAGTTGTCGAATCTAATCACTCAATTCTACAATGACTCTTTGATTTTCCCCATCCACTTCAATTGTAACTTGCAATTCATCAACATTGGAGGTCTTAATTTTATAATGCTTAAAACAATATGCAATTGTCTCTGACTTCACATCAATTGACCATGTAACAACTAGGGATGTTCAAAAAAATGCAAAAACCGAACCGAACCGATAACCGAAAAAACGGTTCGGTTACGGTTCGAAAAATTCAAAAAACCAAATTTCCGGTTCGGGAAAAAATAAAAAGCAGTTAACCGAAACCGGTTTTTTGAACCGGTTTTACAAAAATTATATATATATATATAATTAATTAAATAAAATAATTATATATAAATAAAATAAAAATATTATATATTATATATTAAATAAAAAAAATAATATTTTATTGTATTGTTAGTAGTGGTCAATGGATTATATGAATGTCTAATTTTATTTAGATATGTATTATTTATATTACAATTTAATTAGGAAAAAATAAAAAAAAAAAGTTTTATAAAAAAAAGGGAAAACCGGTTCAAAACCGGTTAACCGCTTTAAAAAAAGCGGTTAACCGAAAAACGGTTTTCCCTCCAAACCGATTAGGTTTCGGTTCGGGAATTTTCCGAACCGAAAAACGGTTCGGTTTAAAACTTTGAACACCCCTGGTAACAACTGTATTTACAATTCCCATCAAAGACAATTATTTTTATTGGTTACAAGACACGATCTTCTATCCGTTTCAAAAGTAGACAATGAAGAACTGAATTAAAACCATAATACTATTAAAACAAAATTGAAATCCTAATATTGTACTACTAAAACATGAATTATGAAATAAATATTTTTTTGTAACTATACCTCTATAAGTATAACCTCTTTATAGTAATAAAATTAGTTAGTCTTACATTATGACTATAGAGAGATTTTACTGTATATTATCACATAATGATTTGTTAGTAGAAATTACCAAAAGCAGATTCTAGTTCAAGGAAATGAATCAAATCATAAAAGTAAACTTCAAAAAACGTTGTGAAAATATTTGACGCTTCAAAACTGGAAAAAAAAATGAAAAAGATTTTATTTGAATGTCCTAAATTTAAACTTTCCTAATGATTCAAAATTGCTTACTCAATCACCCAAGAAGTCTTTTGAATTAAACGGTTGGACACTAAATAATAGGCAAACGGCCCAAAAATGAAGAATCCATTAGGTTTCAACAAAATAGACATTTTTTTAGGGAAATGATTTCCAACCCCCATCGAATTGATTTTATCCTCTATTGCTAAATACACTTCTTTTTATAATTAAAAAAAAAATTATCTTTAAACCCCATCTAATACCGAAAATAACCTTCTAAGCTTAATTGGGTTTATCCCCAATTTCAAACTTAATTATGTTGTTAATTACCCCTTTTTCCCATCTTCAGTAGATAATTATTATTTTTTTGTTTACACACATTCTCCCAATTTTCAAATTTTAATTTGAAACTACCTTTTCTTCTTTAGATGCAAATTCATCGTTATGCAATTACTTTTCTATAATATTAGTAATTTAGTATTATATTTTCATCAATCAAACAAATATTTGAAATAAAATAAAAGGTTCAATGATTATAAAAAGTTAGGGTTAGAGTTTTTATAGTAGAAGTTAAAAATAAACAGAAATATAAAATAGAGTAAATTGTATTTAAAAATATGGTTGCGTTTGGTATACTTTTTTAATAGTGTTTCTAAAATAATATTATGAATATGATATGATAAGATTCTGAAAATGTGTTTGGTACATTATTAGAAAACATTTCCTTAAAATTTTAGATTATTTGTTAACCCTCTACATTTGTTAATTTAGATAAAAATCCCCCTTTAACAATAAAAGTTCATAAATTAATAATAACACTCCCACCCACCCAATCGACTACTGGCAACTGGCCACCATCGTCGGACGGTGGTCGTCAGTCTCCGGAATGGTGCATGACTAGCTGGATATGATTGGTCGTGCGTCGATCTTGCCTTTTCTAGTCAGATCCACCTAGATTTGGTCAGAAAATACAAGATCAACGTACTACTGGCCAGATCCAGCCAATCGTGTATCGTTAGGGCGCCGACTGCTGATGGTGACAGCAACGACGGTGATTGGCGATGGCGGCTGGCAGATGATAGTGGCTTGGATGGGTGAGAATGTTTTTGTTAGTTTTAAAACTTTCATTGAGAAAGATAATTGTTGATGTTTTGACTTTTGAGCTAAATAGAATAAAATTGGATTTTGAAAAATATTAAAACAAACACATTTCATTTTTTAGGATAGGATAACGGAACAGGATAGTATTAAATAGCCATACAAACGCAACAAAAATCTCATTATTAGGCATTTTAATTAAGGTTAAACTTGTTAAAATAAAAAATACATTTAAAAGTGGGGGATACTGATAAATTAGGTGAGGGATAAAAATCAGTTAGAGGAAAATCGAACAAAGCTGGTCCAATAGGCCCCATTGGGCCTAATCAAGAAGCCCGAGATTGGAAACCTAAGTAATGGGTCATATGTCAGTTACGACTCCAAATCCAAATCCAAGGTAATGGGTCATAGGTAGAGGAGTAAAATGGGTTCCTAATGTGCAAGAATTTAGGTAGCAAAGACACAATTAGTCTAACGTGATTTTATCATTTATAACTAATTTTTTGAAGTTTTTCTTTCAATGTCTAAACAAAGAGCAGATGTTATATTGGATCATTTTAATAGAATCCTCCTAATTTGTTAGACTTCTTCCTTCTTGTTCCTCTACTTTCTCTCAGGCCAAACACTCATTTACTTCTAGCAGTGAAATTAGTTGGCACGCAAATATCAAGTGAGAAATAAAGTCGTGGGCTGATCCAGACAGCAAACGAAGGCTTTTCAAATAGGTTGGATTGGACTGAGCCGGGCCGGGCTAGTAGGCCATAACAAAAATGTGAATTCATAATCATAACTCCCACAAACCGCACACAAGAGCGGGCGTTATAAACTCCACGCCACATTACGGTCACCGAATCAATACAAGAGCAAAGCAAAGCAAAGCAGTAGAAGCAAAGAAAAGAGCGGAAATGGGCGGCGGAGGAAGAGAAGGAAGAAGTTACAGGTCTCGCACTCAGAGAAAACATTTCAAACAAAGTAGAGAGAACGTTTGGAAACGTAGCAAAGCCGATCCTTCTGCTCCCGATTCAACTGACAATTCAACTTGGCAGCCTTTCGCCACTCAGAACCCCGCCTTCGATGAATACTATAAGGTACTTCATTTCTTTTCTTTCTTTACTTCCTCCTTGTAAATTAATGGTTTTCTGTAATTTTATGTTGGTAGGCGCAAGGGATTGTGGCTGCTGAGGAGTGGGAGCGCTTTGTGGAAGTTCTTCGAAAGGCATTACCGGCTGCGTTTAGAATTAATTCCAGGTAAAAATATTCTGGTTAGTAATTTTTTATGTTTGTTAAATTGTTATTGTGAGAGAGGATAACTGCGATGATTGATTTTTTTATTTGTGCTATGCTTTCAGTTCAAGTATTTAGGTTTAAAGTGGGAAACTGTGTACTGCTAAGTTGTCATGTGGTAGTTTTTGTATTTTTTGGTCAGAGACTTGACTAGTTTAACAGTGTGCTATACTGACATTTAGTGTAGTTGGCGTTTCATAAGATTGATCAGTTGGGGTACATCAATTATGTGTGCATATAGAAGAGGAAATTGCAATGTCTTGGTTTGTGCTAAAAGTAATTAATGATAAGGGCATTGGGTTCTTCCTGCCATTTGCTGCTGTCATTGGCAAGACATTTGTTGCCGGCACTCCATCATAAGCTATTAGGAATATGCTCTTTCCTTAATTGCTTAAATACATATGCAGCACTTCAGCTTCAAATTTCTGTATGGTTTTGAGTCTGTCTTTGCTCCAGTGTTTAAGGAGCTTGGTTAGCAGAGTTAGGGTCTTCTTAAGTTAGGCATGTGGCTGGTGCGTTTTCCTTGGTTGTTTGAGATTATTTAATACAGTTGGGTCACTTTCTTGGCCAGGTGATGTTAAACTTATAAGCCCTTTTGGATTTAATTTACTATACCTGCATGTCCTCGGAGTTCCAGCCCTATCACGTAGTCAAATCATTGAATTTGAATGCAGTCCTAGAAAGCCTATAAGAGCTGTATGCTGATGATAGAGCAAGTTTGGCCTGCAGGATAATAATTGTAGTTGCACATGTGCTAAGACCCGTGCAAGTTCCTCTAGGATTCAGTTTTGAACAAGTTTTCCTGGTTACCACTGTCACACTTTGACTTGTCCCCGAAGCCAGTGCATTTTGACCCGGTCCTATACATAGGATAAGAGGATAGCATTGTAAAAATCAATTGTGCAAGTGCTCTTAAGCCAGGGGGAAGAATGATTGTTGATATCAGAAGATGGCTAAGGCCTCAACTTTGATAAATCTATGATAAACATTAATCTGAAAAACTGTGAGCTAGTGGTTATTCATTTGTAGTTTTGTGATGTATCTATTTTTGGGTGCACAAATAGTTGAGTGTTCTTAGCTAGAGAATGCAAGAAACTTCATGGTGCTTGCCTAGTTGGATGTGCCAAGACGTTACACTATGTGAAATCATGGATCAAAATTTCAGTTCAAAAGAGTAGTAGCTTCAAGACTTAGAACCTTGGAGCATGAACATGTAAGTGGCTGAACAATGTACTTAGTCGTTATTGTGGTTATACAGAATGATATGACTATGAAAGAAAATTAGGATTGAAAAACAAGATAGGGATTTTGGTGCCTGAGACTATTTAAAGCAATCAGAATCCCTTTTTCCCGTAATGGTTACTATTGAGATAGAAATTTGATGCTAGTCACTAGAAGATATGGCAATGTCAAACCACACAAAAAAAGGGTTATGCTAACGAACTGGTATTACTGAAAGAGACAACAAATGTGATTAGTGTATATGAATTAATGAATTAAACATGGTTGGTTATCATATGAAGGGTCAAAAGTTGGTGTTTTTTCTTTTATTTTGGGTTGGGGGGTTTGGGAATTCGGAAGCATAAATTTATAGCATAGGTTTACACTTGTAAAGGGACAGTTTTCTTTTTTATAGTTTTAATCCCCTTGGTAGACACCTGGTCCACTTCATACATGTAATTTTTATGGTTATATACATCCTCAGTTTTCTATAGAACATAAATATGTGCTTTCTGTAACCTGTCAATGGTGTAGAGGACCCTCAACATATATGATTATGATGATCTTTTTCCCTAAAGGAGAACTTTGGGATTTTAATTCTGCTAGTAGCTGACTGTAGCAACAGAAATCCATCTAAATAATCTATTAGGGTATTGTTATAATCCATCATGCTGCCCCCTTCAGAAACCTAAAGTGCTATGGAAAACAGTGTTCTTCTCACTTCCAGTGGGTAGGGATTTTAATCTTTTACGTTCTTTATTTCATACTTCTCATGCTTTATAGTTAGTTTTGTTTACAGCTTCCTTGAACCTTTTTTTTCTTTCTCTTAATAATATAAAACCATTAGATTCTTACTCATGAGTTATATTAGAAAATAAAGTTTCTTGTGTCAGTGATGTCCCATTATTTGATTCTGCAGTAGCCAATTTTGTTCGGATATTCGATCACAATTGGAGAATGACTTTATGGAATCTCTTCAAGCTGAGGTAAGGCACACCATTTGTTTTATCATGATTCGTATGTCTCAGGACTGCCTTTGTTCTTAATTATTTCAAACTCTTATTATCTGTTTCACCTTTTTTCAGGTCAGTGAAGAGGGTGAAGCTGGGGCCATTAGACCGTTGCCTTGGTACCCTGACAACCTTGCTTGGCAATCAAATTTTTCTCGCATGCAGTTGAGGAAGAACCAAACCCTTGAGAGGTAATTAATTTATTATGTAATATTGTTTTAATAACTTTAAGTAAGTAAATAGCATTGTGGCATCACCTTAAAGAGTTTAACACAGGAGGTATATGGTGCCTTTCCATTGGGATGCTGTCTAGTGATTTTGGCTGTCACTAGGCCACAATTGTTATACTGCTAATGTGCCAGTTGTAAATTGGTGGCAATTCAGTACTTCAATAACTAATGTACCTAATCACTGCCAATTGTAATGTTTTGTTTTGTGCTGGGATGCATATGCTCATGTACCTAGTTGTGAATTTTTGGTATATCTATAATTTCGGAATTTATAGAACTATGGATGATGTTGGTTATCGTAGAAAGGATTCCCTATAGAGTGTTTGTTTTCATTATTACGCATCAATTACTATGAAGAGGATATAATGCAAAATGTGCTTCAAGACACTTTAATGAGTAAACCCTTCAAGTAATTTAGAAAATATAACTTTTTGGTAAAAAGATCCAATTTTTCATGAATGAAACAACAATATGTGATTTGCAACATTTAGTGGATGGTTTGTGACTAACTGACCACAAGATACTGAGAATTTCATTGTAATTTGGTAGAAGGGGAGAGTATAAGACAAAGAAAAATTTATATAATGATCACATAACATTACAAAATGGTGAAGCTGGAAATCCAGCACCTTAGATACAATGAAAAACTACTAGGGGAATGTGTACAATATTTGAAGGTTGTCTATTATACGATAAGCTGGTTTGAATCATTCAACTAGAATCAAATTAGTTTTCTTATATTTTAGTTTCAACTATTGATTCTGATTATATTATATGATCAGCTGGTGCGAATCATTCAACTGGAATCAAATTAGTTTTCTTATTTTTTATTTTCAGCTATTGATTCTGATTAAACCAATTTCAGGTTCCATGAGTTCTTAAAGCTAGAAAATGAAATTGGGAACATAACCAGACAAGAGGCTGTTAGCATGGTGGGCAGACTTTTACTCGTTGTATTTCCTTGATGCCACTATGATTGAGAAATTTTGAGTGTCGGAGACATGCAGTTCACTTTTGTTACTGCTTAAGTTTGTCCTATAACTTAATACTTGCTATGGTGTAGGTACCTCCCCTCTTCTTGGATGTACAGCCAGATCATTTTATACTTGATAGTAAGCAACCTTTGTAGTGCATGTGAAAAGTTCTCATACCATTTACTCTCCTTTTTCTTGTAAAAGAAGTACTACATCAGTTAAACAATTTATGCAATTATTTCGTTTTTCTTCAAAATATGTTGAGCTTATGAGGTGTTATACCTTCTCATATCTCAAATATAGGAATGATATAATAACACTTATGAATCCAAAATAAATTTCAACGTAACATAGAGTTTCCTTACTGCTTGCTTTTATTATGCAGTGTGCGCAGCACCAGGTTCAAAAACATTCCAATTGATTAGTTTCTTCCTCTTGGTTCTCTATTTCTCTCAGGCAAACACTCATTTGCTTCAACAGTGTACTTAAAATGAGGGTCACCTAGAAATTAAGAAATGCTACGGACACCAACGTTTTGGCATCAAATTTTACAATAAATGACGTGTCCATTGAATCAGACGAGCCGTATATCACGTAACCAATATTTCGCGAATTGATGAGTGGACACCAGTCCATTATCAAATTTTTTTAGATGAAATGCTCAGACAATGTCAAAGTGGTCCATAATTTACTTAAAATCTTTTTTTTCTTTTTTCATCTAAAAATTTTACACTTTAAAAATGAATATTTCATCTTAATTAAACAATGGATAGGCATCAATTTAAAAGGGACGCATGTCCATTGAATGTAAAATTTTTTAGACAGACGTCCATTGTATGGACATCCATCCATAGTAAAAGGATACCTGTCCAATAAGATAGAAGAGAATCCATTATTTTTCTTTTAAAATTTTTTAGACGGGCATTCATCTCGTCTATAGTAAATAGACACCGTCCATATAATATGAACATGGGTCATTAATATGGGTAGACGTCATAAATGTTGGATAACATCATTCACGAAAGACTTAGCAGTGCGTCGACTGGTTGTCTGTCCTTTGATACAAAAATTCGATATAAAATTTTGGTGTCCGTAACATTACTATAAATTAATGGCACGCAAAATCGGTGAGAATAAAAGTCGTGGGCTGATCCAGACAGCAAATGTAAGTTTTCAAATAGGTTGGATTGGACTGAGCCGGGCCAGTAGCCCATAACAAAATGTGAATTCATAATCATAACTCCCACAAACCGCACACAAGCGCGGGCGTTACAAACTCGCACCATTACGGTCACCGAATCAATACAAGAGCAAAGCAAGCACAGCAGTAGAAGCAAAGAAAAAGAGCGGAAAGGGCGGCGGAGGAAGAGAAGGAAGAAGTTACAGGTCTCGCACTCAGAGAAAACATTTCAAACAAAGTAGAGAGAACGTTTGGAAACGTAGCAAAGCCGATCTTCTGCTCCCGATTCAACTGACAATCCAACTTGGCAGCCTTTCGCCACTCAGACCCCGCCTTCGATGAATACTATAAGGTAATTCATTTTTTTCTTTCTTTACTTCCTCCTTGTAAATAATGGTTTTCTGTGATTTGATGTTGGTAGGCGCAAGGGATTGTGGCTGCTGAGGAGTGGGAGCGCTTTGTGGAAGTTCTTCGAAAGGCATTACCGGCTGCGTTATTGAATTTCCAGGTAAAAATATTGTGGTTAGTAATTTGTTGTGTTTGTTAAATGCTATGTTGTGAGAGAGGATAACTGCGAGATTGATTTTTTATTTGTGCTATGCTTTCAGTTCAAGTAAGGTTTAAAGTGGAAAACTGGGTACTGCTAAGTTGTCATGTGGTACTTTTTGTATTTTGTGGTCAGAGACTTGACTAGTTAACATGTGCTATACTGAAATTTAGTGTAGTTGGCGTTTCATGAGATTGATCAGTTGGGGTACATCAATTATGTGTGCATATAGAGAGGAATTTGCAATATCTTGGTTTGTGCTAAAAGTGATTAACGATAAGGGCATTGGGTTCTTCCTGCCATTTGTGCTGTCATTGGCAAGACATTTGTTGCGGACTCCATCATAAGCATTAGGAATTGCTCTTTCCTTAATTGCTTAAATACATATGCAGCACTTCAGCTTCAAATTTGTCTTGGTTTTGAGTCTGTCTTTGCTCCAGTGTTTAAGGAGCTTGGTTAGCAGGTTAGGGTCTTCTTAAGTTGGCATGGTGGGTGCGTTTTCTTGGTTGTTTGAGATTATTTAATACAGTTGGGTCACTTTCTTGGCCAGGTGATGTTAAACTTATAAGCCCTTTTGGATTTAATTTACTATACCTGCATGTCCTCGGAGTTCCAGCCCTATCAGGTAGTCAAATCATTGAATTTGAGGCAGTCCTAGAAAGCCTATGGTGCATTTTCCTTGGTGTTGAGATTGTTTAATACAGTTGGGTCACTTTCTGGGCAGGTGATGTTAAATTATAAGCCCTTTTGGATTAATTTACTATACCTGCATGTCCTCGGAGTTCCAGCCCTATCACGTAGTCAAATCATTGAATTGAATGCAGTCCTAGAAAGCATAAGAGCTGTATGCTGATGATAGAGCAGTTTGGCCTGCAGGATAAAATTGTGTTGCACATGTGCTAAGACCGTGCAAGTTCCTCAGGATCAGTTTTGAGCAAGTTTTCCTGGTTACCACTGTCACACTTGACTTGTCCCCGAAGCCAGTGCATTTTGACCCGGTCCTATACATAGGATAAGAGGATAGCATTGTAAAAATCAATTGTGCAAGTGCTCTTAAGCCGGGGAAGAATGATTGTTGATATCAGAAGATGGCTAGGCCTCAACTTGATAAATCTATGATAAACATTAATCTGAAAAACTGTGAGGAGTGTTATTCATTTGTAGTTTGTGATGTATCTATTTTTGGGTGCACAAATAGTTGAGTGTTCTTAGCTAGAAATGCAAGAAACTTCATGGTGCTTGCCTAGTTGGGTGTGCCAAGACGTTACACTATGTGAAATCATGGATCAAAATTTCAGTTCAGAGAGTAGTAGCTTCAAGTTAGAGTTAGAACCTTGGAGCATGAACATGTAAGTGGCTGAACAATGTACTTAGTCGTTATGTGGTTATACAGAATGATATGACTATGAAAGAAAATTAGGATTGAAAACAAGATAGGGATTTTGGTGCCTGAGACTATTTAAGCAATCAGAATCCCTTTTTCCGCGTAATGGTTACTTTGAGTAGTTCAAGGAAATGAATCAAATCATAAAAGTAAACTTCAAAAAACGTTGTGAAAAATATTTGACGCTTCAAAACTTGGAAAAAAAAAATTGAAAAAGATTTTATTTGAAATGTCCTAAATTTAAACTTTTCCTAATGATTCAAAATTGCTTACTCAATCACCCAAGAAGTCTTTTTGAATTAAAACGGTTGGACACTAAATAATAGGCCCAAACGGCCCCAAAAATGAAGAATCCATTAGGTTTCAACAAAATAGACAATTTTTTTAGGGAAATGATTTCCAACCCCCATCGAATTGATTATTATCCTCTTATTGCTAAATACACTTCTTTTTTATAATTAAAAAAAAAATTATCTTTAAACCCCATCTAATACCGAAAATAACCTTCTAAGCTTAATTGGGTTTATAATCCCCAATTTCAAACTTAATTATGTTGTTAATTTTACCCCTTTTTTCCCATCTTCAGTAGATAAACTTTATTAATTTTTTTGTTTACACACATTCTCCCCAATTTTCAAATTTTAATTTGAAACTTACCTTTTTCTTCTTTAGATGCAAATTCATCCCGTTATGCAATTACTTTTCTATAATATTAGTAATTTAGTATTATATTTTCATCAATCAAACAAATATTTGAAATAAAATAAAAGGTTTCAATGATTATAAAAAGTTAGGGTTAGAGTTTATATAAGATTAGAAGTTAAAAATTAAAACAGAAATATAAAATAGAGTAAATTGTATTTAAAAATTATGGTTGCGTTTGGTATACTTTTTTAAATAGTGTTTCTAAAATCTTATTAAGAATAGGATATGATAAGATTCTGACTGAAAATGTGTTTGGTACATTGTTGGAAAACATTTCCTTAAAATTTTAGATTATTTTTTAACCCTTTACATTTGTTAATTTAGCTAAACATCCCCCTTTAACAATAAAAGTTCACAAATTAACAATAACACCCCCACCCACCCAATCAACTGCCGACAACCAGCCACCATCGCCGGACGGTGGCCGTCAGTCTCCGGAATGGTGCATGAATAGCTGGATCTGATTGGTCGTGCGCTGATTTTGCATTTTCTAATCATATCCACCTGGATCTGGTCGGAAAAGGCAAGATCGACATACTACTGGTCAGATCCAACCGATTGTGCATCGTTTGAGCGTCGACTGTCGATGGTGGCGGTGGCGGCTGGTGATGGCTGCTGGCGGGTGATAGTGGCTTGGGTGGGTGAGAATGTTTTTGTTAATTTTAAAACTTTTATTGAGAAAGATCATTGTTGATGTTTTTACTTTTGAGTTGAATAGAATAAAATTGGATTTTGAAGAATATTAAAACAAACACATTTTTATTTTTTAGGATAGGATAACGGAACAGGATAGTGTTAAATAGCCATACAAACGCAACAATAATCTCATTATTAGTCATTTTAATTAAGGTTAAACTTGTTAAAATAAAAAATACATTTAAAAGTGGGGGATACTGATAAATTAGGTGAGGGATAAAAATCACTTCCCTTTTTCGTAAGAAAGAAGAAAATCGATCAAAGCTGGTCCAATAGGCTCCATTGGGCCTAATCAAGAAGCCCGAGATTGGAAACCTAAGTAATGGGTCATATGTCAGTTACGACTCCAAATCCAAATCCAAGGTAATGGGTCATAGGTAGAGGAGTAAAATAGGTTCCTAATGTGCAAGAATTTAGGTAGCAAAGACACAATTAGTCTAACGTGATTTTATAATTTATAACTAATTTTTTGAATTTTTTCTTTCAATGTCTAAACAAAGAGCAGATGTTATATTGGATCATTTTAATAGAATCCTCCTAATTTATTAGATTTTGCTTCCTTCTTGTTTCTCTAATTTCTCCTATCAGGCCAAACACTCATTTGCTTCTAACAGTGTACTTAAAATGAGGGTCACCTAGAAAAAGAAAATGCTACGGACACCAACGTTTTGCATCAAATTTTACACTAAATGACGTGCCATTGAATCAGACGAGCCGATATCACGTTAACAAATATTTCGCGATTGATGAGTGGACACCAGTCCATTATCAAATTTTTTTGAATGAAATGCTCACAATGTCCAACTGTGCGTCCATACTTTTACTTAAAATCATTTTTTTTTCTTTTATTTCATCTAAAAATTTTACACTTTAAAAATATATTTCATCTTAATTAAACAATGATAGGCATCAATTTAAAAGGGACGCATGTCCATTGAATGTAAAATTTTTTAGACAGACGTCCATCTTGTATGGACATCCATCCATAGTAAATGGATACCTGTCCATATAAGATAGACGAGAATCCATTATTTTTCTTTTAAATTTTTTAGACGGGCATTCATCTCGCTATAGTAAATAGACACCCTCCATATAATATGAACATGAGTTCATTAAATATGGGTAGACGTCCATAAATGTTGGATAACCATTCATTCCGCAAAGACTTCAGCATGTTGCGTCGACTGGTTGTCATGTCCTTTGATACAAAAATTCGATATAAAATTTTGGTGTCCGTAACATTACTCATAATTAATTGGCACGCAAATATCGAGTGAGAAATAAAGTCGTGGGCTGATCCAGACAGCAAATGTAAGTTTTTCAAATAGGTTGGATTGGACTGAGCCGGGCCAGTAGCCCATAACAAAAATGTGAATTCATAATCATAACTCCCACAACCCCACACAAGCGCGGGCGTTACAAACTCCACGCCACATTACGGTCACCGAATCAATACAACAAAGCAAAGCACAGCAGAGAAGCAAAGAAAAAGAGCGGAAATGGGCGGCGGAGGAAGAGAAGGAGAAGTTACAGGTCTCGCACTCAGAGAAAACATTTCAAACAAAGTAGAGAGAACGTTTGGAAACGTAGCAAAGCCGATCCTTCTGCTCCCGATTCAACTGACAATCCCACTTGGCAGCCTTTCGCCACTCAGAACCCCGCCTTCGATGAATACTATAAGGTACTTCATTTCTTTTCTTTCTTTACTTCCTCCTTGTAAATTAATGGTTTTCTGTGATTTGATGTTGGTAGGCGCAAGGGATGTGTGCTGCTGAGGAGTGGGAGCGCTTTGTGGAAGTTCTTCGAAAGGCATTACCGGCTGCGTTTAGAATTAATTCCAGGTAAAATATTGTGGTTAGTATTTGTTGTGTTGTTAAATTGCTATTGTGAGAGAGATAACTGCGATGATTGATTTTTTTATTTGTGCTATGCTTTCAGTTCAAGTATTTAGGTTTAAAGTGAAACTGTGTACTGCTAAGTTGTCATGTTTACTTTTTGTATTTTGTGGTCAGAGACTTGACTAGTTTAACATGTGCTATACTGAAATTTAGTGTAGTTGGCGTTTCATAGATTGATCAGTTGGGGTACATCAATTATTGTGTGCATATAGAAGAGGAATTTGCAATATCTTGGTTTGTGCTAAAAGTGTTAACGATAAGGGCATTGGGTTCTTCCTGCCATTTGCTGCTGTCATTGGCAAGACATTTGTTGCCGGCACTCCTCATAAGCTATATGAATATCCTTTCCTTAATTGCTTAAATACATATGCAGCACTTCAGCTCTAATTTCTGTATGGTTTTGAGTCTGTCTTTGCTCCAGTGTTTAAGGAGCTTGGTTAGCAGAGTAGGGTCTTCTTAAGTTAGGCATGGGCTGGTGCGTTTTCCTGGTTGTTTGAGATTATTTAATACAGTTGGTCACTTTCTTGGCCAGTGGATGTTAAACTTATAAGCCCTTTTGGATTTAATTTACTATACCTGCATGTCCTCGGAGTTCCAGCCCTATCAGTAGTCAAATCATTGAATTTGAAGGCAGTCCTAAAAGCCTATGGTGCATTTTCCTTGGTTGTTTGAGATTGTTTTACAGTTGGTCACTTCTTGGGCAGGTGATGTTAAACTTATAAGCCCTTTTGGATTTAATTTACTATACCTGCATGTCTCGGAGTTCCAGCCCTATCACGTAGTCAAATCATTGAATTTGAATGCAGTCCTAGAAAGCCTATAAGAGCGTATGCTGATGATAGAGCAAGTTTGGCCTGCAGATAATAATTGTAGTTGCACATGTGCTAAGACCCGTGCAAGTTCCTCTAGGATCAGTTTTGAGCAAGTTTTCCTGGTTACCACTGTCACACTTTGACTTGTCCCCGAAGCCAGTGCATTTTGACCCGGTCCTATACATAGGAAAGAGGATAGCATTGTAAAAATCAATTGTGCAAGTGCTCTAGCCAGGGGAAGAATGATTTTTGATTCAGAAGATGGCTAAGGCCTCAACTTTGATAAATCTTGATAAACATTAATCTGAAAAACTGTGGCTAGTGTTTATCATTTGTAGTTTTGTGATGTACTATTTTGGGTGCACAATAGGGAGTGTTCTTAGCTAGAGAATGCAAGAAACTTCATGGTGCTTGCCTAGTTGGATGTGCCAAGACGTTACACTATGTGAAATCATGGATCAAAATTTCAGTTCAAGAGAGTAGTAGCTTCAAGTTAGAGACTTAGAACCTTGGAGCATGAACATGTAAGTGGCTGAACAATGTACTTAGTCGTTATGTGTTTATACAGAATGATATGACTATGAAAGAAAATTAGATTGAAAACAAGATAGGGATTTTGGTGCCTGAGACTATTTAAGCAATCAGAATCCCTTTTTCCCGTAATGGTTACTATTGGATAGAAATTTGATGCTAGTCACTAGAAGATATGGCATGTCAAACCACACAAAAAAGGGTTATGCTAACGAACTGGTATTACTGAAAGAGACAACAAATGTGATTAGTGTATGAATTAATGAATTAAACATGTTGGTTATCATATGAAGGGTCAAAAGTTGGTGTTTTTTCTTTATATTTTGGGTTGGGGGGTTTGGGAATTCTGAAGCATAAATTTATAGCATAGGTTTACACTTGTAAAGGGACAGTTTTCTTTTTTTAGTTTTAATCCCCTGGTGACCTGGTCCACTTCATACATGTATTTTTATGGTTATATACATCCTCATTTTTCTATAAACAATAAATATGTGCTTTCTGTAACCTGTCAATGGTGTAGAGGACCCTCAACTATATGATTATGATTATCTTTTTCCCTAAAGGAGAACTTTGGGATTTTAATTCTGCTAGTAGCTGACTGTAGCAACTGAAATCCATCTAAATTCTATTAGGGTATTGTTATAATCCATCATGCTGCCCCCTTCAGAAACCTGAAACCTAAAGTGCTATAGAAAACATGTTCTTCTCACTTCCAGTGGGTAGGGATTTTAATCTTTTACATTCTTTATTTCATACTTCTCATTTTATAGTTAGTTTTGTTTACAGCTTCCTTGAACCTTTTTTTTCTTTCTCTTAATAATAAAAACCATTAGATTCTTACTCATGAGTTATATTAGAATAAAGTTTCTTGTGTCATGATGCCATTATTGATTCTGCAGTAGCCAATTTTGTTCGGATATTCGCTCACAATTGGAGAATGACTTTATGGAATCTCTTCAAGCTGAGGTAAGGCACACCATTTGTTTTATCATGATTCGTATGTCTCAGGACTGCCTTTGTTCTAATTATTTCAAACTCTTATTCGTTTCATCTTTCACCTTTTTCAGGTCAGTGAGAGGGTGAGCTGGGGCCATTAGACCGTTGCCTTGGTACCCTGACAACCTTGCTTGGCAATCAATTTTTCTCGCATGCGTTGAGGAAGAACCAAACCCTTGAGAGTAATTAATTTATTATGTATATTGTTTTAATAATTTAAGTAGTAAATAGCATTGTGGCATCACCTTAAAGAGTTTAACACAGGAGGTATATGGTGCCTTTCCATTGGATGCTGTCTAGTGATTTTGGCTGTCACTAGGCCACAATTGTATACTGCTAATGTGCCAGTTTAAATTGGTGGCCATTCATACTTCAATAACTAATGTACCTAATCACTGCCAATTGTAATGTTTGTTTTGTCGGGTGCATATGCTCATGTACCTAGTTGTGATTTTTGGTATATCTATATTTCGGAATTTATAGAACTATGGATGATGTTGGTTATCGTAGAAAGGATTCCCATAGAGTGTTGTTTTCATTATTACGCATCAATTACTATGAAAGGATATAATGCAAAATGTGCTCTAGACACTTTAAGGAGTAAACCCTTCAAGTAATTTAGAAAATATAACTTTTTGGTAAAAGATCCATTTTTCATAATGAAACAACAATATTGTGATTTGCAACATTTAGTGGATGGTTTTTGACTAACTGACCACAAGATACTGAGAATTTCATTGTAATTTGGTAGAAGGGAGAGTATAAGACAAAGAAAAATTTATATAATGATCACATAACATTACAAAATGGTGAGCTGGAAATCCAGCACCTTATACTAAAAAACTACTAGGGGAATGTGTACAATATTTGGAGGTTGTCTATTATACGATTAGCTGGTTTGAATCATTCATGGAATCAAATTAGTTTTCTTATATTTTAGTTTCAACTATTGATTCTGATTATATATATGATCACTGGTGCGAACATTCAACTGGAATCAAATTAGTTTTCTTATTTTTATTTTCAGCTATTGATTCTGATTAAACCAATTTCAGGTTCCATGAGTTCTTAAAGCTAGAAAATGAATTGGGAACATAACCAGACAAGAGGCTGTTAGCATGGTGGGCAGACTTTTACTCGTTGTATTTCCTTGATGATGCCACTATGATTGAGAATTTTGAGTGTCGGAGACATGCAGTTCACTTTTGTTACTGCTTAAGTTGTCCTATAACTTAATACTTGCTATGTGTAGGTACCTCCCCTCTTCTTGGATGTACAGCCAGATCATTTTATACTTGATAGTACAACCCTTTGTAGTGCATGTAAAAGTTCTCATACCATTTACTCTCTCTTTTTCTTGTAAAAGTAGTACTACATCAGTTAACACATTTATGCAATTATTCGTTTTTCTTCAAAATATGTTGAGCTTATGAGGTGTTTACCTTCTCATATCTCAATATAGGAATGATATAATAACACTTATGAATCCAAAATAAATTTCAACGTAACATAGAGTTTCCTTACTGCTTGCTTTTATTATGCAGTGTGCGCAGCACCAGGTTCAAAAACATTCCAATTGCTAGAGATTATTCATCAATCCGCAAAACCTGGATCACTACCTGATGGAATGGTTTGTCTCATTTCTAGTTTCTAGGACATAATTATAATTATCACTCTTATTTCCCTTTTTTTTTTTTTTTTTTTTTTTTTTTTTTTGTTTTTTTGTTTCCTGTTTCTGGTATTCAGAAACATGAAGATCATGTTCATTGCTCTTGTGCTATTTTTGTTTCATGAATACACTAAAATCTGTTGGATTCACGTAGGCTTCAAGGCAAAGGATATAGGAAAACAACTTAAAATTGTCTCTGATTTTAACACCCAATAAGTCACATCAGCTTTATGACAAAGTAGTAATGACTGATGGATACTCTCCTGTAAAAACTTGAGAATTTTTGATTATATTTAGAATAATTTTTAAAACTAATCAAATATTGAAAAATTACGTAAAAATAGTAGCAAACTTTTACTTATAAATATTTAATATTGTTCTATTTTTATGGTATTTTATCATAATTCCTCATGCTTTGTGACATGGTAATGTTTGTTTGCTCTTTATGCATAAAAAAACCTTTTAAAAAAATATTTTTCCAGTATCATCTTTTGAAAACATTTTACCAAATCTTTTAAAAAAAAATGTTAAAATCATACCTATCTTAATTTAAAAAGACTATTAAAGGTGCTCTTTTATTTATTTTTAAAATTTTTAAATGTTGTTATCAGAAGATACACAAATGCATTCTCTATCTTAAAAATAGAAAATTTGAAATCTTATTTCACTTTCTCCTTCCCAATTTTTTTTTTTTTTTTAAAACAAAATGCAAAAGAAAAAACGTAACTGACACTCTTAGGTTCCAGTAACTTCTTTATCTGTTTCCTTTTGGTTTGTTCTACCTGCTCTTTCTTGTTATTTCTATGGCATATTTTTCTTGATATTTCATCGCGTTTTTCTTATTCTTTTTATTCTATATGTTGAATTGATCTATCTTCTCTCTCTCTCTCTCTCTCTTCTGGTAATTAGGTGGTTGCAAATGATCTTGATGTCCAAAGGTGTAACCTACTCATCCCACCAACAAAACGAATGTGCACTGCCAACTTGATTGTCACAAATCATGAAGCCCAACACGTTTCCTGGCTGTCGCTCAAAATCTAATGCTTCTGATAAAGAAATTGAATTGGAGTCAAACATCAGTCAGCTTCTGTTTGACCGTGTCTTATGTGATGTTCCTTGCAGTGGGGATGGAACCCTGCGCAAGGCTCCAGATATCTGGAGGAAATGGTTAGATTTTTGTTTTCTCCCAGTCACACTTTTGAAAATTATTTTTGTTACCGTTTAATGGAATTAGTTTTTGCATTGCAGGAATGTAGGATTGGGCAATGGGCTCCATAGCCTGCAAGTTCAGATAGCCATGCGAGGTATCTTGTTTAGAAAAGCAGTTATACAAACTTCTTGGTTTTATGGCCCTATCTTGTATAGAAAACCATTTAACCTGAATGCAGTTAATTAAGAGAAATAAGAACCCACTAGGTGCTGTTTGGTGTGCATCTAAATGTTCCTTGGAAGATTTTTGAAGAGAATAAAATGACGAGTAGTCTGTTGCTAAATTCTCCCACATTGTATTAAGAATGCCACTTGGGTTTCATTATTGCCTATATATAAAGATTCTTGATAATTAATTGGCTTGAGCTAAGCTATTGTTCCATTATCACGGCGAGTTTGTTGATTTTAACTATTACATACTTGGGTCCAACAAACCCCCCGCCCCCGCTCCCACTTTTTAACCAAAAAAAAAAAAAAAAAAAAATCCCTTTGTTTCATCAAAGGGTGTTAAGATTTATAGCAGTGGTATTGATTGTTGCAGGTATGTCTCTACTTAAAGTCGGTGGAAGAATGGTTTACTCGACGTGCTCCATGAATCCAGTTGAGAATGAGGCGGTGGTTTCTGAGGTAATGTATTGTTTACAAGATATAAACATATTAAAAGATAGCATATCTCTTGGACAACCTACATTTGGATTGTTTCCTAATCATCATAGTCGTGATGAAGGAAATATAGTTGTTATTCATGTTTAGTAGTGTGTGCTAAATCTCCAATCATGAGTGTCATTTTTATTTGTTTATATATATATATATATATATATATATATGCTAGTGTTACATGAAAAATAAGGCCCATGTGTTCTTCTTCTCTAGATTTTGCGCAAATGTGGAGGATCTGTTGAACTTGTTGATGTCTCAAGTGAGATTCCTCAGCTTATTCGTCGGCCAGGTCTTAGAAGCTGGAAGGTGTGTTATTGCTTCCCCAAAATCCATGCTCAATCCCTCTCCTGTCTGAATTTTGATGTTCTATTGTTATGCAAATGTAAAGTTCCGATTGTTATCATGTCATGTCTTGCCGTTATGGATTTTCAAGAATATATGTAGCTGCTCCCTTCATTGTTATGCTGATGTAAATTTCTGATAGCATCGCTTCATGTCTTGCTGTTCTTCAATTACTATTATAAAATCATCTTTGTTTTTTTAACTTCACTGGAAATTCTGAAGTTGAAAATTTGCATACCTCTTCCCCTTCAGAGGATACTCAGGAGTCTTTTTGGTGCTCTGTAGTCTTTTTTTTTTTTTTTTTTTTTGTAATATTTGTATGTCTCCTGGAAGGGCATGATTCTAAGATTTAGCATGAGTTTTCTGTAATTTTCTGAAGTAGTCATCTATCAGAAAAAAAATCCATTTTTCCCCCTAATATAGAAGTCCCATGGTGGCAACCTGGAATGGACATCAGAAAAGTTTAGTAAGGGCGAATGCATAAATTGTAATATAAGGTTGAGTTTTTGATGGAGTAATGATAAGGGCATGACTGAGACTGCATTTTGTTAGGTTTAGCCTACTGACCAAAAGAGTTCTTTGTATTGTCAGTATTTCTTTTCAATTTTTGTGTGTCGTATGATTGCAATTAAAGGAGCTATAAGTTAGTGATTAAAAAAAATAGTTTACGTTTATGGGTAGAATCCCATAATTTTAGCTTTTTCAATGAGTTCTATTTGAGGTTTTTAAAAGGATTGAAATGTTAAAGATACTCTTACAGTATTTTCCATTATATTACTGATCCTCTCTTTATAATAGAACTCCTTTCAAAAATTTGCTACTAAGTAGAACTGTTATGTTTATGGGACCAAACAGCTAAAAACTTTTAATTAAAGCTCTACTTCTGTAAGATCTATTCTAGATGCTGCACTTGAAGAAGCCGAAACAAGTAGGCCCTAAATCTTAATAGTGACGTAGGAAATGAAATCGTTGAAGTAGCTAAAGATGGTGAGTCTCCGATGTTTGTCTTTTAATGGATGTATGGGTCCCTAGGGCGATTTATGTTATTAGTTTATTTATTAGAACTTTCTGTTCTATTCTTATGCAATAAGTTGTTTAGTTGTTAATAATTGTGTAAACTTTGAATCTGATTTGTCATTTTTGGTTTTGTCAAACTTTGAGAGAGCTGGGTTAGTATTTGAAGTTTGAATATTAATTTCTGGTGTATGCTTGAAAATTGTCCTACTTTGATCTTCTATATTTTATAGTTTGTATTTGGATTCAGAAGTTTTTATCTTATCTGCTCTATTCCGGGCGAAGGTCATAGCTACTGGTTTTGTTTATTTTGAATCATGTTCAAAAGATACATCTATTTTTTAGAAATTAATTGCAAAAAGTTTAATTGGCATTGATGTCTAATACGGTGGAAAATTCATTCTTTAGAAGTTGTCTTTACATAGATGACTAAGGATCACAAAAATGTTATGATCCAAACTTCAAAAGTTAGATACTAAAACTTTGATAGATAGTGCATTTGATTAATCAAGCTTACATACCATGAAAGTTTTTAATTATCCAATAATTGGACTAAAAGTTTAAATGATAGAAATTATGTTATTGAATCTGTTCAATATAGTCTTTTTTTACAAAGAATTGATAACATGCTATCTTCTGTTGTTTGTGTACAGATACGTGACAAGGGTGTTTGGTTAGCTTCCTACAAGGATGTCCCCAAATATCGCAGAACAGGGATTATTCCCAGCATGTTTCCTTCTGGCAGGAGTGATGTGGATCCAACTGACAATGGCCATAAGCAGGAGAATGGCACCAATGGAAATTCTGAAGATGCACTTCAGCCAATGGAGGATGCTATGACTTTAGTTGAAGATTTGGATGTGGAGGTTTCTGATCTTCCATTAGAACGTTGCATGAGGCTAGTACCTCATGATCAGAACTCTGGAGCCTTTTTCATTGCTGTCCTCCAGAAAGTTTCCCCGCTGCCAGGTAATAATATTAGGTCATATTACTTCTAGATTATAAGTATCGGGTGGGGTATATCCAAGGTATGCCTGGTAGTACATAAGTATGGTAATAGTATGGTTCTTTCTCCATTTCATGTGGATTCTTGATTCCCTTCTGCATGTTTGCTGAACTTATTTTTGTTATACCATTGTAAACATCTCTCCCTGCTTCTGGATTAGCTTCTAAATTGGTATCTGTAAGATGTTATTTGTCTATATGCATTTTTTTGAATTCTTTTTCCTGCAGTAGTTCAGGAGAAATCTACCACTCCACAAGGAAATTTGGTCCCTAAAAAGGATGATGAGCCACGTATAACATTATCAAATCAAATTCCTGAAGATAAAAATGGAAAGGTGGAGGTAGCAGATGGTGCAAATGAGATGTGTCCAGAAGGCACTTCAGAGGCTAATTTAATTGATAATGAAGAAGAAGGAGCTGCTTTGGAACCGGATTCTTTTAATGCATGTGAAAACCATGACACAGAGGAAACTGAAGTGCCTGTTGATAAGGAAACTGGTTCTGGAAGAACCGGGGAGAAGAGGAAGTTACAGATGCAAGGAAAATGGAAAGGGGTTGACCCTGTTGTTTTCTTCAAAGACGAAACTATTATCAGTAGCATACAGACATTCTATGGGATTGATGAGTCCTTTATGCTCTATGGCCATCTTGTCACAAGAAATAGTGATGCTAACCATGTGAAGAGAATTTACTACGTTTCAAAGTCAGTGAAGGATGTTCTTGAACTAAATTTCCGAGTTGGGCAGCAACTTAAGATAACTTCTGTTGGCCTGAAAATGTTTGTAAGTATATCCATACATTACTTGTCTTCTTATTGTTTTATTTATTTATTTTTTATCTTTGGGATTAACTTTCAATTACTGATTAGGAACCCAGCCTGGCCTGGCCGGTTTAACCGGTTATACCTGGACCCAGGGCCTTCACCGGTTTAACCGGCAAAGGTAGAAAACTGGCCCTCAAAATTACAAACACCCCCTGCTCCTTCCACTCACCCCCTCTCACATTTCAGCACTTTCTCCCTCACTTCGTCGGATTCCGGTGCCTAAAATCACCCCCGAACCCTCCATTGGCCTCACCGGCATCTCCTCACCAAAAACCCCAACACCCCTGACCTTGATTGGTCGCTGATCGTTGTCGGCCACCCTTAGGGTTTCGTGATTTTACTTTTTTTCGGTCGTTCCCAGTGCCGAAAATCACCCCCGTCCCCTCCATTTGCCTCACTGGCATCTCCCCACCAAAACCCCCATCATCCCGAAGTCCGATTGGCCGCCGATTGTCACCTGTCTGCAGGGGTGTTTTGCTGGATTTCAAAGTTGAAGGGACTGATGTGTATTTATCAGGGGTGTGTTTGCTAGACTTTAAACCTACTGGATTGATGGTTAAACCGTCGGTCAAACCGTGACCTAGTCCCCTGGCCGGGTTCCTAATCATTGCTTTCAAATAGATATGATCATATTGCTTTCTCCACGGATCTCTTCCTCCTCTTCGGCTTTGCTTATACCTTACCCTATGTATAATGATAAACTTTTGATGTCAGTTAACAAATCTGTCTATTGCCTTGAGCAAAACTTGTGTGCATTGCTTAAGGTTATCATTTGCCAAACTGTATATCTTATAAGAGTTTATAAATTAAACCAATGAACAAAAAGGGAACTTCTGCATGATTTATGATAAGAGTTTTGAGTTTTTTTTATTTTTATTTTTTTGCTTATTTAACAGGAGCGGCAAACATCCAGAGAAGGGACCACTGCACCATGTTCATTTAGGATATCATCTGAAGGGTTGCCAGTAATTCTTCCATACATCACCAAGCAGATCCTCTATGCAACCCCAACCGACTTCAAGCATCTATTGCAATATAAAAATATCAAATTTGCAGACTTTGTTGATGCTGAGTTTGGTCAGAAGGCATCAAAGCTAATGATGGGTTGCTGTGTGATAGTACTAAAGAGAGGTATGTAGCATCATATCCTGTCTTGCATGCAATGCATGTTAAGTTGATTCAATTATCAATCTTCTGCAGGTGGCAATGCTTTGCCAGATCCTGTCCAAGTTGATGAATCAACAATAGCCATAGGATGCTGGAAAGGCAGGGCCAGTTTGAGTGTGATGGNCAGCCAACAGAGGATGCTATGACTTCAGTTGATGATTTGGATGTGGAGGTTTCTGATCTTCCATTAGAACGTTGCATGAGGCTAGTACCTCATGATCAGAACTCTGGAGCCTTTTTCATTGCTGTCATCCAGAAAGTTTCCCTGCTGCCAGGTAATAATATTAGGTCATATTACTTCTAGATTATAAGTATCGGGTGGGGTATACCCAAGGTATGCCTGATAGTAATATGTATGGTAATAGTATGGTTCTTTCTCCATTTCATGTGGATTCTTGATGCCCTTCTGCATGTTTGCTGAACTTATTTTTGTTATACCATTGTAAACATCTCTCCCTACTTCTGGATTAGCTTCTAAATTGGTATCTGTAAGATGTTATTTGTCTATATGCATTTTTTTGAATTCTTTTTCCTGCAGTAGTTCAGGAGAAATCTACCACTCCACAAGGAAATTTGGTCCCTAAAAAGGATGATGAGCCACGTATAACATTATCAAATCAAATTCCTGAAGATAAAAATGGAAAGGTGGAGGTAGCAGATGGTGCAAATGAGATGTGTCCAGAAGGCATTTCAGAGGCTAATTTAATTGATAATGAAGAAGAGGGGGCTGCTTTGGAACCGGATTCTTTTAATGCATGTGAAAACCATGACACAGAGGAAACTGAAGTGCCTGTTGATAAGGAAACTGGTTCTGGAAGAACCGGGGAGAAGAGGAAGTTACAGATGCAAGGAAAATGGAAAGGGGTTGACCCTGTTGTTTTCTTCAAAGACGAAACTATTATCAGTAGCATACAGACATTCTATGGGATTGATGAGTCCTTTATGCTCTATGGCCATCTTGTCACAAGAAATAGTGATGCTAACCATGTGAAGAGAATTTACTACGTTTCAAAGTCAGTGAAGGATGTTCTTGAACTAAATTTCCGAGTTGGGCAGCAACTTAAGATAACTTCTGTTGGCCTGAAAATGTTTGTAAGTATATCCATACATTACTTGTCTTCTTATTGTTTTATTTATTTATTTTTTATCTTTGGGATTAACTTTCAATTACTGATTAGGAACCCAGCCTGGCCTGGCCGGTTTAACCGGTTATACCTGGACCCAGGGCCTTCACCGGTTTAACCGGCAAAGGTAGAAAACTGGCCCTCAAAATTACAAACACCCCCTGCTCCTTCCACTCACCCCCTCTCACATTTCAGCACTTTCTCCCTCACTTCGTCGGATTCCGGTGCCTAAAATCACCCCCGAACCCTCCATTGGCCTCACCGGCATCTCCTCACCAAAAACCCCAACACCCCTGACCTTGATTGGTCGCTGATCGTTGTCGGCCACCCTTAGGGTTTCGTGATTTTACTTTTTTTCGGTCGTTCCCAGTGCCGAAAATCACCCCCGTCCCCTCCATTTGCCTCACTGGCATCTCCCCACCAAAACCCCCATCATCCCGAAGTCCGATTGGCCGCCGATTGTCACCTGTCTGCAGGGGTGTTTTGCTGGATTTCAAAGTTGAAGGGACTGATGTGTATTTATCAGGGGTGTGTTTGCTAGACTTTAAACCTACTGGATTGATGGTTAAACCGTCGGTCAAACCGTGACCTAGTCCCCTGGCCGGGTTCCTAATCATTGCTTTCAAATAGATATGATCATATTGCTTTCTCCACGGATCTCTTCCTCCTCTTCGGCTTTGCTTATACCTTACCCTATGTATAATGATAAACTTTTGATGTCAGTTAACAAATCTGTCTATTGCCTTAAGCAAAACTTGTGTGCATTGCTTAAGGTTATCATTTGCCAAACTGTATATCTTATAAGAGTTTATAAATTAAACCAATGAACAAAAAGGGAACTTCTGCATGATTTATGATAAGAGTTTTGAGTTTTTTTTATTTTTATTTTTTTGCTTATTTAACAGGAGCGGCAAACATCCAGAGAAGGGACCACTGCACCATGTTCATTTAGGATATCATCTGAAGGGTTGCCAGTAATTCTTCCATACATCACCAAGCAGATCCTCTATGCTACCCCAACCGACTTCAAGCATCTATTGCAATATAAAAATATCAAATTTGCGGACTTTGTTGATGCTGAGATTGGTCAGAAGGCATCAAAGCTAATGATGGGTTGCTGTGTGATAGTACTAAAGAGAGGTATGTAGCATCATATCCTGTCTTGCATGCAATGCATGTTAAGTTGATTCAATTATCAATCTTCTGCAGGTGGCAATGCTTTGCCAGATCCTGTCCAAGTTGATGAATCAACAATAGCCATAGGATGCTGGAAAGGCAGGGCCAGTTTGAGTGTGATGGTTACAGCTATTGACTGCCAGGAGCTGCTAGAAAGGCTTTTAATGCGTATTGAGACCGAGAAGGACAAGTCAATGCAGGAAAACAATGTTGAGACAGCTCAAGTACAGGATCTGGATAATACTGGAAAGAATGAAGGGACCGACTCTATGGAAGTAGGTATAAATGGTTGAAAGTAACAACAATTTTTAGTTACCAGACTCCCTACATTGTACTTTAAAGCTTATATTGGTCTTTATCTTAGCAAAACTTCTTGTCTTGGTTATTACAATTTTACCATTACTGATTCTATTAAACATGTATGTGATTGTGTATTTTTGCCGCAGTGGCAATTGCAATTTTGAGAATGAAGTATTAGGAAATTGCAGCTTCTTTGTATGCTATTTGGATGGTAAAAGCAGCATGAGTAAATCGTGCTGGAGTGTGTATAAGCTTTCGCCAGGAAACTGTTTTTGAAGCCACTGATTAGATGGAAAGAAGCCAAAGCCACAATCTTGGTTATTTCAAATATAATTTACTGCAGTTTCTTCATTACTTTTGAGATATTGAAGTCCAGTACTATTTCTCTTTTTCATCCGTGTGTAGTTAATTACCCAGTTTTTATTAACTTAACCTTCCTGAGTTAACCCAAAAGTATGCTATATTTATTTACCAAGAGAATAGAGAAAAAAGAAAATAATAGAAATAGAAATAAGAAAAAAGTGTTGTACTGCAAAATGGTTTAAAATGAAACAGGTAGGCTAAATAATCAACAACCATATTTAATGCAAATTGGTAACAAGTGCTCCACACCCTTTTAACTGTTTTATGGCTTTTAAAAACATTGAATTAATCATCTGCTCATCAAACTTAACTAAACCAATGTTAAAAAAAAATATACAACACAAATAAATCACACCTCCCAAAAATTGATACTAGCTACATGGAACATCACATCAAGTTCTACAGCACAGGTTGCTCTTAGCTGGGATTTCCTGTGCAGGTCCTGGAATAAGGATCTTCTTGCCAGCAAGGTTTGCGGGGTTGCCATTGCCTTGACCTTCTTCAGCTGTTAGATTCTTCTTGTTCACAATATTGAAAATCTCAGTCAAGACGGTCATGAAGGCAGTCTCAACGTTTGTTGCTTGCAATGCTGAGGTCTCTAAGAAAAACAGGCCTTCCTTCTCAGCAAATTCTTTGGCATCCTCTGTGGGAACTGCACGCTGGTCCTCCAGATCACTCTTGTTCCCAATCAGGATGATAACAATATTCTTATCGGCATGGCTTCGCAGCTCTTCCAGCCAACGGGGTATGTGATCAAAGCTCTGGCGTCTCGATATATCGTAAACCAGCATTGCCCCAACAGCACCTCTGTAATATGCACTTGTGACAGCTCTGTATCTGCTCATTTCACCAAAAAGCAGAGGGCAAAAGCATCACTTTCTGGAGAAAGTTTCAGTAAAATTTAAATCCAATGTCAAGGGTCTACCATGACAAAGACTTGAGTACGTCGTGGCATATCATAAAAATTAGGTTTAGATCATAAATCCATTTTGTTTAAGTTTAATCAAGTTTGCAAACTAACTTCTCCATGGCAGCGATTACAGAGGATAAAATAATACAGTACAAAATTTATTGATCTAACTAAAGACCAGATTATAATAGAAGAACAAGCTACTAGTTCCAAAATTAATGAAAAACCTTAAAATTCTGAAAATTATAATTAACCTACCCTAAAATTCATGACAAACTTTTCTTCAAGTTCTGTAATATTTACCAAACATCTCTCCTACATGAGATGTTATAAACGACAAAACCTCAGATGAAACTGCTGATGTTTCCCCTTTATAAATATAAGTTTATTAGTCATTACAAAGCAGATACATGCTGAACCACTTGTTTAAGTGACAACTGAAGGCTGCAAAACACATAGCCCAACACTATAAAAGCACATAGCCCAACACTATAAAATGCATCTAATGTATTGATCATGGAAGAAAATCACAAATCAGAACCTAAAAAGTACCTCAGGCACTACAAGAATGGGATCAGTTTGGATTAAGTCCAAGGCTCAAATCACAGTAATAAAATGATAATATGCGACAAAGGGAAAAAGAAAAAACAAAAACTAATACTGCACCACCACTAATCCTATCCCCTAAGAAAATGAACTGATTCCATCTTCAAACTGAGACTTGTATTCCCACCACGGTCAAACAAGAAGCTGCCTAGATTCTGTTAGACTGGGAACAACCCATGATTATGCACAAATCCATTATAATATTACACTAACATTGAAGGATACTTTGCCACTGTATCAGATGCCAATGTCGAAATCTAAGGTACAACTTCATATTTACCATATTTACCAGCTATTTTCTGTTACAGTTTTGAAATTCAATGTTGCAAAGAAAAAAGAGAAAAAAGCAATGCTACTCACAGAAACTGAGCACACAAACTGTCGTGGCTTTACTATTTCATTGTGACACCATTCACCCTCATTACTTGCATCAACCTTTTTAATTTTAAAATTTCCATTCGTGGCGTCTCAAGTCAATTTGCTTACCAAGTTTATGTGCAGTATTATCACAAAATACATACACACAGCATAGATCGATTGACCGACATTGACAAGGCATCAGCCAGCACGAATACAAACAACTAAATACACCTTTCATCATCTTGACATAACAATCTCTAAACATGGCATCCAAAAAAACAAGGCAATCAGATCAAAATCTAGAAACAACCCACATCAAATCTAAGTCATCTAAACATAACAATGTTGAAAAAAAGCTAAAAAAAAAGTGAATTGGTTGGAAAAGTACCGTTCTTGGCCAGCAGTGTCCCAGATCTGAGCTTTAACGCTCTTATGTTCAATAACTAAAGTACGCGTTTGAAACTCAACTCCAATAGTGGCTTTGGAGTCCAAACTGAAGTCATTTCTGGCAAACCTGGCAAGTATCTGAGACTTGCCAACAGCAGAGTCTCCGATTAATACAACTTTGAACACATAGTCTATCTTTTGATTGGGATCTCCATAGCCTCCAGTAGCCATGTGTTTGTGTTAGTGTTTGTTTAAACTGAGAAATCAAAGAATGAAGAGAGGAAGTGAACTTGTGGGAATGATGAAGAAGAAGGTGAAATTTGATGGAGTTGAAGTTGGAGTTGGAGTTGGAGTTGGGTCGGGTGAAACTGGGTTCCAGAGTTTTTATTATTAATTGGGAAAGTAAAAGTTTTTACTTTTTAAGGCATGTAATGCGTATGTCTCGGATGAGATTGGACCTCAACCTAATTAATCGTTTCTTCACGCCAGTGTTAAACGACTGCGTCGAATAGTCTGTGATTGTTAGAAAATCCGAGGTTAATTTTGACCTCCCATTCCTTTTCGGCTTTTCCACACACTTTCTTAACGTGAAAATTACCAGGTAATAATATTTCCAGCACCACCAGCAGCCATGATTGAGCAAACTTTTGAGTAGTTTATAATTAAATAAGGGGTATTTTATATCAACTAAAATTTTTACATAAATTTCCGAGGTTAATTCATTCAAATTCAATCATTTAAGAATTTAACTACTTTCAATATATATATATTTATAGGAGGTATCTGAGCTAGCTTGTCCAGAGCTTATAATTATCGATTGGATAAGAACTTTAGTGATCATTCCTATTAGTGTTAGACGACTCGAATTTAAGAGTTTATGAAACCTATTTTTGCTTTTTTAATATCAGGTCATTCAGTGGTGGTTTTGATTTTCTGTTTACATTTATTGGATTGTAATATACCTATTGGTAAAAAAATTATATATCAATTTAAGTCAAAATTTTAAGTTATCATAACCTCAACTATTAGTTTTAGGCTTTTGAACTAAAGATGTAATGAAAATAAAAGAAATTTTCTAAAACTGATAAAAAAAAAAAAATAGTTTTAGAATTTTAGTAGTATAGGTAACTAATGTTTCTTGTATAGAGTAATTCTTATATCAATGATAATTCTCAAATTATAAGAGTTGTTTTTAAAAGGGATTATTTAAACCACGAGGCTTGTCAAAAATAGATAAAGCCCTCAGGTGCTAGTAATTAATCTTAAGCCCTCTACCATTGGGAATAATTTGTCAATGCGCCTACAATTTTAGAATTATTAAGGGTTAATGCTTTGCACTCCTGAAATTCGTAAAACTTAGTTAGACTCCATAAACTACCATGTAAACCGCCAAAAATATGGGAGTTGACTAAATTTAACCACACACAATATTTACCTTAATTATATTTTGAACTTCATTAGTTTACGCTAAAATAAAATGTATTAACAACTTACTTTTAACTAAAACAGTAAAAACTAACCAAAAGTTAATAAAATTTAAATAATACAAAAATGTTTCAATTAAAAAGAATTAAAAGAAAAACTTTTGAAGATTTAGAAAACTTAAAATTGCTTTAAAAAAAAATACTAAAAAAAATTAAAATCATTGTTCTTTTCAAGTTTTCACAATGCTCTGCCTAGCTGAGCTAATAAAACAACGCATAAATATTTTCACCAATAAAGTATTTATAACTAATTTCCTTCCCCAAGGTCAATTTTTATGACCGACAAGCACACCCCATGATTTCTGAAAAGTACTATATAACCCCCTGATGCAATATATATATATATATTTTAAGTGTAATATGGGTTTTCATAGTGGCTTCAGAGTGGACATTTGGGCATTTTCTTGATGCTCGTAAAATGGTTGAAGCATTAGTATGTGGCGGAAATTGGGTCGAACTTTCTCTTTCCTTGGAAGGTGTCGGTGATGATAAATCAATTAATGAACTAACTATTTTTTATTTTTAATTATCTTCATCTAGAATATCAAGTGTTTTGCTGGTCATGGTGTAAATATTAGTAGCTTCAGATTATACCCATCGGGGAGGGAACCATCAACCACTTCATGCAAACTTTCAAATGTTGTCTTATTTGTAAGGGTATTTTAGTCTTTTAACATTTTTTCAATATCATCCAACGGAATTATATCCAAGTTTTAAAATTGTTTTTTGAGGGTTAAAAAGGGAATTCCAAAGAGATAAAGAGTGATAATCAATCTTATTATTTTTCAATTCATTTAACTCAAAATCATAATATATCTTAATACTTTCTTTATTTTATTTTTATTTTTAAGTCTTAACATCCCACAATTAATAACATAATATCAAGATAAAATCTTATTTATAGTATCTAATTTTTTAAAAAGTTAACTATTAGAATTTTTTTTTTTTTATCATAACTAATGTGTTCAGATTAGCTTATACACATCTCTACTAATATTCGAGGAAGACTACGATAACAATGTTAACTATTAGATAATCAAGTATAAATTTCTTAGGTAAATTTATCGCTAATATTTAAAGAATCAGAGATTCCAATTCTTCGATATCTACAAAGATGTCAAATGATTCAATTTATTATGTATTTTTTGATAAATAGAAACACAAAACTAGTACCGTGCATGTCAGGCACATATTGTGATGTTATAAAATGCTATATTATTTAACATGGATCATATTCAGACATATAACTTCATATGTTGTCTATCTACTTGACCCCTTCGACATCTCTAATTTGCACCTAAAGAACCTTGAATCCTTAATCTTTAATTGTGTCATTTAATTTTGACATGTGTCAATTTTCTGAGATGGTACCACAGTTGGATTCTAGCTTTTCTTGTCATAGAAATATCACATAAATGATTATGACTAACAACTATTATGTGACTAAATTCCACATGCAAATTAGGCTATAATAAGGTCATATGCAAATTCCCACATGTATCTTTTTTTTTTTTTTCAATGACAACGTTATTTGCATGTTTTGAACTTAAGTTTTTCTTAATAAAATGGAAATGGAATTGAATTTTGACATTGAGACTTGCTTTTTTCTAGTGTGAATCTAAAAGATACGAATAGCATCATTGTTGATTTTTAACATATATTAAAACCCAAGTTTCAAATCTTAAAGTCTTTTTCATAATTTTTGAACCTTAAAGTTCATAAATTAACTTTGAATTTAACATACTCGAAATCGAGTTGTAATCAATTGCACCTAGAAATTTTGAATTCTAGTATAACAAATTCAAAATTTGAGGAACATAAAAGGTAATTTGGAGGTCCGGAAGTTACAGAGAATGTTTTTCCCACCCCAAGGTTTGTTGTAATTACATTTTCCCACCCATTGTTAAGATCAGTCCGCTAACCTTAATTGAAGGACAATATAGTAAATTCACTGGAAGCTGAAAAATCAACAATTTAAAAATTGCTTTCTCGACCCGTGTAGTGAAGCTTCGCCCCAATGTTTGTCATGCATCCCACTGTTGTTGACCTAGCGAGGCAAAAAGAAAACGAAAAGTCAAACATCTTTTTTCCATTGTTCTCTATTACTAAACCTTGAGCAGTAAAAAATATAGGATGGAATTCAAGAAAACTTAATCTAAGTATAATTCCTTGTAATTGATTTCGCTTGTAATAGCATGAGTCTCGGTTAGGAAAGTCATTTACATATGAAAGCTCACAAAAACTTGTTTTTTGGGTTTTTAATCAAATTTGGGCCTAAATGTCACTTTGTGAAACACAAGGGTTAAAATGAATTTACCAAGTTTTAAATCTTCACAGTTTAACCCATTAAGTCAACTGGATAAGCTTACTATTGTTAAATTTCAATGTTGGGCTAAAGTGTCATATTTCACAGTAGGGGGTCAAAATGATATATGCCTAAGTTTTATAATCTTGCACTTTAACCCATTCGATCAACTGAATAGGTTGCCGAATGGTTGTCCTACTTGGACAGAAGCAATTCAAAATGCGGATGACTAATGGGAAGACAATTAGTCGACCAAATACCCATTAGGATAACCAAATGCACCATTTGGTCGACCTCATGTCAGTTGGGAATTATAATGGCTAGTGACACATCATTGCCACATCAACAATAGGTAGACAAAATAGACCATTAGATCAACCAAATAATATAATTTGGAAATTTCATTTTTAGGCATAGCGATTATTTTTTTTATTTTTTTAATGATTTTCTACATATACCCAACCAAATCGTGTTGAATTAATTACTTGATTGTAAGAGCTTTGTGATTTTGTAGACAAATTAATTTGCATTTATATGATAACGAATTTATGATACTAGGTGTTTTGTTTTAATGGGTATAAAAGCCGATTTTTCTTCCATTAATACTGGATTTAGAATTAATCACTCGGTTATAAAAGTTTTGAGGTTGTGATTTCACAAACAAACTAATCTATATTTATATGATAACGATGTTGATGAACATGTAAAAATGGAGGAAGAAGAATATATATATATATTTTATTACAATTATACGCTTACTTAAAGTTGAAGATGGGGGGCTAAAGTTAATAATAACGAGGACTAAAAATCACTCTCCTTTTAGAACTAGATTAGATGTGCTTGAAAGACCACACTTTGGGCCAAATTTGAAATAAAGTTGATTGGTTGAAACAAGGCCTTGGAGCTTGGGCCCTTGAAAGAGAGCTCTTTAGCTTAATAATTCAATTCAATATATGCATTACAAAAAATATGAGCTTGTCAATTATCATACAGGTGAGTTTTAACTATATTTTAATTGTTGAGGCTATTGTAACACAATTTCTTGACTTAACAAGAGACACAAAGTAACCACCTTTCATCTAAATCTAATCCAATTGTGTAGAGAAATTTGAACAAAAAGACATTACATATAACTCACACTCTATTATTTCTCTACTTTAAAATAAATACTTGATATTTTATTTTCACTACATAAACTCTAATTCAACAATGGAAACTTCAATCTTTTGAGTGATTAAAATCAAACTTGGAAGAAAAACTGAATTGGTGGGTCTTAATTCAATGGATTTTGTTGTATGTCTCTTCAATTTCTTTGTTACCTCTACAAATACCAATCCAAATTAATAAACCAAAAGTTGTCCATCTCATACTTTTTTTTTTTTTTATAATTGGGGTGTTTATGCTAATTTGCGCGTACCTCAATTAATCTTCCGAGACCTATTGAACATACTACAAATTTAATGTTCTAAGTAAACCACAAATATGGTAAGTAGCCTCAAGGTGGTTTGAATCTATCTCATACTTGATCAACCACTAGAATTATTTTTCAAAATCCAAGACGAATAACCATAGTTTAACAACACGCTCAAAAGAGAAAGTAATCTTTTGGAAAAACAAATTTTTATTTATCATTTTCAAGTTTAGTATTATAATTCTTCATCGATAGAAATTAGGAATACACAAATATTTTAATTCTTAAATACATACATGATTCATATGATAATGGAGATGAAATAAGTTAATTTGCTTTTGATTCTTCGCTTTAAATACCCAATAGTTTCTTCTAAAAAATTCATCTTCAGCTGGGTATAATTTCGTCTCTTTATTTTCGAAGACCCATGAATTCAATTTTATTTTTTCCAGATTTGATTTTAATATTTCAAAAGAGTCTGTTGATTGAGTAGTAGTGAAAGTAAAACACTGTAAGTTGAATTTCGTTTAAATTGGTAAAAATAATAGAGTGTTGATAATATATAATGTCTTTTTATTTAAGTTTCTCTAAACCGTTGGATTATATTCAGATGAAGGGTACGTAATATGTATCTTATTTTAAGTCAAAAAAATTGTGTTACCTTACAATAGTCTGATCCTATTTTAATAAGACAAGTTTTAAAGTAAGCTATAAATGTTATTTAATAATGGGATCCTAGTTTTATTAGTGTAGCATTACTAAAAAGAAACTAAATAAACAAAGTTCAACTTAAATTAAAAAAAAATAAAGTTTCATCCAAATAAAATATAAATTTAAAGTAGATAAATCAAATAATATCCTCAAACTCTAAGATGATCGAATAATGCCACGCATATTAAATTTATATACAAAATAAAATGGCATTAGTCTTCCATTGTCATATCAACTATATTTTTTTTATTAAATTGATTTTTATATTTATTTTTTTTTCTTCTTATTTCATTTTACATACAGCAATTTGTATGATAATATTGTCCTTATCAATTTAGACAGGCAAATCTTCTTAATAAATGAACTCAATAAAGGATATAATAGTATTTTTAATACTGTTGAATTTCACCCAACACCCTACCCCAGCCCATCTAATTGTCCCAAAACTATCTTAGATTACGCCAGTTGTAATAACACGTGATTGATCAATAAAGAGATTAAGAGACGTATATCTGTCACAAATTATGATGTGATATGCTTTAATTTATAATTGATTAAATATTAATAGTCATACGAAAAAAGATCATTTTTTTTATGATATCTTAACGTTATCGTTAAATCAAGAAAAAAAAAATCATTTTATTATAATTTATTATGTTCGTAATTTATAAAAATGATATTTATTCAAGCATATATACAATGCCCTAGAAATTTTATTATCATAAACATATTTTTTTCTTTTAACATTTGTCTCTTCAAAAACTTTTCGGTCAAACAAGTGATAAGTTATTTATTTGAGACCTTCCAGGAATCAAATTGAAAAATGACCTAAATTTACCACTATCATAACTAATAGTTGCTTCCTTAATTAAATTCTCATGAATCTTTAACCATAAATTAATCTAATAAACGGAAAAAAAAAATACTTAGATTACTTTAAAACTTACATAAACTAAAAGTATACGTACGGGTATTACAGTATTAGTTAAATATATGAATGTTAAGCAAGTTAATCAAAACAAGATTTCTAAAAAAAAAAGACATCTATAGAATTGACTAGTTCAATTAGTTTTCACTATCCTATTTATTGTCTTATCCAATCCAATGAAATAATTAAATTTTCTATTTAACTCAAAATCTAATTTTATTCTATTCAACTTAAAACATTTAATAATCATTTTACTTAATAAAAAGTTTATAAATTAACAAAAACACATCCACCCAACTAAGTCATTGTCTCCCGCCAGCAGCCACCACGTCACTGTCGTCGTCAGACGTCGACACCGTAACGACGCACGATCGATTGTAGTTGGCTGGTCATGTACCGATTTATCCATTTCAGGCTAGATCTATAGCCAAAGATCTGGCTATTGACAGCCAAACGACGGCCATATCTTGGCTATCAACAACTAGATTTTTTTGCCGTAGATTTAGCCATTTCTGCTAGATCCATGGTGGATCTGGTCGATTCCAATGACTTTTGGCCGTCGTTCGATGGTGGTGGCTAGCTACCAACAATAGTTGGGTGGATGAGGGTATTTTTGTTAATTTATAAACTTTTATTGTGGGGGGTGTTTAGTTAAATTAATAAATGTAGAGGTTAAAAAGGAATCTAAATATTTGTTAAAAATATTTTTCAAAACACATTATCAGAATCCTATCCTATTTCATTAAATAATATTATATTATAGATATTTTGACATTACACGAGATTTTGAGATTGAGTTCTACTTGACTTCATCTTAACAAATAAAATAAAATCTAATTTGGTCATTTACTGAAAGTAATGTTATTCATGAAATTTATTTATATTTAATGCTTTGACTAGGGTTATCTTCATGTATCTTGATTCTCAGAAGGATATATTTTAAATATTTTGTTCATATAGTCACCAAGTTTAAGATTTAAAAAAAATAACAATAATTCTACACATATACAATTTGTATTCAAATTTATGTAATATTAATTAATCAATTATCTTTATTAATCGCTTTTTTTGTATATTTATGTTTTTTATTATTTTTTTCTTGTCTATAATTTAAACACGCAAATCTCCTTAGTAGATAAACTCTAATAAAGAATATTTTAGTTTGGTAGCATAAATTAATATTTTCAACCATATCACCCACAAACTCTAGAGACGAAAAGAGAATATTATTTGTATTAATTGAAGACAATGATCTCAGCCATCTCCGACCATATGTTTGTTGTCAGTACTGTCCTGATTAACAATTTCATCCTTTCCCCACCTTCCAATTTTTTGAATAAAAGTTACTGTTTACCTTTTTTTTTTCCCGAAATTTTTAATAAAACTCTAAGGATAGTTGTATTTTTACCCATAGGCCCTTTCTGGATATTACATTTTGCTTTATTTATACAATAATGTTTGGTTTACAACTGAATTATATAAATAGATAAAAATTACACAAAATTTATGTAAAATAACTATCTTATCCTTTATTTTTTATCTGTTTGTATGATTCAATTGTAAACATAGTATTGCTCTTGTTTATATAGGCACGTAGATTGGAGTAAAAAGAAAAAAAAAAAAACACTACATGAATACAACTCAACCTAAATATATAAGTAACTAATCCAAACTAAATCTTTTTAAAAAATATATATATACACACACTGACATTAGTGACATGAATCGACCTAATATCCTAAAGGCTTGGGGCATACATTACCCAGTAGGCAATGTTTACTTCATGAAATTACATGGAAAAGGAACGAGAATATTAAAGAAGAAGGGAAAAGAATGGGAATGAAATGAGATTCCATTATTTATATTTCTAACCAGAAATATTGACGGAAATGAAAAAAATGTGGACAAAAGTACCCTCAAAGTTAAATTGTTTTTATCTTTACTTTAAATGCAATAAAATTCATTTATAATTGTTTAGAAAAATTACCCTCCAATTCAAAATATTCTATAAAAATTTAAAATTAGATGACATTTTATATTTTTATACCCTTACCGAATCAATAATGTTAAATGTTACATATATTAATGTGAAATGTTATACAAAAATAAAAGGAAATTGACGTCAATAAATTATGCTTTTTCTCGTAAGGATAAATTACTAGATAAATATAAGATGTTTTTCATCAAGATAAAACAATAAAAAAATTTCCGATTATTATTTATTAAAATTTTCAACAACAAGTTCTACAGTTGAAGAAAGATGCGATGATTGACAATTTCACCAGGGACAAATTGTCGAACTATATGTTTTGTATGTTGGAATTTTGATGGAGGCATGACCCTGAATTCTGTTTTGACCCAAAAGCTAGCCTAGCCGCCCACAGTTGCTTCTTAATTTCTTTCTTTCCTTTCTAAACTCGGAAGTGGAAGACCCCCAAGTAATAGCGACCAAAAACCTCAAATTCAAATATTTGTCAAGCTTTCATCAACATTCTTCTCCTAACCATCTTCAAGGAATTTTCATTATTTTATTTAGATGAACATATAATTCAATTCAAAATTTTGTTATTCATTTACAATGCGAATCATATGATGGAGTGTTTTCATAATCCTTCATTTTCAACATTTGTAATCAGTCTCATTTGTAACGATTTAATTTAGGTTGCGGTCAAAACATTAGATTAAACTTATGAGTTTCCATCGGATTATGTACTGTAATTGACTATTTAATGTTAAGGAGTAGTAACCAGAACGACAATTGCATTTTGTCCAAGTAAAACATTTGACGAAATTATGGTCAATAAAAAAATTCCATTTCATTCCAAGTAGGATAACACTACATCATTAATATGTTACTTGTGTGATTATGTCTATATTTTTATATTAATTATATTATTCATTAGTATATATGTGTGTGTGTGTGAAATGAATAAATACAGTAGTTGGATGGAGTGCTCATAAATTAATGGCTTTAAGTTCTCTGAGTCCCTATCAAATTATAGTTATCAGGTTCAGGACTCGTAGATGCATCTATCCATGGATCCATTAATTAGCCAACCATTTTGTGATTACAATGGGAGGACAAAAGTTATAAATCCTTCAATAAGGGACAATTTAGTTAGTTAGAATTAGATTTAACTTTATCTAAAGGTAAAAATATAATTGAACAAATTTAAATTATTTTGTTTACAAAATAAATAGTAAAAATTAAAAATTAAAAAAACTAAACTATAAAAGGAACTTTTTTTTTTAAATTATTATTTTTCATAAAATAGTTATTAAAAATTAAAAAAAGTATCAAACTTAAAAATAAAAACAATTAAATTTAAAAACTAAACTAAAAAAGCTATTATTATTTTCCTTTATTTTTTAATTTTATTATTTTCTTTTAGTTTTTATTTTTTTTTATAAAAAAATTGGATCTAATCATTTTTTATTTTTTTTAAAAAAAAAGAAAAAAAAAAAAAAGAAAAACCGAGGCAAATGATCTAATTGTTGTTATTTGTGCAACCGCCTAGGTCATTATGCCAAAAATTGCCCAAATAAGCCAAAACAGTCAACCGAAATAATTCAACAACTTTCCTAACTTATTGGTATCGATTTTTCAGATGATGATATGGAAAGCTTGTTTTCCATTGATGATGAACCCACTCGAGACAATGTTCTCCAATTTGCAGCTAGTGATACTGATTCGAGTCTCTCCGACTTTGAGTCGGATGATGGTTACCTAACAGTAATGGTTCTAAAATCTTACATTCAATGATATTATTAGGCAGTAGTTTCGTTTAAATATATTAGACTCTAAGGAGAGTTCATATATGAAAAATCAAAATATGATTTTGTGTTTTTCTAATAAAATGGTGTTTCTTAATTTGTATGACAAAGATCCTTGGAAAAACTAAAAAAACAATGTATTTTTCTAACTTTCTCAAAGAAAATAGAAAAATACTTTTAAGTTGTTTCTTTATTTTTTTAGTTTAATTCTTAGTAATTAACAGGAAAATTATGCTTGAGTTGTTTGATAATTTTGTGATTTTTATTTTGCAAGTTTTTAATTCGAGACGTGAACACGTGTCAATTAAAGATACTCGGTTGACCACAGGAGGAATGAGTGGGATGGGTGCGTGATCCCGGGGGATTAACCACAGGAGGAATGAGTGGGATAGATGCGTGATCCCGGGGGATTAGTAAAGACGAGCGCGAATGATTGGGACAAGATCAAAGTTGAAGGCGTTATTGACAGATAACAACAAATGAAGAGGCGAGCTTTTGAAGTGGTTCGGCCAAATCAAGCCTACATCCATTAATTTTTTTCTCGGGATGAGTGATTACAAAGATTTTGACTAGAACAAATACAAAAGTGCTCTCTTTTTACTCTTCTTATCTATATGCTTTCAAAACAACACCGCCCAATCCCCCCCACCGCTTTTCCAGATTTTAACTTGGTACTTATAGGGGCTGCAATTACAGTCTTTAGTGGGGATATGTCAGCGAGATGATTGTTGTCTGCCCTGACAAGTTTTGGGCGATCGAAGGCATCAGGGCGTTATTATGCTTATCAATAATGCTAGGGACACAAAAAAAACCTGCATCAAAATTTTATATCGATTTACGTATAACATGTTTATAATTTTTTTAATAATTTTTTTCTAGTGAACGGTCATCCATCAAATTTAGACGACCATTCACTCACATGGACGCCCGTCCATATTATATGGACGGACATCCATATACAAGGGACGGGCGTCCCCATGTAAAGGACGCCCGTCCCTCATTAAAATACAATAAAAAAAAATTTATAAACACTAGGACGGCCGTCCATTACATTTGGACGGTCGTCCATCCCTGATGGACGACCGTCCATACTCCTCCTTTTTTTTTTTTCTTTTTTTTTTTTCTTTTTTTCTAAAAACTAGCTTTCTCCTTAGTGGCTCTGAAATCAGTCAGGCCGCCTTTAATCCCTACGGAGGATGAACAGAAGAAGCAAGAAGAAGGCTTCTTTGGATCCTTTGCAAAGCTTTTTGTCAACACTGAATCATCTGCTATGGAAATTTTGAGAGGAATATTTCCAGGTTTTAGGAAGAAGCCACTGAACCATCAATATCAAAGCCTATACCAGCACCCTCAACAGCAAAAATACTCAACTGCTTGGCCTGTACAAGACAGCTTTGTGATCCCAGATGAGGACGAGCCACCTTCCATTGATACAAGAACTCCCACTCCACGAAAAACTTATGCTTTCATGTCCAAGGATGCAGAAAAGATCCAGCAACTGCGGCAAAGTCGAGCTAATGATAATAATAATAATAATAATAATAATAATAATAATAATGTATTGTTATTTAATCAGTATTGAGTATGGAGATGTACAGGTACATATGCATATTTACATGCATTTACTTAAAAGTCTGATTAGTTAAAAGTCATGGACAGTTATTAGATGATCAGAGAAGAAGAAGAAGAAGAAGAGAAGAGAAAGTGTAGAAGTTGAACAGTTTTTATTATTATTTTTTTTTTTTTAAGTATGGACGTCCGTCCAAACATAAGGGACGGGCGTCCATTATGAATAGACGCCCCAAATGTTTATAAATTTTTTTTTATTGTATTTTAATGAGGGGGACGCCCGTCCCTTGTATATGGACTCCCATCCATATAATATGGACGGGCATCCATATGAGTGAACAGTCGTCCAAATTTGATGGACGGCTATTCACTAGAAAAAAATTATTAAAAAAATCATAAACGTGTTACACGTAAGTTGGTATAAAATTTTGGTACAGGTTTTTCGGTGTATTGTTATGCTTACTCCTAGTTATAGTTGTAATTAATTGGAGTTTTTCGGAGAGTAGTCGCTGGCTAAACAAAGCAGCTGCATGTACTGCACGTGGTGCCCATGTTGTTTAAAAGGCTTATTAGGTGTTGCAACAAGCGTTGAGGTTTGCTGACGCCTGACTTGTTCTTTGCGAGTTGAACTTGTCTCAGACGGGTATTTTGTTTGATTTGTTTGGCGTGGTATCCGAATTGGAATCACTGTGCTTCCACCGGGCTCGAGCTGGATTTTTATTCCCTCACAACATCTACCCCCAATTTTGAAGGTCATTGTAAGCTTTGAAAACTTCATCATCGCTGATTCGAGTTAGTTGAGTGGGGGCCCACAAGGGTCTTGTCACACTGACAGTTGTACGAGTGCATTGTCTCTTCAATTTCAAGCAATCTTTGCCAAGTGTTTCAATGGTGCATTTAATGTTGGTCTCTTTTCCCCGTATATGCTTTGGGAATCGTAAGTGTCTATTCAGAGATTGTTGTCGTGCTTTCTCCTGAGCCTATAAATTGCTTTCTTTTTTTTTCTCCACGACTTATTGTTACTCTCTCTCCTCGCACTTTTCCCACAGGATTTTCTTGTCTCTTGTCGGTTTTCTTTTTTGTCACCGTCTTTGTTCTGACTAGGTTCTCCCATTACTCTTTCTTCTCACGTTTTCAATTGTTGTTCCCTCATTGTAATTTTCGTTTGCTTTTCTTTGTTTCAGTAGATGTCTTTTGATTCATCATCATTCGATAGATTCAAAGGGTGGTGTGCCAACGAGAGTGGGTTTCTTGGGGGACCTTCATCCCATTTGCATGGAATGCTAGGCTGCCGTGCCTTGGGCCTTGACTATGCCAAAGTATGCCTTGTAGTTTGTAATGAACAGGCTGGATGAGATTTTCCAATCCTTGTCACAGGTTCTTCATTAACCGGTTAGGTGTTAGGGAAATGAGGGTCGTTGATAGTTGCAGGAAAGCTCCGATGCCAACCTTTTTGTGAAAGAGGAGGAAAAGGGTGATTCCTTCGTCCTCCACGACGAGGCAGGTATTAGAGGGCTCGTCGTCAGTGCTCACAAGGGTGGACCTTGAGGAAGTGATCAGGCAATTTGCGGACCACCTTCGTATTCCCATGCGTGCCCTTATTGGAGGTGTCTTTGAAGAGACCTGGATCGTACTTCAAAGGCTCCCTCCAATGGCCTTGTTATAGAAAGTGGCCCGCGACCAGACCCAGGTTGGTGTTTCCTTACCCTTTTTGATCTTTTGTGGAGGCAATCGAGGTATTTATCGCCATTTTTCTTTTACAGTTTTTCTCCTTGATTATGCTTCTTCATCATGAGGCTCAGTTTGTTTTCTCGGATCAGGGGGTGACTCAACTTTGACTTCAAAGGGTTGAAAGGGAAATATCAGAGTTGAAGGGGCATCTTGCTACCTCCCAAGCTGAATCTACTCGGAACGTCATGAGCTGCTTTGGGAAGTCAATATGAGGGAGCAAAGGATTGTTGGTGTTTTTTCGGGAAAGGACAATGAGCCATCTTGAGGTGACGTGGTTGCATGATGTGAACAATGTTCTTCGTCGCAAGAATGAGGAGCTCGAGTGGCAGATTGCCCGTCTATGAAAGGCGGAGACCTGGACCTCGCTGCACCTTAACATAGGTTGGATAGCATTTTTTGTTGTTGTTGCCCCTCGACTTTTCGAGGCTTTTGTAAGTAAACTTCTTATATCAATTTTTTTTACGTTAATAGAATAATCTTTTACTTAAGTCTTATTCTAATGTGCATGCATGCATATATGCTTTCAATACTTTTACTTGGCCTTACCTCTTTTAAAGGTTTGTTGTTCCGTGCTAAACAGCCTGATCATGACTAGCGGTGTGGAAAACCGGTTAACCGAACAAGATGGGGATTTTTCTGAACCAAACAAGTTTTTTTGTTTAAGCAATATTTCGAACCAAAACCGAATCAGAATATTGCTTGAACCGGTTTCTAACCGAATTGATAATTCGGTTTGTAAAACCAGTTTTATAAACAACTTTAATTGAGCCAATTTCCATTTTGCTACTGTCCCCCTTTCAAATTGATTTTGTATATAGAATAATTGCGGCAGCACATGATCGAACATGTAAATTGTTTTTTTAATCCATCAATCTTTTAATTTGATTAACAGATTAGATATCCAATATTTTGAAATTGATGCTCAGTATTCTTAAACAACAAAACAAATAGTAGAAGCAGCTCTTTCAAAAGCATAAAAATCTGATAAAGGGTTTGTTTTTCATTTGCTAAAAGACTACCACACCAAGAACAAGAAGAATTCCATGGATGATACATAGCGAAGCCTAGGGCTGTTTTTTCCCTCTCAATTTGAACCGGTTGAAGAGTACTCCTTCCCGTAAGCCAAGGCAAAAAATTTCGAATTTTCTCACATTCAATGTAGCGAATCTGGTGTCAAAAAATAAGCAATTGATCCTGGCCTACCTATATGATAATAATAAATAAAACAAATAAAGATAGAGAACAACGACACAACGACGTAGTCGGAGAACTGCCAGACAATGGAGATTTAGATGAAGAACAATGAATTAGGTAGAGAACAATGATGACATAAGTGAGAGAGAGGAAGTAGAAAGATAACAGAATAGAGAGAAGAAGTAGGAAGAGAACAGCGATATAATAGAGATGAGAGGGAGGAGGTAGGATTACGACATAAGTAGATTACGGGTATTAGGGATTTTTAGTCAATATATAAGTTAAGGGATTTTTAGGCAAAATCGGTTTTCCAAATTGGTTTCGGTTAACCAGTTTAAAAATGCCCCTAAACCGTTAACCGAACTGAAAAACCAGTTTGATCTTTTTTAGAAACCGAAATTGAATCGATTTTACGGAAAAATCGATTTTTCGGATTGGTTTTTGGGTTTTTTTTTAAGCCCAAATCGTGATAGTTTTCTATCTTGATATTATTTTTTGAGCTTTCGAGCCCTCCGAGTCGCTAGAAGTTTGCGTTTGGCTCAATCATCTATGGGAAGGGGTTAGCCATGAGCCCGAGAGAAAGGTTCATATAAGGGTCGCGTTCCTACCTTTAACAACTAAAGCTCGAGGTTGTTTGAGGCTCATATATTATTTTTGTTAGCTCAAGGTGCTGATGAGGAATAGTTGAGATTCTATTTTGGGCTTCTGAGGAGTCGCATCGATCGCATTGAATGTTGTGTTAGTGGGGGCACTGTGTCGATTAATTGATGGCCTGTGTGACAGATGATTGCCTCAATTTTTTAAACAACGATTATCTCCCCAACCTTAAACGTCGCCACGTGGATCATTTAGACAATCTGGATCACTTTCATTTGGGTGAGCCTTATAAAGAGTGCCATAAATTTGACTCCCGTTATTCGTTGCTTTCATCTCTTGTGTGTCCTTTCCATTTGGTCTTTGAACGCTCCAATTATTTTGCTAGTTCTATGGACTTTGACACCTTTCAGACATTTCTGCAGTAAGTGCCCCTTTCTTCTTTCATATTTTTTCGCTATATCGTCGGTGGTCGGCCCAGTTGTGTCTTAGAGAGTGACTAGATATTTATTCTGGGGTCGTTTTAAAGGGTGCCACCAGAGCGTGGTTTCAGCTATTTTATTTATTGAATGATCTATTCTTGTCCTGAAGAAGGGACATCAGCGGCGAATGCATTGGTGATTTGTCCTTTTAGGAGTAGGGGTTGCTGATAATACTGGGTTTTACATTTCAGGCGATTTTAAATCGGACGACATGGCTGTGAATAGTGGTAGAGAGTTTGATATGCACCCAACCAAAGGTGCCTCAATTAGCCGGGGTGAGGCCGCAAGGGGTACCACTATTGTTCCTTTGAAGGTCAAAATGCTCATTAGTTAGAAGTCGGCCCAATGGAGCGGGGACAGACCTCTTGCGAGAGGACAAAGGCATGGCGGTTGCTAAACTGTTCAAGAACTTGATGCATCCTCTTCCTTACGATAAGCTTGGTCACATATAGGGAAGAGTTTGGCTTGTTCGGAACCCTCTGTCACGTTGAGGACTGTTTACTCAAGAGCTTGCATGCCAATTGGGTCGCGATTTTGGAGACCCTCCATAGGTGTGGGTTATCAATACCTCTGCATAGGTTCATTTCGGCTGTTCTAAAGCGCTTTGGCATCACCTTACTTCAGTAACGGTGAACTTGTTCTTGTGCATGATTCGTATGTACATTGATATCAAAGGAGTGGTATTGGGAGCTCACCGTTGATGAACTCGTAAACGTTTACCCCCTAAAGAAAAGTCGGGGGTATTTTACTGTTTCTCCAAGTGAAGCATTCTGAGATGAAGGGTTTGTCAAGATCCCTAGCAAATAGGGTGGTTGGGATTCCGACTACTTTTGTATGCTGTGAGGGAGCAGTAGTTTTGTGATGCTAGTAGGTGTTAGTTATTTAACTTTTCATTTTTCCAATGGAGTTTCTGAGCGAGGTATTATGGCCACATGTCCCCTCTTCTTTTGTGCAAGTGATGCGAGGAGCCCTATTTGCCTGAGGAACTCCAACTGCGGGTTAGCATTTTTGCGAGCTGCCAGATTCAGATTGGGATATCGAGCGGTTGATCACCCTCGAAAACTTAATCGAGTTTAGTTTTTGTCCAGCAAATACTCGATTTTCCACATTTTCGAGAAGAAGAAACCGAGTGAGTGTTTTCCTTTCCTATTCTCTTTTTATTTTATAGTAAAGTTTCGTTCGCTTTTAATAGAGATTCATTTCTTCACACTAATTAATTAAAGTGCATTTGCATTTCAAGATTGAGCTCTTGGAAAGTTACGAGAAGAAATTTGGGAAGCTAAGTGAGTTGGTTAACTCTCAATATCATATTGTACCCGGAAGCATGAAATTGTAACCTCAATTAATTATATTTGATTTAAACTAATTAATAATTAGATATTATTTGTGAAAACGAAAGTGTTCATTTACTAATTTAAAGCATTTAGCTTCTCAATGTTAGTGTGAAACCGAGGGGATTAAATATTATATATGATAAAAGAAACTCTTCACTTGCTCCATTTGTTTTTCTCATTTTGCTATTTTAAATGATCTAGCTTCCCAATGTTTAATTAGATGCATTAGTGGACCAACACATCCCTAAAAATTTGGAAATTCAATTTTAACCCTTCATACCCTCACTAGTTCTTAACTTTTGATTTGAATTGTATATCATAATATATTTTTGCAGACAAAAGACAAAAAGTTTTCATCTTTAATGGAGTCTTCACTTTCACTCAGTGTTTCCTTGCCAAGGATTTCAAAAGTATAATACTTACAACAACTTATAATCTGTAAAGTGTAGATATAAAATCAAAATTACAATTTTATGCTCATCTAACTTGAAAGTGGAGTTTAAAAATAAAATATGCGATAGCCTTACAAAATTGGAACTTGATAAAGATTCGTTCGCTTTCTAACAGAGATTCATTTCCTCAAAGATGTTCATTCCTAAGCCTAGCCACGATTTGGAAAGGAAGAAACCATATGGCTTTTTACCTTCGAGGTCAGGGGCTCTTGGCGAGCCATCCTCGGTGAAGTCGTCTCAGGGCATGCCAAGTTCGATGAAGGCTTACCTTGATGAAAGAGGAAAGAAAATTACCCATTTGACAGAGAGAGAATAAGGCGCGACCACCCGAAACAGGGTGGTCGGAGTCAAGAGAATGGTTGTTGAGCCACAAGACAACTCGTAGGTAGATTTACCTTGTTCTGAAGGGATGGGTTTCCGATTGCCATCATTAAAGAGGGTGAGGTCGGACGTCTTGTTGCTGTCGCCTGAGTAGTTTGTTGCACCCTTGCCGCTTATTGTTGTAGCGAGCGCAGAGGTTGGAAGAGCTTCCTCTTAGTTTTCACGTAGGTTTTCCTTGAGCTTTGTGCATAGATGGGGCAACTTCCAAAGAGCTCCCTAGAGGTTGGCCCATTTTTCGTTTCTTAGGCAGTTTCAACAAGCGACTGTTTTGTTCACACATGTATGCACAAAATTCTCTTCGCCTAGCTTGCTCGCTATTTTTTTTTTATTTTTTTTTTTGTCATTGATGGGTTCTGGTTTCTTTACCTATAGACCCATGGCATCATTTCTTCATTGTTTCGGGATGGCTACCCATTTCTAGAGTGGGTTGCTTGGGCTTGGGAGGAGCAAAAATGGTCTGAAAGTCTTCTGAGGATAAGGTCTTCGGACTTGAGGAAGAGCTTGATACTTTGAGGGCTGAGCTAAAGAGACAAGCCGAAATTTCTTAGGTACTGTTTGCTGAAATGGAGAAGGAGTTCATGGTGAAACTTGCGGCATCTGACTAGGCCAATAATAAGGCCTTGATTAAGAAGGGCCTTATGGCTGCACTAGTAGTAAAAGTTAAAGAGAGATGTGAAGCAGCAGCCTTGGAGGTTGATACCGCTGTGAGTTGAGTTGCAGATTTGAGATCGGAACTCGAGAAATGCCCCATTGAGATGTTTGATGCCTAGGAGAAGCTATCCGAATTGGGGGAAGAAATTGCCAAGGAAAAACATAGTGGCCAAGTTATTACTTGGGATGCGTGTCTTTCCCTCATTAGGATGGTGTAGGAGCATAACTAAGTTATTGGCTTCTGTTTCCTCACATTGCACTACTAGGAAGAGGTAGAGAAGTTTGTTTCCAAGGCGGCAGGAAATGTCTCCCAAGAGCACCCCACCCCCTAGCTCTCAGGTTAGGACGGCACAGGGGATGTCCGTTGTGAGCATTCCACCCCCTTGCTATCGGATGACGTGCTACGAGGGGCAATGTCAACATCGTTGGTAACCCCGCCGTGCCACCTGGTAGGCTCTCTCCTCCAACCAACGATCCTACTCTAAATGCTTGAGCCTCCTAAGGAGTTTGTCTCGTCTCCTCCTTTTCTTCTGTTGTTGCTTTGTCTTGATGTTTATGTATTTTTCTTGTGTTTCTTGAATAATATTATTTGCTAATGAAGGAGTTTACCTTACTAGATCCTCTTGTGTGTTTGGTTGTTTTCATTCATTCATTCATCTCTCTCTCTCTCTCTTTATCTTTTGTGTGTGCTAGTGCGTTGCTGGAAGTAACCATCACTAGGTTTGTTTCACTTGGTTGTTAATAAGAACCATGGAGTATTTCCTTTGTTAATTAGCATGGGATGAAATCAGGTTGTTAGCCCTGTTGTGCTCTGATGCGTTGTTACTACAACATGCAATATAGCAAGTGCACTAGTCGCACAAAGCAATAAAGTGATGAGTGAGTATCGTTCCCATGAGGATAGTACCGATTTCTCTAGTTTAAGTCTTAACTGAAGAAACAATAAATTGGATTGATGGAAAATTAACAAACTAAATACAAATTAACAAAATAAAAATGAATAATAATGAAATTAAAGCAAAACCCAACAACTTAACTAATTAAACAATGCTAAAAACAAATGCTAGGGTGTTTATTTCACCTAGATATGCTAACCCAATTCATAGAATCTATTACCCAAGTTCTAATTCCTTGATTGAAAATCGAATTCCCTAAGTTGTAAAACATACCTTCTCAGGCTACATGTCCCTACTTATCCCTATTAAGCTTCCGCACCCAACAAAATGAAAGATTAATAGTTCAAAGTCTTTTAAGCTTTATGGAATTCTATCTAGATTTCATAGATCGCTAAACCTATCTCTAGCGTTTGCTTAATCTACGGTATTTATCCCAAGAGGCATAATCACAGATCACTTCTCAGTCTCATTGTGAACAACACACATTTGAATGGTGATCAAGCATCCAAAAGTCATTAAGCAAAGAGAAAAACACTCAATCATGAAATTAAAACTCAAAGTAAATCAATTCGTATAAATTTGAATCATTGTATCAAAATTACATCAAACTCAAAAACGAAATAAAATAACAAAAATAAACTGAATCAAGATTCATCATTGAAAAACAAGCAAAAGATGGAGAAATCTTTTCTAATTTGAAGCCCAAATCTTCAATATTCTTCTCCTTCCAAGAGCTGCCTTCCAAATGACGAACCAAGCCCATTTTCTCTTCCTTTTCGCTCTAATTTATACCTCTCTCACTTAAGGATGAAGCCCTAGCAAGCCAAAACATGTCGTTTTATTTTTATATCTGATGCAGGTTTCGCCGCGGCGAAGCTTGTTCCTTGCCGCAGTGAGGAAATTTCGGGCCAAATTTGAGCATGATAGAGTCTGAATCTGGAAACGTGTTGCATATGAATTGTAGCCCTTTCCAATACCTTTCTGGTCGTTCAAGAATCAGCACAATCCGAGGTCTACAGCTCAAGTTATGGCAGAAATACTGAAGCACGTCCAAACATTTTTTCTTTAGTTCCCAGCGTACTTTTCACGATTTCAAGCCTAGTTTTCACCCTTGTCCAGTCCAAATTAGGAAAAACCCAAAACATGAAAGTTGTAGCTCTTCTTCTTAGCTTTCCAAAGCTTCTAAATTCAGGTCATTCCGAGTTCCAAGCTCAAGTTACACAATTCACACTCAAAACTGTCATTTATGCTCAAAATCATCGTTTAGGCCTGCAAAGACAAATGAATAGAATTAGATAGCAATTATGACCCAAATTGTATGAAAAGTATCCTAAATCCTATCAAAATTCAATGCAAAATCATAGTGTAAAATATGATTATCATGCTCAGGGGCTAGTTTGACAAATACTTATAGATCGACACTCGAGTTTATGATGATAATTGTCAATCTAAACGACCACCTTCAAGTATTTATTGTGATCCCTTCTCAAGGTAACGTCAAGCTGGGATCACAAACCTTCTGGATTCATTATTGCTGAGGCATAGTGGATCCACCTCAGTGTCTCGACGTTGATTGGAGATCGAACCCTACCAAGTTGCGGGAGTTCCCCCCCCTTATCGCTTAAGTTCTGGCGACATCACCTTCTTAGTTATGATTGGATCGCCTTTTTAAGCAAAAGACTCTGAGTTATCGTGGTAGTCCTATTGGTTCCAAGCTGTTAAGTAATGTGGGTTATCTTTGGGTGAATTTTTACAGTTAAATGACACTTTTTGGAAGGAGGTATTTTATTATTTATATATTTTTGGAGCTTGTAAGTAGGCCTTCGCTAACCTTTGACAAGGTTAAAAAATTGTTTACAAGGTTTTCCTAAGCAGTAGGGATTTTTTGTGCTAGTAGTCATTACTTATGGTTATTCTCTCTCTCAGCGAGGCCGATGGCCCTGTTGTGATAGTCTTTAGTATCTCCTTGTGAGCTACTCACTATCTCGATGTCGGCAGGAGTGGAAAACTTCATAGCTTAACAAGTAACTGAGGTGACAACTAACAGGTCTACAGGGAATGGCTTGTCGGGGATTGCATTATAGGCTGGCGGGCAATAAAAAAATCCACAATTAGCTTCGCATTATGCTATTCTTCCCTTATCGTCACAGGTAAGGTGATGGCACCTTTAGGCATGGATTGGTTATTTGTAAATCCATACAGCACTGCTAGAGAAGGTTTCAGGTTGCGCTCAGTGAATCCCATACTTAGGAATGCATCAACGTGGATGAAATTCACTGCACTTCCATTGTCGATCAATGCTTTAAAGACATCACAGTTGCCTATCAGTGCTTTAATTACTAATGCATCAAGGTGGGGACGTGATACCAGTTTGGCCTCTTCTTTTGTGAAGCCGATTATCTCGCTTTCCTTCTTCATCCTTTTAGATTGTCGCATTTTCCCTGTCCAAATCTGTGGTACTGAGTTGGTTCTTACTTCGCGGGCGTACTAGATCCTAGCTCATCTAGAATTTCTAGCAATTGAGGGCCCTTTGAAGATCATCCGTACCTAGTGATTAGAGGTCTCCGGTTGCTGGGGGTTGCACTCTTCTTGGTCCTTTAGGACTTCTGGTTGTCCCACGTATTCTTTTAGGTGCAGTTTTCGAATAAGGTCCTCTATGGCATTCCTTAGGGCGCGACACTCATTGGTGTTGTGGCCGGTTTCCTTGTGATATCTACAATACTACTAGGTGTCTCATCTATTATGAGGTCCATTTTTTTTTTATTTGGTGGCGATAATAGGTTTGTGTTGTTGGCGATCACAAAAATCTTGTCAATAGGGGCGACCAGAAGTGTGTAATTGTCGAAGCATGGGACTAACTCACAGTCCTTCTTGGTTCTATTCGTGGTCTCTTCGAAGGTCAGTGTGTTAGAGTAGGTGCCCTAGAGCCAATCATATTTTGTAAATCGACTCTTTTTAATCATGTTTTATTATCAATAAAGGCATCTATCTATAACATGTGATCTGATTATATTCTTATAAGAAAATGATATATGTTCGTAGGATGGTAGAACCATGACGAGGGTATCGAGTGTTTGAAATCTCGATAGTGAGAACCCTATGAGCACATATGATGATCATTCTAGAAACGTCTATAACCCTAGTATTATCTTGACCTAAGGCACAGCTAATACGATAAGGCTATCATAGTGTTGGACGACCTTGTCGAAAGGCAATGACAGATCTCACTTGTCAAGGTTGTTTGATGACAACCTGGTGCAATACATGGGTGCTTGTTGTAGGCAAGTTTACCGGACAGCCCATTGGAGGATTTCACATAAATGGTTACCCTAGTGTCTGTAGAACAAATCCTCCAATGAATGGTAGTGCATATGATCCTTAGACTTGAGATCATGGGGGCGCCTTGTGCACTGATTGGTATAGTTTGACACTAGTCCAATGTAGTTCAATTCAGGACTATCAGAATGGTACTGGTTGGCTGCATTGAAAAGTGTATCGAGACAATGGTGGATCAACAAAAGATTCATCACTCCCAGGTATGGGAGAAATTATCTCATTGAGTAATTCGATAGATGACAACGACATTAAATCTGTGGCCACAGTGGGATTGAGTTGTAGCTCAATCCAATCTATTCTGGTTGTTGGTCTAATAACCGAATATCGAGATATCAAGGATATTCGAGGTTGACACTACTTCTATGCCTCGATCTTGATGAGATAATAGATGATGAAAGGATCGAATTGCACGATAACCATATCATTGATAGGTAGCGGTTTCGCTGAATCCAAATATATAGGGTGGCCATGATGCCTAGCTAGAGGCCAATCTTGGTCTGTGTCTAGGGGATGATTGATTGATTGTCAATCGCGATACGATTCACTACCGATATGATTAGGAGCCTTTTGGTTGCACACATAAAAGACAGATTAAGAATAAAATTCATGAGAAGGGTACTTTCGTCATTTATGATGAAAGGGCATTTTCGTCTCTTAAGATGAAGGGCATTTTGGTAATCTCACAGTGTAATTAAATTTACTAAGGTTGTTACCTAAATTTAATTTCATATGGAAATTAAATTAGTGAGATTATATATATTTAAATATTTAGTTTATATATATATATAAAGGATATTATCCAATATTAATAATGTGAATACAAATTTTGTTTTTAAATTTGAATTGAAATGTCATGTTTGGTTGCAAGGGTAATTTATTCCAATATCCAATTGGAATAGGGTTTTAGTGTGCACTATTTAAGTGCAACTAAAATTAAAATGAAATAATTCATTCAATTAAAATATACCCTAGCCACCATCTCTCTCCCTCTCCCAAAAGCGTGAACCCCTTGTGAGAGAAAGAATTTTGTAGAAAACGTGAACCCCAAGAAAAATTATGCAGAAAATTGTTCTTGAAGTTGAGAGTTTTTCCTAGCTTAAAAATCCCTCAACGACAACCATCTTGTCTTCGTGTGGATACCACGAGTGCATTTCTACTTTGGAGTGGTAGTGATTCCACTTATTGTGTGTACGTGGCGACATGTAGTGTCTACTCTACTAATACTGAGAATCACACTTGAGGACAATGGCTTTGGTCATTATATTGTGTGATTGGTTTGTTGGTTTACTTCACATTTGAGGTTGGTAGTGGGAGCTATCAATTGATGTGGATTAATTTTGTTGGCCTACCTAATCAACCCATTTTGGCTTGTTCGCCAAAGCGAAGGTTTGAAATGGGCTAGATGGGATCTCAGTCCACAAGAAAAGCCAACGAGCTTTCCCGAGTTAATAATGAAGGCTATTGGCTTAAGGAAAATAGTGGGAGCAATTATTAAATAAAAGACCTTGTTAAATAATACTAATAAACATGATAATAACTTTTACTTTTTTGCATTTGTAGATTCACCAAAATGAGCAATACCAACCTACGATCGATAATCGAGAAAGAGAAAAAGCTAAATGGATCCAATTTCTCGAACTGGTATCGAAATCTTCAGATTGTACTAAATTCCAAAAAGAAATTGTATATCCTTAATAAGCCTTATATGGCTAAGCCTGAGCCTGAGCCTGGGCCTGAGCCTGATGACACTCAGAAAGTAAAAGACACTTACCAAAAGTTCCCTAATGATGCTGATAATGTTCAATGCATTATGCTAGCATCGATGACACCTGAGTTGCAAAAACAGCATGAGAATATGGACACTGCTTGATAATCCGAGGATTATACTGTTTTATTTAGGCTTTTAGGCCGGATTTTAGATATTTCTTAGTTCATTTATGCCTGAATTGCTACTTAATTATTTACATTTTATGTTTCAGGCCAAAATGGACATTTTGAGCAAATAAAGAGCGAATTGGAGTTTCTGGACTCAGAAGTAAGCGAATCTCAGAAGTTGGGAGAGTTCTGAAGTAGAATGAAGCACTATGAAGCTTGTTCCCATGGGAGAGCATCGAAGATCGAAGATTCAAGAAAAGAAGCAAGCGGAGGGAAATTTTGTAATTTTAGAATTCTTCATGAAGATTTGCTGGGGTGAAGTTTGTTCTTCGCCACGGCGAAAGGAGTTATGCACAAGAGTCAATTTTTTTTACTTCGTCGCCGCGGTGAAGTCTGCAAATTCCAGTTTTCTCTAAATCGCACAGTTTCATTTTAGGTAAAGTCTTAGGTGTTTGGGCGAGCTATAAAAGCAAAACTTTGCCATTTTGAGAAGGGGGTCATCTTCTTGGAGTTTAGATTTGACGAATTTTGGGTTGAAAAGTGAGAAGATTTGGGATTGAATCGGGTGGATTCTTTAACTAGGGGAGATCTCTTGTCTTTTCTCTCATTTCAATATGTTGAACCTTGTGTTTATTGTTTTTCTTGTTGTGTATTGTGATTTAGCTATGAACTAACCCATTTTGGGTTGGGTTTTGATGTAATTCGGATTTCTATGGATTGAGTAATTGAGTTTTGTTATTTTCATATGCTATTGCATGGATTGTGTGGTTATTATGATTTTATTGCTTTTATTTGATGAACATGATGAGATTGAGAAATGAGTCATGTTAAGCTTCTTGGGTAATCACCATTGTAGTATTGAATGCTAGAGATAGATTTGACAATCAATGAAATCAATCTAGGATTCCATACGCTTACTGAGCTTAGAACTATTAATCTTCAAATTGTTGGGTGCGGAAGTTTAATAGGGAAAAGTACGAAAACATAGCCTGAGAAGGTATGTTTTACAATTTAGAGAATTCGATTTACAATCAATGCATGTGAATATGGAAACAACATAATCCGTAGGTTTAATCCATAGAGTCCGAATGAAGTCAAAACCCTACCCGTTTGTTTAAATTGATATTACCTTGTTTTTAAATCTTGCTTTAATAATTTAGCTTTGAATATTTAGCAATTTTTATTTTAGTTTTAAGTTTAATTTTCTCCCATTAATCCAAACAAATTCGATTGCTCCAACTTGAAAACAGTAGAAAACTTAGTGCTTAGCAACCAATCCTCGTGGGAACCATACTCACTCATCACTTTATTACTTTATGCGACTAGTGCACTTGCTATTTATGCATGTTGTAGTAACAGGGCATCACTGCTACCATGATTTTGCAACTGAAGGAGCTTTTCGAAGGAAATGCTTGTCATGAGAGGTATAAGGTGTCAAGTGCATTGTTTAGGACTCGTATGACTAAGGGAGCCTAAGTTGGTCCTCATGTGCTCAAGATGATTGGGTACATAGAGAGGCTTGAGACTTTGGGGTTTGGTATGGATGTAGACTTACATGAGGATTTAATTTTGCAATCATTACCTAATTCCTTTTCATCGTTCATAATGAATTTCAATATAAACACGATGGTGAAATCCATGTTAGAGCTTCTAAACATGCTTAGAACTACAAAGCAGAACATGAAAAAGTCCAAGCCTGTTTTACTGGTTATTGCTAGTAAAGAAAATGGTAAGGGCAAGGCCAATCCCAATCCCAAGCCTAAAGGACAGGATGCTCTCAAGCTTGAGGGTGGCATTGGAAAAGGTGGGAAGGTAGTCTGCTTCTATTGTGGCAAGCCTGGCCACTAGAGGAAACAATGTAAGGCTTTCCTCGCAAACAAGAAGAAGTCAGACCCTTCGACTTCAGGTATGTACATAATTGAGATTAACTTCTCTCCTTCAACATCTTAGGTCATTGACACAAGATGTAGTACTCACATTTGTACTGAAGTGCAGAGACTAAAGCAGAGTAAATTGCTTGCCAAGGGAGAAGTGGACCTACGAGTTGGAAATGGAGCACACGTGGTTGCCTTGGTTGTAGGATCTTATTGTTTGTTATTGCCTACTGGCTTATTTTTAGAACTTAATAATTATTATTTTGTACCTTCCATTTCAATAAACATTATATTTGTATCCGCTTTTGATGATATGGGATATCGTTTTGAGATTTCTAATGGATTGTTGTCCTTTAGTTTGAATGGTATTCTATATGGATATGCAAGGTTATATAACGAATTATATGTTCTAGATTTAAACAATAAGGATATTCTCAATGTGGAAACAAAGAAAGCTAAACATAGCGATCAAACCCAAACATACCTCTGACATTGTAGATTGGGTCATGTTAATCAGACTTGCATTGCAAAACTTTAAAGAGATGGAGTTTTGGACCCTTTTGACTTTCAGTCATTTGAGGTATGCGAGTCATGCCTTTTAAGCAGGATGACCAAGTCGCCTTTCATAGGACAAAGTGAAAGGGCTACTGAATTGTTAGGCATTATCCATAGTAATGTATGTGGTCCACTAACAATTGAAGCCAAAGGTGGATATTCGTATTTCATCACGTTTACTGACGACCTTAGTAGATATGGTTATGTCTACCTTATGAGACATAAATCTGAAGCCTTTGATAAATTCAAAGAATTTAGAAGTGAAGGACAAAATATGTTGGGCAAGAGTATTAAAGCTCTTCGGTTAGATCGAGGAGGTGAATACTTAAGCTCTAGGTTTTCTGAATACCTGAAGGAGTGTGGGATAGTTTCACAACTCACCCTTCCATACACACCTCAACACAATGGTGTGTCTGAAAGGAGGAATATGACCTTACTTGATATGGTTAGGTCCATGATAAGTTTTAGTGATCTACCCGCATCATTCTAGAGTTATGTCCTAGAGACTGTGACTTATGTACTTAACCGTGTGCCATCAAAGTCTGTGGATAAGATTCCATATGAACTGTGGAATGGGTGAAGGCCCAATTTGTCTTATCTTAAGATTTGGGGTGCGAATCTTATGTCAAGAAATTAATTTCAAACAAGCTGGGCTCAAAGTCTAATAAATGTATTTTTGAGGGGTATTTTAAGGAGACCAGAGGTTATTATTTCTACCACCTGGAAGAGCGAAAAGTTTTTGTCGCTCGTACTAGTGTCTTCTTAGAGAAGAAATTTCTCCTAAAAGGTACTAATGGAAGAAAAGTAGAACTCAATGAAGTTCTAGAACTATAAGATACATTAGATGAAGGACAGAAAGATGTGCCACACGAAGTGGTTAAACATCGTGAGGAGGTTACTCCCTAATCTGTGGGTCAAAGTGAACCACCTCAAGTAGCACAAGAGCTACGTAGGTCTGGGAGAGTACTTCATGAGCCTGAGAGATATGATTTTCTTGTAACTCAGCATGATGACGTACTGGTCTACCAAGACAATGAACCCAAAACCTACGATGACGCTATATTGGATCCAGATTCTGTTAAATGGCTTGAAGCCATGAAATTTGAGATAGACTCCATGTACCAAAACCAGGTATGGTCTCTGGTGGATCCACTTGAAAGGGTAAAACCCATAGGATGTAAATGGGTCTTCAAGAAGAAGACTAACATAGATGGCAATGTGCATACCTATAAGGCACGACTAATTGCCAAAGGTTTCAAACAAATTCATGGTATTGACTATGAAGAAATCTTTTCACCAGTAGCCATGATTAAGTCCATCCGGATTATGCTTGCAATTGCTGCATATCATGACTATGAAATTTGGCAAATGGATGTCAAAATAGCTTTCCTGAACGAAAATCTTGAAGAGAATGTGTATATGACACAACTCGATGATTTCGTTTTTGATGGACAAGCTGATAAGATATGCAAGTTGCAGAGGTCTATTTCTGGACTCAAGCAAGCTTTAAGGAGCTAGAACATTCGTTTTGATGAAGCCGTAAAAGAATTCAGTTTTATCAAGAATGAGGATGAGCTCTGTGTTTACAAGAAAATAAGTAGGAGCGCAATGACATTGTTGGTGTTGTATGTCGATGACATACTTCTCATCGAGAATGATATACTAAACTTGCAGTTAGTGAAGACTTGCTTATCCAAGTGCTTCTCCATGAATGACTTAGGAGAAACAGCCTACATCCTTGGAATAAAGATCTACCATGATTGATCGCGTAGGTTGCTTGACCTAAGTTAGAGTACGTATATTGACAAGGTATTGAAAAGATTCAGTATGGAAGAATCCAAGAAGGTATTTCTTCCTATGTCACATGGTGTCTATCTCTCTAAGGATATTTGTCCTAAAACACACAATGAGAGAGATATAATGAAAAGGATCCCATATGCATCAGCAATTAGATCCATCATGTATGTCATGTTATATACTTAGATTGATGTTTCATGTGCGTTAAGCACTTGTAGTAGATATCAATCAGATCCAGGTGAGTGTTACTAGATAGTTCTGAAGAACATCCTTAAGTACCTGAAAAGAACTGAGGATATGTTCTCGGTTTATGGAGGGGAAGATGAGCTCATTGTAAGAAGATACGATGATACTAGTTTTCAAACAGACAAGGATGATTATCACTCGCAATCACAATTTGTATTTTGTCTCAATAGGGGTGCAGTGAGTTGGAAGAGCTCCAAGCAAAACATTGTAGCAGATTCTACAATGAAAGCTAAGTATATCACATTATCCGATACGACCAAAGAGGCGGTTTAGATTAAGAAGCTCGTCACTAAACTTGTTGTGGTCTCCACTATTATTGATCCAATATAAGTCTATTGTGACAAAAATGGAGCAATAGCTCAAGCAAAGGAACCAAAGTCTCACCAAAAGTCCAAGCACGTACTCAAATATTTTCATCTCATCAGGGAAATGGTTGAGAGGAAAGATGTGCAGATTAGTAAAATGCATACTGATGACAATCTCACCGATCCACTGACGAAACCTCTGTTGCAGTAGAAGCATGAAAAGCACTTAAGGTCATTCAGTATTAAATACATGAATGATTGGCTATAGTGCAAGTGGTAGATTGTTAGAGTTGGTGCCCTAGAGCCAATCCTATTTTGTAAATCGACTCTTTAGAATCATGTTTTATTATCAATAAAGGCATCTATCTATATCATGTGATCTGATTATATTCATATAAGAAAATGATATATGTTCGTACGATGGTAGAACCGTGACGAGGGTATCGAGTGTTTGAAATCTCGGTAGTGAAAACCTTATGAGCACATACAGTGGTCATTCTAGAAACGTCTATAGCCCTAGTATTATCTTGACCTAAGGCACAGATAATACGGTAAGACTATCATAGTGTTGGATGACCCTATCGAAAGGTAGTGATAGATCTCACTTGTCAAGGTTGTTTGATGACAACCTGGTGCAATACATGGGTACTTGTTGTAGGCAAGTTTACCGGACCAGCCCACCTGAGGATTTCACATAAATGGTTACCCTAGTGTCTGTAGAACAAATCCTCCAATGAATAGTAGTGCATATGATCCTTAGACTTGAGATCATGGGAGCGCCTTGTGCACTGGTTGATGTAGTTCTATTAAGGACTATCAGAATGGTAGTGGTTGGCTGCATTGAAAAATGTATCGAGACTATGGTGGATCAATAGAGGATTCATCACTCCCGAGTATGGGAGAAATTATCTCATTGAGTAATTTGGTAAATGTCAACGACATTAAATCTATGGCCATAGTGGGATTGAGCTGTAGCTCAATCCCATCTATTCTGGTTGTTGGTCCAATAACCGAATATCGAGATATCAAGGATATCCGAGATTGACACTACTTTTATGCCTCGGCCTTGATAAGATAATAGATGATGAAAGGATTGAATTGTACGGTAACCATATCGTTGATAGGTAGCTGTTTCGTTGAATCCGAATCTATCGGGTGGCCATGATGCCTGACTAGAGGTCAATCTTGATCTGTATCTAGTGGGATGATTGATTGATTGTTAATCAAGATACGATTCACTGCCGATATGATGAGTAGCCTTCGGGTTGCACACATAGAAGACACATTAAGAATAAAATTCATGAGAATGGTACTTTTGTCATTTATGATTAAAGGGCATTTTGATAATCTCACAGTGTAATTAAATTTACTGAGGTTGTTACCTAAATTTAATTTCATATGGAAATTAAATTAGTGAGATTATATATATATGAAGGATGTTATCCAATATTAATATTTATTATTAATATTGATAATGTGAATTCAAATTTTATTTTTAAATTTGAATTGAAATGCCATGTTGGGTTACAAGGGTAATCTATTCCAATATGGAATAGGGTTTTAGTGTGCATTATTTAAGTGCAACTAAAATTAAAATGAAATAATTCATTCAATTAAAATAAACCCTAGCCACCCTCTCTATCCCTCTCCCAAAAACGTGAGCCCCTTGTGAGAGAAAGAATTTTTCTTCCCAAGAAAAATTATGCAGAAAATTATTCTTGAAGTTGAGAGTTTTTCCTAGCTTAAAAATCCCTCAACGACAACCATCCTGTCTTTGTGTGGATACCGCGAGTGCATTTCTACTTTGGAGTGGTAGCGATTCCAACCTCAAATTGAAGGAGCCTCCAACGCTGGTATGAAATTTTATATCCTTTGATTTGGTTAATTTAAAATAATGTAAATTGAGCATAAGGATCTTGGTTAAGGTTTGCGGATCTATTTAAAAAATTTTAATTTTCGTTGCGTTTTATAGATCCGTTAACCTACACGGTGCGTATCCCAATTTCCTTGATCGCGATCGTCCCTCTTGTGGTTCCCTGCTCTGTTAGGCTATTGAACGGGGGCGCTGGTCAAAGCTGTGCCTTTGAGTGTGGCTAGTGAGTTTTCTATCTGTTGGTACCTGTCTACCATCTGGTAAAATTGGGTGAGGGATATATGGTCTTCTTTTTGTAGATTCTTCCATAGTTCGGTTTCTGTCTTATACCGGCGATCGGGAGTATTGGTCGCCTCCTTTGGCTTGTCTGCCACCTTACTCTGATCCATTTGGAACCTCTTCAGATACAAGGTTAGGCTATTGCCCTTCTCCTAGTGGATGTTACTGAGGAAGCTTATTGGCATAGCTAATTGTCACGAGCTTGGAACTACTGGAGGTAAGTTTCAGTGAACTGGTGCTAGGAATGAATTGAGTTCGTAAGAAGTCTTTTGTACCACCTTTTTGCGTCGCCCGTGAGGGTGATCGCAGAACATCGACATTTTACGAGGTCGGGTTCTTGGTGTAGCTCTATCAAATCATTGAAGGCATCAAGACGATCTTGAGGTTCGCCTTCCCCGTCGAACTTCATGTCAGGGATCTTGAACCTAGGAGGTAGGGGTGCTAGACACATCTCTTATGGAAATGGAGAGCCAGAAGCTATTACTGCTTGTTCGACTTGCTGAATTCCCAAGTCGTCAAGCATTCGTTGCATGTCCTTCAGCTGTACGTTTATCCAAGAGCCGCCTAGGAGTATTGTGATGCCTCTATTGAGGTTAGGTTTTTGCGTGTTGAGGTGTCTGCGAAGATCAAAGTCAGGGCTCTGTCGACTTTCCTTATTGGGCGCGAGCGATGAGGAATCATAGTTGCTCGGATAATAGGGATTGTTAGAGGTAGACTCCTGCAATCCGTTGTGACACAGGTTCGAGCTGATGCGTTGACATTGAACGTTGTGGTGCCACCAGATGTGATTCGAACGCATCTATTGGGAGTGTGCTTTTCCCAAACTTGTGACCCTATCATTGCGTCGAGCTCAACTAGTCCTCTATCGAGAGTAGATGGGCTCTTGGTGGTTTGCTTCTTTTGCCATCGGCTGTCTTCCCGGATGTCATCTCGGGCATTTTAATCTTGGTGATCTCCTATTAGAGAGTTGATTTTACTACAATTCTCTCGTTGTGTTGGAATCTTCCTCGGCAATCCTACTCTCCCAACTGGGAGTTGGTGAATCGAAGCCCTGCAGGTTTGGAGGGTTGTCTGCTACTTGTCCCTCCCTCACGTCTGTCACCTCCCGCTAGTGATTACTGATCGCGTTAGTTATTTTTTTGGAACATTTCTATAATATGTGGATTTTCTGGGTCGGGCGTATCTATGTTCTAGTGGTTTTCTCCAAGGGGGAGCATAATGACTGATGGAAGGTTGTTGGCAACTTCCTAGATGTTCCTTGAGCCTTCTGTCTTGAAGGTGTCTACTTGGTTGGTGCCAGTTTGACTCTTGTTGGTTCTTATCCATTGCATCATTTTTAATGGTATGTAGTGGCGAGTCCAATGGTAACGTCTTGAGTTGGGATTGGGATGGGCTTCAATCAAAGTGTTCAAGCCCTAGCCCTCCTTCTAGTGCCAAAATGTTAATGCGAGATTCATTATTGACTAGAATGTTGAGACGTGAACACAAGTTAATCAAAGATACTCGGTTGACCATGGGAGGAACTGAGTAGGATGGGCTTGTGATCCCAAGGGATCAGCGAAGACAAGCGCGAATGATTGGGATAAGATCAGAGTTGAAGGTGATATTGACAAATAATAACAAATGAAGAGGCAAGCTTTTTAAAGTGGCTTAGCCAAGCAAGGAATCAAGCTTACATCCACTGATTCTTTTCTCGAGATGAGTGATTACAAAGATTTTAACTAGAACAAATACAAAAATGCTCTTCTCCCCCTTTTAGGATTTTAACTTGGTATTTATTATGGGGATACGTCAATGGAATTGTTGTTTGCCCCGACCAGTTTTGGGCAATCGAGGGCGTCAGGGCATTATTATGCTTAATCCTAGTTATAGTTGTAATAAACTGGAGTTTGTCGGAGAGTAGTCAGTGGTTATATGAAGCAGCTGCAAGTACTGCACGTGGTGCCCATGTAGTTTCATAGGCTTATTAGGTGTTGCAACAAGCGTTGTGGTTTGTCGACACCTGGCTTATTCATTGCAAGCTAACACTTGTCTCGGACAGGTATTTTATTTGATTTGTTTGGTGCGGTATCCGAACTGGAATCATTGTGCTTGCTCCAGGCTTGAGTTGGATTTTTATTCATGCATACAACAGTGATTCATTAAAATTATTAAGAATAATAATAATATGATAATTATATATTTTACACCCATACTTTTGTCATTTAAAAAAAAGAAAAAAAAGCATATGAAACTTATTCCAACTGTTTTATTATTATTTTAAAAAATAAACAAAACTTTGATTTGTCCATTGTTGAGATTTTTAACATTTGATGATGTCATATATGTAAAAGTTTCCCGAGCATGAAACATGCTTTTTAACATTTGATGATGTCATATATGTAAAAGTTTCCCGAACATGAAACATGCTTTTTAACATTTGATGATGCCATATATGTAAAAGTTTCCTGAGCATGAAACATGCTTTTTAACATTTGTTGATGTCATATTTGTAGACGAGACACGTGCTAATTTGAGAGTACATGTCATAGAAGTATAGAACATTTCGTTCGATCGTATAAATTTTTCTAGGATTTACCCCATTTGTCAAAAAATTTTAGTAAACATTTAATAAATTTCCAGTCAAATAGATAAATTTACGTAGAGACGACAAATTAGACAAGACTTAATAAGTTTCACAAATAGTATAATGCAAATTAGACTCATCTTTCCCTTGAATCATGAACAGGAAAAAAAACTTAATTATAATTTCTTCAAGTTCGTTTTCAACTAATTGTAGTCAATAAAAATGACAATTCCTTTCATAAGCTATTGCGGGATATATTTTATTGCCATCTTTAGTTTATTGTCATTTGTAAACTTACACAATTATAGGGATTGTTACCATTGTTAGTAGGATTTGATTTGATTGTAATCAGTAGGATTTAGACAGATACGCAAGTTGTATATATGAAGTTTGTACTGTAAAAGCCATGAAAGAACCATAGCATTACATTGTATCCATGGTTGAAAATCCGGGGAAGCGACGTCTGGTTTCTTTAACGTTCCATCCACAAATCCTGCTTTGTTTTTGGAATGGAGCGCGTTCATAAAACTACGCCTCCAAGTGAAATAATGATCTCCACTTTCACTAAGAGGATTCGTCACCAAAATCAGGCCAGGATGAACAGAAGGATGCAAGTAATATGGAGAGATGTAGTTGACTACCTTGCTTTGATCAATGTTAGCACTCACTCCCAAGTCCCCTGTATTCTTGCCATCTTCGTCATTGCTATCTTTGTTGGCCATAAAAAAATTCAGGTTTTCGCAACCTGCTCTGATACCAAGAAAAAACTGAATATTTTGTTTTACTTACTTTGAAACTTCAGTACAAACTTCATATATACAACTTGCATATTTGTCTAAATCCTACTGATTACAGTCAAATCCAATTCTACTAACAATGGTAACAATCCCTATAATTGTGTAAGTTTACAAATGACAATAAACTAAAGATGGCAATAAAATATATCCCGTAAGTTTACAAATGGCCACTGCTTTGCTGAGTAAAGGAAGTGAATCACGGCCAAAGAAGAATGGTAATGGAGATCGTGGCCAATTTCCACCATGTGTGCATTGTGGAAAATTAAACCACAACAAAGAATATTGTTACCAAGTAATTGGTTATCCATCTGACTGGCCCAAACCGGGAAAGCGTAGCAATAAACGGATTAGGCCTCAAGGGAATAACAGAATGGATGGCACAACATCAAGCGCATCCTCGGACGCTACTTTGGCTGCAACCATGGATGGCATTGGTTCACCGATTCCAGGTTTAACTCCTTCCCAACATCAACGATTGATAGCCTTGTTGGGTAGTCATGTGGCATCACCAGGTAACCCATCTGTGAATGTGGTAGCCACCAATTTTTCGGGTAAGATGGAAGATGACTGGGTTATTGATACATGGGCAACTAATCACATAACCTACAATATAGACTCATTATCTGATGCAATAAATTGGCTTGATATACCGCCAGTACAGATTCCTAATGGTGAAACAACTGCAGTTCATGCTTTGGGTCGAATTGCTCTTGGAAAAAGATTGACTCTTGAGCGAGTCCTTGGGGTTCCCGATTTTTGTTTCAATCTATTATCTGTTAGTAAATTGACGCGTGATTTAAATTGCTCTCTAACTTTTTGGTCGAAATTTTGTGTGATTTAGGACTTACCATCGAGGACGCTGATTGGAATGGGTAGAGAGCGTAATGGCCTTTACTACTTGGAGCCAATGAAAGGGGGGCAAGCATTATTAGCAAGCAACTCAGTTAAAGCAAGTTTATGGAACCGGTGCTTGGGACACCTACCAGTAAATCGCATCTCTTTGGTTCCAAATTTATCTATTTCTTTTGATTGCAAAAAGACTTTGTTTTGTGATGCTTGTTATAAGGCAAAACAGACGTGGTTGTCTTTTCCTATCCATTTGAATAAGACTATGCATGCTTTTGAGTTAGTTCACTGTGATATTTGGGGTCCTTAAAAAACAAAGTCATTCTCGGGTGCTCATTATTTTTTAACCATAGTGGATGATTACAGTCGAGCGACATGGGTCTTTTTCATGAAATATAAGTCAGAAACCAAGTTATATCTACTGCAATTTTTAATTGGGTTTATGCACAGTTTAATTTGCGTATCAAAATCATAAGGACAGACAATGGCCTGCAATTCACTCATGCTGATTTAATGACTTATTATTTTGATCATGGCATAGAGCATCAATCTAGTTGTACTAACACACCACAACAAAATGGAATTGTTGAGCGCAAACATAGGCATCTTTTAGAAGTTGCACGAGCATTGCGATTCCAAGCCAAACTTCCTATTTCATTTTGGGGTGAATGTGTTCTTACTGCCACATACTTGATCAACCGCATGCCGCTTGCTATACTACAAGATAAAACCCCAGTTGACGTTTTACTTGGGAGGACTCCAACATATGATCATTTGAGAAGTTTTGGATGCCTTTGTTATGGGCATGTGAATGGCAAGTCACGTGACAAATTTTCTTCTCGTGCTAAACCAAGTATTTTTGTTGGATATCCTAATGGACAAAAGGGATACAAAATCTATGACCTTGACAATAAAAGGATTTATGTTTCCCGCGATGTTCAATTTTTGGAGGAAATCTTCCCATTCGCCATATCTCTAGACATAGGTAATGTTCACCAAATAAATTTGGATCAAATAAACACATTGGCAATGTTCAATACCCCTGACCTTGAGCCTAGCGCACTGCCTACAAGAGCTCCTCAATCTAATAGTCCAACTATAGTCGTATCCCATACAGCTGAGCCCATGTCACCAACCACTAAGCACGGATCTTCTACAGTTCACCATAGGTCTCCTCCATCTACTAGTAATGTTCCCGAGTCTATTGGGTCTGATTTGTCAACAGTCAAGACACCATCTCTTGACCTCATTGATTCTAACATGATCAATGAGATTGGTAATATTGTTCCAACAGCCTCAATTGTTTCTGGCAAATGACAACGACAAATTTCTCGCTCCTTATCCGGTCATGATTATACGCTGCCCCCCTCTCTTGCTCCTCCAAGCATCACGCAGCCCTCTGCCTCTCCTTCGGCCAACTCGACGGTACATCCTTTATCTCATTCTATTTCCTATTCTAAGTTTTCACATGCTCACACTGCCTTCTTAGCGGCCATCTCATCCACCGATGAGCCGAAATCATTTTTTCAAGCAGTCAAACATACACATTGGAAAGATGCCATGGCCAAGGAAATTTCTGCTTTAGAGGCAAATCATACTTGGACTTTGCAACCCTTACCTCCTGGTAAACGGGCTACTGATTCCAAATGGGTTTACAAAGTCAAATACCATCCAGATGGTAGCATTGAACGCTACAAGGCGCGTCTCGTTGCCAAAGGCTACACTCAAATCGAAGGTGTAGATTTTCATGAGACTTTTGCCCCAGTCGCCAAATTAGTCACTGTCCGGTATTTATTGGCAATTGCTTCGATTAAACATTGGGAATTATACCAACTTGATGTGAATAATGCCTTCTTGCATGGTGACTTGGCAGAAGAAGTTTATATGAAAATCCCACAGGGGTTTGAAAAAAGGGGGGATCACCGAGTTTGTCGATTACAGAAATCCCTTTATGGCATTCGTCAAGCATCCCGAAATTGGTATCACAAATTCACTGATTCTTTTCTTGCTATTGGTTTTTAGCAGTCTGATGCGGATCACTCTTTTTTTTTCTCTTCGGGTCCTACGGGATATTTTATTGCTGTTCTTATCTATGTTGATGATGTTATAGTCACGGGAACAGACTCTGCTTGTATTTCTAAGCTAAAATGCTACTTGGATACTAAATTTCACATCAAAGATCTTGGCAGACTCAAGTATTTTCTTGGAATAGAGGTAGCACGTTCCACCGAAGGGATCTCATTAAGCCAACGCAAATATGTTCTTGACATTTTAGCCGAGAGTGGTCTTATAGGTTGCAAGCTAGTTTCCTTTCCCATGGATCAACAGAACAAGGTTTCATTGGATTCTGGTGAGATTTGCACTGATCCCGAGCATTACCATCGCTTGATAGGTTGATTACTTTATCTCACTATCACTCGTCCAGACATCAGCTATGCAGTCCATATCCTTAGCCAGTTTATGCATGCCCCACGATAACCACACATGGATGCTGCTTATAGGGTATTACATTATCTTAAGGGAAACCCAGGACAAGGTATTTTGCTTCCTTCAAATAGTTCTTTGTCTTTGCGAGCTTATTGTGATGCAGATTGGGCAGGATGTCCAATGACTCGTAGATCAGCTACTGGTTATATTATCTTTCTTGGACATTCTCCTATTTCATGGCGATCCAAGAAACAATTAGTGGTTTCCCGTTCTTATGCCGAGGCTGAATATCGCGCCATGGCCACTACCACTAGTGAGGTCATTTGGCTTCTACGACTTTTACAAGACCTTGAAGTGACCGATTCCCTTGTTTTGTGACAATTAGGCTGCCATTCACATTGCAACTAACCCGGTATTCCATGAGCTAACAAAGCACATTGAAATAGATTGTCATTTTATCCGGCAACATATTCAATCACGAACTATTGTCACTCGGCCCATCTCTTCACAGCAACAATTGGCTGACATATTTACTAAAGCACTTGGACGCAATCGATTTCATGAATTATTGATCAAGTTGGGCATTTCCATGCTTCATGCTCCAACTTGAGGGGGAGTATTGCGGGATATATTTTATTGCCATCTTTAGTTTATTGTCATTTGTAAACTTACACAATTATAGGGATTGTTACCATTGTTAGTAGGATTGGATTTGATTTGANCGGTACGTGAGCTGTGTTGAAAACGTCGACGGATGGTTAAGTTGATATCGCTTTTTGCTGGCGTTTGGGAGGGAGATAGCCGCTTTACCGCCTTTGTTTTCATCTAGTTTCCCTCCAAATTTCTTTATAAAGTGAATTTTGGTATTTGAAAAGACGCGCGGCACGTGGCGTGTGCTTGCTCCGTGTGGAATTGGCGGGAAGATGACGTGGCAGCTGAGTTGAATCAAATATTGCGTAAGAGATGGGAGATACCATTAACTAGGTGGAAGGCCCGCCCACTTGTATTTCCAGTATTGTTGTTTATACTTTATATGTAATACTATATTTATTTGAAGAATTTGATGTTTACTGATATCTATTGTAGAGTTACAATATCATGTAGGTAGAAAACGATGCACTAAATCTCCTCGGGTTTATTTGTTTTAGTATTTTGGATAGTATTTTGGATAGTATTTTTGAAAAAGTAAGTTGGGTGGGAATAACGAGATAAGATTTAAAACTTAGCAAAAACATCCCTTAGGTTTGCTAATTTACTAAACACCCATATAATAAAAACATTGAAAATTATAAAAATACTCTCACCCATTGATTAAGTACCGACAACTGGCCACCACCGCCGAAGGGTGGTCTGAGTCACCGTATCGATGCACGACCGACTGAATCTATTCGGTCGTGCACCGAGATGGCCTTTTCTAGCTAGATCCACCATGGATCTGGCCGGAAAAGGCCAGATCTGGCCATGTTTGGTTGTCAATGATGACCATATCTTGGTCGTCGTTGACGACTAACAACGGCTAGATCTTTGGCAGTAGATCTGACATTTTCCTACCAGATCCACGATGAATCTGCCCAGAAAATGATAGATCGGTGCATTACTGGCCAAATCCAGCCGGTAGTATGCCATTATACCAAATTTCGGCCAGTCGGCCACCTTCTGACGGTGGTGGTCAGAATCTGGAAAATGTGAGTGGGTGGGGGTGTTTTTGTCAATTTTTAAACTTTTTTTTTTTTTTTTTGTGTTTATTTAAATTAACAAACTTAGGAGGTTTAAAAATAATTGAATAAAATAAAATAGGATTTTCAGAATAGGAAAACAAATGTGTATTTTGGGTAAGATAAAGATAGGATAGTGGAAAAATAATTAAACAAACGGACCCCTAATCATGTCAGTTACAGATTACACAATATAATATCATAATTAGGAGATTACATAATATAGAAAGCATCCTAAGACTGACAAAAATAGAAGATTATAAAATATTTGTGATAATATTTGTGTGAATGTGCACGGTTTGTATTGAAGTTAATTTATTGTTGAATTGATAATTAAAGCAATAAATAATAAACAATTTAAGAATAGGAATTTGATATAAATATTACATGTGTAAAATATATATTTAAATTGACTATAGGTGTAAGGCTCGCGCATTGCACGGGTAAGTTTATTGCTTGTATTTCAAGTATTGTCGTTTGTAAATAATATAGTACTGTTTATGAAAGTGGCTTTGGTGTCATGTTTGTTTGAAGAATTTGATGTTTCCATTGGTTGATACCTACTACAAAGTTATAGGCATTAGTAGGTAGAAAACGATTAATTGAATCTCCTAATTTTGTTAGTTACAGATTACACAATATATTGACATAACTAAAAGATTACACAATATAAAAAGTTTTCTAAGACTGACAAAAATAATAGACTAGAAAATAGTTGTGATAATAGTTATATTAATGTGAATGGTTTGTATTGAAGTTAATTTAATGTTGAATTAATAATTAAAGCAATAAATAATACAAAAATTAAGAATAGCAAGTTGATATAAATATTACATGTGTGAAATATACATTTAAATAATTACACAAGATTCAATGTGCACCAATTTAATCCAAATAAGTAATATTAAATAGTATGAATAATATTTTTTTTGTAATTAACCCCTTTTGACTCACGGTTGGATCGGTGTCATGGTGCTAAACCACCAGTGCGATCGATTTTGTTCGAAAACCGGGTTAACACTTTTCTAGGGTTCCCTTTTTTTTTTTTTTTTTAATTTCATTTCACTATAATTCCTTTACAAAGTTTTAGTGTGCTAACCCACCGATCTAACCAATTTTGTGCGAAAACTGATTTTTTTTTTTTTTTTAAGGGTTCCTTTCTTTTTCTTTATTTCATTTCTCTCTAATTCCTATACCAATTTCTCTCCTCGTTAGCTTTGTCTTTTGGTGTTGTTGACAATTCTTTCAAAGGCACTTGCAGTGTTTGTTTCGAGCCTTTTTCCACTACCGACCTAGCCCCTGTATAACTCATCTTTCTTTTTAATATATCAAATTAAAGTTTTGTCTGTCTAGTTTCCAAAGCTTCAATTCGTTTATAAATGAGACTTTTATTAAGCAACTTATAGTTAATTTACTATTGATTGTTCAGTGAAAACCAAGAAATAGACAAAAGCGAAATCTTTGTATATTTTGGTGATAGAAACATCCTCGATTTGATTCCATTTCAATACATGAATCTTTTCCTTGTAAATAACAGCAACAAAAATTAATTGATTTTGATATTAACATTGTGAAGAGATATGCTTACCGAATTGTTGAGACCAACCGTATTGTTGAAACCAAGTAACATAATGCGGCAATAGGCAGCCAACAATGTCATGGTGGAATGGTATCATATCACATAAATATAGATAGATATTTAATGAGAATGTGAAATGTTTGTATTTATATGAATATGAAGGGACAAATATAAATCTACAAGCATGAATCAATAAATCTTCTAATATGAATAAACAAAGTTTTAAGTAGACCTCTAGGATGCCACTATTTGATATCCATCTTTTCGACTAAAACTTTAAGGGTATACAATTATCCAAATTCAACATATAATATATAAAATTAAAATCATGTCTGTGTAGTTTCCAATGCTTCAATCCATTCATCAATTAGACTTTTATTGAGTAAGTTATGGCCAATTTACTACCGACTGTTCAGTGAAAACCTCCATAACCTCAATTATTATTAACTTATTCAGATAAATGGTTTGGCAGCAAGACAGATTCCATATCAAAGGTAGCATATATTATATCAAATTAAAGTCCTGTCTATCTAGTTTACAATGCTTCATCCGTTCGTCAATTGAACTTTTATTAAGTAAGTTATAGTCAATTTACTACTGACTGTTCAGTGGAAACCGCCATAACCTATCCTCAATTATTATTAACTTATTCAGATAAATGGTTTGGCAGTAAGGCAAATTCCATATTAAAGAGATGATATAATACATCAAATTAAAGCTCTGGCTATCTAATTTCCAATGCTTTAATCCTTTCATTAATTGGATTTTTATTAAGCAAGTTATGACCAATTTACTACTGACTGCTCAGTGAAAACCGTCACAACCTCAATTATTATTAACTTATTCAAATAATTGGTTCGGTAGCAAGGGAGATTCCATATCAAAGGCAACACATAATAAATGAAATTAAAGTTCTGTCTGTCTAATTTCTAATGCTTCAATCCATTCATAAATTTGACTTTTATTGATCAAGTTATGATCAATTTACTACTGATTGTTCAGTGGAAATCGTCATAACCTCAATTATTATTAACTTATTCAGATAAATGGTTCGGTAGCAAGGCTGATTCCATATCAAAGGTAGCATATAATACATCAAATTAAAGCCTTGTATGTCTAGTTCTAATGCTTCAATCCATTCATCAATTGGACTTTTAGTGAGCAAGATATAACCATTTTACTATTGACTGTTCAGTTAAAACCGCCATAACTTTAATTATTATTAACTTATTCAGATAAATGGTTTGGCAATAAGGCAGATTCCATATCAAAGATGACATATAATATATCAAATTAAAGTCCTAATTGTCTAGTTTCCAATGCTTCAATCCGTTCATCAATTGGACTTTTATTGAGCAAGTTATGACCAATTTACTATTAACTGTTCAGTGAAAATTGAGAAACAAAATAGTCAAATGCCGAACCATTTGATTCGACATCTAACTTTATCTCTAATGGGTTGCTTTGTCGCTTGTTTTGGTTCATCCAAAGATGCCCAACATTGCAAACTTAGATACAAGGTTCACTCTTAAATCAAAATTAAGGTGAATGGTTCGCCATTCATCTAAAAGAGATAGTCAGATATTGAACCATTCTTCAGATGTCTAACCATTTGGTTTGGCATCTAACTTAAATCAAAATTAAAGAAGATACACGGTTTGAAGATAAACTTAAGAGCAAATAACTAAATTAAGATGTTTGGCATTTGACATCATTAAATGAATTATGATGAATGGTTCAACATGCAATTTTCTTGACATATCTTTAAAGTAAAAAATATTGACAATAATGGTTGAATGGTTCGACATACAATTTTTGTGATAGTTGGTATTATTGTCAATGTTTGGCATACAATTATACGATCCAAATTTCACAACTGACAATGACATGGTAAAGCAACACAATCCGTAAAACATATATCATAACAATAATCATAATAATACCTTCCATAAAAGTAAATTACCAAATATGTTCAACAGAGACTTCCAACATAACAAAAAATAACAAAACCGAAAGAAAGTACGTCAGAGACATGGCATTTTATTACAAACCATCCATGGCTTCATACCAATGATATATATAATGAATTTAATTAGACATTTGGGATGCCCAGTAAAGTATAAATGGTGGAATGGTATCATATCACATAAATATATATAGATATTTAATGTGGATGTGAAGAGCTTATATTTGTGAATGTGAAAGGGACTAAACACATCCACCAAACATCAATCTATATATCTTCTTATTTGAAGTATACCTTTGGGATGCTACTATTTGATATCATATCTTTTTGACCAGAATGTGAAGGGTCTAACGTTATCTAAATTTAGAATATAATATATCAAATTAAAGCCCTATCTATATAGTTTCCAATGCTTCAATCCATTCATCAATTGGACTTTTATTGAGCAAATTATGGTCAATTTACTACTGACTGTTCAATAGAAACCAAGATTGATATTGTATATTTTCGACCAAAATGTGAAGGGTCTACAGTTATCCAAACTCAGCATAATATATCAAATTACAGTCTTGTCTGACTAGTTTTTAATTCTTCAATCTGTTCTTCAACTGGACTATTATTGAGAAAATTATAGTCAATTTACTACTGACTGTTTAATGCAATATATGTCATTAATACAAAAAAATATCAAACACTAATTAAATTAAGTCACATGTAACCAAAAATTATACTCATTCACATATCTCACAGTATCACCAACCACATTCAACCAAATGTACATATCTCACATCATCACCAATCACATGTAGTCACATGTCAAACAATTACCTAACATGTCAAAATGAAGCAATTCTAAAACTTAAAAAATCTTACATGTCAATCAAATAGAGTATGTCTCAGCATTATATAGATATAGATAAATTATATAGTTATATAGATTATTAACCATGTGATTTTCAAAATAGAAATTTTTTTCCAAATATTAAAGACCAATATGAGTGTTGGATTAAAAAAATTATTTATCTATTTAATTCATTATATATATGTGTGTGTGTGTGTGTGTAGTATCCGAATCTTACGCTTAATATTATTAAGATATTTTACATAATATATCAGTTACAAGCTAAATATATTTTGGTCCTTGAGGTATAGTTTAAGTAACAATAAGGTCCAATAGAATTTAATAATAAATACTTTAAGTCTGTGTAACGTCGAAGTTTTTTAAATTTAAATGGAATTAGCAATTATAGAATTATAAAAGATAAAAGGCTGCTAACCGATAATTCTGGTAAATTTTAGAACAATTTAATTAATTATAAAAAAATTAAAAATTAATAGATTAAGGATATTGTAAACTTTTACAAAAAAAAAAAAAAAATCGAAAAATCGAAACCAAAAAAAACCTGAATGTTACTAAACCTTATTTTACTTAAGTCATACCTCCGGAGTCAGGTGTCAAATTGGATTTAACTCAGAATAATAACATTTCTAATTATGATAAAATGCTTATTTAATAAAGGATGAAGGAAAAAGCAAAAACATGAAATAGATAATAAGAGGCATTTAATGAGATAAAACCTTTTACCAGAGATCATCTCTCATTCGCTCGTATTATTTTAAGATTCATTGGCTTATCCTGATCACTACCAAGAGAACGGGATATCATTTCTATACTTAACCTCTTTTATGTCATTATGTAAAGAGTAGTAAAATGCAAGGGTGAAGCTATGTTGATGCTGACTCGAGCTGTAGACAGGGTCAATTTTTTTTTTTAAATTTCACACACACACACACACACACACACACATATATATGAATTGTAATAGAAGTTGAACTCTTAATTTGTTTTTGTTTATATAAGATTAGTCATATTTTAGGATAATTAAAGAATTCCGTTTATTTTTTTGTCAAAATCTGTTAGTAAATTCCGTTTGAAGAAGGATAGTATGGTAATTTTTCAACTTTCCTCTCTTTTCTTCTTTCTTTTTCTTTTCTTCAAAAACTGAGCCGCCTCCAAAGAAAGCAGCAGAATTTTACATCCTCTTTTCTCTCTTTTTTTTTTTTCTTTCTTCTTTCTTCCTCTTCAATTTTTTTATTTTCTCTTTTGCATATTTGGCTAGCCGCTTCTCCTTTTTCTCTTCCCTCCCTCCTCCTCTCTTTTTCTTATTTCTTTGGCCAACCACTTCTCCTTTTTCTTCTTTTGCAGATCTAGCCAACCGCTTCTCCCTTCTCCTCTCTTTTGTCAAAATCGTTGAACTCATCCATCAGCACTCTTTCAAGAAGCTTGTTATGGGAGCAGCAGCAGACAAACACTATGCAGAGTAATAATTACTAGGACATTTATATTATTTGTTTCTAGGCCTGTGTATTAGTGTCTATCTTTATTAAAATTTGGAGTTTTGATGGTGTTTTTATTTATATTTTTATAAATTCAAGAAAATGGAGGTTTCTTGTACTAGTAAAAGATTTTCTTGTGAAATGTCAACTACTTGGGCAAAGCATATTCATCATCAAGTAGGAACTGTTTGGTGGAGTAGATGGTGTTTGTGGTAGAGGTTAAGCTTTTGCTGGATCAGATTGTGGTGATGGAGATGAATTTGATGGTAAAGGAAAACTTGTTGGTGGATTGGCCATTGGTGGTGGTGGAGAGGAATTCGTTGGGGGAGTAAATACTAGTGGTGGTGGAGCTGAACTCCTTGGTGGATTAGATACTAGCGGTGGTGGGGGTGATGAACTCTTTGGTGGATTGGATGCTACTGGTGGTGTTGGTGGTGGTGGTCGAGATGAACTAGTTTGTGGATTAGATACAAGTAGAGATAGTGGTGGTGATGTAGGTGAAATGGATTGTTGAGGAGGAGGGGGAGAAGGAGTAGATGTCAAGGGGGGGTGGGAGATGTATTTTGAGGAGGAGGTGGTGAGACAGGCGGTTCTGCAGGAGGTGATGGACTAGAAGGTGTGGAGGGGTCAAGTGGATTTGCACTAGGCTCAGAAGGTGAAGAGGTTGTAGGAGGTGGAGAAGATGGTTGCGATGATGGTGGTGGATTGGTGGTGGAGGGTGGTGAAGGTGGCACAGCAATGGGAGATGAATTTGGAGGCACACAACAGTAAAGAAAAATTTGAAGAAAAGAAAAAGAAAGAAGAAAAGAGAGGAAATTGGCCTTCTTTTTCGGTTGATTGCAAAATTACTACATTGTCCTTCTTCAAACGGAATTCACTAGCTGATTCTGTCAAAAAGTGGTTGTTTGTCGTTTCCAAACCTTTTAGATACCAACTTGTCATTACGGCAAACTATGGGTGGGTGCATATTGTTCAGCCATAATAAAATCAATTTATGTTAAGTACTTCTTTGCCTATCATATATCTATACTTTAGAAAAAAAAATATTTTTGTTTTATTTATTTATTTATATAAATTCATGTCAACTTAGCACTATAATTACCTTGGCACTAATCAAGAATCCTCAAGAAATTCAAAGAATTCTTGTTATACATGAGTACCAACCCTCAACTCTCTTTTCTAGGTTCATCAATTTTGAATAAATCGAACGCACTTCTAACACTTATTCTACTTTTGGATGGCCTTTTGTTATATCACAAAATTTCTGTTATATATATACATGCATCTCTTTCGCAAAAGATTTCTCCTTAATGCCCATAAACCATACAGACGACAGCATTTTATAGAGACAATCGTTTACAAAGACAAATCATTGGAAACAAGAGCCTGAGACCAAATCCAAGAAGAAACTAGAGAGCAATTTAAGGATTTCAAACGCAATTCATGAATTTTTATTTTTGTGTGAAATTGTTCATCAACAATATGCATGGACGATGTGATGGATCATGATTTTTGATATACAAAATTGTAACATTAACTATATGCATAGATGATGTGATGCATCATGACACCCATATATAAAAACTTTCTCTTTAAAAAAATTGTATGGAGGTTCTCTTTTTACAAACTTAAAAAAGCCAATATATTACATCATCCATCAAATAAAATATCTTCGTATATGCATTTTTTAAAAAATTAATTAATCATAATAACAATTAATAAAGAATGATGCTATTGGCCCCTATATTTTATCTTTCAATTTCTCATTTATAAGTTTATCTTATTAAAATGTTTTAGCATATGTGTTGTGTGATAAATCCGGAGCGGATAATCTAGAGATATCTTGCGATATAGACTCCACAATCAAAGTCGAAGATCTCGCTATTTCCTGTTTGAGTTTATATACCAAATTATAATCTATTTTAAGGGGGCGAGAAAAGATCTAAGATAGAGACTCAGAAAAGAGAGAACTCGAGAGGGAAAACTCATTGAGCTAACTCTTTGTAACTCAGCTCGTCAGTGCACTTAACAACATAACAATAAATGTAGATATTGCATTATAAGCAACCGAACCACTTTAAAAAGTCTTTCTTATTTCTATGTTTTTTTTATGATTATTATTGTACGATCATCAGCATATAGCCTCCATCGCTGATCCATTAGAATCGCGCACACATCCTACATGGTTCTAGCATTGTCAATCTCGTTGTTGCGGATTTTTTTCTAACAAGGATATGTAAAAGTCTTATGAAGTCCACTTACTTCTAAAAGTACCCTTTTATTTATCTTTTCAATGTTTTTTATGCTTTTTGTTTTGAATGTAATGTTCATAAATAAAACCATTCACATGTATTTTTTACTTTCAAGATTGTAAGAATAATACTTGTGTTTGGTTCAAGGAATGTTGTATTACTATAAACGTTAAATTAATTGAAAGATAGATTACCTTCAAGATTATTGGGATGTTCAGGAAAATGTGTTTGATTAGGTTGGAATAAATTGGTGGGTATGTTATATTCATATGTTTGGTTGGGAGGATAAATTGGTGGGTAGGTTATATAGATTGCTAAATTGCCCTCCTTTTTAAATATTAATATAATATTATTTTTTGAATCATTTTTTTTAACCCCCTGCATTTGAAATTTTACTAAAACACTCCAACCATATAAAAGTTTAATTTGTAACAAAATCACCCCCATCTACCCAAGCTACTATTGGCCACTAGCCACCAACACCGCTGCCACCAGCATTTGTCGGAACGGTGCACAATTGACCGGATTTGGTTGGTCGTGCACTGTTGTGGGTCATGGATCTAGCTGTTAACAGCCAGATCTATTTTGACATTGTGCGTCGAAAATCTAAGCATCAATGACCATAATAGATATGGGCATTAACGGCCAGAATAGATCTGACCGTTTTCGACCAGATCTATGGTCATTTGGCCATTTTCAGCCATCGATCTGGTCGCAAATAGCCAGATCGGCGCATAGCCACCCAAATCCGGTCGATCATGCATCGTTTCGAATACTTCTAGCAGTGGCTACCGACGATGGTAGCTAACGAGCGGCGGTAGTTTTGGGTGGCTTGCAATTTGTTTTAAATATAAGAGTATATTGTCTAAAAACTTAATTAACTAGGGGTAAAATTGTAATGGCAGGTTTACGTAAATTAATTTCAGAATAAGGACATTAGTGTTTAAAAATTTTAATAGTTAAGGGTAAAATTGTAACAAAATAAGATTACCAAGTAATCTTAAAATACCTAAGAAAATGGAGATATTCAGATTACAACTTATATAACCAACAGTAATTACTATCGGTTTTGAAAGATTACCGGAATCTTATATTACTTGACAACTAAATGTGGTAATTTAAGTAATATAAGATGACATTATTTCAGTAATGGGATATAACTCCCAACCAAACAGCCTCTTAAGGATAAGTATTTGTGATACAATAATGCTAGGTGTACAAATAAATTTTACAAATAGTTATATACAAGCTAATGTAACAAAAAATAAATGGAAGAATGAATACAATAATGTTAGATGTATAAACAAATCTTAAAATGATTTCTATACAAACTTTATAAAGATTTCTATACAAACTGATGTGATAGAAAATGAATAGAAGAGTGAATATAATGAGTTTGACTTTTTGTATTTACTCTTCTATTAATTTTTTGCCACATCAATTTGTATAAAAATCTTTGTAAGATTTGTTTGTATATCTAGCATTATCGATTATGAAAAGTGCTAGATGTACAAAACAAAGCATGTAGCAGCTGCCACACCACTAGTTTGTGAAAAGAAAGAGAAGATTGATGTGAAACCAGTGGTGTGACAGTTGTCACATCACTTTGTACAAAGACTCTTTGTAAAAGTCTTTGTACATCTAGTATTTCTCATTAATTATACTCTTAATAATATTATATGTCCAAACTTTCCATACAAACTTACAAGTTGATGTGTTTTAATGTGATTGTATAATTTTAAATTAAAGATAATTCAAAAAAATTAAGGTAGATATATGTTAAACATGCAAGGTTGCTACATCAGTTTGTCAAGAATAGTTTGTAATATATAGCATTACTCATAAAATGAGTGGTGTTTAAAATAACAATTTGTTTTTGAATTACAAATAAAAAGTCTCAAATAATATGTTTTTTTATTCAACCTCTAAGAGATGAGGAAGTTTCAAAAGCCTCAATGGTTTTTGATAAGTATTATATATACCCCAATTAGCGGGGTTTTTGATACTTTATCAAAGGGGTAAATAATAATTTCAAATTTTCAATGGGATAAATAAGAATTTTAAGAGAAAAAATGATAATCTAGGGAGGTATGTAACATCTTCCTACTCTCTTAGAGGGGTATATGTAAAAAAAAAACCCCAAATAATTGTTGGGCCTCCATTATATTACAGCCCAAACATTGACGAACCACTCAAATGGAATGATTTAGTAGTGAAATTGAAACAAGGAAAATGTAATGTCATGATTTTATCAAAATGGGTTATCTTTACTCAAATTAAATATTAAAACGTGATTAAACAACTGAAGAACCACCAGCCGTTTCCCACAAGAGTCAAAGAGTATCTTACAAATTTACGCGCGTAAACTTATATTAGTCTTATTCAACTTGGTCATATAAGAAAGAAGAATCCAAGTTTTTTTAAGTTCAAAAGTTATGGTTCATTGAACATTATCAATCTTGCTAATGTTTTTAATTCCTCACATCACATCCAATTAATTTTAAATGAAATTTACTAGCTTTACTCACGACTTTGGATGTGCTTTTCATTGATTACAAAGTTTAGGTTGCAAGTCGTTTTAGTGCTACTTTTATCCCCCACTCGAGGAATACTTTGATTAATTATATATAGAGGTGACTACTATATAGTATTATTATAGAATAGAAAGTGTGGATGTTATGAAGTTTTTAACGTGCAGATTAAAAGTGAGCAATTGATTGTTGACTTTTAATTTTGCATTTTGTGGAAGTAGTGATTTCGTTTACCTCTAGTTAACACGTTAAAAACTTTAGAACATTCATATTCTAATTATAGATATTTATAAATTCTAATTTTTCAAAAACTATACTTTTATAAATTCTACTCTAATAAGCTCTTGTTTTATAAGCTTTACAAAAATGAACTATACCAAATGAACCCTTACCATGTAGTTTAGTTGTGTTTCTATAATGCAAAATCATAAAGTATATGATATTATAATTGAGATTAGTTGAAACTTTTAGAGTTTAACGACAGACACAGTTCATGCTATTCATACACGCAAATCAATATATATATATATATATCAAAGATGAATATTTTAGAAATTATATATAGAATGGCTTAACAAATGGAGAGTTGCAATTTAATAGGTCTAGTGGAGAACAACTTGGTGATAAGAATTATCAGCCAACTTGGGAGAGGTCGCCTCGGCCTGTGATTAAAACAACTTGTTCATAAGAATTTGGAAGAGTTAGTGTATAATTGAAAAAGGTCAAAATGGTTTTGTTATTGATCTTGTGATTGCTTGCTGCTATTAACTGTGAGCCTCATTTCAGAAGTTGAAAATTCGAGCAGCCTTACTGTGGACGACAATATTATGAGTCATACTAATTGCCAACCAAAGCAAATTCTATGAATCTTAGTAACATTGACTGCACACATCAGACTTTTTTAGAGAAATCACATATCGATTCAATTACGTGCACATATGGGCAATTCCAATTTAGTAATTTTCTTCTAATATAAGTAAGAGAAAAATAATATTCTATATCACAATTATTACTTCAAAGCATTTCCGTTCCTGCAGAATAATTTGTTGGAGTATAAGAAATAACATAAATTATTATTATTGACAATGCTTCAGTGCGAACGTTTTTTTATTTTTTTATTTTTAAAATGGAGATCAAAGGTGAGTGTTTAATTGCTCACTTTTGATTACGTTGGATCCATACACATGGTTGGTAAATTTTTAAAGATATTGTCTGTTTTGGACTTTAGGACCCGCATAGTTTGTCCTGAAAAGACTAATTTGGATGATGAGAGTGTCCTTGTGTTATATAACCCTTGCCTTCTAACAATGTGGGACTTTGGCACCAACACTTAAGAAATCAATTTCATGATCCTTGACGTAATTGGCATGCCGAAATTGTAGGGAGAGTTGTTCGTTATCTTCTTAGGTTGTATAAATACCCCAACAAAATCATTAGAGGGGATTAGCAAATTTAGAGAGAGAGGGAGAGAGTTTATTTTTGTAAGGCAAAACAAGTTTATTTCTTATAATTGTCAAACAAATATATCAATAAAATAACAGTGAACGTAGACTTGGTTTAATTTGTTCAATCTTTTTAAAAATTATTTATTGTTCTTTTTTTTTTTTCTTGCTGATTATATTAATCACGCTTACACCCTACTTAATTCCGTTAAGGTCAATTAAGCATCCGGCGTCGTTGCAAATTTTCTTAACAACATAAGGTTTATAAAGTAAGGATTAGATGTTCATCTTTGGTCTATATATTCAAATTTTCAAAATGTTCATATTGAATAATTAATTATACGTTTAATAATATTAAAACCGTCCAAAAGGTGTTAATTAAAGAATCAATTTGTTTCACAGGTTAAGATTCTCCGGATTCTAGGTTCCAGCTAGTCATATTAAAGTAGAAGCGTTACATGTTTATTGAATTAATAATTAGCTATGCTTAGCTATAACACATAATTTCCTTTCCGACTTTATGCACATTATTAGCGTCTGATGCTCCACAATCTTATTCTTAATTTAATATAAGCTTTTAATTATAATATTAAATCGGTCTTAATCATCTAAATTCAATATTCATATATAGATAGATAGAAACTTTCTTTCATTAGAATATATTTTATCTTTGTGATTTTAAATTTGAAACTTATTGATGGTTGAGATTTATTCCAATTAAAAAGGCATATGACATTAAAATTGTACATAATTTAAACTTTCTCTCACTTAGTCACCTTATCTCTTCCATTTTTTTTGAAAAATCTGAAGTCAAAAAATCAAAATCCTAATTAGAAAATTGTGATTAATGAAATACCAAGATGTCCTTGTATATAAATTTGAGATGTTAGATTTTATTGATGGTTGAGATTCAAAACAACTTGCACATTAAATGCATTTTAAAAATGAAATAATTAAGATTCAATATTAGCCATCAAGTGCTTAAATTAAATAGCATAAAAATTGTGTCATAATCCTTGTAAAAAAAACGTGGTCCTCCCACACATATATATGGCTGGGATGCCATAATGTTAATTTCATCAAGATCACACTTAATCAACGTTGGATTCATCTTATTGGATTGATACAGTAGTTTATCATTCAAATCCAATGCTATATATGCATATTCTTGATAAATTAATATTAAGATGTAATAAGTAGTGAATTATGTTATATATATATATATATAGGATTAGGATTAACAGCCCCTTTTTTAACACAAATTTCGACACAATTTTTGAGCCATTAGATTCAAGTATTTGAATGGCTGAGATTGAATTTAAATTATGTTATTTTTAATGAACTCTATTAGAATGAGGTGAAATATTCTAAAACTTATGTCATTATTTGTGTAAAAAAAGAGGAGCCGCAGAAGCCTCCCCATATATATAATCTTAGAAATCAGTTAGTTGATTTATCAGATTATGAAATGGATCCTCCAACATTTATTACAGATAGATTTGTATATAATAATCTTATGTGAGAGATTTTTAAGCAAAGTTGAGGGAGTTTTCATTGATCAGGATATGTGGAATGGTGCTTACAATGATTAAAATAAAAAAGTTTAATACGTATATGATATAGGTATGTGACTTCTTGTTAAACTTTAATAAGATCATAATTTTGAAAGGGAGAAAAACAGATCCAAATCCAACCATGAAAACATATTCTCTGCAAGTTGAATAAGTCTGCCACATTGATTTCGTTGCCTATTATAATATGAAGATTCAATGTATACAGCCGTTGGTGAATCCTATAGACGAATGGGGCGCACCGGCTCTGATCTCTTCACCAATAAAACGAATTCAAACACCTTACACGTCAAGTTAGTTGTCATTGCCGCTTTAGTAACGTATTTACGAGTAAAACTTCAGATTATAATTCAAGATTCATAAAAGCAAATAATTAAAAAAAGAAAAGAAAAAGAAAATCATAATACCATAAATTATAAAAATATGTCACATGGATAATGTGGTTTGACGTTTGGGGATTGAACCCAGCAGAAAGCTAGAGAGAGTGCGCCTCCACAACCTTGAATCTCGGCGCCGCCATGAACAAGTTGGTCGATGGAGCCACGCCGGAAGCTTAAAGCCAGTGATAGATAGTGGCCGCTGATTCTTGGTGATCCTTGTTAAGGCCAAAAAATATCTCAGCCCAGGTAGGCCCAAAGATGAAGACACATTCAACAAAGCTGAAAAGCTCAGGCCCAATTCCAATGGGGTCCAACTCGGAGTTCTGCAAATGAGGCCCGTTTGGTGCTCCTTCCCAGTCTTCACCATCTAGATTTAGGCCTTCTGATCCTAGGACACCTTCTGGACTTCCGATCAACTTGGAACCCACAGTCGCCTAAGAACGACAGTACTACTTGAACTTTACTAAGGAAGTCAAGGGCTATCCCAATTCGTCTAAGGTCCATATCCTAGGCATATTGGGACTCCCTTTCCTACGGAGATAGGGGAGCCAAAGGCTCCACTCTTTGAGAAGACCACTACTGCAAGGACTCCCAATCCTACCAGGATTCGAAAAGCGTGCAGTCGCTATTTAAGCAGAGGCTAGCCCTTTTACAAAGGACGGAGACATTACACCTTCAGACCCTGGAGTTCCCACTTGAGAACTTTGCATTACAACCGTAGTCACAATCCCCGACTAGACTTTCGGTAACCTTTCCTCTCCCTAACCCTCACTAAACTAGCCTCACTCATCTTTATTGACTTGAGCATCGGAGTGCCTACGGCAAACACCACTCCGGTGTTTTCCGTCTGTTTCACGCTTGTTTTCTCACGTGTACAGGTGCAGCAGATCGCTAGTGGCCTCAACCTCACGGGATCAGTCCCTCTTTCTGTAATGGTATTTTTGCATCTATAGTTTGGCGCCCACCGTGGGGCCTCTGGCAATCATTCGTCTCACAAGCCCTGCTACGTGAAGAAACTCTTCATGGCTGACAACTTTGATAACACTAATCCTGGCCTCGAGGCCAAACTGGAGGCTCTGACCGCCCTCATGCAACAACACTCAAACAAGGTGGCTGCACTGGAAGCTGAGAACACTGCCATTCGGATCGAAAATGCCTCCATCAGGGTCGAGAACCAATCTCTAAAAGAGAAGGTAAGTCAGTTTTATGATCTTGAGCTTTTATCTTGTTAGGTACAACCCAATCGGTTTCGCGCCTCGGTTCCGTCTATGCAACCTCTCCAGACATTAGAGCACGAACCCACAATTTCGGATATGAGGTCATGCCAACTATGTTCGTCATTAGTTGACGATTTAGCCCTGAATGATAGGGAACGGGGGTCGTCGATAGAACCGCTCTCGGTCCATCCACCTCAAGCACGAGATCAAGGCATCCAAGTGACAGAAAGCCCACTACAAGAGCCACCAATCCTCGCCATCCCATCTCACATTCAATTAGTCATCCCTACCTAAACTCCACCTGGCTCGACTCATCCTTGCAGGTCGAGCGGTCCCCCATTCCTTCAAACTACCCCGCTCGAATCCATACATCCCAATGGGCCGAACGAATCCCAAATAACACCCCTTATAATCCATGTGGGGCGAAACGTCCGATCGATCACGAGGGGAGTCATCCAACTGAAGGGAATGAACGGGGATTGAAGCGATGCATAACGGAGTGATTCGTCAGACTACACCATGCAAATTGACCCACCAAAACGTATCAGGTGCAAATCGCGTGGCCAACCAAGTTAACTAGGACGACCTAGTGGTATCTGCATCTCCCATGGAGCAGATATTGGCCAAGAGATTGGCCGACATAGAGGTAGTGATGAGGTGCATACCCGGAATGCCAATCCCAACAAAAAAAGCCAACCTCACTGCTATACCGATTCACCCTTCGTAGATGCAATCGCACTAGTTGAGATACCACATAGGTTCACCATCCCCAGCATGAAGCCCTATGATGGCACAACCGACCCAGATGACCATATAGCCTCCTACAAGTAGCGGATGTTTGCAGTATCGATATCCCGAACACCGAGGGAAGCCTACATGTGTTAAAGCTTTGGTTCAAGCCTCTCCGGCCCAACTCTTCAGTGGTACACTAACCTCTCAAACTGTTCAATCAACTCATTCACCCAGCTCACCAACACCTTCGTTGAACAATTCGCCAATAGCAAAAGCTCAAGAAATTATCGGTCCATCTGTACAGAGTCTATCAGAAGAGGGGGGAGCCGCTAAGAGAATACGTCAGCACGTTCAATAAAGAAAAAATCTCCATCCCCTCTTGTAACCCAAAGACGGCAGTAGACGCCTTCAGAAAGGGTCTTCTTCTAGATGAAGAACTATACAAAGACCTGATAAAGCTCGGTTGCACCACGATGGAAGACGCCTTAGCCAAAGTTGTAATTCAAATAAGGTGGGAGGAAGACGAAATGAACCGGATGAGGCATGATAGGTACGACGACCATCCCCAAAGGCGGAACGCTAGAAGGTCAGAGTCCAGATCGGTTGAGCCCCGTTACCAACCCCCTCCACGCAATCTGAACAAGGTTAAGAGACCATATGACCGCCCACCAATTAGAACTGACAATAGACCATCCGCATCGAGCCAATACAAAGTCCCGGAGTATAACCTCAATGTCGAACCAGCCCAGGTCGTGGCAATCATGAAGGGAATGGAACCTACCGTTAAGTGGTCGAACAAGTGTAATCCCAAAGCAAGGAAGGACACGACCAAGTGGTGTGAATTCCACGACGACCATGGTCATAACACTACGGACTGCATCGCCTTACGGTTGGAAGTTACCGCGCTACTAAAGAGGGGACATTTCCGAGATCTGTTGACAGATAAAAGGAAGAATACAATAAGCCAGAAAAGCTCGAAGGAAGCATTGCCCCCCCCCCCCCCCCCCCCCCCCCCCCCCCCCCCCCCGGCGAGAACCTACACCAAAGGGTTTCTGCTTCATTATCTCTGGTGGGTCGGAGATCAGTGGGGTAAGTTACTCCTCAGCCAAGCGCTATGCCCAAGCCAACCATCATCTAGAAGTCCAATCCATCCATCCACTCTCCCGGCTGCACACCAACTAGGGAATCCAGTTTGAAGATGACAAGCCAGTCACCCTAGCTACCCCTCATCGCGACGCTCTAGTCATCTCCTTCTAGATCGCAAACATCTTAGTCAAGAGAGTATTCATAGGCGGGGGATCCTCGACAAACATCATGTTCCTTGAAGCAGTAAAGGCCATGAGACTAGATAAAACAAACATCAACAGACGACCAACTATACTGGTAGGTTTCAGTTCAGAGCAGAAGTACACCATAGGAGAAATTGCTCTGCCCGTCTACACCAGTGGAGTCAACAAGCAAACCATCTTTCTAGTGCTCGATTGTCCTTTACCATACAACGTCATCTTGGGCCGACCTTGGATCCATGACATGCGAGCTGTTCCATCTACCTTCCACCAAACTATCTGGTTTCCAACGAAATAGAGAGTAAGGGAAATCAATGGCAACCTTAAGGCGTCCAGAGTTTTCTACAAAAAACGCCTTCAAAAGCAAAGGTCATACTCCATAGCAACTGCAGTCACATCTAACCCTTCCGATTGAGCCAGATCAACCATCTATGGAGGAGTTGGATGAAGTGCAGATACACCCGGACGACCTCGAAAGGAAGACCCAGATAGGCTCATGCCTTAAGCCTGAAATAAGAGAGAGACTCATAGAATTCCTCAAGCAAAACCAGGACTGCTTCGCCTAGTCCCACGCAGATATGACAGGAGTCAGCGTAGAGGCAATCGTCCACCACCTAAAAGTTGATCTGGATCACCCCTTAGTGAAGCAGAGGCATAGGAAATTCACACCAGAACGCAACCGGGTCATCAATGAGGAGGTTGATAAATTACTGAATAATGGCCTGATTAGAGAAGTCTATTATCCCGACTGACTGGCAAACGTGGTGGTCATGAAGAAAAAGAACGGAAAGTGGAGGGTTTGTATAGACTTCACAAATTTAAACAAAGCATGCCCTAAAGACTCCTTCCCGCTCCCGCATATCGACATGATGATCGATGCGACAGCAGGCCATAAACTCTTAAGCTTTATGGATGCCTTCTTAGGGTACAATCAGATTTTGATGTATCCGGACGACTAGGAGAAAAAAACAACCTTTATTACAAAGAGGGGGACCTACTACTACAAGGTGATGTCGTTTGGTCTCAAGAACGCCGGAGCTACCTATTAGCGGCTATTCAACAGGATGTTCGCTGAACACCTTGAGGACACCATGGAAGTGTACATCAACGACATGCTCGTTAAGTCCCTCATGGCTGAGCAGCACCTCAACCACCTCAGCCATGCATTCACCGTCCTAAGGAAGTATAACATGAAGCTGGATCCGGCTAAATGCTCGTTCGGGGTTTCATTAGGGAAATTCCTAGGATACATGGTAACTCAGCGTGAGATAGAAGCCAAACCCGATCAAATCTGAGCAATCCTCAATATACCATCACCAACTTGCATCAAAGACGTCCAGCGCCTTAAGCCGCTTTATCTCTAGATCCACCGACAAGTGCCACCATTTCTTCCACACACTCAAGAAATCTAAGAAGTTTGAATGGACTCCCTTCTGTGAGGAAGCCTTGCAACAACTGAAGAGATACCTAACCTCCGCCCTACTCCTCTCCAAGCCTAAGGATGGGGAAAAACTTTACATCTATCTGGCGGTTTCAGAGACAACAATCTCAGTAGTGTTAGCTCGGGAGGATGATACAAAGCAACTACTAGTTTAGTATGTAAGCAAGTCACTCCTCGACGCGGAGACACGACACAATTAGTTAGAGAAACTGGCACTAGCCCTCGTCCATGCCTCTAGGAAGCTCATGCGATACTTTCAATGCCATTCCATAGTTGTACTCACTCTTTCCTACTCAAGAAGATACTACATAAGTCAGAGTTATCAAGCCGACTCACACAATGGACAATAGAGCTTAGTGAGTTTGCCCTATCTTTCCAACCACGCATCGTCGTCAAATCCCAGGCACTGGTAGACTTTATTGCTGATTTCACTCTGAACACCACTGTCCAAGCAGAAAGAGAACTACTATGCATGAATAGCGGATCGCCTTCAAAATGGTGAATAGAAGAGGGCTTGGTGTCGTACTTACTACTCTGGAAGGAGACGTCATCCAGCGGGCCATACAATGTGAATTCAAGTGCACCAACAACGAAGCTGAATACGAGGCACTTATCGTTGGACTCTTCATAGCCAAAGAAATCAGAGTAAAGAAGCTGAAGGTGAAGTCCAGCTCCCAACTCGTGGTCAACCAGCTACAAGACACTTACCAAGCCCGCGACTCGAAGATGACAGCTTACCTGAACCTGGTCAAAGAATTGCAAGCCACCTTCGAAGAATTCACCATCGCCCAAGTCCCAAGTCCCAAGAACAGAGAACACCCACGCTGACGCCCTTACTAACCTTGGCTCAGCCCTCCAATGTTCTTTCCAGTCATCTATCCCTTTGTTATTCCTCCAATGGTCGACCGACTAGAAGGAAAGACCAACGAACAAGCTACCCAAAGTGGTAATGGACATCGAACTAGTCGACTCCTAAATGACCCTGATAGTAAAATACTTGGAACACAATGAGCTCCCAGCCGACAAGAATGAAACATGCCGCTTGAAAGTGAAAGCCGCCAGGTTCACTATATATGAGGGCCAACTCCTTAAGAAGTCATTCTATGGTCCTTAACTTAAAGGCATAAGCTCAGAAGAAGCCAAACGAGTTCTCACCGAACTCCATGAAGACGAATGTGGAAACCACGCCGGAGGACGTAGCCTTGCCCACCGGGTGATCACCGTTGGCTACTATTGGCCAACCATACACACTAACTCAGTAGCTTATGTGAAGAAGTGTGATAGTTGCTAGAGGTTTGCCCACGTCTCACACCTCCCACCCGAACGACTTAACTCCATTCTCACACCTTGGCCGTTCATGAAGTGGGGAATAGATATAGTCGGAAAGCTCCCGACCGCACCCGAGTAGTAGGTCTTCATGTTGGCGGTCATCAACTACTTTACTAAGTGGATTGAAGTCGAAGAACTCGCACAGGTCAGAGACAGAGAGGTAAAAGCTTTCATCTGGAAGCATGTCATCTATAGGTTTGGGATACCGAAAGAAATTTTCACCGACAATGGCTCTTAATTCATCAGTTTAGGCTTAAGAGATTTTTGCGACATGTGGGGAATTAAGCTCAACTTCTTTACCCCCCGTAACCCCTAGTCCAACGGCCAGGCCGAATCGTCAAATAAAACTATCATGCAGAAAGCCAAGGGCGCATGGGCAGATGAACTACCCGGAGTCCTTTGGTCCTATCGGACGACAACACGGTCATCCACCGGTGAAGCTCCTTTCTCCCTCACATATGGATCTGAAGTAGTTATCCCAGCCGAAGCATCAGTCCCTTCCACCAGACTTCAATGGGTAGACAGAGAAACCAATAGCCAGAACCTCTACCATAACTTGGACACAGTCGACGAATTGCACGAGCGGGCGGCTATTCGCAACGCAGTCTATCAACAGCAGGGCGCCCGACACTACAAACACAATGTCCGAATTAAAATTTTCAAAACTGGCGACTGGGTCCTCCGTAAGGTCTTTCAAAACACTAGAGAGATCAACTTTGGCAAGTTCGGTCCCACTTGGGAGGGCCCCTACAAGATCGCCAAAGAAGTAGGGAATGGCGCCTATCGACTCCAAACTGTTGAAGGCAAAGACATCAGCAATAGTTGGAATGCAGTCCACCTAAAACGTTACTACTTTTAGTTTAACTCCTCCATCAATGTTTCTGTTTTTTTTTTTTTTTTTATTTTAAAAAGGATGAGTGGGCTTATCTATCTCCTTCACCTTCAGTCGGCCTCATGGCTCGAGTATAATAAAGTATTATTCAAAAAATAGAACTGTTTACACATTTGATTAGCCCAGACCGATTCATAAGTTTACACCTTCGATCGGCCTAGACTGATTCATAAGTATTACACCTTCGATTGGCTCAGATCGATTCATAAGTATTACACCTTCGATCGACCCAAACCGATTCATAAATTCACACATTCGATCGACCTAGACCGATTCATAAGCTTACACCCTCGATCGGTCCAGACCGATTTATAAGTTTACACCTTCGATCGACCCATACTGATTCATAAGCTTACATCTTCGATCAGCCCAAACCGATTCATAAGTTTATACCTTCGATCGGCCCGGACCGGTTCATTAGTTTACACCTTCGATCAGCCCATACTAATTCATAAGCTCACACCTTCGATCGGCACAAACCGATTCATAAGCTTACACCCTCGATCGGCCCAGATCGATTCATAAGTTTACACCTTTGATCGGCCCAGACTGATTCATAAGCTTACACCTTCGATCGGCCCAGACTGATTCATAAGTTTACACCTTCGATCGGTCCGGACCGGATCGATTCATAAGTTTACACCTTTGATTAGCCCGAACCGATTCATAAGCTTACACCTTTGATCGGCCCAGACCAATTTATAAGTCTGCACCTTCGATCGGCCTATACCGATTCATAAGTTTGCACCTTTGATTGGCTCAGACCGATTTATCGATTCCCACTTTCAATTGGCTCAAACCGATTTATAGATTTACATCTTCAGTCCGCTTAGACCAAATGAAAGACTTGTACCTCCAATAGGCCCAACCCACTAGACTGTCCACACGACTTAGCCACTTGGTCTGTCAAAATCACAGCACAAGTAGTCGGTTCAACCCCTAATACATCTACAAACAAACAAGCAATCAACTCATTCATCCACAAGGAAAGCGGCAAAATAGAATCACAGGTATAATATAAAAGAGCCTTAAGTGGCTAAAATACCAAGTACAAAAGTAAGGCACACACACCAGGGAAGGGCATCGCAGGCCCTAAAAATACATGAGCAACAATAAAGCTAAGTATCATCGGTGCGAGTCGTTTCACCCATCTCCGAATCGATCCCCCTGTCATCGGCCCCAACACTCGCCCCTGTAGCCTGGTCACCCATATCCTCTGTAACCGATTACCCCAGCTGGCTGGCAAGGTCGAACACCTGCTTATCAACCCGCTCCTCCGTACGTGTAAAACCCCTCTCCAGTCAGGTATCCTCTGAATATCCCTCAAAGAGAATCCCGAGGATACATGTCTGGAGAACGAGTTGTATTTAGAAAAAATCTGTATAAGGATAATAATAATAATATCCAAAACATGCATATAAAATGTCACGCAGGATCCAAACTTATAATTTACAAACTTTAAGAAATTACACAATCAAAACATATTTATAGGGTGGAAGCTTCCAAAGGTATTTCACAAATATTTATCATTTACATTATTTACATCAAGATAAAAACATCGAGATGACAATAAATCATCTCCCCTCACGTGTAGTCCCGCTGTCTCTAGCATCCCTCGCTTCTAGTCTACCTGCAAAGCAATCAACAATGAAAGGGTGAGCGCTAATCGCTCAGTAAGGAATGATCTGTTTCATTCTAAATGTACTATTTGATCTTTATTTAAACATATTTATTAACACATCACTTATCTTTTACATCTAGGGATACTTCCCCTTTTATTACTAATTCATATGCTTTTCATCATTTTATCCCATGGCTATATAAACATCAATGTGTACACATACAAATAAGTATGTAAACATAGTACACACACATCACATATCATGACATAACATCTAAAATCATCTAACATGAGTATAAATCATCTCATGATGTAAATAACATCATAACTCATGTAATGCAACTAAATGCATATGAAACATTTAACGTCTAGCCGATCGGACTTTTCTTAGCATCTTAAGCACTTCATATCATCTAGCCTCAAATTTCATCTAGAGCTCATATCATCGGGAGGCGTGCTTACGCGTTATTTAGCATCTAAAGCATATATTCATCTTTCCTCAACCGGTATACGAGGATATGCTTACGCGTTTTCCATCGTGTCTATATGCATCTCTATCATGTCTATTTGCATCTCTAACATCTTATGGCATGTAAATACATATTTTGGTGAGCTTAATACTTTTAATTCATCTATGGATTATCAACCCATTTACATTACCTCTTGCTCACATACATCATCTTAAAACATGTATTACATTGCATCTTCATGCCATTTCATAACATTAATCATGCATTGACATCATGACCATGTATATCTTTCAAAGATCATCTAACTAATGGGTAAACATTAGTACATGGCATAATTACAATAATACATTAATAATCAATTCATAATCATAAGAATTGATTATGTTAAATCTTAAACTTTAATAACCAGTTTATGCTTCAGGCCATTTTCCATCCTTTTCTCAAACGAATTGGCTCTTGGCATAAACATAAAAGTTATAGGTCTGTGTCTTAGCTTTCTAATGCTTCAAGAATCATCTCATTTCGATTTTTATAACTCAAGTTATGGTCGAAATACTGAAGCAGGGTTAACAAAACCCCTAAGCCCACTAAATCCGAATTTTCATATTTACTATGCCACATCAATTCCTATTAACATTAACCAATAGGTTAACTTATGGGTCAAATAAACCTCCCCTTAATAGGCTTTAACATCTTAAAGGAAGTGTAAAATCTCATTCCCATAATCATCCATTATTGCTATAACATTGTAAGCTAATGCAAACAACACATCAACACTTCTAATAGCAACCATTCAACACCATGTGGCCTCCATACTACAAGTTTTGCCACAATCAGCATCTACACTTCATTTTCTTCAATCAAACATAACAACTCATAAAACATAAATAGCCATAACTTCATGTATAATGAATTCAAGGCAATAAGTAGAATAAATGAGTTCAACTACACTTGCCATCAACTAATTCTATGCCTTAAAGCTTTAATTTAAGGTTTCATAAAAATCTACAAACCCTAGCATAAACCCTAAAGTCATGGGAGGTTCTTCCTTACCTTTTTAAAGACTTCCTCCAACAAATCCTTTGCCTTTGACTTCTTTTACACCTTAATCCTACATATATAACATTATACCTCAACATCTACTTCAAATCTTCAAATCACATCAAAACTAAAGTTTTTAATCCTTACCTTAAACCCTTCTAATTGAAGATCCAAGGCTCCTATCTTGTTCTCCTTGAAAAATTATGCAAAACTCCTTGAAAACCTAGAGAAAGAAAGCTTGTTTCATGGAAGATTTGAGAGAAAATGGAAGAAATGTTGAAGAAAGGCTCTCTCCTTTGGCTTGAACGAATTTCATCTCATTTATAGGAAAATATTTCATTTATTTTCCAAAATTATGCAATTGGCCCAATTATTTTAATTGTATAACTCATAAGTCCTTAATTCTTCATATAAGGGCATTTTGGTCATTTCACACTAGACATAATTATTACTTAATTAATGCCATTAAATGCAATGAAGCCTACTCATCCTTGACTTTTTTCAATGCTTATCCATAGGCAAAATAACCATTTTGCCCCTAAGCCTCTCTATGGATAATTGATTCATACCGTTCCAAATGAATTGACTATTTTGCCCTTAATTAGATTTTATGCTTTTTAACATAAAATTAACATCTAAAGGACTAATTTGAGTGAGGAACATACCTTTGATATCTTGGGTATTACAGTACGCCCAACTGCCTCCTCCTCCATCATCTCCCGTATGAGCTGGATGTCTGCATCGGGTTCCAGTGAGAGATGTTCCCGACCTTGTCCTCGAGCATGAGCTCTCTTCTGGCCCAAATGATGGCATCATTAGCAATGCTCAGGCACTGCTCCCTTAGGGACTCGACCTCCGCGGTCTTCTCAGCTAGCTCTCTCCTCAGTCGCTCTAACTCACTCTTGGCCTCCTTCAGATGCTGCTGGCTCTCCTGCTCAGCTTTCTGAGCCGTCGCTTCTCTCTGTCGCAGATTGACATTGGATTTCGTTACATCCTGAATCCTCTTCTCTTGCGACACGATGAATTTCCTCAGGTGTAGGCTGTTGGTGAATGCCTACATAACAAAACAACTTGATCAATACACGACCACAATAAACACGGTAAAGTAAAACTCTAGCTTATACCTAAAATGCACGGGAAATCCCACAGTCAGCAGCCGCGACCGCACCCATCTGGTTCAAACGAGTCCCGTTCGTTGGGAACATGAATGAGTCGGCCAACTTGCTCATGGAAACCGCGTCCGAGTAGGTCGATGCAGAAGCCGAGATGCTAAAGGTGATCCTATCTGTCTCCTCATCCAAGACTATGGTCTTGGATGACCCAGCTCCGACCACAGGCTGACGACTTGGTGGGGTCGCCACCACATCCTTCGCTCTTCTTTCCTCTCTGGCCGAGGACTCCCTCTTCCGTTTCTCTTGATGCCTAGCAAAAAACTCGCTCGCACTTGGGACGGTCAGCTTCTTCATTAGCTTTTCTGTAATCGCAAACTCTACAACAGTTAGTGGGTTCAACCTCGACTTACCATAAAGGTATGATTGCAGTAGCGAGTTAGTAGCACACTCCAGGTTTGCTTCATCGAAGGGAAGGGGATACCTCGCTGGATCGCTTGTACTCCAACCTAGAGATGACTTGTCCTGAGGTTAGCCTCCTCCAACACCACCCGCCAATCCCTCTATGCTTTTGGAATGGCTAGAACCTTCTGGGTTTGCATGTCCAAGCCGTCCCCACTCTACCCGGCTCAGTTGAATTCAAGCTCTGCAAAGAAGAAACACAATAAGATTTTAGTAATCAAAATCTGAGGTAAAGATAAAGTTTCTCACTAGTAGCTCGCCAAGTGCAAAGAATCTCGCCCTAACCTCTCTTTTCGAAGACTGTGTCACCCCTCATAAAAAAGTACCGATCCTTCCAATTCTTGTCACTCGACCGGAGGTCAGTCACGAGGTGAGTCCGGTCGTGCCTAAGGTTCAGCAGGTATCGACCTTTGTCCTTGTCGTTCTCCTTTAGGAAATACAAATACATCAATTCGGGCAGCCCAAACATCACTTGAAGCCACACACAAAGGTCCTCTAGAGCCATCAGTAACCTCCATCCATTCGACATGAGTTGGGACGGAGCGATCATGAAGTGGTTCAAGACCTCTCATACAAGGCAAGGGATGGGAAGCCTCAGCCCATCGTGGAACCATTTCTTGTAGGCGCTTACCCATCCCTTCGCTTCCCAGTCGACCCGCTCATAAGACCGAGGCGCCCTGATCTCAACGGAATCCGGAATATGATACATCATCCAGATCCCCCACATGTCATTTCCTTCGATAAAGGCGGATAGTCTTGGCTCAGTATCCCACCATCTGGTCGACTTCGCTCGTCCTCAAAGCCACTACTGGTAGAGGGTGAAATCCCAAAATCACCAATTCTATCGGAGTCTTCCCCACTCCCCCCCGCTTGTCAGACTCGTCATCACTCAGGATAGCCCCACTTGTTCCAAGGGCAGCTACGTTCACCCCGGTTGATATATCAACTGAAACGCCCCCACTTTCGGGTATCAACACCATGGTCGGGGCATTCTCGTACTCATTTCCAACCTCTGCCTTAGCCCCACTCGAACCGCTGGACCCTGACCCAGATATTAAGTAGTCTACCCAATCTCCGCAAGCGACCGATCACTCCCAATTCAGGGCTTACTCTTCAAAACTTTAGTCTGATCACTGCTTGCCCTGCACCACCGATCGACCTACTCGTTAAAACCTATTACTATTTGATTCATGCTCGCCTCAAGTCATCGATTGAGCGATCCCCAAACACCAATTTTTTCAAACTCCAAACCAGTCTAGCAACTTCAACTACTCGGTCTGGAAAACCAGTCGACCTAAGAAAACTCAAATTCCTAAACCCAACTTAACCTCTCACTCAACTCGGTCAGACAGACTGAGATGGGCTGAATGGGACACTTGTATAAGTCGGTTCCATCTTCCAAAAATCCAGAAAAGAACCCAGAAAAACCATCGTCAATCGCCGATAAAAGAATTTTTTTTTGTCTACCTTTTCCGTTCGACCCAAAATTCAAGCCTATTCTAAAAATAAAACACGGCACCTCCAAAAAGTCTGGCAAAACCTTTCAAAAACCACCAAACCCACCAAAATTTTCCAAACCTTTGCTCAAACTCTCCAAAAAATAGCACAGAAGCGAACAAAACAAGAGACTAAACAGAAAAGAGCATAAAGGAAGGAGTTTTTTACTATAGAAATGGCCACAATCCCGTAATCCTTTAAAGCTGTGAAGAGAACCCAAAACCCAGAGAAAAAACGTGAAGTGAAAGAGAAAGAAAGGAGAAGGTGAAACGATCGGTCACCCCACAGGTTTTATTAGAGAAAAGGTGTCAGAACTAACACGTGGCGGCCTACGATTGGTCATTGAGAACTGCGTATTTTGATTTTCCCGGCCAAATGCAGAAGACTCCTCGAGCGTACACGTGTCGTAAGGTAACCATTTGTTCGGTTCACCCTACCGAGCGGAATGACGGTTGGAATTATTGACTGCCCACCCTCAGTTCTCCAGCCTCATATCAAACATTGCTCAGTGAAACATGAGCTCCACCACTCGGTCATCTCGACCGAGCGAGCAAGTTTCCCCGATCTGAGTCACACGTACTTCCGTCCACTCAGATTCAACCAAGAAGCCTACGACACCACCAAGTTGAGCCTATCGTATACCGCTCGGCGGGAAGTACCAACCAGGCACGCCTTCAAGGGTTGCTCACACACATGCTCGCCCAGCCCGTTAAATCGAACTAGGTCACTTCTAGGGGACAACTCACATGGCTATTTGTCCCTACACACCGAACGAACACTATCATGGGAGAATTCACACACCTTCTCGCTCGAGAGGGCAGACCAAGTGAGGGGATTTCGTTCACTTTCAAACTCCCCCTCAACTCGGTACATCAGACGAGTCCAACAGGGCCGACTCACTTCTTCACTTGGTCTGGTGTACTGAACGCGTGCATGACTATGTTTCACTTCGCATGGTACACCGACGTACCAAACTCCCCGCCGACAGTAAGAGCTTACATCATTCGTTCCAAGGAACGAAGAAGTAGCACATTCATAAACTCAGCCGGTCGATCATGAAGGCCGACCAGATGCATCTCTAGGCAATGTCTACTCTCTAAGCTAAACACTCTTTAACTCAAAGAGTGGGGGGCAAACTGTTAGGGCAAAAAAATGTCTCGGCCCAGGTAGGCCCAAAGACAAAGACACCTTCAACAAAGCTGAAAAGCTCGGGCCTAATTTTGATGGGGCCCAACTCGGAGTTTTGTAAATGAGGCACGTCTGGTGCTCCTTCCCAGTCCTCACCATCTGGATCCAAGCCTTCTGATCCTAGGACACCTTCTGGACTTCCAATCAACTTGGAACCCACGGTTGCCTACGTACGACAGTACTACTTGAACTCTACTAAGGAAGTCAAAGGCTATCCCAATTCGTCTAAGGTTCGAATCCTAGGCATACTGGGACTCCCTTTCCTACAGAGACAAGGGAGCCAAAGGCTCCACTCTTTGAGAAGACCACCACTGCAAGGACTCCCAGTCCTACCAGGATTCGAAGAGCGTGCAGTCGCTATTTAAGCAAAGGTCAGCCCTCTCACAAAGGACGGAGACATTACATCTTCAGACCTCGGAGTTTCCACTTGAGAACTTTGCATTACAGCTGTAGTCACAGTCCCAGACCTTTCCTCTCCCTAACCTTCACTAAACTAACCTCACTCAGTCTTACTGACTTGAGCGTCGGAGTGCCTATGGCAAACACCACCCCGGTGTTTTCCGTCTGCTTCACGCTTGTTTTCTCACGTGTGCAGATGCAGTAGATCGCTAGTGACCTCAACCTCACGGGATTAGTCCCTTTTTCGTAATGATAGATTTTTGCATCTACCATCCTAATCCTATGCACCATGCACCAAGAGGAAGAGTGGTGAAATTGATATAGTGATGTCATTAAGGTTGATGTCACTATCCCTATAATTTACTCTAATTTGTTACTAAAAAAATTATGCCAGTCCAATGCGTCGCAGTAAATGCATCCTAAGAATCTTCTTTTATGTTTTTTAAAACCTCCAAGAATGTAAAAAATAAATAACTCTTGTGTTTTGTGAAACAATAAATTATAATTAAAATTAAAATTATTGAATTATTTAAAATAATAATAAAATGTTTATATAAAAATTTAAAATAGCTATGGCTTAAACTCAAAATAATTTTTTATTTTATAATTATTTATTTTAGAGAGGAAAATAGTGCAGTTAGAAAACCTAAAATATAAATAAATAACATTGTATTGTGTGTTTTATGACTTGTTAGTATAATAATTTTGCACAATTTTGAAGCATGACAATAAGTCGTCTCTCGCATATTCATAATGATTTGCATAATTAAGTTGAGAGGGTTGTACGTGGATTTTAGGGGTTCTGATTTGGGATTAAAATTGGTACATTAGCTATTATTCTGATAGAATAGATACATATATGATTTGACCTATGGTCGGAGATGCAAACATACCATCCATGTTGTTTGAATAATAGTGATAAGTTTTTACAATGTTATAATTTTTTGAAGATGTCATTCATTTAATGAAAAATGAAAAAAAGAATATTGAAAATTCTAAGTGGGTGAAGTTATGTAGCCACTTTAGAAGAAAAGCAACAAATAGAGTAAGAGAGTCAAAATTGAAAAACGATATATTATCTCATTTTACTCTAGGTAAAATTTCGAAACCTCTAACACTAGAAATCACCTCTTTTTGGTGTGGGCGTAAGTATAAAAAACCGTATTATAATCATAATCATTTAAAAGAAAAAGGGTTTATCTCATTTTATTCTCTCTTGTGAGGTCGCTTCTAATTCATTTAGCACAAAAAATATAAAAAGCCCTATCAAAAATTATGGAAACTCCCCATAAAAATATCGAACACCTCCTTACAAAACCATAAAAGAAATTCTATTAAGAATATTTGATACTTTCAGAAAGAAGCGGATAAGTTTAATCTAAGCGATACCTAAAATAAAAAGAGAGATACTTTTAGGTAAATCACTTCCTTCAGTTCCTTGTATAAAAGGCAAGCATGCAATACAAGAGTGGGCAATTCAAAATACATAAAGGCGCGTGGATTTGTACTATTTGTTAATCCAGAATGTAGTGCACTTCCCTAGACTTTCAGCCAAATCCATCTATTCTCGCCAATCACCAATCACAAATCAACTCAACCGTGTGAACCGAAATATCGGATTTCGGCTCCCAACGAAGGGCAAAATTTTGTACTCACATTTAATACCAAAAATATTACCATTTAGCCATCGATATAGCCATCTATTTCTCTCTCCGACACTTCCAAATTCTAGTGCGAGAAAAGTAAAACCCAAAAATTAATAAAAATAAAAATAAATTCACCAGAAACTCTTCGACCATGGCGATAGCTAGTCTTTTGTGACGATTATATCGATGGAAATGCCCGGTAGACGATCCAATTATTCTCTCCTCAGCCAGTATCCCGACGATCAATTGCCCGTCGCTTCGTCGCCGTTTTACGAGTCTCACTCCGGCGATGGCAAAAGCAACATCAACTCTAGCAAACCTAAACTCGATTGGGAATCCAGTAGTGGTGGCGATCACAAATTCAGTCAACAGTCAAACAGAATTGGAAATTTGTACACGTCATCGATGGGTCTACAGCGCCAATCTAGCGGCAGTAGTTTTGGAGAGAGCTCGATGTCCGGAGATTATTACGCTCCGACTTTATCCAGCGCCGCCGCTAATGAGATCGATTCGTTTGGTGACGTGTACAAAGTTGGAGGAGGCGATTATAAAGCGAAGCCGCCTAAGGAGGGTTCGTCGTCGGGAAAAAGTTGGGCTCAGCAGACTGAAGAGAGTTATCAGTTGCAGTTGGCCTTGGCCTTGAGGCTTTCGTCGGAAGCAACATGTGCGGATGATCCGAATTTTTTGGATCCGGTACCGGATGAGTCCGCGTTAAGGTCCGGATCAGCCAGCTCAGCTGAGGCGGTTTCTCATCGGTTTTGGGTAAGTTTTGTTGTTTTTGAGTTGAAAATGCTGATTTTGGTTTATTAGTTTGTGAGCTATTTTGATAGGTATGCTAATTTGTGGTTTAGATCATGATTTAAATTTGATTGTTTTTTTTAGGGGTAATTAAATTTGCATTCGGTTGTTGAAATGTGAATAGGGTGATTCCAGTGCTTAGGGAGGATAGCAGTTTGGTAAATGTCTTTGTTTTAGAAGTGCAATATGTGGGGTTATTTAATTTTCATGATTTGAAGTACAAAATGAATGTATTTCAGATGGTGTGATTAGAGAAGTTTTAGATGGTGTGATTATATGTGACAATGGTTATCCATAGCAGTTTTTGCGACTCTGTTATTTTGAATATGGATATATGGACATTGAAGATGTAGAGGCCATAAACAACATAGATTAATGCTATGAGAGATATAATTTGGTTATGCTAACCCCGAAAAAAAATATTGGAATAAACGATTGATATTTGTGGTATGTTTACACCATGTTTGTGAGAGATCCAACTTGTTTCTAATGGAAAGTTAGTGATCAATTCTATTATTCGATTGTCATTCAAACAAGTCAGAAGACGGAAGGACTGGATCTGGTATCTGAAGAGAAACTCTTGAAAATTTAAATTTTCACTCTTAACTTAAGGACGAAAAGGCTGTATACACCTGGCAATCATTTCTCATGCCATCTACACTGTGTGGGAGTGATTGCTTAAATGAATCTCCTCTTGAAAGATGCTGGTGTTGGGAATCTTGGATAGATTTTCATTGATTGATTGGTCAATGAAGGATCTGGTTTGTGTTTTCTTATTGTTGGACGGGTTTTAACCGTATAGTATAAATTTGAATGTGTAAATCTAAGCCTTTAGTTTTTTTCTTTTAACGAGGGTAAAAATCTTAAAAGTAGTATTTTGACACATATTCAGTTAAGTGTCATAAATATTTTACATTTTTAGAATTTTTCAAATAATCAAAAAGATTTATATAAATTGAAGATGAGTGTGTCATTACATTGTTATAAAATAATATTAAGAAATTGATTATAATGATAATAATATTTATGAAATAAGTAAATTAGTTACATCCTCGAAAAAGTTGGTTTGCAGTTTATTCTAGTAATTGTTGAAAATATGATGGATAATATTAAGATTTTGTTGGTTGTGATAAAATGGAAAAAAGGCAAAGAAAATATAAAGTATGATGGTTATATCAGATTTGATATCAAATGAATTTAATAGGGGTGTTATTGAGGAAAAAAAAAATTGATTAAGATGTTTTTCTATTGAGATAAAAAGCCAAATTTTTTGGTTTTTCCACTCGGATGATTTTGTTTGTTGATAGACATAATTTAAAAAGAAAAAAAATCATAAATGTCTGAATCATCAAAATTTAGTTACTTTCAGATTAAGATTAAAAAAAAAAAAAAAAAAAAAAAAAAAAAAAAAAAAGGCCCTTAATTGCTTTCAAGTGTAATTCAGTTGAATTGTTCTTTTCTTTCCTCATTTAGTGCAAATTATTAATTTTTAAAATGTGATGAAGGCAACAAATTGATGTGCTTATGATCAGTTAACTTGGAGATGTGTGTTGTGTGTGTGAATTTATTTGCATTTATTGATTTTCAATTAATTTGAGTGTTTGGTTTGTATATCCTTATTGTTTAGGTGGATGCTTAATAATGTGGCAAATTGTCCAGGGAAACATGGGGATTTAGTGATACAGCATCAAAGTTGCTTTACAGTGTTCTGGAATTTGCTTGATTGGTATTATATATGTTTCCATTGCATCTGCAATGATCCTGGTTATACTATTTGGTATAGTTCTATTGGGATTCCTGAAACAATAAGCAATTAGGAATTCAAAGTTTTAGTTATCACTTTTTCCTCCTATTACTAATTAACCGGATGGAGGGTATAGTTTGTTTATTATTTTTTGAAATTGAAATGTATTTCAAGTTGGAATACCTTACCCTCTTAATGTAATGTGCTTTAGGTGACTGGATGCTTATCATACTTCGACAAAGTTCCTGATGGATTTTATTTAGTTCATGGAGTGGATCCATATGTATGGACAGTTTGCACTGATCTGAACGAGAATGGTCGTATTCCATCTATTGAATCTCTAAGATCTGTTGATCCTAGTGTTGATACTTCAATTGAAGTTCTTTTGATTGATCGACGCAGTGATCCTAGCCTAAAGGAACTCCAAAATAGAGTCATGAACATTTCTTGTAGCTGTATAACCACAAAAGAGGTTGTTGATCAACTTGCAAAGCTTGTCTGCAATCGCATGGGGTGAGTTGTCAGACACCTTATATTTACATATTACTGGAATTTATCAATCTCTATTGAACTTATAAAATTGTTATTGCTGTTAAAAGAGGTTCAGCTGCGATGGCGGAAGATGACTTTGTTTCCATTTGGAGAGAGTGCAGTGATGATATAAAAGATTGCTTAGGATCTGTGGTAGTTCCTATGGGTAGCCTTTCTGTTGGCCTCTGCAGACATCGGACTTTATTGTTCAAAGTAAGATTCCAATTCTATATGGTGTTTTTTAAATATTACTTGATAGAAATCTTTATTAATTTTTCTGATCGAGGGTATTTTTACTTATTCCTTGGAGTTGAATTATTTTTCTTTCTGATATGCATCTTTGCATCTGTTCTATATGTAATGGATTTTCTGGGGCCATCACTATATTCTAAGGGCAGTAGATTTTTTATGGCTCATATTATTTTCTTGGAAGATCATAAGAGTTATATAATTTATGCAGTTGCTAGCTGATGCTATTGATTTACCTTGTCGAATTGCAAAGGGCTGCAAATATTGCAAACGAGATGATGCTTCCTCTTGTCTTGTTAGGTTTGGGCTTGACAGGTATGATTTATTGATAATTGCAGTATCTATAAGGTTATGAATCAATTAATCAATTTACTTATCATAATTTCATGTTATGGAAGATTGAATTTGTGTAACTTTGTCTTGGATTAATATATTTAATAATTCTGACATTATTTTTATGTTACCTAAAGTTTTGCCATAGTTCATTTAGTTAGTGACCACTTGTGTCAACGGCTTTCATAATCTTTCTAATCAAATGTTCTAATTGAAAAAAATGATTAGTTCGATTTTAAGGTTAATAGGATTTTGAGTCAAATTCATGCTTTAAATTCTGATGCAAAGGAACAAATAAATGTGGCTTTTTGCCAGTGAATGAATATCTATTGACGTCTTGTAAAATTGAGTTTGAGCCTATTTGTTTTTTGATGTTTAAGTCTTAATGTAAATAATCTTAGTAGATTAAGATGTTTTAGGTTTTTTGTTTTTTGACTTATATCTAAAATTATAAAATACAAGTAAAAAGCTAAAACATTTGGCTTTTATCTTAATACTAATACATTTTAATCAATTATAATTTTATTTTGTCAACAATTTCCCTATTAATTTTATGTAATACCTTTTAGTAATTTTTTTTTTTTTTTGGTTATAATAAATTTTTAAATATTGTATCAAAATATAATAACATAGTATGTTTAATTTCTATACATTTGTTTTGTTTTAATTTTCATAAATTTGATAATTTAAAATTGTTTAAAACATATAAGATATAAAACTATATCATACTTAATAAGGATATATGTGTCAGAACATTAGTTTTAAGATGTTTATACTATATAAAAACAAACAATTCAATACTTTATGATCAGACATTGAAAATTATAAACAAACATATGAATCAGACTTATATATTTAGATGTATTAAGATAACAGATGCTTTGAGCTTTCAGACAAAAAAAGAAAAGCCACCTCAGTTTCCAAAAAATGGTGGATAATTGACTGTTGTGTAACTTGTGTTAGCAATGGTTTGTTTCTTCCTGTGTAGAGCTGCAGCTAGAGCGAATTGATATTTATTAAGGTCATCCCTTTTTATTTTGAATTTTATTTTATTTTATTATATTATAAACAAGACTTGTATTAAAATTGAGGATTTTGAATTTTGAAAGGTGAACAAGTTGTCCACAAGATGAGGATCAGTCTGCGGATCTCTGGAGCTTAAAAAACCATTCATCTCAAAGTAATAGACTATATTAAATAGAAATGACTATAAACCCCTCTCCAGGACAGAAAGAAAAATATATAAACTTAACACTAAACCCATCCCAGTTTAAATTAATAAAGAATATTATATCTTGAATATTATGTAATTATATCTAGAGTCTAGATGGTAAATTCTATCCTACAGAGAATGAATGTCTTCCCCACTGAGGCCATAAAAAATCTGCCAATTTCTTTCCTGCACTTGCCCAAACTTGTTTGTCATATTTCATTAAGTATTTGCATTTCAGTAGCATTATTCATAATTAAGTACTGGCAAAATGTTGTAACCATCTTGGAGAGGAGAAAAAGCCAAGACCCTTTGGCCTTGTGTAGTTTTTTGCTATCCTTTGGGCGATTTAGAAAGAGAGAAGTGCATACATTTTTGGAGAAAAAGTAGGTGAAGAAGCTAGTGGTTATGGGATAAGATTCAGTTTTTAGCATCTTTTTGTACCTCAATCTCTAAGGATTTTTCAAGATTCTTCACTTTTCTTTGTTCGTCTCATTGGTTATGGGCAATTAAATATGCCTGGTTTTTTTTTTCTAATATATTGATTCATATCTGTATTGTTTCTGTCAGTCTCAGATTCTCCATGCTTGGTTGTACAGCTTCTGCCTTCTTAAGAGTTACTTTGTTTTTTCTATTGTGGACATTTGGTCCAGTGTTGTAACTATTTTTTTACGGATACATATCTTTTTTTTTTTTTAAATTAAAATGTCATAGCCATCTCATGAAGTATATTTTCTGATTACAGGGAGTATTTAGTTGATTTGATAGGGAAGCCAGGTCAATTATGTGAGCCTGATTCCTTGCTCAATGGTCCATCTTCCATAACAATTGCTTCCCCATTGCGTTTTCCACGACTCAAATCAGCTGAACCTACTATGGATTTTAGGTTGCTGGCAAAACAGTATTTTTCAGACTGTCAGTCACATAATCTTGTATTTGATGATTCATCAGCAGGTAGTTTATTTATTTTATTACTGCAGCATCAATAAAAAATTATGCTATTGTTATAAGTTGTTTCTTTCTTCCTATCAAAAAAAAAAAAAAAAAAAAAGAAAAAAAAGTTGAACAAAGTTTTCTTTTTGTTTCTGTTTTTTCATTTTTGGGATCCACTAGGGGTACTTTGGGTTAATATCTCGTACAAAGTAAAGTAGTGCTATCTTGTCTCTTAATCCTGTCCGTGTTAAAAGTAGGATTAACAAAGGTCACTATGCGATGCTAAGTAACTTTTCCAACTAAGTTGCTATTCCTTTTCTTTTTGATCATCTAAAAATCTCTCATTATCTGCATCGGGTTTGAAAATTGTGGACCTTTGCTGGACACAACAACCATGGTTGTTAAAGAACTGTTGGGCTATAAAATCCAAGAGGAGGTGGTCTCAAGGGGATTTTAACCTCTATTGGTTTGAAATAAAGGGTCATACTAGTTGATCCAACCTTAGATTAGTTTGTATATTTCTCTCAAAGAAGCTAATATAAAACTATTAGTTACTTTTGTAGTAAACATGTTACCATACCCTAAAAGAATATATTTACTCTTAAGTGTATATAACTGATGCTCAATAGGAATGGGATTACCCATGCTTCTTGCCCAGCACCCCCAATGAACATCTCATTATATGTCACAGCTCAAGATATTTCCCTCGATACTTATCTTCTACCTGCAAGGCAGGTTTGACTCTGGTACTATTTATAACAAAGCCAACAGCACGTTACAAAAAGAAGTACCTGACCGCACATGGGATAACTGGTGCTTCAAATAGCCTTTTGCAGTTCTTCAATTAGGCAATGTATGAGCACACCACACTCCAGTCCTCCATGTTTCTATATTTACTCTTTACCATTTCATTTATTGAGGGTCCTGCTAGTTTTGAGTAGAAAGAATACTAAACTAGTGTTGATTTTTACAGATTTCACAATTTTCATGTTCTTTTAAATTAATGGAGAAATTTTTGACTGAAGCTGCTCTTGATTTTTCATCTAATAAGTGTAGCAACTTATTGGAGGTCTTAAGTTCCTCTTTTTTGGGGGAAAAATGGGTTACAGTTGTGTCTAGTATAACCCTTTTATACAGATGGCTAGTATTATTGCATCAATAGTTGTGGTTTCATCTGAACTCTTAAACTGCCTAAGGAATGAACGGGGAATTTGCATATTTAATTGTTAATCAAATAGGTTCAGATCCTTTTATCTTTCGCCATTTCATATATTACTTTATTTTGTTTTATTTCATTGCAGAAATGATTTCATGTTTTTATATTTACATGACAAGAGTTTGGGTTTTGTGTTGATGTGGTATAAGGTTTCCAATTTGCAAATGATGTTTTATCATTTCAGGTTCTGCTGTTGAAGAAGAAGATAACAAATTCTCAATGTATCCTAAGCAATTTGATAAGATGGGGACAGAGAGGAACCTTGTGCAGTTCTCTAGCAGCATCAATGAATCCCAGTTAGCTCTGCCTCCAAAAGGAGTTCGGCCAAGTGCCCATGATAGAGATTCTGAACTTTTTAAATCATGTAATCCCACTCAGAATATTATTCACTCTTTAAACTTGGTTAATGATCCAATTCCTATGAAGCATAACCAACCTATTGGACATACAGACGGTCAACCATGCTTGGCATTAACTGATCAGATAGTAGATACAGCTAAAGATTTGAGGTTTCCTGAGGGTGCTCAATTGATTCCCACTAAACCAAGTAAAGACCTTTCCCTTTATGTGGAAGAGTTAGATATCCCATGGAATGATCTTGTCCTAAAAGAAAGAATTGGAGCAGGTATTTGTTCTTCACCTGGTTCTTAAAGAAACATCTGGACTGAAAACTCGTAATGCTTCATAGTTGGGATGAACTTTACACTTCTCTTATGCTTGCACTGCTGCTTGTTCTTTTTTTTTTTTGTAAGAGTTGTACTCGTGTACTTATATATTCATTGTTGCATTTTCAGGTTCTTTTGGAACTGTCCATCGTGCTGATTGGCATGGCTCGGTAAGCAAATTATCTTTAGTTCGTAAATGATTGACTCTCTATTTTTGTTTTTCCTTTTAGAATATTGTGGAATCCCATATCTTGTTGGACTTCTGGATTTTAGTTACATTGTGGACAGTTTTTAGCATTACCATTGTTTGGTTGACTGCTTATGTGCATGCCATGTATTTGGACAATTAATGGATTCTGATGAAATATGAAGATCGTTAGATATATCTGTCTAATGAATGTGAATCAGTATAGTAGAAAATAACCAGTTCTCATCAGTACCTCCTGATTTTTGGACATTTTAGAAACCATTACTTTTTTGCCAAATTCTGTTTGGAGAACTTTTTTGTGAAATGAAATTGAATTTTATATTTTCAAAATTCGACAACGCATTTATTAGCTTATTTTGGAAACAGTTTTCTAAGAACAAATGGTACTGTATTTTGGAAAAGTAGAAGATTTTTGCATGTTTCCAGTTTTTGTTTCTCAAAAAAAATGCAAGTTGTCTGCAAGCCGTTATTTGGATTACTGCAGTTGTCTGAGAAATGTTCAGGTGATGATTGAAGCCTAAAGTACAAAATTTGCTCTCAAGTTAGGACACTTTGAATATGTAATTTGTTATTCTTTAGGAAGCACTTTTTATTATATAACCGTTTCTTTGGTGTAAGAGTGAATGCTCCATCTTATGTCTTGTATTTTCTTTTAATATTTTCCGTCAAGTTGTTGATTTAGGTTCCCATGTAATGCCTCAATAAATTAGTTTTCATTTAGTTTTTTCCCCCCCCCTCTTTTATACAAATATATATATATAGTTTTATTGTTGTGCTCCGTTTCCTGGCATTAGAAATATAAGTTATTTGGTAATTGCCGGTTTTGGCATTGGTATTCATTTTTGGTTTTTTCTAAACAGTAATATCTTTTTTTTGGTTTCTTCTTTACTTTTTTGCTTTTTTTAAATTACAGGATGTTGCTGTGAAAATTCTCATGGAGCAAGACTTTCATGGAGAACGCTTTCAGGAATTTTTGAGGGAGGTATGTCGTAGTAAATTGTATATAAAGCAGAAGAATCTATTTTATTTGATGTACTTGATTCAATATCTTTTTCTTAATTTTTTTTGTTAGGTTGCAATAATGAAGCGCCTACGGCATCCAAATATTGTTCTTTTTATGGGTGCGGTCACTCAGCCCCCAAACTTATCCATAGTGACAGAATATTTATCAAGGTTCATAATTTCTTCCTAGAAATTCCCTGAAAAAAAAAAATCTCATGAAAATAATTGCTTTTCCTTTTTCTTGTTATTTATTTCAGTACATTTTTGTTACTATCAGGATTTAATCCATTAAATGAATTAACATGGTTGCTTCAAATTGCAGAGGCAGCTTGTATAGGCTTTTACATAAACCTGGTGCAAGAGAGGTGTTGGATGAGAGGCGCCGTTTGAATATGGCATATGATGTGGTATGTTTTGAAGAAGTTTATATTTTTTTTCTTTTTGCTCTTTAAATATATTGTCTTTCACTTTTTATCCTTGTTGTCATCATAAGAGTGTTATCTAATATTTTAGGCCCATAACTTTGAGCTAAAGAACTGTTGTTGGTGCAGGCAAAGGGAATGAATTATCTTCATCGGCGTAATCCTCCCATTGTTCATAGAGATTTGAAATCTCCAAATCTTTTGGTTGACAAGAAGTATACAGTGAAGGTAAGGATGAGAATTTCTCATGTCACAGATAGAGTACCAGTTTACTGTTAAATGATCAATGAATTGAGAAACCTTATTATTCTGCTCGCTTTTTTAAGTCAGCTCCGTGTTTATATTTTGTTTGACAAGCTTGTGGTAACTTCCATGTTTTGAACTGGACCAATCATTGATTTTCCTTGTACGTTATCACATCTGTTGTTTCTTGCACTAATATCACCCTTAGTTTCTCTTAATTCTTGGGTTGCTTTGATGGTCATAGTTCCCAATGAATGGGAGCTCATCATGTTTGGTGTAATTGATTGTGTTGTTTGTATGATATCTTTAATGCATAAATTATTGCTAATTGATTTATTGAAAATTTTGGATCTATATCGGAACCATCTGCTGCAAAAATTAATATCTTATGATAGTTTCAGTCGAAAACAAATAGAACTTTTTTAAATTTTATTTTCGTTTTTACTTTTTTAAATTTTATTTTCGTTTTTACTTTCATTTTTTTTTCTAGTGGTTTTTGTTTTGTTTTTTTTTTTTTCTTAGTCTAGTTGGCATCTTTGGATGATGAACATGCACTCTGTGGGCATGTGTGTTTCCTGGCTTCCAAGTCTTCTTTCCTTTGTTGTATTGTTGACTAAATGACCATTCATCTTTCTCATTTTACCTGATCTGTTCATCTAGGTTTGTGATTTTGGACTTTCCCGTTTGAAGGCAAACACTTTTCTGTCATCAAAATCTGCTGCAGGGACTGTAAGTTCTGTTTAACTTAAGAGCAACATGATCCCCGGTCTTTTATTTTAGGGTGGCATATGAACTGTTTATTGCATTTTAATTCATTCCTTTTATCATGACAGCCTGAGTGGATGGCACCAGAAGTTCTCTGCGATGAGCCATCAAATGAGAAGTCAGATGTATACAGCTTTGGTGTAATATTGTGGGAGCTTGCAACATTGCAACAGCCCTGGGGCAACTTAAATCCAGCACAAGTTTGTTTCTTTAATCTTTTGCCTTGCATGTAATTTTCAAATTATGAAATGTTGTTAGATGGGAATCCGGTATTCAAAACAAATAATTGTATCTATGTATTAGAGATTGCATCTTATCGTTAATAATTGAAACAATAAAACATACCAACTAGTCTGAATACTTCAGTAATTATTTGTACAAACCCATATGTTTTTGTGTTAATATCAAAGAAAAGAAGTTGGCTGGATGTGAGCCAACAGAATGCGTGCTGGACTCCACCTTCTCATATAATATGTATTTTCTCTTGATTTGGTAGTCGATGTTGATTGCTGGTAACTTTGTTGGTGTATGTTGTACACACTTTTTCAAATGCATATCAATTATTTAGAATGAACTTTTCCTGTTACCTACAAATTTTAATGCCTAAAATCGCAATAGGAAATTCATCCCTTCTAAGGCACTTACTATTACAGTTCACAGTTACTTATGGACTGAAATATCTGTCAATGTAATAATGTAATATTTTAATGCAATTTTATAGTTCCTACTCGGGCTTTAACTATGTGTTTCCACATATTTTACATAATAATGCTTGTGTTGATTTTTTTTTATTTTTTATTTCCGTTTTTCTTGTAGTCAATTAAGATTTTCTATTTCACTCCTAGATTGAAATCTGCATTTTGTTAAGCACTTCATAGCATAACTCATTCAGCTTTGGGTAAATTCTGTTTTGAGACTTAACTCAACATATGTTGCCTTGTAGGTTGTAGCAGCTGTTGGTTTCAAGGGGAAGAGGCTTGAGATTCCACGTGATTTAAATCCTCGAGTAGCTTCGATAATTGAGGCTTGCTGGGCTAAGTGAGTCTAGAATTCCTAACAATTTTTGAATTACAATCACTTTGTTTACTTGTTGTCCCTCTGTACATTCTCCTTCTCATCAATACAATGCTTATGGTGCAGCGAGCCTTGGAAACGTCCGTCCTTCTCCACCATCATGGACTTATTAAGGCCCTTGATTAAACCTCCTACGCCTCAGCCAGGAGGCCCAGGTCGTGCAGACATGCAGTTACTTACTTGAGTGGATAGAACACCTGAGAGGTCTTATTCGTGCACATAATACACGTCATTTATTCTTTTAGATTTTATGTCCGGCAGGAAGACACAGTTTAGGTAGTCTGAGGTGCGCCTTCTTAAATTCTTTTTTTCTTCTTTTTATGTTCCTTTTAATTTCTCCTTTATGGGCGTCTAATAAATAAATATGGGGATTTCAAAATGTTGATGCCGACTTAATGCGATTTGTTGCAGAAATGATTGTTGTACATGTCTGTTCTCACAGCTGATTGGGCATTCTGATTTTTGAAGAAAATTAAGTAATTTTCCAATACCCACTTTGCCTTTTTCCTACTTTGTCTCGACAATATTATTTGTATTGATTTGTTTAATTAGTACATTACGCCATGTCATTATGGAAAGTTGTATAATTCTGTTTCTGTCTCATGATTTTGTATGTAAAAATTGTAACTGTAAATTAGTTAATGAGAAGCAGCTTTACCGGCATAGCACAACAGTCACGTGACTTGACCATGCATTTGAATTTTGTGTTAACATTATTTTACTTGTAATAAATGTTTTCCAATCATTGTTTTAGCGTATCCATTTTGGAAATTTATCTGAAAGCTCAAGTGTACTTGTCACAATTTTAACATCCAAGTTTAATCTGAACTTTTGGGGGTTCCACATGTTGTATGCATCTGTTTTTTTTTTAAATAGGTAAGTGAACAAGAACAATCAGACACTGGATAGCTTATGATTGGTTTGACAAGCCGGGAGTGTGCAGTGGTGCGAAAAGGCGAGTGGGTGGGTAAGCATGGCATGGGGAGGATCAGGTATTTAAAGATCATTTGCCCCTCTCTCGTTAAAACTAACGTAAAAATGTTAACAAGAAGGGGTTCATAGTTAATATTGATACCACAGGGTTTAGTGTATTGAGGAAACCTCGGGGTGTAAATAATTATCTTTTAATAAAATACAAATTTTCTTTAATATATGTTCAAACATTAGGGATGTGACTATAATTTTCCTAAACTCAAAAGGAAGGTGCGGCTATATTTCTCTGTATTGTATTTGTATACTTTTTTTTTTTGGCATGAAAATCTGTAAAATCTATGTTGGGTTACTTTTTCTTGTATTTGAAACAGAGAAAATGCAGAAAAGAATGGGTGAAAGAGAGAGATTGTGGGTTCCTTTGTTATAAAATTTTTCTCTTCTTCTTCTTATAAAACAAATTTTCATTTCTAATCATAGATTTTTAACATAAAATGACAAACAGAAACTAGCAATTGATATTCTAGAGACAAACTTTTTAAGACACAACAAAATAAATGGTAGTTTAAATTGGTTTTTATTGATTGTATAGGTTCTCTGTATGTTTTATGTTTTCAAATAAATGTATAAAATTTATTTTTAAATTTTACATTTTGATAAACATATAGAATGTATTTTCAATTTTCATGTTTTTCTATTATTTTTAATATTCTTAAAAAACAAAAATATATAAACACAAAATTTATAAAAGAAAAAGGCTCTAACTAATTAACCCTTTAGGAAACAGATATCCAAAGAATATTTGGTAGAATAGTAAGTGGCCCCTGTTTAAGCATTTGGCTTGACAATTTTTTATTTTTTATTTTTTTATAATGGGACCAACCTTGATACCTACAATTCATTAGATTATTCTGTATAGCATTACACCAACCAAGATATTTTATTTAGGTGTACCACCAATAAGTAATTTTTTTGTTTATTATTTTTACCAATAATCTTCTTTATGAGAATTGACTATCAAACATTCGATCTAAAGGAAAAACATTTGAATTTTTTTTTTACTAAAAATGAAGGAAAAAAAAAGAAAAAAAAAATTGTCTTTTGTCTTTTCTTACCTTTTATCAAAGATAAAATGACAAAATAAAAAATGAAAACATCTATCAATCACATGAAGAATATCATAGGACATGGACTAATTCTTTTCAGGTTTTTGAATTTATCACTCAGATGATAACTTTCACACTTTTTATTAAATAAACTATCGAAGTTTGAAAAATGTATTATTGATACCTTTTTTCTTATCAAATGGACCCTCACGGGGTGTTTGGTTGGAGGTTATATAGGATTATTGAGGTAATGTCATCTTATATTATTTGATTACCACGTTTGGTTGTTAAGTAATATAAGATTTCGGTAATCTTCCAATACCAATAGAGTCTGTTTGGATGAGGGGAATATTAGATAACTAGGATAATATTTTTAACATTGAGCAGATGATGGTGTTTGGTTGATTTGTAAAAAATTATTTTTAGAATCTTTTATTACAAATAGTGGCATTTAGGGGATGAGTTGTCGAGAATATTATTACTTTAGGGGAGGGGGGCCTGTTATTAAAACTTACCCCAAGTAATCTAATTTTGTGTCCCATGTTACCCCTAAATAGTTGAGCATTTGGTCCAAATTACCCTTATATTTGTTAAGATTTACATAACACCCAATTCACTCACACATACCTTTTTGTCCTCACTTTTTAAATTTTTTGGATGACATTGCCCTTGTTATTGTCATTATTTATAGAAATATCATTGTACCCAAAACTGGCCACCACCGTCAGCCGTCGTTGACCACCATCGGAGGCTGTCGAAAGTCGCCATAATGGCGTAAGACCGATCGTATATGGTCGGCCATGCACTGGTGAGGCCTTTTCTAACCATAGATCATAGATCCACAGTCGGAAACAGTGAGATCTGGTTGTTTCACGGCCAGATCTATGGCACTGTCGGCGTCACGACTAGATCTGTGGCACTAGCCGCCGGCGATGGTGGCAAGATGCTGGCTGTGGCTTGGGGTGGGTAAGGGTGTTTTTGTTAAGTTTAAAACGTTTTTGGTTACTAGGGTGTTTTTGCTAAATTTGAAAAGTAGGGGGTTAAAAGAATTATTCAAAAAAAAATACTATTATATTAATATTTAAAAATGAGGGTAAATTAGTAATCTCTATAACATACCCACCCATTTATCCTCCCAACCAAACATATTATTCACCAATTTATTCGAACCAACCAAACAGATTTTCTAAACATTCCCAATAATTCTCAAGGTGATCTTTCTTTCCGTTAATATAATATCCCCTTATAATAAAACATTATATGATCCAAACGCCCCTATAGTAGTTACTGTTGTTAATATTAGAGGTAATCTGATTACCTCCATTTTCTTATGTATTGTAAGATTACTTGGTTATCTTATTTTTGTTACAATTTTATCCCTTATTAATAAAATTTTTGGACAATAATGCCCTTGTTTTAAAATCAATTTATATTAATCCACCATTACAATTTTACCCTTGTTAAATTAAGTTTTTGGACAATAATACCCTTATATTTAAAACAAATTGCAGACCACCACCGCCACCTAGCCACCACTATCAACAACTGGCCAACCACTATCGGTCGTTGTCGAAAGTCTCCGGGAGGCTTCGATATGGTTGTTTTCGGCTATATTGATGGACGAAAATGGTAGGCCATATTGGCAACTCATGACGACTCTCGGTGATTTCCAATGACTTTCGATGACTTCCGGCAGCGGAAGACGATGGCCAGCGATGGTGGTCGGCGGCCGATAGTGGCTTGGGTATTTTGTTATGAATTAAAGTTTTATATAAACTAAGGTGTTTTAGCTAAATTTGAAATATTGAGGGTTAAAAAAATTATTCAAAAATTAATAATAAAAATAATATTATATTAATATTTGAAAAGAGGGCAATTTAGTAATTTAAATAACATACCCACCAATTTATTCTTCCAAATCAGACATATTAATATAATATACTCACCAATTTATTCCAACTAACCAAATACATTTTCCTAAAGATTCTCAATAATCTTTATGGTAATTTAACTTTCCATTAATACAACATTCTCATCCAACATTCCCTGAACCAAACACACCCTCAGAGTTTAAAACCTTTATCAATAATATTCGTTTGCCCTAATTCTAAATCTAGACCAAGCAATAGGTCATGTTGAAACGGGTTCGTGTCGCACAACTTCATGTTGTGTCAAATTTTCTTACACAAAATCCAACATGTTAGTTTATTAGGTTTAAATATGAAAACCTAAACCCAAACACTATTTTCATAGTGTTACCTAAACTTGACCCATTAAAGCTCCCTCCAATATTTGCTTTTTAATTTTAAATTAAACAATGAATATAATATGATTTAATTATTATAAATAGTTATATATTAGAATATTAAACTGTATACCTAAACACCAAGGATATAAAACCCGACCCAAAATGAACGATTGAACTGGCTCAACCGAGAATTGACAAATAAGTCAGGTCGAGATGACATAAAACCTAGGCAGATGATTTCACCCGGAAGAACCTACGGTTGGATCGGGGCACTGTAGCAACCCGCCAATCCAACCAGTGAACTATTACCCCCCCTCTTTGTTTTACTAAAACCTGATTTTTTACGGGTCATTTTATTAAAAGGCCAAATCAAGTTCAAATTTAATTAAAAGGTCATGTAGTTTGAAAGTGTTAAGTAAATAGTCTTATTATTGATTAAGGTTAATTAAACATGATTAGTGGTTAATTAGGATTAATGAAATATTGTGTAATCTTTCAAAAATTATAATATGTCCCCAAAGAGCCGAAATTCTTGCAAACAAACCCAAACACTTTCTTCTTCTTCCTCTTGCCATTAACGCACCCCTCCACTGGTTGTTGTTTCTTCTAAGCTTCGTCTACATCTTCTTCTTCCCTCCATTAACACTATCTTCTTCCTCTACCATAGATCCTCCTCCTTCTCCTGACATTTCGTCCAGGTATGTGTATCTCCCCTTTCCATTTTATATTTTGATTTACAAAGATTTAATGATGAATTGGGTTTGGGTTACGATTTTGATTTTGATTTAGTTGTTTAGGTTGTTGGGTTGTGTTTAATGTAATGCAAGTTGAAAGGAGTGAAATTAGTTGAATATTTTCTTGCATTGTGGGAAGCTGCAGGTGGTAGCACTGATTGTAGGTGGAGATAACTGAGAACATATGTTCTGGATATGATGGATCGCTTAAGTGATCTGGTGTATCGCTTAAGCGATCTGGTATGTCTAGTATAAGGCAACACATCGTAGATCGCTTAAGCAATTAGGTATATGACAAAAGATTGCTTAAGCAATCTATTATAAGTGTGGCTTATGGCAACAGATCACTTAAGCGATCAGGTAAATGGCAGAAGATTGCTTAAGCGATCTGCTATAAGTCTGGTGTATGGCAGTAGATTGCTTAAGCGATCAGACTTATTTATACCAGACCGCTTAAGTGATCAGACTTATTTATACCGGATCGTTTAAGCGATTCATTATATTGCTTAAGCGATCCAGTAAACGATATACCAGATCGCTTAAAGGATACACCAGATCGCTTAAGCAATTCTGCAGATGCTTTTTAAAATCTTTTAACCCTTAATACATCAGTTAATAATATTTTTTTTCTTGCATTATAGGTACTTGGCTATTATTAGACATGGGACAAGTTGTTTTGGGTGTTGAATATTTTGGTGAGTGGGTGGAGGAAGAAAGTTGCTGGAAGTGGATTAGGAAGAGCAAAGAAGTTATACCAATTGCTGTGAGCACAAAGGTTAGTTTTGATGAGCTGATTGATGAAATAATTAAAAGAGGTGATTTGAGTTGCTTACGTAGTGATATAGTTGTGAAGTATGTTTTAAGCAGTGTTCCTGAACATTATAAGGTACCTCCTGCTATATTAAAGTCGGATGAAGGTGTGAAGTTATATATGATTGATGTGGCCGATAATGGTTCGAGGCCGATTTTAAGGGTTTCTTTTGTAGATAAACCGTTGGAAGTTGGTTCAAAGGAAGGGGATAACGAGGAAGTTGACGGAGAGAATGCTGGTTTTAATTTGACCTATGAGGGCATTGATTTCTTAGTTGAAAAATCAAGAGTAGGCGGTGATTTGGGTGGTGAGGAGGACACTGTAGAAGAGGTTGGTCATGTGCGGCAGAATGAAAATATTGAGGAGGAGGACCCCGTACATGTTCCCGTAGATGAAGAGATTTCTTTAAATACAAATTATGCAGAAGGTGTAGTTTGTGAGGAAGGGAACACTATGGTCCTTTATGCAGGTTCAGAGGGGGCAATTGTAGGTAGTAGTGAATAAGCTCATGTTTTTACGGATGGATCAGAGTTACGCATAGGGTATTTATTTGACAACAAAGAGGAAGTGGTGAGAAAGCTAAAACTTATTGCCGTGAGAGGTAATTTTGAGTTCATCACCAAAAAGTCTAATTCATCGATTGTGACGGTTGCATGTCGTGACCGAAAGTGCAAGTGGCGGGTTTATTGTAGAAGGTTGGCAGAGTCTGGAAAATATATTCTTAACACATATACCGGTAAGCGCACAGTGGTTTGGGACATATTTTAGGTGAGCATCGACAAGCCTCCGCTGATGTTATTAGACAATTTGTCAAAATTCAGTTTGTTGAAGGGAAATGTCCATCTCCTAAAGACATTCAGAGACTTGTGCGCACAGAGTTGGGATGTACTGTTAGGTATTGGAAATGCTAGAAAGGGAGACAACATGCACAAGATTTTGTGAGGGGCACGTCGGAGCACAAGTATGCAGTATTAGAACCGTACCGTTATATGCTTGGGTTGATAAACCAAGGTAGCAAGACGGCTTTGAAGTGGGACAAGAATATGAGGTTTAAATATTTTTTTGTTGCTTATGGTTCTTCTATAAGGGGTTTTGTAAACATGAGAAAGATGTTGGCTGTTGATGGTTGTTTTTTGACGGGAAAGTATGGAGGTACATTGTTGGTGGCCACTACACAAGACAATGAGAATCACACATATCCCGTTGCATGGTGTGTGGTTGACTCTGAGAATGACAAGTCGTGAACTTAGTTTTTTCAGCAATTACGTACGATAGTGCCTGATAGTAACGAGTTGTGCATAATATCCGATCGACACAACTCTATAAAGAAGGGGATTGCCACTATTTACCCTCAAGCACATCATGGATTCTGTATGAGGCACCTTGGTGAGAACATAAAACAAAAGTTTAAGTGTGTTGGCCTCCTTCAGACATATTACATGGCAGCAAAAGCTTATTGAGTTGATGAGTTCGAGGAGCACTTCCGGCAAATCCGAATCAAGGATGATAGAATTGCTAAGTATCTTGAGCATGATGTTGCTTTCAAGCAATAGAGTAAAGCTTACTTTCCTGGAAGAAGGTTTGATGTTATAACCATGAACATAGCCGAGTCTATAAATTCGAAGTTGTTAATAGAAAGAGAGTTTCCAATAGTTACCCTTTTTGATGCAATCCAAAGGACATTGTCATGGTGGTTCCATGAGCGTCGTATGGAGTTAGATAATTTTACCACAACCTTTGTTCCGTCAGTTGAAAAATTATTGCAAGAACGTATGGAACTGTCAAATGCACTGTTTGCCTATCCTCTTAATGCTCAAGAGTTCACCGTGCGCGACTATGGTCTGGATGCCATAATTAACCTTCTTAGTAAAACTTGCAACTATAAAGTGCTTGACATTCAACGTTTACCTTGTCCTCATGCACTAGCAGCACTGAAACACCAATGGAAGTCAGATTTTGGTTCAAGAATTTACATGGAATTTTGCTCCTCTCTCTATATGGCAAATCACTACATGTTAGCTTATTTGGAAATGATATATCCAATTTCTCCAAAAAAGCAGTTTGTGGTGCTGTCAGAGTTGGTTCACATTATCATTCATTCGCCATTAAAAAGGACATAAAAGAGGAGAAAAAGAGTTAAACATATTCCATCAGCCTCTAAGGTTCCCTAGAGGATGAATAAGTGCTCAATTTGCAAACAAGCTAGCCACAAGCAGAGCGATTGCCAGAATCGATCCCATGCAGATCCAGAAAATTAGGTTCAAAAAAGGATGAAATCGAGAGAGTTGCCAAGGCCAACCTTTGAAGAGTTGTTATTTTCAATTTTTTATGTTTTAAATTTTATTGTTACCTTGAATAAATCATCATTTATAATGTATTAAATCAAATTAATTATTTTTCAATTTCATCAATTTTAAAAAGGGTTCAAGTTAGTAAAATTTCTTAAATTACCTCTGAACAATAGCTGCCCAAAGAAGCAAGACAAGCAAAATAAATATTATCAACATCATTGTCGTATCAAGACAATCAATCAATCAATAAATTTACTAAATTAGTCATGAGCATGACACGTTAGTAGAAACGTATCACATTTCACAAATATGGATGGTTATGATTGAATATAAAGCTCAACCATAATACGAAATATAATTTCTCACTCAAACGCCTTGGTCGCTTAAGTGATCATGAATCGCTTAAGCGACCAAAGCCAAAAGTGAAGAATCGCTTAAACAACCAAGGGTGAAAGCGAAGAATCGCTTAAGCGATACCTTAAATTGCTTAAGCGATCGTGTATCTGGGCAGATCTTGATTCTGCCCTGGACTTGATCACTTAAGTGATCCAAAATTGCTTAAGCGACCAAGGGTAAAAGCGAAGAATCGCTTAAGAGAGACCATAAATCGCTTAAGCAATCGTGCATCTGGGTAGATCCTAATTCTGCCTTGGACTTCTTGTTTAAGTGATCCCAAATCGCTTAAGTGACCAAGGGTAAAAGCAAAAATCGCTCAAGCGATCGTGCATCTGGGCAGTTCTTGATTCTGCCTCGGACTTGATTGCTTAAGCGATCTCAAATCGTTTAAGCGACTAAGGGTAAAAGCGAAAATCGCTTAAGCGATCATGCATATGGGCACGTATTGATTCTGCTTTCTACATGATCGCTTAAGCGACCAAGGGTAAAAGTGAAGCATCGCTTAAGTGATCCTGATCCTCGCTTGTATGTGATCACTTAAACGACTAAGTCTGAACATACTGGATCGCTTAAGAGAGACCTAGGATCGCTTAAGCGATCCATTGTAGTCGGATGACCTTTATTCTGCCTTTGACAAGATCGCATAAGCGACTAAGGCTAAATAGACAGGATCTCTTAAGCGAAACCATATATCGGTTAAGCGACCAAGGCTAAATAGATGGGATCGCTTAAGCGACACCATATATCGCTTAAGCGATTAAGGGTAATTTACTTTGGTACTTTAAATACATTCTGTACTTTAATATTTCTTTTCCAAGTTTATGTACCATGTTTAATATAGACGTAAAAGAACTAATTTAATTAAAATATAATTTTGAAAAAAATTGATTAAGTGATATAAATAATCAAATCAATTGACACAAGACAGATCATGGTCCACTGAATTGAACGTACAGTCAAAATTGAAGCTTATTTCAATCTAATCATTCTCAAATACATCATCCATATTTATGAAATCATGCACGTTTTTACTAACGTGTCACGCTAGTGCACTATGACATTCATCCATATATCATATGGTTGTAACCTTAATATGTGTTGATGGAATTAGGTTGCAAAGAATCCTTCTTAAATGACCTTAATAAGTGTTACTAACCGATGTCGCGTAACATTAACGTTAATAATCATGTGATGTTGTGAACATCTAAAGTTCACATTAACGTCACACAATATGGGACAATCTATTCCCATAAAAAATAAAAGGAATCGCTTAAGTGATCCTGTCATCGCTTAAGCGATCCAGTGTTGATAAGCTTTCATCGCTTAAGCGATAGTGTTAATCGCTTAAGAAATCTTGTGAAAGACAATAAAAATAATCCGAATACATTGGATCATTTAAGAGATTTCATTTCTCGCTTAAGTGATCTTGTGTATTTAACCTTAGTTGCTTAAGCGATCTGGTACCGTCACTTAAGCAATCACGTACAAGCAAGACTCAAGATCACTTAAGCGATGTTTTACTTTTACCCTTAGTCGCTTAAGCGATCATGTACAAGGCATAATCAATACCTGCCCAGATGCACAATTGCTTAAGCGATTTATTTTCTCACTTAAGCAATTCTTCGCTTTTACCCTTGGTCGCTTAAACGATTTTGGATCGCTTAAGCAATCAAGTCCAAGGCAAAATCAAGGTCTGCCCAGATGCACGATCGCTTAAGTTATTTATTTTTTCGCTTAAGCGATTGTTCGCTTTTACCCTTGGTAGCTTAAGCGATGTCAAATTGATTAAGCGATAAATTCCGAGGCAGAATCAAGATCTGCCCAGATGCACGATCGCTTAAGTAATTTATGGTCTTGCTTAAGCGATCAAGTCCAAGGCAGAATCAAGATCTGCCCAGATGCCCGATTGCTTAAGCGATTTATGGTCTTGCTTAAGCAATTCTTTGCTTTTACCCTTGGTTGCTTAAGCGATCAAGTCTGAGGCAGAATCAAGATCTGTTTAGATGCACGATCACTTAAGCGATCCTTTGTAGAAAACCCTTTGTCGCTTAAGCGATATATGTAGTCGCTTATATATCGCTTAAGTGATCATGGGAATACATATTTTTTCCAGCTTTTCTCCTAAATTTTGACAAACTAAAATCACCAACACATATTAATTCCATATTTTCTCTTGAATTTGACAACCTAATTGCATCAACACATCAATGCCATGTAACAAGAATACTAAATAAACTCAAACTCAAAAAAGGAAGAGAAATACTGAATTGCTTTTGTATTAATTTGAAATGTGTCAATTACATTCAATGACAACATTATATACAACAAATAAATCTCCTATATACATTGAAAACAAAAGCAAGGCCGGCAGCCTCCATCCCCCCTCTTCATCATTCTCTTCAGTAACTTTCCCATCCTCCAAAATTATCCGGCACACCTTCAGCATCAGTACCACAACCCAAGTATCAACAGCCAGGCCTAACAACTCCAACTGATCCAATTCAAGACAATCCGATTATTCAAGACAACCCAATAAGACAACATCACATAAATTACAAAATTCTAGGTCCAACTTTCATACCTTTTGATGGCAGCATCAACAATGACTTGGATTGGGTTCTGGTCAGTCAAAAGGGATCCATATCCCATGGAAGCACTCAATAGCTCAATGCTCCCGACAGTTGCTCATTGTTTCATCATTCAAGTAGTCAATCGGGGTGTTGGTCATGTCGAACTCAATATATTTCAGTGCATATGCCCCACAATCAACACTACAATAAGAGGAAGACATTAGCATTAGAATCAGCTAATAGAACAATTGTGTTATGTAAGTTTTATACAAAATTTACCTTGAGTCATTTGTCGGGACGAGAAGGTGCTTGAGTGGCCACTTTCCCGTCAGTACTTCATCACCGAAGTACTGAAACATCCCGTTGTCACGCAACAGCCGTGGGAACAATACGCACAATGGCTTCAACTTCGTCTCCAACTGCCTCTCTCAACAAATACTTGGATCAAGGATCTGCAGCAAGCCCTCCTCTAGAAGTGCGACGACGGTTATCCAGTGCATATCCTTGATGTTGATGATGCAGTATACTATTTTAACCTTTGCCTAACTGTGACCATGTTTGGGCCTTTCCCTCCGTACATACTGCATGATCTTGTCATCAGACTAAAAATCATCAAGGACGTCGTCGAAGTCATCTGTGGCCAATCTTTTTGCTTGCCTTCTCTTGTTGCACCTTTACCAATGACCTTTTTCATTAAAGTGTCATATGTCGTTACTAGCGTTTGGCCAAAGGCCACATCAGTGATGGCACAATTGGAATACAATATATCACCATTACTGCTCTGTCGTAGCCTCATGAGTGCCAATACCTCATCGATGTGCTACATCAAATAAAAACAACATGATAAGTATACAATACCTCATGGAAAAGATAAGCAAAATTAAGAGAAAATAACTCACCGAGTCGTCAAGCCACCTGCCCATCGTCAACATCTTTTCAAAACACTCCCGGGGATAATCCCCGATCTTGCACTTTACATGGGCATCACTTCCAGATTCATTGTAATAGGCATATAAGAGTTTTTTATTTTCCTCCTCTATTGGCCTATACAAATCGACTTTTAACTCCTCCGTTTTCGCTTGCCCACTTCCTCCCCCTTCCTCCATTTGCACATCCCCACTTCCTTCGCATCCCGCCTCACCATCTTCTATTATCACTTCCTCACTTCCTCTAGCAACCTCCTTAACCTTCTCCATTTTGCTTTTCCACTTTCGTGGACTTCCTCAATTTTTTTCTTCATTTTCCTCTCATTTCCATACGTTACTACAGTGTAAGGAGATTTGACAAACTTACTATTTCGGCTCTCTCTTTTCAGTTCAAGTTGCACTTCAACTGTTAGGAAACGACCCGGTTGCGCAGCGGAAAACAAAAATTTACAACCACGGATCGTTCCTTAGAACCCAAAATCAAGGCATAGATTTTACAGTTTATGCATAATAAGAATCTGCAGAAAAATAAATCCAAATGTTTAGATTCATACCCACGTTTGGAGGCTCCACCAACGTTGTCCCTGAATGTGTTTGCTACCGATCCAAGTGTAGGATCGAACCGTAGAAGTCCACACGAAGACAATCAACAAGAACCAAGGAGGGATTTGCTAGATCCTCCTTGGCCTTAAGAAATCAAGAAGAAAAACAAAATGTTTGTTTTTCAATGGAACAGTGAAAGGGGCGTGGGAGTGAGTGTAAAAAGGGGCTGCTGTGTGTTTTTATCAAAAGGCAAAAATGAATTGAAAATTAAATCACACAAGCACTATTCCTTTTATAGGCAAACCAAGTTGCCCTATTCCCACATGGAATGGGCTTGGGCTCCAACCCAAACACCCCATGTTGCCAAACACTCCCAATTTGATATTTTAATTTAATTCATCATTATCTTAATTAAAATTAATTAATATTTAATTAACATTTAACAATAATGATGATTTAATTAAATATGTGCGAACACACATTTAACCGTAATTTCACTTATTTAATTTTTTAACAAATTAAATAATAGGCTACGACCTCAGCAAATTTAATTGCACTGTGAAATTACCAAAATACCCTTTTGCCTAAAAAGACGAAAACGCCCTTCTTTCTTCTTGGCTCTTAAATTATCTTCTATGTGTGTGACCCATAGGCTCCTCATCATACCGGTAGTGTATAGTATCGCGATTAACACCAATTAATCGTCTCACTAATACACAGACCAAGATTGGCCCCTAGCAAGGCATCATGGCCACCCGATAGATTCGGATTCAGCAAAGTAGCTACCTGTCAACGATATGGTTACCGTACAATACGATCCTTTCATCATTCGTTATCTCGACGAGACGAAGGCATAGAAATAGTGTCAACCTTCGGTTACTCTCGATATTATATATTCAGTTTCTGGACCAATGACCCGTATTATAATCTGGATAGAGCAACAACTCAATCCCACTGTGGCCACAGTTTTAGTGTCATTGCCATATACTGAATTGCGCCGTGAGATAACTTCTCCCGTACCCGGGAGTGATGAATCCTTTGTCAATCCACCATAGTCTTGATACACTCCTTGATATAGCCAATCACCACCGTACTGACAGCTCTGAATAGAACTGCGTTAGGCTAGTGTCAAACTGTACCAATCGGTGCACAAGGCGCTCCGGTGATCTCAAGTCTAAGGATCACATGCACCACCATTCGTTAGAGGATTTGTTCCATAGACACTGGGGTTACCATCCATATGGAATCCTCTGGTGGGTCAGTCCAGTGAACTTGCTGCGGTATATCCGCCTACAACAAGCACCCATGTGTTGCACCAGGTTGTCACCAAACAACCTTGACAAGTGAGATCAGTCACTGCCTTTCGACAGGGTCGTTCAACACTATGATAGCCTTACCGTATTATCTGTGCCCTTACTTCAGAATAATACTGGGGCTACGGACGTTTCTAGAATGGCCACCATATGTGCTCATAGGGTTCTCACTATCAAGATTTGAAACACTTGATACCCTCGTCACGGTTCTACCATTCTAAGGACATATATCAATACATATTGCAATAATAATGATTTACGCGATATAGAATAAAATGCCTTTTATTATTGATTAATGAACATTATTACAAAGAGTCAATTCTACAATAATTGATTGGCTCTAGGGCATCTACTCTAACATCAACCGCTTTCAATACTCTACTAACTTCTTCCTCCACCGTACCAAATTTCTCTGCCACCTTATCAACTTTCTCCTCCACCCTTGTCATTCGCTCTTCCATCTTCTCAAACCTCTCATAAACGGTTGTTGTAAAACTCTCAAACATACTGTTTATGAGGTCAACCACCTCACTCTCCCAACCTCGATGCCTTAACAAAGCGGTACTTGTTGTACCGATTTGCCAATTGGGTAGAGGCGTATGAACCTCTTCATCCTCCTTCCCCTCCTCCTCCCTATCGCTGATTGGAGCTTTATCATCCTCAGCGTTAACAACATTATCAAGCAGTGGCCCCGCAACTACACTCACATGCGTGACCCCTTCTAGGTCTCGCATTAGGCGGTCTGTCCCTTCATCTACTTCATCCTCCAGTGCTTTGAACGATGTAACATACTCCTCTCTCGCTTCACCTCTAGTAGTGGTGAGGAAGGGATGGACGACTCCCTGCAATAAGAAAAAAAATCAATCAAATTTAAGCCACATTTAAAAGCAAGTGCATATTCAAAAGATTAATCATTTAATCTTACTTGAGCCGCTTGAATTTCCATGTCTATTTTGTCATAATCCCAATGGGTACACTTCTCGATGTGCCACCGCAACATCCTAGGAAATTGCGGTCGCTCATCTGAAGTCTTCATCCTCCCTCTCGCCTTAGCCAGGACAGGGACGACCTCATACATCCAAGCCTACATTGTAAAAAAAGAGTCAATATCATAATTAAAACATATATAATACAAAAAATATAACAAAAAACTAATAATATTTACCTGCATTTCCCATGAGAAGCCAAACAAATTATACGTGCTCAGTCTATTCTTCTCCACAGATTAAGGTTGCTTTAACGCCATGTCTTTTCATTACAGGGAGTCCATGGTTAGCTAAAATGATACCCGTCCCTACGGATAAGCATTAAAGAAGTCCATGTTGCTTGCAAACTTCACCCAATCCATATTAACGACTTTTGTTGAGTTAGAAGCCATTAGGATCGAATGCACAAACCATACCGGGCACATCTTGAACCTCTCTGAAGAGGTATACCCATCTTTTTCTAACCTCTCCTCTAAATCACGTCCCGTAATAGACGCCTTCTCCCCTAAAACCTTTTTAGCCAAGTTATCGACTGCCCTACTTTTCTTTATTCTCTCTTGCTCTGCCGCATTTGGAAATTCCCCATTTCTTAAGCCTGTCATTAGGGCATATTCCATCATCCCAAAACGTAGTGGCTTTCCATCCACCACAAACCACAATTTTTTTTTTTTTTTTTGGCTTTTAACTGAGTGCAGCAACATATAATGCATTCCCTGCCCCCAGAACACATTTTTCCAATTTTCTCCGATGTTCACAAAATGATCGAAACAACTTTCTTTGAATTGGTCTAAACCATTCTTCTGTTCTCGTAAAATATCCATTATTCTCGTAAAAACCTGCCAACTTGACCTAACTGTCACCCTTACGGGGAAGTACGGTACCTTATCGCTTACAACCTCCAACCCATAGTTTTTATAATTTACGCTTCGAAAAATCTGCACAATCGATATAAACTAAATATCAACAAAAAAAGAAACCAAAACAACTAATATGACGCCAATTTGGGGGATATGGGCATCGGGAGTGGGTGTTTTTGGCCTCGAGAGGACAGGGGAAGTAAATGCAAGCCCTACAGAGGTTGTTGTGGTAGGTTCCATGAGGTTGAAGGGCTGAGGATGGCCAAAGGTGGCATAATAGGGGGGTTGGAGGGTTGCCCTACTTGTGCTTGGCCAACCTTGCCAATATGCAGGGTAGCCCTCCAATCCCCCTATTCCGTCACCTCCTGCCATCCCCAGCCCACCAACCTCCCTACGGCCTCCCTTGCCTTCGCCAGCCTCTAGAACCTAAACAAAGCCATTCCACCAATGCTCACCAACTGCTCGACAAAACGCCATAACCACCATAACAGTAAAACCAACTACAGCTCCCCCAAATTCGCATAAATCAATCAATTTTCTCATCCAATTAAAAAAAAAAAAAAGTAAAAAACGTACCCTTTCTTCACCGGCGTCCTCCTCCTCGCTTGAATTCTCGCCAGCGTCCTCCTCCTCGCTTGAATTCTCGCCAGCGTCCTCCTCTTAAGAACCGTTTTCCAATTCTTCTCTCTATGCTTCTACTATCGTCGTCTTCTCTGCCTCTGGACCACCTTCACTTGTCGGATGATCCACCAGAGCATCTTCTTTGATAGCCTTTGAATTGTTGGCACCGTCGGAGTCTAGGATTCGGAGTGGGATTGAGTTTTCCTCCTCTTTGTGAATGTCAGCCATGGTTTTGTGTAAAGAAGCTTTAGGATCGAATATTTGTTAAAATTAAGGCACTGTAGTCGCCGAAAATTGCAAAGAAATGATATGTGTTTGTCGGTCATTTTTTGGGTATATGGCTCGATTAAGAGATTTTGAAGAGTGGGGGCTTGTTTTCAAATTTCAAAATTTAAACAAACTTCCGTTAATTATGATTTTACCCACATATGTTTAAATCTTTTCAGTTTAACCTGTTTTACATGTTTAATGAATCTTAAGTGTGCCACATCAGCTTTTCTAAATTAAAAAAATTCAAAAATATTTTCAGAGTCATTTTTTTAAATACAAACTTGGGATGTCGGGAGAGTTAAATTTCCTCATTTTTTACCCATTTCCCTAAATTTTCATTCCATTGAGCCCTAACCCATATTTTCACTCTCCCATTTTGCAATTTCTTCATTTCATCTCTCTTTAACTTCTTCATTTCCACTTCAGCGACAACTGACAGCTTGGTTTCATCTTCATCAACTTGCTTTCATCTTCGACAGCAGCTCCAGTCGACATCAGATACCAATCGTCATTTCATCTTTTTTTGATTGATTAAATTCTTGTTTCATTTTTTATTAATGTTGTGTTTTTGAGTAATCGTCATTTCATAATGCGATTTTGTGGTCGAAGCCTCTGGATATTGTTACATATAATCCAAAATTGAGTTGGGACCATCGAAGTTACGAAGATGACCGCGTTTCTTTTGTTTTCTTCTTTCACATTTTTGTCGTTAAGTGTTTTGATCTGCCTCCAAAGACAACAAAGATTGCAACCAAATCCCAATTTTTCTCTCTTCCACTATCGATATCTTCATTTCATCTTCACTTTGGCTTGTGTTGATGCACGTTTTTGCACCAACGAAACACACGTGTGAAATGTTGTGCGGACCCAGAAGACACACGTGAATGTAATGGATAAAGAGATAATAAATGCAATGGGGACAATTTTTAAAGTGGTTCGGATGCTAAGGTAGCAAGTCCTACGTCCACTGATGCTTATATAGATGATGAAGGTCAGGTCGCTTTTAGCCGACTGACTTTACAATAATGTTACAAGGTATCAAATGCTGAGAATTCTAGGGAAAGAGCGAGTAATTAATCAAGCGTAAAATATGCCAATCCCTTTAATGAGAGAGAAGCTCCCATTTTATAGTGGGATGCCTTGAGGTAATGATCACTAAATCTGTAAGTTGGTGAGATTATTCGTGCAAATCCTTCTTTATGTCACATTGCCCACCTTCCAAAGTGATTTGCGCGATTTAGAGCAGGGATTGGACACGTGGGAGCACCACAGCTCTTGATTAGCCTGACGCGCACCTACTATCCTAACAGACGCAGGCAGTGGTTGTTCCAATGATCTGACTTTTGTGGGTTAAATGGACCTGACGTTAGCCCTCGTATTTTTTAAGCATAACAGAAGTCCCCTAGTTTTTAAGGTTTGAGGATTGAACCTTAGAAACTACAGGTCATGCCGCAGCGGGATGATTTCTGGAAATTTCAGTCTGTTTGAAAGTAGGTCGGAGTGGCATTTTTATGGGTGCGACCTCGCATGCTCGAGGACGAGTGACCTGATTTCGTCTGACATCACCTGTTTGTTCTGGTGATAGGAAGGCATTTAATGAAGCAATCTCTGCGCTAACAGGTGTGTCCCTTGCGTGGTAAATGCCAGCCAATCACATTTAATGCCTTGCATGCTGAAACAATGCGCTTTACCAGGACATCAAATGCATTATACGTTGGAACGGCGCGCCTTATCAGAGCATTAAATGAAGATTTGAGACGCAATTAATGCTCTGAGAGAGGTATGGCCGTCGTTTGAGCTTTTCAGTTAGAAAGATGAAAGTTTGACTTTATCCAGTCGTTTCGTTCACCCTTCCCCGCTGATGAGTGACATGTGGCCAAGATCAACGATAAGAAGCCTTTATCACCCAAACGTTGTTTCGATTCTGGGAAATCCAAACGCCGATTCACGCACTATAAAAACCCCAAATCGTTCTCAGGCAATGTCACCAGAGCCTTTTTCACAGAGAACAAAAGACTTTCATAGGCTAGGAACCTTTGTCTTCCAAACCTGCATTTTTCTGGCATTTGAAGCAGAAACAGTCATCATACTCCGAGAGGTAAGAGCTTTTCTGCCATTATTTCATTGCTTCCATGAGTTAATGGCGTCGGTCTTCCGGTAACCTATTGGAGACGAGACGTTTGCGTTGCGTTCGAGCCACGAATGGCGGCTCAAATCATGCTGCTAGGGTTTTCTTTGGGATTTAGGGAGTTTATTTCCTCCCACGTCATCGTACAAAATAGCGTACGGAGGCCAAATAACCCTTCTACTTGTCGCTTTTGCAGACTGGCAAAATGGACCCCTCAGCCACCAGATCCGAGCAGGGAACCAGCTTGTCCCCGCAGGGGGCTCCTAGCATCCCTCTCGAGATTTTCTCGGTACTCACCGAGGAAGAACTCAAGAAGGTAATAGGCCAATACGGCATTGAGGTGGACGTTTTAAACGACCTGACGTATTCGTCGCGATACCCAGCAAGCGGCCTGGCTGCGATCTGTTAGTAAACGACCCAGTTACGCAGCGGAAAACAAAAACATAAACTCTATGGATCATTCCTTAGAACCAAGATCCGGGTACAAAAATCACAGTTTATTTAAAATAAACAAATCTGTAGAAAATTAGTTCAAGGTTTGAGAAACCATACCCACGTTTGGAGGCTCCACCAATATTGTCTCTGAACGTGTTTGCTACCGATCCAAGTGTAGGATCGAACCGTAGAGGTCCACACGAAGACAATCAACAAGAACCAAGAAGGGATTTGCTAGATCCTCCTTGGCTCTTTAGAAATCAAGAAGAACAAAAGAAAAAGTTTGACTTTCAATCAAACAGTGAAGTGGCGTGGGAGAATTTCAATAAGGCTGCTGTGTGTGGTTTTTTTTTAATTGAAAATGAACTAAAAACCCCCTATTTAATTCACACACACATTTTTTATAGGCAAACTAAGTGTCCCTATCCCACCGGAATGGGATTAGGATCCAACCCAAACACCCCATGTTGCCAAACACTCCCAATTGAATTTTTTAATTTAATTCATCATTATCTCAATTAAAAATCAATTAATAATATTTATAATATATATTAACATTTAACAAAATGATAATTTATTTAAATAAATGCGAACATAATTTAAACGGAATTTCACTTATTTAATTTTCTAACAAATAAATAAAGGCTACGACCTCAGCAAATTTAATTGCACTGTAAATTACAAAATACCCTTTCGCCCAAAGACGAAAACGCGCTTTTTCTTCTTGGATCTTAAATTACTTCTATGTGTGTGACCCATAGGCTCCTCATCATATCGGCAGTGTATAGTATCACGATTGACACCAATTAATCGTCTCACTATACACAGACAAGATTGGCCCCTAGCAAGGCATCATGGCCACCCGATAGATTCGGATTCAACAAAGTAGCTACTGTCAACGATATGGTTACCGTACAATTCGATCCTTTCATCATACGTTATCTCGAGAGATGAAGGCATAGAAATAGTGTCAACTTTCGGTTACTCTCGATATTATATATTCAGTTTTTGGACCAATGACCCGTATTATAATCTGGATAGAGCAACAACTCAATCCCACTGTGGCCACAGTTTTAGTGTCATTGCCATATACTGATTGCGCCGTGAGATAACTTCTCCCAACCCGGAGTGATGAATCCTCTGTCAATCCACCATAGTCTTGATACACTCCTAATACAGCCAATCACCACCGTATTGATAGCTCTGAATAGAACTGCGTTAGGCTAGTGTCAAACTGTACCAATCGATGCAAGGCGCTCGGTGATCTCAAGTCTAAGGATCACATGCACACCATTCGTTAGAGGATTGTTCCATAGACACTGGGGTTACCATCCATATGGAATCCTCCGGTGGGTCAGTCCAGTGAACTTGCTGCGGTATATCTGCCTACAACAAACACCCATGTGTTGCACCAGGTTGTCACCAACAAACTTGACAAGTGAGATCAGTCACTACCTTTGACAGGGTCGTTCAACACTATGATAGCCTTATCGTATTATCGTGCCCTTACTTCAGAATAATGAATGGGGCTACGGACGTTTCTAGAATGGCCACCATATGTGCTCATAGGGTTCTCACTATCAAGATTTGAAACACTTGATACCCTCGTCACGGTTCTACCATTCTAAGGACATATATCAATACATATTGCAATAATAATGATTTACGCGATATAGAATAAAATGCCTTTTATTATTGATTAATGAACATTATTACAAAGAGTCAATTCTACAATAATTGATTGACTCTAGGGCATTTACTCTAACACGATCTCTGAGGGGATTATCAAGGGTGGAGGACTTATCCCCCTACACCCTTTCATCAGGTCATTTTTGGACCACTTAGGGGTCGCGCCGATGTAGCTAACCCCGAACGCATATGTCATTGCTGTTGTAATGTACATCACGTGCCAAGAAAACAGATTGGGCGAGCTGACCGCCTTGGAGCTCGGCTACTCATATTTTCTAAAAAAGAGCAAGGACAAGGATTCGTATTACTTGTCCAGGTGACCTACTCTTACCGACGGGATACACAGTTATCTCAGCAACGCGGGGGCCTACGAAACAAAGTTTTTCTTCTTTCGTCACGATGGCCATTGCCGCTTCCAGAAACTGAGTAGGCCTTTTTCTCTTTGCTTGTATTTCTGCTTTGCTTTGGTGAACTCATTTCGTTCGAAGTGTGTTCGCGCTAACGACCTGGTTTTTTCTTTTTGATAGTTAACAAGATGATCGAAGTAGGGCTGCTCCATGATAGGAGAAGAATCGTGCACTTCGGCTCCCTTCCTGAGGACAAGCGCGACGCGAAGAAACTTGTGACGACTGCGAATTTGCGAAAATACGGTTTCTTTAATGCAAGCGCGTCGTTAGAGCCTCCACCGAGTAAGTTCTGCTAACTGATTCTTTTCCTGGTCGTGGAATAGAATGCCTTCACTAACCTTGCCTTGCATGCAGTAACCATGCCACCGAAGGAGCTAGAGCAGCCTCTACGAAGGCCTCTCAATTTTCCTCGGTCGAAGAAAGCTAAGGCAGTCGAAGCTACTCGAACAATCGCCCCAGTTGAGGGTGCGACCCCAGGCCAACTGGTGCGACCTTCCAGAACTTCTCAACCGCAGCCGGCAGAAGATGCACCAATGCGAACCATGAAGGTCTCCCAGCAGTCGCCTGCTCGTCCAAGGATGAAAACGATGGCTCAGCGAAAAAAGAGGAAGTAGATTCAGGTCGAGGAATCAGAGACCGAATCTAAAGGCGAGCAGCTAAGGAGGACACAGAAGGACGTCGGGAGAAGGTCGAGAAAGGAACCGATGGTTGACATGACCACTACTGAAGGTGCAAAGACGGATACCCCAGTGTTGGACTCGCTGGGGAACCTGCTGGAGTATCTGCAGCCGATGTTCTACACTTTACTGGAATGCGGACTCTCGGAATCATTCAAGCAGTTCACAAATTTTAGCGACTTCGACCTGATGTCCACGTCGATCCAGCACATAAGCAAGGTGAGCAAACTGTCCTCGACAAGGACTATCCTTAGCTTCTTTTGATTGGCTAACTCTATCTTTCTTTGTTCGCAGGCCCTTCTTTCCATGCAAATGTCTCTAGAGAAGGCTCAACTGGGGGCCGCAAAGGGGGGGGGGGTGTCGCGCTGAAGGGAGAGAACGCAACGCTCAAGTGAAGCCTGGAGGCTGCCGAAATGGAGAGAAACTTATCTTCCGAATTGGCGAACCGGTTTCAGAACGCAAAGGATGCGACTCTTCCCACAGTTGACTTCTAGAAGACGCAGCTCGAGAAGCAGGGGGAAGAGATAAAGGAACTACAAAGGACCATAGCTAGACTCTCCAAGTAAGCCGGGGAGAAGGATCAGGAACTTAAAGTGACCTCCATGCAAGTCGCGCGAGCAGAGCAGGAGAGAGAGGCTTTTGAGAAGCTAAGGCAAGCTCTTGAAGTTGAACTTCAGGAAAGCCAAGGGAAAGTTGCTTCCTTGACAGAAGAGATGCAGAAGCAGGCTGCGGAGGTCGAGGAGAGGGCTGCCGAATGAGCGATCGAGTCTATCTATGCCCTGCGCCGAGGAATCCGTGACTTGACATGTCCGACCTCCCGGAGGATTGGCGTGAAACCCTTATGACAATGGCGCGGGAGGATGAAGAAGCAGCGACCTCCCAAGCAGGTGGTTCGGGACATGTTTCGGACAAACCTTTAACCGACCAGCCTTAGGACGTCGAGGTCGCCTTTTTAGGAGTCAATTTAGGGTTCTCAACCATATCTTTTTGCCTGCTATACTCCTTATTAATAAAATTCACATTTTTGACTTATGTAATTTCTGTTCGTTTCATTATACATGAGTACTTTCTGATTGCTTACATTCATTGAGTCAAAGATAACATGACTCATTCGCACGAAAAGGATCACACACAAAGATTGTTACAAACGCCCAAGATAAAATTTTACAAAGAAATGACTTACAAAAATCAGAAATTAATTTACAAGGAAAGCTGAGTTCGAAATTACTGATAGTATGGCCGAAGGTGCTCAGCATTCTAGGCTCGGGGTACCTTGGAACCGTTTAGCCTTTTGAGATGATAAGTCTCCGGTTTGATTACTTTATCAATGTGGTACGGACCTTCCCAGTTCGGCCCTAAAACTCCCGCACTTGGTTCCCTGGTTCCGAGAAGAACTTCCTTTAACACCAGGTCGCCGACCTGGAAGTCTCTTCGCCTGACCTTTGAATTGAAGAACTTCTTCGTACGTTGCTGATAGGCTGCTATCCTTAGCGAAGCCTTGCTGTGATGTTCTTTAACAAGGTCTAGGCTCGCCCTTATGAGTGCTTCGTTGTCGGCCTTATTGTACAAGTCTCTCCGAAGTGAACCAGTTCCTACCTCAACGGGAATCATTGCTTCGCACCCGTATGCCAGCGAAAAGGGGGTTTTCGAGGTGGAGGTTCTTGGAGTTGTTCTATATGCCCATAGGACTTTGGGGAGGTCGTCGGCCCAATTTCCCTTGGCTGCGCCAAGTTTGGCCTTCAGAGTGTGCTTGATGGTTTTGTTGACAGCTTTAACTTGGCCATTTGCTTGCGGTCTGGCGAAAGAGGCAAATTTCGTATGGATGCCCAGCTCGTCGCAAAACTGCTTCAATTCCTCGTTGTCGAATTGTTTTCCATTATCTGAAATGAGGGTGTGAGGAATTTCAAAGCAGCACACAATATTCCTGAAAACGAAGTCTTTGAGTTTTCTGGTCGTGATCGCGGCTAGCGATTTGGCTTCTACCCATTTGGTGAAATAATCTACCACGACCACGACATATTTGACTCCCCCTTTCTTGACTGGCATGGGACCGATAAGATCGATTCCCCACATGGAAAAAAGCCAGGGGCTAGTCATGGTTATCAGTTCGTGGGAGGGAGCTCGCGATATGTTCGCGAACCGCTGACACTTATCGCACCTCTTGACAAAGTTGTAAGCGTCATCTTGAACTCGGGGCCAATAGTACCCTTGACGAACAACCTTGTTTGCAAGAGATCGTGCGGCGGTGTGATTATCGCAGATCCCTTCATGAATTTCCCTCATGATGTAGTCTACTTCTTCGCTGGTTACACATCAAAGGAGAGGGGCACTAAATCCTCTCCTATACAGCTAGTCCCCGGTGAGGGTGTAGCGAGCAGATCTTATTCGTAGGACCCTTGCCTCGACCTTGTCGTCTGGCAAGATCCCATCCCTAAGGTACTGGAAAATGGGAGTCATTCAGGAATCAGAATACGTCACATTCACAGCCTGTTCAATCGGGCTGATACTTGGGGCTTCGACGAGCCGAATAAGAATGCTATCTGGTGCCTCTGAGTCCAACAACGAGGCTATCCTTACCAAGGCGTCTGCCACAGAGTTGCTGTCTCTGGGAATCTGAGTGATTTCAAAATGTTTGAACGGCTCGAGTGCGGCTTTAGCTTCTTTTAGATAACGGACCATGTTTTCTTCCTTGGCTTGATATCCCCCAAAATTTGGTTGACGACCAGCATGGAGTCGCACCCATTTCTCTGGCCAACCGCAACCTGACGAGCAGAGCTTCATACTCAGCCTCATTGTTGGTTGCTTTAAATCCGAACCGAAGAATGCCATGAACGCGAGCCCCTTCGGGGCTCACAAGAAAAAGACCTGCACCGACCCTTTTCCTGTTCAATGACTCGTCGATGTAGAGGCTCCAAGTCGACAGGTTTTGAATATTTTCCTGAATGGCTTCGCCAGGCTATTGCTCACTTGGAAGATAGGAAAATTCTGAGATGAAGTCACCAACTGCCTGCCCCTTGATAGTCAATCTTGGCTTGTACTTAAGATCAAACTGACTCAATTCCATTGCCTATTTAAGTAATTTACCCAATGCTTCTGGCTTCTGAAGGACTTGCCTGAGTGGGTAATTAGTCATCACATGGATAGTATGGGTGTGGAAGTAAGGTCGCAGCTTTTTGGAGGCGATCAGCAGGGCATAGGCTAATCGCTCCATCTCCAGATACCGCATTTCGGCATCCGTTAAACGCTTGCTCGCATAGTACACTGGTCATTGCGCCTTTTCCTCTTCTCGAATCAGAGCTACACTGACAGCGAACTGAGAGACGGACAGGTACAGAAGCAGGATTTCTTGTGGAAAAGGCTTGGACAGGAGATGTGGTTTCTCAAGGTGTTCTTTTATGCTTTGGAACGCCTGTTCGCACTTGGGTGTCCACTCGAACTTCTTATTGGCCTTTAGGACATTGAAGAACGGTAAGCAGTGATCTGTTAACCTCGATATGAAGCGACTAAGTGCCGCTATTCGCCCATTAAGACACATGACCTGTTTTTTGTTGGTCGAGCTTTCCATATCGAGTAGAGCTTGAATCTTCTAGGGGTTTATTTCTATCTCTCGCTGGTTAACCATGTACCCTAGGAATTTTCCTGACGATACTCCGAACGAACACTTGAGAGGATTCAGTTTCATTCTATATAGCCAGAGGATGTCAAACATCTCAGCGAGATGCGCAATGTGCTCTGAGGCGACCTGGGATTTGACCAGCATGTCATCCACATAGACCTCCATTGTTTTTTTGATTTGGTCGGAGAACATTCGGTTAACCAACCGCTGGAAGGTCGTGCCAGCGTTCTTGAGGCCGAAAGGCATAACTTTGTAATAATACAGCCCCCGGTCTATAATGAAGGATGTATGCTCCTCGTCTGGCCCATACATCAGAATTTGATTGTATCCCGAGTAGGCATCCATGAAACTTAGCAGCTCATGCCCCGAGGTGGCGTCTAAGAGCTGGTCAATTATTGGCAGAGGGAAGTTGTCTTTAGGGCAAGCCTTGTTAAGGTTGCTGAAGTCGACGCAGGTTCGCCACTTGCCATTTGGCTTCTTTACCAGAATCGGGTTGGCAACCTAGGTCGAGTAGAGTGCCTCTCGGATGGACCCATTTCGGAGGAGGTTGTCCACTTCTAATTTCAAGGAGGCATACTGCTCTGGATCCATTGCTCTTCTTTTCTGGTGAACTGGCTTAGCTTCGTTGTCGATGTTTAACGCATGGCAAATGATGTCCCGGCTGATCCTGACCATATCTGCGTGCGACCAGGCAAACACATCGATGTTTTCTATCAAGAAGCTTATCAGCTCGGACACGAGCTGGGGATTGAGGCTGCTCCCAATCCTTAACACTCGGCTCAGCTCTTTCGGGTCGGCTGATACCTCGGACAAATCCCCAATGGGCCACTGGGAGGGGTTTTCTGAATTCGAGGATCTATATTATCCTCTGCTGGGCCAGGCTGTGGCTCGATTTGGTTGATCACCATAGCCTGTCGGGGCACACATCGCGAAATGCCCTTTCCTTTACACGCCATCTGTACCGCTTTTATGTAGCAGCCGTGAGATGCGCTTTGCGATCCGTTCACGTCCCCTATCCCCGTTGGGGTGGGGAACTTTATCTTGAGATGGTATATGGAAGTGACCGCCTTGAAGCTTCTCAATAGAGGTCGCCCCAAGATTCCATTGAAGGCCGATGGGCAATCCAAGACCAAGAATTCAGTAACCTTAGTCACCTCATCATAGTCACCCAGCGTGACTGGGAGCTGGATCGTTCCTTTGGGGATCAGGTGCTCCCTTGTAAAGCCGTAAAGAGAGATCAAGGCGGGCTTCAGGTCGGCCTCGTCCAAGTTCATTCTTTCGAAAGTGGTCTAGAATAGAATGTTCACAGCACTTCCATTGTCCACAAGTATTCTGCGAACGTTATAGTGCCCTATGAGGGGCGTGATCACAAGGGTGTCGTCGTGAGGATGATGCAAACTAGCTGCCTCCTTCTCGTAGAAGGCGATCGGCTCCTCTTTTCGAGCCTTTTGTGGTCGTTGCGATGCATTCATCACCCTGATTGGGTCGTGCTGAGCTTCGCGAGCATACCTTTCCTGCGCACCCTGCTTGTTTCCCGTGAGGTGCGGTCCTCCAAAGATTATGTTAACGCTAATATACCCTCTGCGATCACGATGCTTTCTCCTTTGCCCCTCTTGGCTCTTCTCTTTTGCGGGAGCAGAGTCATCGATATACTCCTTGAAGTGCCCTTTCTTGATGAGCTCTTCGATTGCTTGTTTTAGAGCTCGACACTCATCGGTATGATGCCCGTTATCCCGATGGAAGCGACAATATTTTTTGTTATTTCTGGCTGTCGTAGGAGTTTTCATGGGTTCTGGTTCACCGAGCAGACTGGCCTCCTCGGATTTATCAAGAATGGCCGATACAGACACATTCAGTGGAGTATATTGAATTCTGTCACGGTCGTGACGAGGAACAGGAGCATAGGATTTTTTGTGCTCGTAGTGGGGTTTCTTCCCTTTTCGCTGATCGTTAGCATCCCCTCTGCGATCAGCTCTTCTACTCTCCCCCCGACTAGACACACTCGATGCGCCGGGGTCACGACGGCAGAATGCCGCCAACGAATTTTCTATTCAGAGGTATTTCTCTGCAAGGTTGTAGAATCCTGTGAGGGAGACATCGTCCTCAGCTTGTAACTCTTTCCACAAGTCGGTTTGTAGGCGAACCCCGGCTATGATGAGAGTCCGAACAGACTCTTCGGGAGTATGAGCCACCTTGTTGAGTTCTCTGTGGAAACGATCAATGTAAGACTTGAGGGATTCATCCCTTTCTTGCCTTATATTGCTAAGGTAGCTCAAAGACGTCGAAAACTTCCGATTCGCTTGAAAATGCCTTAGGAACGTCATGCTCATCTGAGGCCACGAACTGATTGACCCTGCTGGGAGCGACCTGAACCATCGTTTGGCATGGGAGGTCAGCGTTACTGCCAAACAGCAGCATTTTACCAAATCTGAGACCTGGTGAAGCTCCATCAGGTTATTAAATTCATATAGATGATCCTGCGGATCAGAATTTCCATCAAACGCCTTTATGTCGGGCATCCTGAATCCTGGCGGGAGTGGAGCGACTAAGACTTCGGGAGAGAAGGGGGACGCAGATGCGACCTGCCCCTGCTCATTTTGTTGAGCTCCTAGTCTATCAAGAGCTCGCTGCAGCTTCTCAATCTGCGACAATGGAGCCGCTTGGGGGTTACTTTCACCCATGTGAGTTCGATTCTCACGGTTACGATTGAGGAATGTCTGGAGGTCGGGTTCCTCTTCGCCTTGGCTGGCGATTCCAGCCATTCTTGACACACGCTGACTAGAGGCATGTGATGGCGATGAAAGGTGCGGGGTATTTTCACGACCTTCGCGGTGGTAAGAACCGCCCCGCGAAATGTGGGACCCTCTCGCACGGTGACGATCAGGATTGCTTTGCTGGCGGTGATAAGAATCGCCCCGTCCAATACTTGTATGGATATGCACCTGCGATGTGGCATTAGACAGCTCGGGCTGCGTCTTTTCACCGAGTCTCAACGAGACTGGTATTCTGCTTGGGACGCGGTCGGTGTTCACTGGCCCTTTGGAGCCTGTGGGCTTGCTTTTTGCCACTTGCTTACCCTTTCGTCTACGCGCTGCAGTGCTCGCGGTACGGGCTATCTCCCTTTGCCGCGCTTTCGCACGACCTGCAGGCGTTTTTGGCGGTTGCACAGTCGCAGTTGACTTAGATGGCGCGCCTTAGTCCAAACGGTCCAACCATTGGTTGACTGTCTGGAGAGTATTGTCAAACTTCTCCAAGTAGCTTCTTATAGCGGGTTGAAGCTGTGAACTTGGTGGGATATCTCCCACAACATTTTGTGGGGCTGAAGGTTTTTTGGAAGAAGCATCCCCCTGAACTTGGGGAGGACCCCCAGTGCCCTGGTTGGTTTGCTCATGTTCTGGTTGGCGTGCCATTTGTTGCTGTAGGACCGGTAAGTTGGAAATTCTCCTGGTGAAGGATGAACACTAAATCAGACCCTTCTTCTAGCGCCAAACTATTGATGCGCGTTTTTGCGCCAACGAAATGCACGTGTGAAATGCTGTGCGGACCCAGAAGACACACATGAATGTAATGGATAAAGAGATAATAAATGCAATGGGGACAGTTTTTAAAGTGATTCGGATGCTAAGGTAGCAAGTCCTACGTCCACTGATGCTTATATAGATGATGTAGGTCAGGTCGCTTTTAGCCGACTGACTTTACAATAATGTTACAAGGTATAAAATGTTGAGAATTGTAGGGAAAGAGAGAGTAATTAATCAAGTGTAAAATATGCCAATCCCTTTAATGAGAGAGAAGCTCCCATTTTATAGTAGGATGCCTTGAGGTAATGATCACTAAATTTGTAAGTTGGTGGGATTATCCGTGCAAATCCTTCTTTATGTCACATTGCCCACCTTCCAGAGTGATTTGCGCAATTTAGAGCAGGGATTGGACACGTGGGAGCACCACAGCTCTTGACTAGCCTGACGCGCACCCACTATCCTAACGGACGCAGGCGGTGGTTGTTTCAATGATCTGACTTTTGTGGGCTAAATGGACCTGATGTCATCCCTCGTATTTTTTAGGCATAACAGCTTGAGATGAGGTAATCATCTTCATTTCATCTTTAGATCGATTGAAAACCTGCTTAGTTTGAAAATCTGTTGGTGTTTGATTTATTTTAGGTTTTGGGTTTTGCCTTTTGGATCGACCTTAATAATTTTGATTTTGTGTTTATTATTTTACTGGTTGTTGTTTTTGTGAAAGAGATTGAATTGGGGGGTTACATTGCATGATGGTAGCATGTGATGGGGTATTTGTGAAGGAGAATGGAATTTGACGGCGGAGATGTGTTTGTGATTTCTTGATGTGGTGGAGAGAGCAGGGTATTGATGATGATGCCTCACTCACCATTTTCTGTATATATTGTGTATTGTAAGTTGTAACGTGGGGTTGTCATATAGATGTTTGCTGCTTTGTGAATATATTTTTTTTTTCAGAGAAATATGGAATTTTTGTCAGACTGACAATCATTACATCAGCATAATGATTGTCCCAGTCAACCTGAGACTTGGCCAGTTTGCTCTGGTTGATTAATAAAATTTAAAACATTGCTAAACACATAAATATTGAAACGTCATATATAATTTACGCTTTTTTATTAATTTTTTTTTCTTACCATACTAATAATATAAGAAAATCCAATATTAAAGTCTTACTCTCAAATTTCAAAGTAGTGAATAAAGTATCTATAATTTATCTTTCTACTAAACTTTCATCTCACTAAACCATTTACAAATATCAACTATGACATACCATCAAATTCCATAAATTTATAAGAACTAAAAAGTAATATTACTTAATTGAATTAGGAGAAAAATAAATGAGAATTTATTTATTTATTTATTTATTTATTTTTATTTTTTTTTACAGTAAATGGGCGTTTGGTTCAAAGAATGTTGAATTACTGAGAATGTTGAATTACTGGGAATGTTGGATTATTAGAATCTTATATTACCTTGAAGATTACTGGAAATCTTTAGGAAAATGTGTTTGGTTAGTTGATGGGTATGTTATATTAATATGTTTGGTTAGGGAGAATAAATTGGTGGTATGTTATTTAAATTACTGAATTGTCCCCTTTTTAAATATTAATATAATATTATTTTTATTATCAATTTTTGAATAATTTCTTTTAACCCCCAATATTTCAGATTATCTAAAACACCCCCGCTTATATAAAACTTTAATTTATGATGAAATCACCCCCACCCCTTGCCGCTATCGCAAATCACCGCCGGAAGTCTCCGAAAGTCGTTGTGAGTAGTTCACCACGACTACGAGGCTCCGATATGGCCGTTTCTGGCCATATTTATGGCTGAAAACGACCATATCAGGCCAGATCTGATTGTTTCTGGCCTGATATGGTTGTTTTCGGCCATCAATATAGCTGGAAACGACCATATCGAAGCCTCCCATAGCCTCTCGGTCTTTTTTAGGGACTCCGACGACTTTCCATGGTAGTTGGCCCGCTGTCGGCGGTGGTGGATGGGTGGCAGTGGTGGTCTGTAATTTGTTTTAAATATAAGAGCATTATTGTCCAAAAATTTAATTAGACAAGGGTAAAATTGAAATGATATATTAATGTAAATTTATTTTAAAATAGGGGCATTATTGTCCAAAATTTTTATTAATAAGGGATAGAATTGTAACAAAAATAAGATTACCTTAGTAATCTTACAATACCTAAGAAAATGGAGGTAATCATATTACCTCCAATATTACCAACAGTAACAACTATTGGTAATGTAAAAATACCGGAATCTTATATTACTTGATAACCAAACATAGAAATCAAGTAATATAAGATGACATAACCCTAGTAATCTTTTATTACCTCCAACCAAACGTCCCCTAAATAATAATAAAAATTAGGAAGAGTACTACATCAATTAGGTTAAAATTTCAAAATATGAAATAAATAATCAGAATATTACATCTTATCTTTTATACTGTTTAAAATGTCTTTATTACTAAAATTACTAAAATATATTTAATTAAGAAGTCAAATTGATCAAACGTTTTTTAAGATTAAACCTAAACACAACCTGTTATGAAACGGGTTACCATTGAATTGACCTGTTAATGACCTAACCAAGTAAAGCTAAACCCAAACCCAGACCCATTTTTAATGAACGGGTTCTTGTCGTGTTATCAGATCGTGTCCAATTTTGCAGGCCTCAATTCTATTACATTAGCGTTAGGTTTACAAAACACTTTCTTATTCTTGTGATACTAAAGTTACCATTTTACCCCAACACTTTATTATAAGACGAAAGTTACCATTTTACACATTTAACATTAACGGCAACATAACGGAGTTTGGGCAAAGGGATATCGATAATAAAGTTTTCAAATTTTGATGGTTCAGATAATAAAAAGTGTGAAAATTGTCATCCGTATAATAAATTTGGAAACCTTAAAAGGATAGTTTATGATATTCTCCCAAATTTCACATTTATAAAGACAAAAATGTATATGGTGTATATAAAAATAACTTTCAAGTGCTTTCTAATACCGAGATATGAATTATGAACATGGAGAAAAGTAATAAAAATAATTATTTTTAATATTATAGAAGAAAAGTTTGTTTGTTTTCACCTCTGAAGACTTTTAGAGAAAGTGAATTTTTTATATTAAGATATTTATTGGTTATTTGGTTTCACCACTTAACACTGAGAATCAATCATATTCTTCTTAATGAAAAAAGCTAAGGGTCTGTTTGGTAGATTATTTCAAAAATGTTATTTTGAAAAACTATTTTAAGTTGAGCTGAGTTGAATTAAATTGAATTGGATCAAATTCTGAAAATGTGTTTGGTGAAATATCTTAGAAGTATATTCAGCGTTTGATAAAATGTTGAATAGTTGTTTGGTAAATTCTCTTAAAATATTTTAGATTCTTTTTTAATCTCCTATATTTGTTAATTTAGCTAAACACCCACACAATAAAAGTTAAAAAAATTAACTAAAACACCCTAGCCACCCAAGAGGACAGTTGGCTGTCAGCCACCACAGCTGAACGACAGCTGACAGTCGTTGGAATCGTGCACGATCGACTGGATCTGGCCAGTGGTGTGCCAATATGGCCACTTATGGACAGATGGATCTGGTCGAAAACGACCAAATCTATGACTAGAATCTGGCCATAGTTGACGGTTATATCTCTGGTCATCGTTAACAGCCAAAATATGGCGATAAACGATAGCCAAAATCTGGCCGTCGTCAACAGCTATAATGATATGGCCGTTAACGATTGGATTTGGCCGTAGATGTGGCAAAAAATGGCAAGATCAATGCACAACCAGCCAAATTCGACCGATTATGCGTCGTTTCGGCCACGACGGCTGGCAGGCGATGGTGGTCTTGGGTGGATTAATTTTTTGATTGGAAGGAGTGAAAGGCAATTGTTTTAAGTAGGACCGTTCAATGAGGCAAGTCGCTCGCTCGCTCGACGGCTCAGCTCGGCTCGACTTGAGTATGGCTCGTTAAAGACTTGCCTCGTCTGGAATCGAGCCGACTCGACTCGATTCGTGAGAGAGAACAAGCCTAGTTTGAGTCTGCCTCGACTCGGCTCGGTAGGCTCGCGAGCTAAGGTAGGATCAAATTATTAGGGGTGTTTTAGGGGTTTCTAAAGTATGGGGGATTAAACTAAAATTGTTAAAACAAAAAGTTTGCAAAAATAACAAACAACCCCCTAATGTTATAATCCCTAAAAAAGCGACTAAATCTGAAATCCATTCGCTGACGAATTGTAATGCCCCACTTGAGGTACGTAGTTAAGATTTGATGAATGGCTTGAATATTTATTGATTTATCCTCATTTGAGTCTGTATGTTGTTAATATTGTTTGGTTTACCCTCAGTTGAAAGGGTGTATTGGTTTGGTTGAGTGATTGCCTTGAAAATTTGTAAGACTTGGCGAAATCTTGATGTTACAGTCTTCGCTGGGGTGAAGAAGAAGCTTCGCCGCGGCGATGAAGTGCTACAACCCCCGTGCAGCTGCTGTGAGTTTTTGCCGAGGTGAAGAAATAGCTTCGCTGCGGTGAAGACTCGGCTGAAATTTTCCCTTGAGATTTAGAGAATTTTTCATTTTGAGACTCAATGACCATTCTACCCCTAATTAGTAGGAAAAGTGGGGAGTGAAATGCAAGGAAATTGCATGGAGAATAGTTTGAATGGGGATGTTTTTACAAAGAATTAAAGGTCATAGATGGAATTTCAAAGAAGGAGCAAGGGTATATTGGGAAAGAGTGGAGAAAATATGAGATATTAAGGGTTTAGCTTTAGAAACCCTTTCATTCATTCTTCTCCACCGCCTCTTTCATCCTTCAATTCTCTCAAACTTTCATTCAATTTTCCAAGGACCTTTGAAGAGCTTTTGACTAGAAGTTGATTCAAGTTGATCCTAAGCACTTAAAGGTGAGAATCCTTACTCTAGATGTGAATTTTATTGTTGAAAGAGTAGGATCCTTATTGAGTTTGTGTTGAAGGTTTAAGAGAAAGTATCAAGCCATCAAGAGTAGGGAGCTTAAGTGGATTCTACTTGAGCCTAAGGTAAGTAAATCCACCTAAGTTGTGAATTGCATGATTGAATGATGTGTAGAGATTTTTTATATATGCTTAATGCTGAATTTCTAGTTTGAAATGAGTTGATGAATTCATGAATGAGTTCAATGTGTTTTATGAAAGAATCCACCATGAGTAGGGTGGATTGTGTTGATAAATTTTGGTGAGAAATATGAGAGGAATTAGAAGAATTTGAGAGGAATATTGAAGTGTGTTTTCTTTGAAGGATGTGTGATGATTTGAGGAGTTGAACTCCTATTTTGGATGATTAAGAAAGAAGTATAATTAAAAATAGAATAGAGTTTATGTATGCACACATATTGTTTGATGAAATGCCTAAAAGAGCATGGTAGAAGTAGAGAACCTTACTTTAGCACAATAGCATATTGCATGTCATGATGCATATAAGAAAGAGTTTAGGCATGAGCCATCCATATGCATATGTTAATTGAGTAATCACATGAGAAAGAAATATGAGAAATGAAAGAAACACTCATGAATAGAGATAAAGAAAAGAACCAATTTAGTAGAATAAAGAGAAAGAAAGAAAGAATTAGCACAGAGAATTAAATGATTATTAAGTGCTACAGAAAAGAAAAGAAAATAGGTCGTGTGATGGGGAACCTGTGAGTGTAGAGTTACCCCATGAAACCGCCATGAGAGAGAGCGACTCTCGCCATGAGAGAGCGGAATAAGAATGAGAAACAGAATTTATAGCTGTGAGAATATATGCGGAGAGAGCTATACACGAAAGAGAGTACACTCACATGGTCAAGGGTCTGAATCCATGCATCGACCAAGACCGACAGAGAATAAGAATAAGAGAAGAATAGAAAGAAAAGAAAAGAAAGAAAATGCATTGTTATGCTTTAGTGTCTCATCCATGCATAGTTATGATATTCTCCATGGGTGATGAGAATAGAAAGAAAGAAAAGAATAGTGAGAACTAGAATTAGAGAAAGTGACAAGAGTACGAAAAGAATTGATGAGTAATGCACGGGGATTATAGAGTAGAAGATTTACTTACTGAGCATCTTTGTTCTCACTTCATTGTTTTCTTTGTTGTACAGGACATAGGTGAGGACCTGGTTGGATGGACGTCGGCAAGCGAGGAGACTTGGCTGCACTATCCACTGTTTTTTTTAGAATCTTTTTGTACAAATGATGTTGTACTATGTAAAGAATGTATTTATTAAGTAAAGAAAATTTTGGACCCAACTATTTTGATAAATATACTTGTCTTTTTATTGATATATTTTATGAATATGATAGTAGAAAGAAGTTGTTACACGAATCCAAGCCAAATCACACTAAAAGCAAGTAGAAACTCGGCACGTCGCAGCGTGTTTTGCATTTGTCTCATCGCCATGAATCCCATCTGCTTCACAGTGGGTAGAGTGACAACGGGAGCAGTGGAGGCCGCACGAAACAGGCACAACGAGGCAAGGTGCAGATGGTGGATGTTGTGGAGTTCATCGACTAGGGTGGAAGGGTTTGTCGTGCTACTATGATGGAGGAAGTTGCACGATTGAGGGACTTGAATGGGTGAGGAGGCGCAAATCTGGCTGTTAGGGGTAGTTGTTGGCGGGCAGATGGTTGGAAAGGGTGAGGAGAGTGGAAGGGCTATCAATTGGGAGATGTTGGCTACCGAAAAGGAGTGAAATTTCAGTGAAGATGCTGGTGGTAGAGGAGGGGGACATGAAAAAGAAGAAGAAGATGGGAGGAAGGGTAGAGCAGTCAAAAGCATAGTTATTAGTATCCTACGATACTTGATATATATCATACGATATGATTCGATATAGATTGCAACGATACGTATCAGAGAGTGTATCCTAAACCTTTCGATACATTGATATGTATCCTACGATACAATACATATCCGTTCGTATCCTTAAAAATATTGATATAAATCGATACGACTTTATTAATTCGGGCCAAAACCGATTCACCCAACCCTGTTTAGTAAAATCTGCCCAAATTTACCTATTTTTTATGGAGAAAGTGAACAAGAACATGTGTTGCCCATATAGATTTTTAATTTTGTGATTAATTTTGATTATGTAATACTATAATTTAAAATCAATAATACCACAAAATTCTTTGATTAATTTTGGGGATGATATTAATTTTTAGAAAATTTTAATTATTTTTTTAATTTTTTTAAAAAAGGCGTATCCTACAATACGATACGTGATACACGATTAAAAAAATTAAGTTTTTGATATATGATACGATATGCAGTTTGACAACCACTCAAAAAGCCAAACAAGTCAAGCAAAGTGTTGTTCAAATTTGATAAACAATAAAGCAAATAATATTGTTAAAGAAAGAAATCAATCTACAGTACATTTAAACATTGTTCATGTTTGCAAAATTTATTACCCAACCTCCAAACTCACCTACCATAATTAAATCCTACTCCCAGTCAAACCTCACTTTTAGTGTTAAAGAAAGGAATCAATCGCATTTTCTTTTGATGCTTATTTTTTAAAAGATTTTCAGTTGTTGTGTAATGTATCGGGATAGGAAATGGGTTGAATTGCATGAAATTTGGTCTTAACTTTTTTTTTTTTTTTAAATTGCATTTTTTAGGTTGGCTCACAAGTTGGGCTCGAACTCGGCTTCCTTCTTCAACAAGCTGAGTCGAGCCAAGAATTCTGTGACTCTGATTGGCTCGGTTTGAGCTCGTTTTCCCCTTCCCTTTCACGAGCCGAGTTTGTTAAGCTAGAAACTCGGCTCAGCTCGGCTCATAAACAATCTTAGTTTTTAGTTAAATAGAGCTGAAAAAATATTTTGAGTTGAATAGAATAGGATAATATAAAATAAATCCCATCCACTTTTCATTTTGAGACAAAAAATCTTATTTGAGTTGGATTGATTTTTTGAATGAATTGACCCAAAAAGTAAACAAACATATATTCTGTTTTTTAATCCAAATAGGATAACAGAAAAATGATTTAAAATAGTGTAACAAACAGGGGCTAAAAATTTAGGCCTTTAATTTTAGAATAAAGACTTATTAGTTTGTCTTAAATGACTTCCCAAAAATATCTCTATGCTAATTTTTAAATTCCAATAATACCCTTTAAAACTTAATCTTTATTAACTTATTCAAGTTCTTATTTTAATTTTGTAATAATAAACGTAGTAGATACACACAATTAAAGAATTAAATCATTAATTTGGAAAATTAAAGTATTTTTATTATAATTTTATCAAATTCATGATTTGTGATACAAATTATAAATAGACCCGACAAAACGGGTATTGTATTGGTAGGTCCACCTATACCCACCCATGTATTTTAAGCGAGTACGGATTAATATGTTTAGGATCTGTGGGAACAGTCCCGTACCCAACCCTCCTTTTTTTTTTTTTTGGCAGGTGGATCAGGTATACCCGTTAAAAAAAAAGGAATTGAGGTTTCTAATTGACTAATTATACTACAAATATTTTCTCTTATCATTCTCATATTAACCCAACTGCCGCTGCGCGCCCGCTCTCTCATGTCTCTCATAGTCTAACTCTTAGAAATCCGTCACCAGCATCACTCATCGTCGATCATCATCTAAACTCCGATCCTCGTCGGCAGTCGGTTCTCCTCTCAAGTCCGATCCTCCTCCAGTTGGTTCTCCTCTCAAGTCTAGGTAGTTTTATATTTTACTAACATCTTTTTGTTCCTTGATGGGTTGAGAACTGTAATCAGAAAGTTAATAAGAAGAAAAATGAGAATGAAATTATGTAGAGAGTTTTTTTCCTACATTTTCAATTATTTATATGCAAAATTTATTTATTATGATAAGGAAATTATGCGGTTTCCTACCAACCAAGCAGGGCATTGTTACAAGTACCTTTCAAATTGTATTTTGTTATCGTTACTAGGTAGGTGGATTACATACATTTAGGGATTTTACTTCTGAGCCTTGATATCATTAAATGGAAAGACCTATTTCAGGTTTATGAGTATTCTGATCCTCAGAGCAATAAGTAATTAAGTACATTTGATCGATGTAGAGCTAATTTTGAGGTATCAGTGATTAAAATTGTAATAAGTTGAGTTACTGTTAACTCCAAATTTTCTTCCATTTTAAGTATCTTTATTCGCTAGGAGCTAACCTTGTGATATACAAACCTTATATGTTTGGTCAGTTGTCTAGAGGGATAGATAGAACCTTATTTTGTTCATGATCAATGCTTTTGCATTTATCTAGTGGTCTGGATGTTCTAATAATGTTTTGGTATTAACTGGTTTTTGGTCTTAATAAAAGTTTGGCTTCAATAGTTATCATAAATCATAATAAGGCTTAGGTGGGATATTTGGGATGTACTCATGGATTTAGACCTCTGTTGAAAATCTATATATGTTTGGTTTGTTGAAAATCTATGTGTTTGGCTTTTAGAAGTTCGTGTTTGGTGTACATTGTTAAATTTGGAGTCTGGGCAATCGGGATACATTTGTTATATACATCCTATCTATACTTAATTATTATTATTATTATTTTTTTTTTGTCTTTTCTTTGTGTAGGGTATTTATTGAAAATTTAACACCATTGACATAGAGGATTGTACAAATACGGTAAATATGATAGAAAGCAACGATGGTTGTATTGTAATGGAACCTCCTACCAGTACTAGTACTACTTCTAAAAATAAATGTAAAACTTCAAATGTTTGGAATCAAGTTGAAACATTTTTTATGAGAATGAGAATGAGAGAGCAAGGTGTTTAAGGTGCAGTAAATCTTATGTATATGGTAGTTCCTCTCATAGGACTAAAAATATGAAGCATCACATGAAAGATTGTCCTAAACGTGTTAACATTGATGTAGATCAATTAATGATTGATTATGAGAATAAATTTCGACATAAAAGGATTTGTCAAGAGACTTATTGTGAGAAAATGGTGTCAGAATTGAGAGGGCAAGAAAGACAATTGAAGAGATCTGGAGTATGCTGAAGAGATATGCTCTGATACCATGTTAGAATTGAGAGGGCAAGAAAGGCAATTGAAGAGAGTCGGAGTATGCCCGAGAGATATCTTTGAGAGAGAAGAATTGTATTCAATTGAATTGAATTGTTTTGTACTGAGTTGTTGTGTATTGTTATGTAACTATGTAAGGAAACATAATATTTGTCTCAGAGCATATCTCTTCAGCATACTCCGGATCTCTTTAGCATAAGATTTGTAAGGAAACATAATACACAACCTATTTATACAAAAAGTACAGTAACTATGTAAGGAAACATAATATTTGTAACCTCTCTAGGTAAGGAAACACAATATCACCATTCTAAGTAAGAAAATGTAGTATCTCATAATAATGTTTGTAATCTTTCTTGGTAAGGAAATATAATATCACCATTCCATATGCGCATGTCAACACTCCTCTTCGAGCTTGTGGTTTGTATAAGTCATAAACTCTAAGCTTGCGTAGTAGATATGAATATTATCTGTCATTAGATGTGGGATAGTAGTAAGTGCTGAAAATGATTCAATATGCATGAGGATATTCTTAGGAAACACTAGAAGGGTCACAAACGATCCCACTTAAAACTCAACCTCCTTAGACATTTATCATCTTGCTGACAAAATTTTCTTAGAAATGCATACAACCACCAGATAAATAGCTACTCATTGTCCTAAACTAGGGCTTTGATACCATGTCAGAATTGAGAGGGCAAGAAAGACAATTGAAGAGAACCAGAGTATGTCTAAGAGATATGCTCTGATACCATGTCAGAATTGAGAGGGCAAGAGCGGTAATTGAAGAGAGTCGGAGTATGCCCGACATATATCTTTGAGAGGGCAAGAGAGACAATTAAAGAAAGTCGAAGCATACCCGAGAGATATCTTTGAGAGAGAAGAATTGTATTCAATTGAATCAACCTATCTATACAAAAGTACAGTAACTATGTAAGAAAACATAATATTGTTATAATATTTGTAATCTCTCTAGGTAAGAAAACACAATATCACCACTCTAAGTAAGGAAATGGAATATCTCATACTAATGTTTGTAATCTTCCTGGGTAAGGAAATAGAATATCAACATTTCATATTCGCATGTCAACATATGTCAATAGGAATTATTAAACAAAATTATCCATATTCAATAGTGGAGCATGAAGGAATTAGGGATGTCAATATCTATTTGAATCATGAAGTTAAGTCTTATACTAGGAACAGTGCTAAGGTGTATTGCTTTAAAATATATAGAAGGGAGAAGGAAAAAAAGTAAGCTTGTTTTAGGGAGGGTTCCTAGTAGAATATGCTTGAACTTCTGATATATGGACTTTTTCTATGTCTGAGGGGTATATTTCTTTAACGATTTATTACATAGATGAAAATTGGGTGTTACAAAGTAAAATTCTCAACTTTTGCTATATTCCTCCTCTACACTCAGGGGTTCTTTGGTAAAAAAAAGTATGGTTTCTTAAAAGAATGAGGAATTGAAAAGAAAATTTTTTCTCTTACTTTGGACAATGCAAGTAATAATGATAAGATGGAAGATATTTTTAAGAGCCAACTTTATGCACAAAATGTTTTGTTATGTAGTGTCGATTTTTTTTCATGTGCGATGTTGTGCACGTATCTTGAATCTTATCGTTAAAAAAAGGTTAAAAATTCCTAGTGTAGCTTTACATAAGATCCGAGAAAGTGTGAAACATATTAAAGGAACTCAGGGTAAAAGAAATCAAGTTTGGAGAACTTGTTGAATAAATTGTTGTAAGAAGCTTAAAAGGACTGCTAATGGATGTTCTCACTAGATGAATTTTTTTTTTTTTTAATGCTTGAAAGTGCGTTAATATATTGTCTTGTGTTTGTCCATTTGTCTTTTATAGATCACAGTCATAAATATTGTCGATCAGATGAGGAATGGGATAAAAGGGAGAGGATATGCAAGTTCTTGAAACCATTTTATGATATAACAACTTCTTTTTTGGGTTCCAAATACTCCACAACAAACTTGTACCCTTGAAATGTGTGGAAAATTCAATTGCATTTAAATGAAGAGATGGAGAATGAGAATGAAGTTATTAGTAGCATGACAAAACAAATGAAACCAAAATTTGTAAAATATTAGGATTCTTATAGTGTTGTGTTAGCTATTGTAATTATTCTTGACCCACATTTCTAAGGGATTTAATCGAATAAAGTGTGGAATAATAAACAAATTTTTTTATTCTAAACCCATTTAATCCCGGATTGTAGATTGATGTTAATAACCCATTCAAAACAAATATATATAAAAGATTAAAGAATTGTTATAATCAAACCTTCTATTGGAGGCTCTTTCGATTTTAATTGTAGAAAACATTACCACTTCAAGAGGAGAAGTGAACGACCGATGATCCACACAAAGACAAGAATACCCACACGATCAATTTGCTAGTTTGAGAGTGAAGGTTCAAAGAAGGAAAAAGGGAAGAAAATTTTATAAGAAATTTGCTCTCTACAACTTTAGCTTGGGAGGCAAGAAGAAGCTAATTGGGAAATAAAGGTTAAGACCCCTTTTTATAGGCAAACCCTAACGCTAATATTCCCTTAGCATATTCTATGAATATTCCCACTAATATCCATTATTTATAAATAAATAATTAGACTTTACTTAGTGTCCAAGAAAAGGTCAGTTTGGTATTTTATTATTATTGCTTTAATCATACAATAATAGTTCACTATTTAAAATGCATATACACCAATATATTAATTTAAATAATGATAATTTATTCTTTTAATATATATATCTCTCTCTGTGTGTGTGTAATCTTATTAAAATTGGACATAGGCAACAACCTTTTAGGCGACAACTTTCAATAAATTTAATTGCACCGTAAGAATTACCAAAATATCCTTTCACCTTGAAATGACGAAATTGCCCTTACTTCAAATCTTCTTTGATTTGTCTTTTAAGTGACCCATATGCCCCTTATCATATCGACAATGGATAATATCGTAATTGACACTCAATCAATTGTCCCATTATACACCGCCCTTGATTGACCTCAGCCAGACATCATGGCCACCCGATATATTCAAATTCAACGTATCAGCTACCTGTCAACGGTATGGTTATCGTGCAATTGATTCATTTCATCAACTATTATCTCATTAAGGTTTGAAGTACAAAAATAATGTCAACTTCAAATATACTAACTTGATATGTTCGTATTCGGTAATTAAACTAACGACTTGATAAAATCAAACTTGAGCACCAACTCAATTCCATTGTGGCCACAATTTTGTAGTCGTTGTTATTTACCAAATTACTCACCAAGATAAATTCTCATGTACCCAAGAGTGATGATTCTTGTGTCGATCCACCATAGCCATAGTGTATTTCTCAATGTAGTCAATCAATCTCGTATTGATAACCCTAAATAGGACTACATTGGGCCAGTGTCAAACTACACTGATATTTACACATGGCGCTCTGGTGATCTTAAGTCTAAGGATCACATGCACCACTATCCGTTAGAGGATATATTCCATAAACATTGGGGTTACCATTTATATGAAATCCTCCGGTTCATCAGTCCAATGAACTTGCCAACTGCAAGCACCTATGCGTTGCACCAAGTTGTCACCAAATAACTTTAACATGCAAGATCTATTATTATCTTTCAATAGGGTCATTCAACGCTATGATAGTCTTATCGTATTATTTGTGCTCTTACTTTAGGATAATACTAGGGCTATGAATTATTTCTAAAATGGCCATTTAATGTGATCATAGGGTTCTTACAATCAAGATTTAAAGCACTTGATACCCTCGTCACAATTCTAGCATTCTAAGGACATATATTATAACATATGCGAAATATAATTTACATAATAAAGTTAGACATAATATAGTCAAATTGCCTTTTATTAATGTCAACATGTTTTTACCAGTAGTGAATTACTACAATTAGATTGGATGTAGGGTACTTATCTTAACAGTTTCAAGTTTCAATTTGTGGAGTTGTTACAAAAAAGTTGATGACTTAACTATTACACAAAGAAAATTGGAGGTTTTAAGTAGGAATTGTATAAGCTTTTTGAAGCTTATGAGGTTCAATGTTCCAAAGAAGTTTTTGCCATCCTTTCAAGTGTGACTAGTGATCCTAGTAGCCTTACAGATGATGATATTTGTGTAAGTGACTATACATTTTTATATTCTTGTGATTAATAAAGTATTGTTTATTGTGTAATTTTTGCTTTTGAAATTTCAATATTTAAATGGTGCAAGAATTTGACTACTACAAGAGTGATTTTAGTGCTATTAAGAAGTTTGAATTTGATCTTTATTTGGGAGAGCCAAAGTTTGATTGTATCAAACATCACAATATGGATATCCTCGACCATTGGAAGAACAATTGTGATCGTTATCCGATACTTGCCTTGATGGTTCATGATATCATGAGTATACCAATAACAACTGTTGCTTTAGAGTCCCTTTTTAGTATTGGCAGCAAAGTGCTCAATAAATATGGAAGCTCACTTCGACTAGATAATGCACAATCTTTGATATGCACTCAGACTTGGTTGGATATGAAATTAAAGATATCATGTTACAATAATATTTTAAATGTTTTATTATTTTCGTTTGTTAATATAGTAAGATAGTTAATGCCATAAGATATTAAATATTTATATTTGTTAATTGTTGATGATGAAATGGATGGTGATCGCCTTCTTGTGCCATTAACCAATCCAAGGATTACGGAATCAAGAGAATGCACTAACACAATTGTTGAATAATGAACTTTGCTTGAAGTAATTCGGTAATACACTCTCTATTCTTGTGTTATTTGGTAACATAATTGTGCCTCTTGTAGAATGTAACGCCCACATTGAGGTACGTAGCTTTACTTATTCCCTAATACCCTTAGTTGAATTTTGTTAAAGTTATCTTGAACAAGTGTGAAGAAAATCCCTTAAAATTTTATTAGGGGTAAAATGGTCTTTTTACTCATAATTAGTTGAAAATGTGAGGAGTGAAAAGAGATAGAATTTCATGGAGAATGCAATAAAAATGAGGGCATTATGGTAATTGATTGAGGGACATAGATGAAATTTCATAGAAAGTGCAAGGGTAAAATGGGAAACTATAAATAATATTTTGTTATATTAAGAGTTGAAGAATGAAACCTTAGCCATTTCTTCTCCTCTTTCACGCCTCCTTCATCCCGAAATTCTCTCAATTTCTTCAATTCTTTTTCAAGGGAAATTCATAGATTTTGGGTTATTTTTAGTGGAATTTCAATCCCAAGCATCCTTAGGTAAGATCCCTGCACTAAGATATGAGTTTTAATTTTTAAAGTGTTGAATTCTTATGATTTGTGTTCATAGGATTTAAGAGAAAGAGAGTTGGATCAAAGAAGACTACTAAAATGTTGGATTGCTCACATCTAAGGTAAATAAATCCAACCCTAGTTATGATTGGAGTAATATTGTGTAGAGAATTTATTTTATGCATGTATGTGCTTATTAATGAAGAATTGTTGATGAAATGGATGTTGAATGATGGTTATAATTTATGCATGGGAAGTAGTGTTTGTGTACTTGATGTTTGATGAGAGTTTGGATGAATTATGGAAGAATTGGAGTAGAATTTATGGAGTGTGAATCCTGGACAGGTTTGATGTTAATCTTGGTGTGTTTTATTCCAAATTTTGGTGGCTTAGAAGAGAGGCAGAAGTGTAGCCAAATTAGAGTTGATGTGTGCATATAAATTGTTTGATGAAATGTCAAAGAGAAGTGCATGTATGAGTATGATTATTTGTTATCTTGAGATGAGTTTGTAGATGGTAGAGAATAACATGTTCACATTCCATATTGCATTATTGCATCCAAACATGTGAATTTAAAAAGAATAGTAAGCATGAGTCCATCTACATGCATACATACTCATAAGAGCATTAAAGAACATTAAAGAGCAAATAGAAAGAAATGAGAATATTAAAGAAGTTCAAATCTGAAATTTTATTCAAAGAAGTGCAAAAAGATAAAAGAAGAGAAGGTTGTTGCGATGGGGAACCGTGAGTGACATAACCCCGCATGCACGCCGCCTTTAGTGAGCGGCCTCAAAATTCAGAAAGAAGAATTGTACAGTCCGTTAGAAGTGCATGTGGATGAGGACTATACCCAGAATTAGAGAATACACTCACACGGCCAGGGTTCCAAATCCATGACTCAACCAAGTCCGATCGGCAAGAAAAAAGAGAAAGAATAGAAAAGAAAGAAAAGAAAAGAAAAGAAAAGAAAAGAAAGAAAAGAATAGAAAGAAAGAAATATAGAGAAAAGAAACAAAAAACAGAATAAGAAAAAAGAAAAAAGAAAAAAACAGAAAAGAAAATGCACATTCTATGCATTTGTGCATTTGCATCATATCTATGCATGATACCATGCCTACTATCATGATTAGTGAGAAATTAGAAATTGAGAAAGAACAGAGAAGAATAGAGAAGCGTGATGTAAGGAAAGAAATTCAGACTTTAAGCAACAGAGAGAGAAGGGTAGCATAGCGGGTTTACTTATTGAGTAATTAGTGCTTACCCCGTTGTTTTCAATTTTTTTGCAGGCAGTAGGTGAGATGCGGTTTCTTGGAACATCAAGAAGCGGAAGGGTTTGGCAACACTGTCGAGTTACTGCTTTGTGACTTTATTATATTATGTAAAGATTTGTATATAAAGAAAAATTAGATATGGGCCCATTATTTCATACTCATATATATATATATATATATATATATATATTCTTATAATACTGTTTGTTTTCCGAGTATACTAGTTAGAGAGAAAGTATTACATAGAAGTTTTATTTTTGGATCATTTAAATATTTTGTTGATTAATGACTAAATTGTTTTGGTCAGGTCTTGAGTGACAATCCTGACAGATGATCTAGGCATGGATTTGGAAGAAATGGGTCTTTTGGGACACAAATTAGAGGAAATAGATTCTGATATTGGGTTTGTTTGTTTAGATGGTGATATTCTCTCTTAAATTGTATTTCGAATTGTATTTTTGAAATAGTTTTGATTTGTGATATCTATCACTCTTTAGCCGTGTTATCATTTAGAAATTTAATGTATATTTGTTTTAACAATTTCCATTTGTTTTTTTATTTGACTTTGATTATTTTTCAAAGGTTTTTTAAGTTGATTTGCCGTTTATATTATATGGATTTGATTTGAGTTTTACTTGATTTTGTGTTAAATAGTATGTTAAAAATACGGGTGACTTGCGGCTCCACTCATACCTGTAAGGGCCGAGTAAGGGTTTTATATTTCATTACTTGTTTAAAATTCCGACCCATTTTACATGTACCTGTTTTGACCGGACCTATCCATTTGCTAGGTCTGAGTCTGCAAATATATATCATACATAACACTAAGAATGATATTTATGTAAAAATACTAATTTATAGATATTTAAAATTTAAGAAAATAAACACTTAATATTTATCATAAGATATTTAAAAAGTTACAAACAAATACATCATAAATATTTAATTTAGTCTTCTTCATTCAAAATTATTCAATGTTTAACACTATAAAATTAACATACAAATTACTAAAAGCGACCTACATTTTATGTTTTCTTACAATAGGAAATAAAAATATATTTCAACTCATATTTTCCAATGTTTTAAAACCCGGCCCGGCCTGGCCGGTTTAACCGAGACTCGGAAGCTTCAACGGGCTGGGTTTATATTTTTCCTATTCACCAAAAACCCTAGAATTTGGAAAGATGATCGGCAAACAATTGACGGTCGCGATATTGGGGCTTTTGAAGAGAAAGTGCTGGTGAATGCAATGGTGGTGACGGAGTTGATTTCCAGTGAGTAAATCGACTAGAAATCGAACAAAACTGGCAATGGCAATAACCAGCTTTTGCCAGCGATTGGCGAGGCTAACGAGAGTAGGGTGAGGTGGGTTTTGGTCAGGAGGAAGAGGGGAGTAATTCCTAGGTGATGGGGAGGGTTGTTGACACCGGCATTGATGAGATCTGGCCTGGAATGCAAACACCGACGTCGGTGAGATCTAGCCAAAATTGGTATATTTTAAGGGGAATGGGCTCAAGGGACGATTGTAGTTGCATTTGGGGTGTCGCCGTCGCCAACCAGTCACAGGCCGATTTGTATTTGGGGTGTGTTTGCTAAATTTTAAACCTATAGGGACTTAACGAGTTTTTAGGGGTGTATTTGTTGAATTTTAGAAGTTTTTGTCAACCGGGGACCTGACAACTTTGCTAGGTTTCACCCCGGGTTGGGTTTTAAAACATTGATATCTTCATTTACAACACAGAAGGAAAAAAAAAAAAAAAGAGAGTTAATAAATTAAGGGTCGTAAAAATCTCAAAAAGATCCAAAACAATAATAAATAATGGTAAGTTGCTTGAACAATTCTTATATATATATATATATATATATATGTGTGTGTTGAAATACACGTAATCTGGCTGGATCACCCCATGCCTTATAATAATAATAATCAATGTTTTGAAACCCGAACCGGACCAGGCGATCGAACCAGTCTGATGGGTTTCGTTGGAATTTTTGATTTAAAAGGAGTAAAAAATCAGAATTTTATGTTGGACCGTTTCAAACCGTTGTTGGACCATCTTACTGTAGCAAACTGTAACAACTGCTGTAAACTAGCAAAATGCTTGCTTAACCATAATAGGAAATGGGCCCAAAAATCTTTTCTTTTTATTATATGTAATAAGTCTTTCATATACACAAAGAGTATTATTTTACAAAATGCCAATTAAAAGAAAAAAACAGGGGAAACAGTGTAGCTATTGCTCCTCGCTTGCTGACGCCCCTCTGACTGCATCATCACCTAGATCCTGCAATCACAAAGGAAAATGACGGGGTGAGCACAAAATAATGCTCAGTAAGTAAACTCTATATCTGTCTATCCCCGTAACTATTTTTCTTAATTCCTTCCTCACACTTTCTTTCTATTGTTTTCTATTAACGTTATGGCCTCATCTTACTGGAGGTACGGCCGGATGGTGTTCACACAACACCATCTCACTCTTCATGACTGTCGGGTGGAGTTCACACAGCACCAACCCGCTCTTAGTGACTACCGAGTGGGGATCACAAAGCATCTACCCGGTTTTCATAACTATCGAGTGGAGACCACAAAGCACCTACACGTTTCTCATGACTTTTGGGTGACGATCACAAAGCATTAACCCATTTCTAATGACTATTGGTGATGATCACAAAGCATCACCTGTTACTACTAATATGGGTGACGATCACAAGCATCAACCCGTTTCCACTAAATATCGGGTGACGATCACAAAGCATCAACCCGTCTCTAATGACTTTCTCTACTCTAGCACTTCTCATTCTCTCTACCCGTAGAGTAGTTGCATTACAAAGTTCCTACTCATAAAGCAAGTGCATACACAAAGTTTTCTACTCTTCTTAAGTTCACTTCTCAAGCACAAATAATGATATGGATGGTTCATCTCCACTAATGCACTTATGAAATGCCAACATGCAATGTTGCAAGAAGGTTCACTACTCATACTAAAACTCTACTAGGCATTTCATCAAATAACTCAAGTGCATAAAAAGACTCTACTATAACAATAATTCTATGTCTTTCTCTAACCATCCAAAATGGGAGAAAACTCCCTCACATAGCCATAAATCCGTCATAGAATAACACTTCAAAAAGGATTTCTCAATATCCTTCAATTTATCTCAAACTACATCCCAACCCACATCTCACTTCTCATAATCAAAGTGTATGAACAACCATAAAGCAATAGTTATCTCCATTTGAATTAATAACATAGCATATCACATGTATCTACATACAACATTAATTGCAATTAACTCCATATTCAAGAAAGTTCTCAAATCTCTACTGGGTTGGGGTTTACTGACCTTGTGATAGAGAGATCTCACTAGCTTTCCTTCTCTTGTTTGCTTGATTTCCTCTACCTTTTAAACAATTACACAATTCAACAAGAGACCTCAATATTCAAATATAAATAAAATCTCACAAAACTTCACATCCAAAGCAAGATCCTTACCTCAGGATGTCTTGGATTGATCTTCTACCCAAATCATCCAAAAGCCCTCTAAAAAATTCCTTGAACAATTGGAAGAGAAGTTGAGAGAAAGTAAAAAAAAAAAAAGAGTGGCGGTGGAGAAGAAGAATGAAGGGTTTTGCAATGACTTAATTCCTTTTAATACAATTTAGTCACAAGCATTCATTTTGCCCTTACTCTTCCTTGGGAATTCCATCTATACCCTTTGATCATTACAAACAACAACCCATATGCATATTCTCCAAGCAAAATCCTTACATTTTACTCCCCACTTTTCCTACTAATTAGGGGTAGAATGGTCAAATTGCCCTTAGGAAGAAATATCTAAAACTTAACCAACATTTTGATCGGCCCGTCGCCGCGGCGAAAAAGCTTCTGTCACCGCGGCGAAACGTCCAGCAGTTCCCGGCTTCAACACCTCTTCACCGCGGCGAAGATTCTTCTTCGCCTCGGCGAAGCCTGGAACACAAACTTCTTCTATTTTCAACCAATGTCAAGGCATATTCAACATACACTCACAAAAGGCAACAACAAATAGTACTAAAAAACCGACTCAAATAAGAACAAAAAGGAGAACATTAGCTACGTATCAAGTGGGGCGTACAATTCTCCCCCCTTAAAAGAATTTCATCCCCGAAATTCAGACATATAACTCTGGGAAGCGATTCTGCATGTCCCGTTCTACCTCCCAAGTGGCCTTTCCACTTTGTGATTCCTCCAAAGGATCTTCATGCGAAACACTCTTGTTCCAAAGTTCTTTAATCCTTCAATCTAGAATCTAAACTGGACATTCTTCATAGACTAAATTTCTATTAACTCAACGTCCTCTACACTCAGGATGTGGAAGGGATCACTCACATACTTCCGTAGCATCGAGACATGGAAAATATCATGCACCTTGTCCATGCTAGGTGGGTAGAGCCAACCTGTAGGCCACCTTTCCCACGTTGTAATCCTCAAATGGACCTATATACTCGGTGCTAACTTTCCTCTGTCTGAAATGCATTACCGCTTGTAGAGGGAAACTTTCAAAACACTTTGTCACATGGAATTCCACCTCTTTCCTCTTCAAGTCGGCATAACTTTTCTGTCGATCTTGGGCTTGTTTCATTCTATTTCGGATTAACTTCACATCTTCAACCAGTTCTGAGTCATCTCTGGCCCAAGAGCGATACTCAATTCATCTTTTTCACCTACCTCATCCCAATGTAGTGGAGACTACATGTCTACCATATAAGACCTCGTAAGGCGCCATTCTAATTGTAGACTGATAACTGTTGTTATAGGCAAATTCCACTAAGGGTAACATCTCATGCCAGGATACTCTATAATCCATGCAACAGGCTCTCACATATCCTCGAGCACCTGATTCGTTCTCTGGTTTGGCCATCTGTCTGAGGATGATAGGCAGTACTGAATGCTAAACGGGTACCGAATTCCTGTAAACTCATTAGAAAGCTGAAACAAATATGGAGTCTCTATCTGACACTATAGTCTTGGGCACACCATGCAATCTGACTATCTCCTTGAGGTAAATTGAGTTAGCTGATCTGTAGTGGTACCTCCTTTACTAGAAGGAAATGGGCTGATTTGGTTAATCTATCCACAATCACCCTAAAGCATTACACCCTTTCTGTACTTTGGGGAGACCTGGTAAAATCCATCAAAATGCTGTCCCCATTTCCATTCTGGATACCAGTGGGTGAAGCAACCCTGTGGCCGTTGGTGTCTTGTTTCACTGTGCACAAGTTAGACATTTAGCTACAAACTCTGCAATGTCTTTCTTCATACCTAACCACCAATAGCCTTTCTTTACATCTTGATACATCTTGGTTGCTCCCAGATGAGCAGTGTACGGGTGTGTCATGAGCCTCCATAAGAATTTTCTGTTTCAACTCCTTATCGGAGGAATGCACAACCGATTCCTGAAATAGAGGACACCATCTTTCACAAAAACTCTGATGTCTTGCCCTCAAGCACTTGCTGAACTGTTTTCTGACACACCACTTATCAGCCACTGATTTTCTCTGATTTCCTTAAGTAAAGTAAACTGTACCTCTAGATGGCAACTCCTTCTGGAAACCACTTCAATCTGTTCTTTAGACAATCTTCTATTAACTCTTTCTGTAAGCCGGAATAAATAGGCTTTTCTACTCAAGCATCGGCTACTACATTGGCTTTTCCGGTTGATACTTAATCTCACAGTCATAATCCTTAACCAAATCTAACCACCTTCTCTGTCTCATATTCTAACCTTTGAGTGAAGAAGTACTTTAAATCTTTATGATCGGTGTAGATATTACTCTTTACACCATAAAGGTATGCCTCCAAATCTTTAGGGCAAAGACCACGGCTACCAACTCTAGGTCATGCTTAGGGTATTTGGTCTCGTATCCTTCAGTTGACGAGAAGCATAAGCTATGACCCTACCTAACTGCCATTAGCAAGACTCCAAGGCCCTGTAGAGAGGCATCTATAAATGTCATAATCTACACCCCTGTAGTAACACTAATATAGGAGTTGTTGTTAACCTCTTCTTCAACTCTTGGAGCTTTCTTCACATGCTGCTGACCAAACAAAAGGAGTTTTCTGTTTGGTAAGAGCTGTCAACGGTTTAGCCAACTGGGCGAATCCCACTACAAATCGCCGTAGTAACCTGTTAAGCTAAGAAACTTGATTCTTTCACTGTTCTCGGCTTCTGCCATTCAAGGATTGCCTGCATTTTACTCGGATCTATCGAAATCCCTTCCTTCGACACAGTATGGCCTAGAAAAATCACCTGAAGCCAAACTCACACTTAGAAAATTTAGCACACAACTTCTTTTCTCTCAGTTGCTGCAATACTAATCTCAAGTTTTCTCTGTTCTTCCCTCGACTTAGAATAAATCAGGATGTCACAATGAAAACAACAATAAACTGATCCAAATACTCATGGAATACCCTGTTCATCAAGTCCATAAAAAAAATGTAGGGCATTAGTCAAGCCAAAAGGCATCACTACAAATTCATAATGCCCATATCTTGTACGAAAGGCAGTCTTAGCCACGTCTTGCTCAACCACTCTTACCTGATGATACCCGACCTCAAATCAATTTTGGAGAACAGTGCCGCTCCTTCAACTGATCAAAAAGGTCATCTATCCGGGGTAGAGGGTACTTATTCTACTGTAACTTTATTCAGCTCCCTATAATCAATAAAATCTGTAGTGACCCATCTTTCTTTTCACAAAACGATTGGGGCTCCCAGGGGAATGACTCGGTGGATAAACTTTATCTAAAGCTCTTGGAGTTGCTTCTTTAATTCTTGAAGCTCAGTGGGGCCATTCGATAAGAGGCTTTAGATATTGATGTTGTCCTGGTGCTAGTTCGATACTAAATTCTACCTCCCTTTCTAGAGGCAAACCCGGTAACTCTTCCGGAAACACATCTAAAAAGTCCGAACTACTGGCACCCTTGAATCTCTGGCTGTGGAACATCTACTCTGCACTATATGGGCAATAAAGCCCGAACACCCCTTTCTCAACATTTCCTAGCTTTCATACTACTAATCAGCATGCTCAACTGATGCCCCTTCCAAACTAAACTTACACCACTATCGAGATTAAATCTCGCTTTCTTTTTTCGACAGTCAATCTCACTCCATATTTCCCTAAGAAATCCATGCCCAAAATCACATCAAAATCGGGCATGTCAAAAACTAGTAAATCAATCGTTAACTCTCTACCCTGGATCACCATGGACTTTTAACAATATCTCTTGCGTCAGAACACTACCCCATCGGGTAACTCTATCTTAATAGGTTGAGTCACTCTAATAGGTTTCAAACCTAATCTCTCAATCACCATACGATATAAAAGAAATGATGGCTCCTGAATCAATTAAAACATAAAAGGAACTGAATGAAATAATAATTGACCAGTAACGGCTGATGGACTGGCCTCTGCTTCCCCCTGTGCCACAGTAAACACTCTGGCATTCACAGTACCTCCTAAACCTGTGCGGGTGGTGGAAGAGGAGCTTTACAATCTCTCATCATGTGCCCTGGCTATCGGCACCTATAACACACTCTCTGGTCCTTCAGACATTCTCCTGGGTGATTCCTCCCACATTTAGGGCAAAGAGGAAACCCTTCCGTCCAGGAAGCTTATTCTTCCACTCTCTTCTGTTCTGTCTATACTAGAACTTTTTCTTCTGATTCTTCCTTTCTTTACTTTGTACACCTTCTTGCTTCTCTTTTGCGGGGCAGAGGGTGCTCACTTGGTCCTCCTGTGAGGATCCTACTGGGGAAATCTTATTTCAAAAATCTCCGCCTTCATTGTTGCCTTAAAGCCTCACTATAATTCGAGGAGGATTAGAACTTGTCATTATATCCCAGGCTACTCTCCGGTTTCAACCCATGCACAAACTTATCCTTCTCATGTGGAGTCTGACTATTCGCGGTGCAAACCTTGCAGAGAATTGAATTTCACCGAGTACTCCTTCACGGCACTAGACCCTTGCTACAAGCTGATAAATTCTTGGACCTTCTCATGAACTTGGTCCTCGGTTCTATACTCGCCTCAAACTCTTGCTGAACTCTTCCCAAGTCATCGTTGCCACATCATGAGTTTCTTCCATTAATTCCCACCAAATTCGGGCATCACCCGAAACAAGAAACTGCATATCGGATCTTCTCCCAACTGCCATAGGAAATAACCTGTGGTCGTTCTACGGACTCAAACCACTCTTTGACTATTACTAGATCCGTAGTACCCTTAAACTCTGAGGGTTGATGTTGACGGAAAGACCGTAAATCGGTTCAACTGTTCTATACTGGGGGAGGTACCGGTTATCCTCTTTCGACATTCACAACTGGTGGTACCTGTATGGGGGTTTCAACTCTCCCTTGGGTTTTTGCCATGACTTGCTGTAAATTCCCCGAATTCTGCTTCATCCAAGGGAGGGGGCGTAGACTCTGATGGGTTAGAAGGTTTTCTCTATTCACCACACCTTACCACGATTACGGAACTACGCCTCATCTACAAAATAATCGCACCAATCAACTCAAGAACAATTTCTGTAAGGAAAGAATTAACTCACACAGTCGGTTATAGGACGTCATGGCGATGAGATAGTACACTGTTCAATCCCAAAATCTTTGCTCTGATCCCAAATGTAATAACTGCTGTAAAACTAGTAAAATGCTTGCTAATCATAATAGGAAATGGGCCCAAAAATCTTTCTTTTATTATATGAATAAGTCTTTCATACACACAAAGAGTATTATTTTACAAAATGCCATTAAAAGACAAAAAACAGGGAAAACAGTGTAGCTATTGCTCCTCGCTTGTAATGCCTCCGACTGCATCATCACCTAGATCCTGCATTCACAAAGGAAAATGAGGGGGTGAGCACAAAATAATGCTCAGTAAGTAAACTCTATATCTGTCCATCCCCGTAACTATTTTTCTTAATTCCTTCCTCACACTTTCTTTCTATTATTTCTATTAACGTAATGGCCTCATCTTACGGAGGTACGGCGGATGGTGTTCACACAACACCATCTCACTTCATGACTGTCGGGTGGAGTTCAAACAGCACCAACCCGCTTTAGTGACTACCGAGTGGGGACACAAAGCATCTACCCGGTTTTCATAACTATCGGGTGGAGACCACAAGCACCTACTCATTTCTCATGATTTTGGGTGACGATCACAAGCATTAACCCATTTCTAATGAACTATCGGGTGACGATCACAAAGCATCAACCTGTTGCTACTAAAATCGGGTGACGATCACACAGCATCAACCCGTTTCACTAAATATCGGGTGACGATCACAAAGCATCAACCGTCTCTAAGACTTTTCTACTCTAGCACTTCTCATTCTCTCTACCCGTAGAGTAGTTGCATTCACAAAGTTCTCTACTCATAACAAGTGCATACACAAAGTTTTCTACTCTTCTTAAGTCACTTCCAATGCACAAATAATGCATATGGATGGTTATCTCCACTAATGCACTTATGAAATGCCAACATGCAATGTGCAAGAATTAAGGTTCACTACTCATATTAACCTCTACTAGGCATTTCATCAAACAACTCAAGTGCATAACAAGACTCTACTATAACATAATTCTATGTCTTTCTCTAACCATCCAAAATGGGAGAAAACTCCCTCACATAGCATAAATCTTGTCATAGAATAACACTTCTAAAAAGGATTTCTCAATATCCTTCAATCCATCTCAAACTACATTCCCAAACACATCTCAATCTCATAATCAAAGTGTATGAACAACCATAAAGCAATAGTTATCTCCATTTGAATCTTAATAACATAGCATATCACATGTATATACATACACACATAATACACACATATTGCAATTAACTCCTTATTCAAGAAAGTTCTCAAATCTCTACTTGGGTTGGGGTTACTTACCTTGTGATGGGAGATCTCATTAGCTCTTTTTCTCTTGGTTTGCTTGATTTCCTCTACCTTTTAAACAATTACACAATTCAACAAGAGACCTCAATATTCAAATATACATAAAATCTCACAAAACTTCACTCAAAGCAAGATACTTACCTTGGGATGTCTTAGATTGATCTTTACCCCAAATCACTCCAAAGGCCCTCCAAAAAATCCTTGAACAATTGGAAGAGAAGTTGAGAGAAAGTAAAAAGGAGAGTGGCGGTGGAGAGAAGAATGAAGGGTTTGCAATGGCTTAATTCCTTTTAATACAATTTATGCACAAGCATTCCCATTTTTGCCCTTACTCTTCCTTGGGAATTCATCTATACCCTTTGATTCATTACAACACAACCCCATATGAACATATTCTCCAAGCAAAATCCTTACATTTTACTCCCCACTTTTCCTACTAATTAGGGGTAGAATGGTCAAATTGCCCTTAGGGAAGAAAATATCTAAAACTTAACCAACATTTTGATCGGCCCGTCACCGTGACGAAATTGTCCAGCAGCTTCCCCGGCTTCAACACCTCTTCGCCGCGGCGAAGATTTTTCTTTGTCCCGGCGAAGCCTGGAACACTAAACTTCTTCTATTTTCAACCAATTTCAAGGCAAGTATTCAACATACCACTTAATCAAAGGCCAATCAAACAAATAGTACTAATAAACCAACTCAAATAAGAACAAAAAGGAGAAACATTAGCTACGTACCTCAAGTGGGGTGTTACACAAACCGACGGTCCAACCGATATAACAAACAAATCCGGTCCACATCCAATCTTGTCCACTAACAAATTACAAATTAAAAATGTGAAAAAAACCATAAAGTCAAACCCCCAATTTTTTTAATCCATTTCTATTTGCTTTTGCGGTTCAGTTGTCTACCACTTTGCTAATTTGAAATTTACTTTTTCTTTTGGTTTGCCATTCGCGATCTTCAATCCAGTCCTCCTCCTCCATTCGCGATCTTCTTCAAGCTTCAACTTCAGCCTTCAAGTCTTCAACCTCTTCAATCATCGTTGGTCTACTACTCTGCATCTTCCTTGCCGTGGCTGGTCTGATACGCTACAGTTTCGTCACTCGTCAGTCGTGACTTCAACTTCAGTTCAAAGTCTTCATTCTTCAACTTCAAGTCTTCAACGGTTCAACCTCTTCAATCATCGTCGTTGCCATCTAAAAGTCTGCTTCTTGCTTGTCGTTGCTGGTCTGCCAGATTAGTCAGTCACTACTTCAACTTCAGTTCAGATTTCAACCTTCACATCTGCCACCGTCTGCGAGTTGTTATCTGCCGTCGACCAAGTAACAAACTACTGTAAGAGACTAAGAGTCATCCTATCTTTCTCTGTCTGCCGTCGACCAATTTTTTTTCTGTTGTGGTGGCTTGGTGGGTAATGAGTCTCTTGGCTATTGGCAGATGGCAGCACTATAAAGTATAAACTTTAATCAATTAAGCTGGAACATGTCTTTAATATAATGTCAAACCTCTACAATTATTACATGCAATCCTTTTGATTAACCATTACGATTCTCTTTGCTTCCAACAATGATCATCTAATGTAAACTTTGCCTTCAGACTGAAGATAAAACAGTTCGATTTTGGCTTCTATGGGGATTGGTTTTCTTTTTATGTTGTGATGGGTGATGTGTTCCATGGCTGCTGGCAGATTGAATCTGTTTGGTTTCGCTTTTTTCCCTTCACTTACCATGAGTTGTTGCTGAATTTGTTTGTGGTTGGGTTGGTGGAATTGATTAATATTGTGTAATTTTGTATGTTGGTTGGTGGATCGGTATTTTGATATTTTGTAATTTTGATGGTTGATAGATTCATATTTGATATTACTTTGTAATGCCTTTAATGATGTTTGAAACTTTAGACTTGAGTATTGAATTTGTAAATATTAATTATCAAACTTTAATGGTTTTATTATTATTGTAGGGTTGAATTGATGGTTTTTAGATTTTAGTTACATAAAAAATCCGGGATTTTAAAGTTTTTTTCGTTTTTGTTGATGTCAGTATGATGATGTCATCAGTCTGACCGATCGATCAGACCGGTCCAACTGTGAAAACCGAGAATCGGGCCTTTGGCCGAGTCGACTCCTATCCAATTTTAGAACATTGATAATAATGATAATAATGGAACAAGTGATGAGGAAACGATGGATTGGTCCAAATCTTGATGAAAAGAGAGACCTAATCTCTCAATCATCCCATACGATATAAACGAATGAGTGGCTCCTGAATCAATTAAAACATATAAAGGAACTGAATGAAATAATATGACAGTAACGGCTGATGGGCTGGCCTCGTTCCCCTGTGCACAGTAACACACTTGGCATTCACCGTACCTCCTAAACTCTGTGCGGGTGGTGGAAGAGGAGCTTTACAATCTCTCATCATGTGCCCTGGCTATCGGCACCTATAAAACACTCTTGGTCCTTCAGACATTTCTCTGGGTGATCTCCCACATTTAGGGCAAAGAGGAAACCCTTCGTCCAGGACGCTTATTCTTCCACTCTCTTCGTTCTGTCTATACTAGAACTTTTCTTCTGATTCTTCCTTCTTACTTGTACACCTTCTTGCTTCTTCCTTTGCGGGGCAGAGGGTGGCTCACTTGGTCTCCTGTCGAGGATCCTACGGGGAAATCTTATCTCAAAAATCTCGCCTTCATGTTCGCCTTAAAGCTCACTATAATTTCGAGGAGGATTAGAACTGTCATTATATCCGGCTATCTCGTTTAAACCTGCACAAAATATCCCTTCTCAATGGCGGAGTACTGACTATTCCGGGTGCAAACCTTGCAAGAGAATTGAATTTCACCGAGTACTCCTCACGGCACTAGACCCTTGCTACAAGCTGATAAATTCTTGGACATTCTCATGAACTTGGTCCTCGGTTCTATACTCGGCCTCAAACTCTTGCCTGAACTCTTCCCAAGTCATCGTTGCCACATCATGAGTTTCTTCCATTAATTCCCACCAAATTCGGGATCACCCCGAAACAAGAAACTGCATATCGGATCTTCTCCCATCTGCCATAGGAAAATACCCTGTGGCCGTTCTACGGACTCAAACCACTCTTGACTATTACTAGATCCGTAGTAACCTTAAACTCTGAGGGTTGATGTTGACTGGAAAGACCGTAATCGGCAACTTTGTTCTATACTGGGGGAGGTACCGGTTATCCTCTTCGACATTCACAACTGGTGTACTGTATGGGGGTTTAACCTCCCTTGGGTTTTGCCATGACTTGCTGTATAATTCCCGAATTCTAGCTTCATCCAAGGGAGGGGGGTAGACTCTGATGGGTTAGAAGGTTCTCTTCATTCACACACCTTACCACGATTCGGTAACTACGCCTACTCTACAAAATAATCGCACCAATCAAACTCAGAAACAATTTCGTAAGGAAAGAATTAACTCACACAGTCGGTTATAGGACGTCATGGCGATGAGAATAGTAACTGTTCAATCCAAAATCTTTGCTTGATCCAAAAATGTAAAACTGCTGTAAACTAGTAAAATGCTTGCTTAATCATAATAGGAAATGGGCCCAAAAATCTTTTCTTTTTATTAATGTAATAAGTCTTTCATACACAAAAAGAGTATTATTTTACAAAATGCCATTTAAAAGACAAAACAGGGAACGTGTAGCTATTGCTCCTCGCTTGCTAAGCCCTCCGACTGCATCATCACCTAGATCCTGCATTCACAAAGGAAAATGACGGGGTGAGCACAAAATAATGCTCAGTAAGTAACTATATCTGTCATCCCCGTAACTATTTTTCTTAATTCCTTCTCACACTTTCTTTCTATTATTTCTATTAACGTAAGGCCTCATCTTACCGGGGTACGGCGGATGGTGTTACACAAACACCATCTCACTCTTCATGACTGTCGGGTGGAGTTCAAACAGCACCAACCCGCTCTTAGTGACACCGAGTGGGGATCACAAAGCACTACCGGTTTTCATAACTATCGGGTGGAGACACACAAACCATACTCATTCATGACTTTTGGGTGACGATCACAAAGCATTAACCCATTTCTAATGACTATCGGTGACGATCACAAAGCCTCAACCTGTGCTACTAAATATCGGGTGACGATCACACAAGCATCAACCCGTTTCCACCAAATATCGGGTGACGATCACAAAGCATCAACCCGTCTCTAATGAGCTTTTCTACTCTAGCAATTCTCATTCTCTTAACCGTAGAGTAGTTGCATTCACAAAGTTCTCTACTCATAAAGCAAGTGCATACACAAGTTTTTCTACTTTCTTAAGTCACTCTCAATGCACAAATAATGCATATGGATGGTTCATCTCCACTAATGCACTTATGAAATGCCAACATGCAATGTTGCAAGAATTAAGGTTCACTACTCATACTTAAACCTCTACTAGGCATTTCATCAAACAACTCAAGTGCATAACAAGACTCTACTATAACAATAATTCTATGTCTTTCTCTAACCATCCAAAGGGAGAAAACTCCCTCACATAGCCATAAACTTGTCATAGAATAACACTTCTAAAAGGATTTCTCAAATACCTTCAATTCCATCTCAAACTACATTCCAACCAACCTCTCACTTCTCATAATCAAAGTGTATGAACAACCATAAAGCAATAGTTATCTCCATTTGAATCTTAATAACTAGCATATCACAATAACTACACACAAATACACCATAATTGCAATTAACTCCTATTCAAGAAAGTTCTCAAATCTCTACTTGGGTGGGGTTTTACCTTGTGATGGAGAGATTCACTTAGCTCTTCCTTTTCTTGGTTTGCTGATTCCTCTACCTTTTAAACAATTACACAATTCAACCAAGAGACCTCAATATCAAATATACATAAAATCTCACAAAACTTCACATCCAAAGCAAGAATCCTTACTTGGATGTCTTAGATTGATCTTCTACCCCAAATCACTCCAAAGGCCCTCCAAAAATTCCTTGAACAATTGGAGAGAAGTTGAGAGAAAGTAAAAAGGAGAGTGCGGGTGGAGAAGAAGAATGAAGGGTTTGCAATGGCTTAATTCCTTTTAATACAATTTATGCACAAGCATTCCCATTTTGCCCTTACTCTTCCTTGGGAATTCCATCTATACCCTTTGATTCATACAAACACAACCCCATATGAAATAGGCAGTACTGAATGCTAAACGGGTACCCGAATTCCTCTGTAAACTCATCTAGAAAGCTGAAACAAATATGGAGTCTCTATCTGACACTATAGTCTTGGGCACACCATGCAATCTGACTATCTCCTTGAGGTAAATCTGAGTTAGCTGATCTGTAGTGGTACTCTCCTTTACTAGAAGGAAATGGGCTGATTTGGTTAATCTATCCACAATCACCCATAAAGCATTACACCCTTTCTGTACTTTGGGGAGACCTGTGATAAAATCCATCAAAATGCTGTCCTATTTCCATTCTGGAATACTCAGTGGTTGAAGCAACCCTGATGGCCGTTGGTGTTCTGCTTTCACTTGCTGACAAGTTAGACATTTAGCTACAAACTCTGCAATGTCTTTCTTCATACCTAACCACCAATAGCCTTTCTTTACATCTTGATACATCTTGGTTGCTCCCAGATGAGCAGTGTACGGTGTGTCATGAGCCTCCATAAGAATTTTCTGTTTCAACTCCTTATTCGGAGGAATGCACAACCGATTCCTGAAATAGAGGACACCATCTTTCACAAAGAACTCTGATGTCTTGCCCTCAAGCACTTGCTGAACTGTTTTCTGACACCACTTATCAGCCACTTGATTTTCTCTGATTTCCTTAAGTAAAGTAAACTGTACCTCTAGATTGGCAACTCCTTCTGGAACCACTTCAATCTGTTCTTTAGACAATTCTTCTATTAACTCTTTCTGTAAGCCGGAATAAATAGGCTTTTCTACTCAAGGCATCGGCTACTACATTGGCTTTTCCCGGTTGATACTTAATCTCACAGTCATAATCCTTAACCAAATCTAACCACCTTCTCTGTCTCATATTCAACTCCCTTTGAGTGAAGAAGTACTTTAAACTCTTATGATCGGTGTAGATATTACTCTTTACACCATAAAGGTAATGCCTCCAAATCTTTAGGGCAAAGACCACGGCTACCAACTCTAGGTCATGCTTAGGGTATTTGGTCTCGTACTCCTTCAGTTGACGAGAAGCATAAGCTATGACCCTACCTAACTGCATTAGCACGACTCCAAGGCCCTGTAGAGAGGCATCTATATAAATGTCATAATCTACACCCTCCTGTAGTAACACTAATATAGGAGTTGTTGTTAACCTCTTCTTCAACTCTTGGAAGCTTTCTTCACATGCTGCTGACCAAACAAAAGGAGTTTTCTGTTTGGTAAGAGCTGTCAACGGTTTAGCCAACTGGGCGAATCCCACTACAAATCGCCGGTAGTAACCTGTTAAGCCTAAGAAACTCCTGATTTCTTTCACTGTTCTCGGCTTCTGCCATTCAAGGATTGCCTGCATTTTACTCGGATCTATCGAAATCCCTTCCTTCGACACAGTATGGCCTAGAAAAATCACCTGATTAAGCCAAAACTCACACTTAGAAAATTTAGCACACAACTTCTTTTCTCTCAGTTGCTGCAATACTAATCTCAAGTGTTTCTCATGTTCTTCCCTCGACTTAGAATAAATCAGGATGTCATCAATGAAAACAACAATAAACTGATCCAAATACTCATGGAATACCCTGTTCATCAAGTCCATAAAAAACTGCTAGGGCATTAGTCAAGCCAAAAGGCATCACTACAAATTCATAATGCCCATATCTTGTACGAAAGGCAGTCTTAGCCACGTCTTGCTCAACCACTCTTACCTGATGATACCCGGACCTCAAATCAATTTTGGAGAACAGTGCCGCTCCTTTCAACTGATCAAAAAGGTCATCTATCCGGGGTAGAGGGTACTTATTCTTCACTGTAACTTTATTCAGCTCCCTATAATCAATACACATCTGTAGTGACCCATCTTTCTTTTTCACAAACAGGATTGGGGCTCCCCAAGGGGAATGACTCGGTCGGATAAAGCCTTTATCTAAAAGCTCTTGGAGTTGCTTCTTTAATTCTTGAAGCTCAGCTGGGGCCATTCGATAAGGGGCTTTAGATATTGGTGCTGCCTCTGGTGCTAGTTCGATACTAAATTCTACCTCTCTTTCTGGAGGCAAACCCTGTAACTCTTCCGGAAACACATCTAGAAAGTCTCGAACTACTGGCACCCTCTGAATCTCTGGCTGTGGAACATCACTACTCTGCACTACATGGGCAATAAAGGCCGAACACCCCTTTCTCAACATCTTCCTAGTTTTCATACTACTAATCAGCATGCTCAACTAATAGCCCTCTCCAAAACTAAACTTATCACCACTATCGAGATTAAATCTCACTTTCTTTTTCCGACAGTCAATCTCCACTCCATATTTCCCTAAGAAATCCATGCCCAAAATCACATCAAAATCGGGCATGTCAAAAACTAGTAAATCAACTGTTAACTCTCTACCCTGAATCACCATGGACTCTCTTAACAACATCTCTTGCATCAGAACACTAACCCCATCGAGTAACTCTATCTTAATAGGTTGAGTCACTCTAATAGGTTTCAAACCTAATCTCTCAATCATCCCATACGATATAAACGAATGAGTGGCTCCTGAATCAATTAAAGCATATGAAGGAACTGAATGAAATAATAACTGACCAGTAACGGCTGATGGACTGGCCTCTGCTTCCCCCTATGCCACAGTAAACACTCTGGCATTCACAATACCTCCTAAACTCTGTGCGGGTGGTGGAAGAGGAGCTTTACAATCTCTCATCATGTGCCCTGGCTGTCGGCACCTATAACATACTCTCTGGTCCTTCAGACATTCTCCTGGGTGATTCCTCCCACATTTAGGGCAAAGAGGAAACCCTTCCGTCCAGGACCGCTTATTCTTCCACTCTCTTCTGTTCTGTCTATACTAGAACTTCTTCTTCTGATTCCTCATTTCTTTACTTTGTACACCTTCTTGCTTCTCTCTCTGCGGGGCAGAGGGTGGCTCACTTGGTCCTCATGTCGAGGATCCTACTGGGGAAATCTTATTCTAAAAAATCTTCGCCTTCATTGCTCGCCTTAAAGCCTCACTATAATTTCGAGGAGGATTAGAACTTGTCATTATATCTTGGGCTATCTCCGGTTTCAACCCGTGCACAAACTTATCCCTTCTCAATGTCGGAGTACTGACTATTCCGGGTGCAAACCTTGCAAGAGAATTGAATTTCACCGAGTAATCCTTCACGGCACTAGACCCTTGCTGCAAGCTGATAAATTCTTGGACCTTCTCATGAACTTGGTCCTCGGTTCTATACTCGGCCTCAAACTCTTGCCTGAACTCTTCCCAAGTCATCGTTGCCACATCATGAGTTTCTTTCATTGATTGCCACCAAATTCGGGCATCACCCCGAAACAAGAAACTCGCATATCGGATCTTCTCCCGATCTGCCATGGGAAATAACCCTGTGGCTCGTTCTACGAACCCAAACCACTCTTTTCCTATTACTGGATCCGTAGTACCCTTAAACTCTGAGGGTTGATGTTGACTGGAAAGACCGTAAATCGGTTCAACTCTGTTCTGTACTAGGGGAGGTATCGGTTGACATATTTCGACATTCACAACCGGTGGTACCTGTATGGGGGTTTCAACTCTCCCTTGGGTTTCTGCTATGACTTGCTGTATAATTCCTCGAATTGTAGCTTCATCCAAGGGAGGGGGTGTAGACTCTGATGGGTTAGAAGGTTCTCCTTCATTCACCACACCCTTACCACGATTTCGGTAACTACGCCTCATCTACAAAATAATCACACCAATCAACTCAAGAACAATTTCTGTAAGGAAAGAATTAACTCACACAGTCGGTTATAGGATGTCATGGCGATGAGAATAGTACACTGTTCAATCCCAAAATCTTTGCTCTGATACCAAAAATGTAACAACTGTTGTAAACTAGTAAAATGCTTGCTCAATCATAATAGGAAATGGGCCCAAAAATCTTTTCTTTTGATTATATGTAATAAGTCTTTCATACACACAAAGAATATTATTTTACAAAATGCCATTTAAAAGACAAAAACAGGGGAAACAGTGTAGCTCTTGCTCCTCGCTTGCTGACGCCCCTCCGACTGCATCATCACCTAGATCCTGCATTCACAAAGGAAAATGACAGGGTGAGCACAAAATAATGCTCAGTAAGTAAACTCTATATCTGTCTATCCCCGTAACTATTTTTCTTAATTCCTTCCTCACACTTTCTTTCTATTGTTTTCTATTAACGTTATGGCCTCATCTTACCGGAGGTACGGCCGGATGATGTTCACACAACACCATCTCACTCTTCATGACTGTCGGGTGGAGTTCACACAACACCAACCCGCTCTTAGTGACTACCGAATGGGGATCACAAAGCATCTACCCGGTTTTCATAACTATCAGGTGGAGACCACAAAGCACCTACCCGTTTCTCATGACTTTTGGGTGACGATCACAAAGCATCAACCCATTTCTAATGACTATCAGGTGACGATCACAAAGCATCAACCTGCTGCTACTAAATATCAGGTGACGATCACACAACATCAACCCGTTTCCACTAAATATCGGGTGACGATCACAAAGCATCAACCCGTTTCCACTAAATATCGGGTGACGATCACAAAGCATCAACCCGTTTCCACTAAATATCGGGTGACGATCACAAAGCATCAACCCGTCTCTAATGGCTTTCTCTACTCTAGCACTTCTCATTCTCTTTACCCGTAGAGTAGTTGCATTCACAAAGTTCTCTACTCATAAAGCAAGTGCATACACAAAGTTTTCTACTCTTCTTAAGTCACTTCTTAATGCACAAATAATGCATATGGATGGTTCATCTCCAGTAATGCACTTATGAAATGCCAACATGCAATGTTACAAGAATTAAGGTTCACTACTCATACTTAAACCTCTACTAGGCATTTCATCAAACAACTCAAGTGCATAACAAGACTCTATTATAACAATAATTCTATGTCTTTCTCTAACCATCCAAAATGGGAGAAAACTCCCTCACATAGCCATAAATCATGTCATAGAATAACACTTCTAAAAAGGATTTCTCAATATCCTTCAATTCCATCTCAAACTACATTCCCAACCCACATCTCACTTCTCATAATCAAAGTGTATGAACAACCATAAAGCAATAGTTATCTCCATTTGAATCTTAATAACATAGCATATCACATGTATATACATACACACATAATTGCAATTAACTCTCTATTCAAGAAAGTTCTCAAATCTCTACTTGGGTTGGGGTTTACTTACCTTGTGATGGAGAGATCTCACTAGCTCTTCCTTTCTCTTGGTTTGCTTGATTTTTCTCTACCTTTTAAACAATTACACAATTCAACCAAGAGACCTCAATATTCAAATATACATAAAATCTCACAAAACTTCACATCCAAAGCAAGAATCCTTACCTTAGGATGTCTTAGATTGATCTTCTACCCCAAATCACTCCAAAAGCCCTCTAAAATTCCTTGAACAATTGGAAGAGAAGTTGAGAGAAAGTAAAAAGGAGAGTGGCAGTGGAGAAGAAGAATGAAGGGTTTTGCAATGACTTAATTCCTTTTAATACAATTTATGCACAAGCATTCCCATTTTGTCCTTACTCTTCCTTGGGAATTCCATCTATACCCTTTGATTCATTACAAACACAACCCCATATGAACATATTCTCCAAGCAAAATCCTTACATTTTACTCCCCACTTTTCCTACTAATTAGGGGTAGAATGGTCAAATTGCCCTTAGCGAAGAAAATATCTAAAACTTAACCAACATTTTGATCGGCCCGTCGCCGCGGCAAAAAAGCTTCTGTCGCCACGGCGAAACTATCCAGTAGCTTCCCCGACTTCAACACCTCTTCGCCCAGGCAAAGCCTGGAACACTATACTTCTTCTATTTTCAACCAATTTCAAGGCAAGTATTCAATATACCACTCAATCAAAGGCCAATCAAACAAATAGTACTAATAAACCGACTCAAATAAGAACAAAAAGGAGAAACATTAGCTACGTACCTCAAGTGGGGCGTTACATGACTGCAGATGCCTCTAACTTGTTATTGAAGTCCACTTATCAGGGAGGATCTTAAGTCCAGGTTGGCAGTGGTCAGTCTATTCCTATCACACACATAGGTATGCTACTACTGCTCTCTATTGATTCTAATAGGATTCTATAGCTTCAAAACATTTTGTGTGTGCCACATATTGCAAAAAAAATTGTGGAGCATATCTCAAATCACTAAGGATAACCATGTGATAGTTGAGTTTCATGTTGATTGTTGTTTAATAAAGGATAAACACAGCAAGGTTGTGCTTCTACAAGGGATAGTGAAGGATAGCTCCTACCAACTTACTTTGCCATCAACTGATAGCTCCACTACTGGTTCTACATTTCAGCCTGGATATTCTGGTTCCACAGCCTTTACTTCTCATGTAATTACTTCACCTATGTCCAATAAAGAGCAGTCCTCATACAATTGTCATAGCTCTGATGTTGAAAGTTCTTCTTCTAATAAGTCTGATAATATTGATGTTGATAAGTCATTGAACATAGTTTCTCTTTGGCATGCAAGGCTAGGTCATCCTAGTCATAAAATTCTATATAATGTACTTGAAACACTACATGTAAGGCATTCTACTTCTAGAAATAAAAAGTTTTTTGTGACGCTTGTCAATATGGAAAGCTACAGCAGTGTCAATTTCCAGTTTCTACCTCTAGGGCTCTTAGACCATTAAAAATAGTATATTATGACTTATGGGGGCTTGCACCTCTCTTATCCACGGAAGGATATAGATACTACTTTATATTTGTTGACGACTTTAGTAGGTACACTTGGATTTACCCCTTAAAGCTAAAATTAGAAGCATTTAGTGCATTTACTCAGTTTCATTGTTTTGTTGAGAAACAATTGGATGAAAAACTGAAGTATTTGCAAACAGATTGAGGAGGAGAATTCAAACCCTTTTCTGGTTACTTACAGAAACATGGCATTAGATATAGACATACCTGTCCATATCTTCATCAACAAAATGGAAGAGTGGAAAGAAAACACAGAACTATTATTGAATTTGGATTATCTCTACTAGCTCATGTTGTCATGCCCCTAAAATTCTGGTGGTCAACATTTAGTACAATAGTATATCTTCTAAATATTCTTCCTTCAGTTGCTATAGATTTTGCTTCACCCTATGAAACATTATTCCTACAATCACCAAGCTATACATATTTGAAAGTTTTAGGTTGCTCCTACTATCCATTCCTTAAGCCTTCCCAAAAACATAAGTTGTCTTTCCATACTGAGAAATGTGTGTTCCTAGGATACAGCCTTGATCATAAAAGGTATAGATGTATGAATTCCTTTGGCCGAGAGTTTATAGTGAAACAAGTGAAATTCTAGGAGATAGATTTCCTATCTAAATTAGGATTTCAACCTGCAGAGCTTGCCACTTCCACTGCTGTATCTTCTTATTTCAATATTGTCTCCCAGCCCTGGCCACTACCACAATCCTCCTTAATATCAAGGCCTCAACTTTAGGTTCTGTTCTGTGTCCGAATCAAACTCTCAGATCCACAGATTCAACTACAACATCTGTTCAGGACTGCACCTTGTCTCCTCCAAAAGTAGCCCCTCCTGGTAATGATTCTCATAGATTTCACTCTCTTATGAGCATCTCTGAAGTTTCCTCTATAGCCAAAAACAACCTTGGAATTCAACTTGAAGTAGTGCTTCCCATAGTAGCTTCTACATCTTCTGTCCAAGCTCCTATCAGAACTGGAAATGTTCACCCAATGATCACCAGGTCTAAGAGTTGTTCACTTGCTAATTCACCTCAAGCTCTTCTCTCTACAAACACTATATTATCTGAGCCGAAATCCATTATTGAAGCCTTACAAACTCCTGAATGGAAAGCAGCCATGGAGGCTGAATATCAAGCCTTATTAAAGAATCAAACTTGGACCCTAGTACCCTATGAAGCTAGAATGAATGTTGTTGGCAGTAAGTGGGTTTTTAAAACTAAACTTCACTCAGATGGCTCCCTATCCAAGTATAAGGCTAGGCTAGGTTGAAACCCTGGCCTTGACTATTTTGAAACTTTCTCACCTGTAGTTAAGGCAACAACCATTCGAATTGTTTTTTTCTCTAGTTGTGTTTAATGAATGGGAAGTGCAACAACTTGATGTCAATAATGCATTCCTTAATGGGGAATTGACTGAACAAGTCTTTATGACTCCATCAGAAGGCTTCACTGAATTATCTTAGCCTAGGCAGGTGTGTCAGCTACATAAGGCTTTTATATGGCCTTAAACAAGCCCCAAGAGCTTGGTTTGAGAAATTAAAAATTGCCCTCATTAGTTGGGGGTTTCAGAATTCTATCTCTGATGTTAGCTTGTTCTTTTATAAGAAGGCCTGTCATATAGTCTATTTACTAGTCTATGTAGATAACATTTTGGTGACAGGTAATAATAAACAATTGATTGATGAAGTGGTGGCAGATTTGAATAATAATTTTTCTTTAAAAACACTTGGTCCTATAAACTACTTCTTTGGCTTTGAGGTCAATAGAAATAGCAAGGGATTGTTGTTGACACAAAGCAAATATGCTCAAGAGTTGTTAGAAAAGGCTGATATGCATGAATCGAAGCCTTGCAACACTCCTATGGCTACCGGAGTTCGACTGGGAAAGGAAGACAGTGATGTCTTTGATCAGCCCTCATTATTCCAAAGCATCATCGGGGGTCTGCAGTACTTAACTTTGTCCAGGCCTAATCTTGCCTTTGCTGTGAACAAACTAAGTCAGTTCTTACAACAACCTACTGCTAATCACTGGACAACCTGCAAGAGAGTGCTAAGGTATATAAAAGGCACTCTAAATCATGGCCTTTGTTTACTAAGAAGCAGCATTTTATGGTGGAAGCATATGCTGATGTAGATTGGGCCAATGATATGGATGATAAAAGGTCCACCAGTAGGTATGCTATGTTCATTTGAGGTAATCTGGTTCAATGAAGTTCAAAGAAACAAAAAACAGTTTCTTTATCATCCACAGAAGCATAACACAGGTCCCTAAGCCAAGCATATATAGAACTTGTGTGGATTCAAAATTTATTTGAAGAAATAGGCATCTTGGTGAATGGTTGTCTAGTTATTTGGTGTGACAACATGAGTGCTAGAGCCTTGTCCTCAAACCCTGTATTCCATGCTAGAACCAAGCACATCGAAATTGATGTGCATTATGTTAGAGATCTAGTGGCAAAGAAGCAAATGAGTGTCCAATATGTGGCTTCTGAATATCAAGTGGCAGATATTTTGACCAAAGCTCTTCCCAGCAATCAGTTTAATTATTTAAAAGAAAAACTCAATGTGACTTCTATGCTACCTGCTTAATTGAGTATATGTGATATGTGATTGCAGGTTATAGTTGAATTGTTTGCTCTTAGCTTGATGTTCTGAATGATCAGAGTGTTCAGGTGTTGATGTGGTTTGGTTATAATGTGTGAGTCTACATCACTGGAATATGCTGGAGAAGTATTTAGTTGAAGGGTATTCTGTGTTTACTCAAGGTGTATTGCTGAAATATTTTGCTGCAGAAAGTTTTGTTTCTTCCTTTATTTTATTTTATTTTTTGTCACTGAACTATGCCCCTGGAATGCTAGCGTAAATGTTGGCTCTGTTTCTTATATGTTGTGCTACTGATGAAGAATGTTGCTGGAATGGTAATGGAATGCTAGTGCAAATGTTGATTCTACTTCTGATATGTTGTGCTACTAATAAAGAATGTTGCTGGAATGGTAATGAAATGTTGTTCTGTTTTTCTGATATGCTGTACAACTAGAAAATGTTGCTGGAGCATTCATTGATTGTGTATGAATTTGAGTCTGAACCGGAATTACTCAGAGATTTTGGTTTATGGGGAAATATTAAGCATAAGGATGGTTAAGTAAAGGCAGATCTGACTGGCAGTTTTGACAAGTGTTTAGACACTTTAGTTTAAGGGGGAATATTAGCAATAAAAGCCAATAAGGGTGTTCTTGTAAACATTGTAAGTAATACTTGGGGTGTGCTTTATAAAGTTTATAAATAAGTAAGACGTACCGTTTTTGTAATATTTCAGTCTCTATATAAGAGGATGTTATCTTTCTGATGTTATTGTTTTTGAAGAAGTCGGTTAATAGAAAGAAATCACACATTTTCTCTCTCTTTAGCTCGGGTACTACTCTAGACGATTCTCTGAACATTTTTCTGTTTTTAATTCCTCTTTTCAATTCCGCTCAAGAAACAATATCTCATAAGAGAATAAAAACAATTCACAAATTAACAAAATACAATATGTGTTATGCAAAATATATGCCAAACGCATGTGACTACTTAGACTCTGAGGTGTTCACACGATATATAGAAAACTGACTTAATTGAAAGTGGTCACTTCGATAGAGAGTCATCACAATAAAAATAAAATAGAAATGATTGTGCAAGAATCAACATGAAGTACTTATACGATGACTAGTATTACTACACTAGAATCATAAGTTGACAAATAACTTACACATTTGTGTTTAACTTTTGCCGAATGTTTAGAAGTATTGTTTTGTTTGAACAATTTCTGGTTCATTGCTTTTTGATTCCACATATCTGTATGTTTTTGTTTGTTCTTTGTTTAAGATATTGTGTGTTTATTTTCTTTCATGTCATGTGCATTTTATGTTGATTCTGATTCATGATATGTTTCTTTTGTTTGATTGATTCAAATTGTGCTTTGTTCATAAAATTGACAAAGGAGGAGATTGTAAAGTCTTATTGTCGACTTATGAACTCTGTGTGCTTATTTGTTCCTTAGCACAATTGTGAATTCTACGTTAGTTTACACATGTGGTAATATCTTGTGAATGTGCAAACATATACTCTATTTTTATTGATTGTAAATGAACCGATTACATGGACACATTTCTCTGATGTGCAAACATTCCCTTTCCCAGTACAGGTGGCACTTTTCTTTATTGATTTTATTGTTTTATTTTGTACAGGATATTTGCATTGCCTTGTCTCTTTACATGTGTCACTCTTTCAAAAGAGTGATCAAAGGCTCTTATTGAAAAATGGCTTGTACGGTGGAAATGATTTTCGGCAAGGCTTTATAAGGTCATCTTCTTCCTTGTCGTTTCTTTAGACCTAATTTTCTGAACTTCCATTAATGATGCTCTGAAATTTTCAGAGTACAATTCATTCAGGTTCTCTCTATTTGTGATTTATCTTTATTAATCACTTTGTTGATCTTTGAGTGTAAGAACTTGGTTCCTCATTGTTTGTGAGCTTAAAGAGAGTTAAGCCAAGGAGTTGAAGGAAAGCTCAAGCTGTCCAGGAGGATTCTTGGCAGCAGCTGATAGTGACAAGACCTTAAAGAAATCAGAGGGTGAAGTTTAGTGTATCGTAGAACAGGGAGTTTTACTTTGCTATATCTAAATTCAACTCTGGATTATCTTGTAATGGTTTATGTTGTAGTAAATTAGCTTTGATCTGGACCAAGTCCCATGGATGTAAGCTAAAAGTGTTTTTAGTCTAACCATGTATCTCTTTGTGTGCTTTACTTTCTTGTTCATGGTTGATTGATGTTTTGGTTGTGCTGTGATCATCAAGGAAATTAGTGTAACACTCATCCATAATAACCATTCCACTGTGCTTCATAAAGAGTTAACAAACTCTTTCAAATCCAAACAGCCAAATTTCATAAATTTCAACTCTAAAAGATCATCAAAGATCAAGATATCTTCAATCACCCTTTCTACCTTTGCTAATTTAACTAAATATCCTAGCTGCACAATAGTACCTTTTGTATGGCAAGAACAAACAATCTAATTGTATTTACTATAAATATACATAGCAGTACTCACTTAGTGGCTTAAAAGAAATCTGGGGAGCCCTACTTTGTGACCCAGCTTTTGAACATCCTCTTGAACCTGCTGTCTATATTCTCTAAAGCTGAATTTTCTGTAGATTGAAGGCTCAGAATTCTGTATCACAGTATCATATGAAGGGCAGAAGAAATATGCAGTGGAAAACCTCTCCATTGTTGGATTCGTGACAACTCGGTGTTGAACACTCTTATAAACATCGTTGCTCCAAGCCTGCAACATAATCAATATTAGTTACCAGGAATATAATTGTAATTTTCATGTCAAAAAGAAATTAAAATAAAAAAGGAAAACACACCTGGAATAAATCTCCAATGTTGATAATTAAAGCTTCTGGGTTAGGTTTAACTGAAATCCATTTCTCATCTTTCACTAATTGTAACCCTCCAACTTCATCTTGATGCAATATTGTGAGAAAATCACTATCAGTGTGTGGCATTAGCCCGTGTACCTCTAAAGAAAAAGGGCATGGCGGGTATCGATTCATTCGAAGGTAGCAAGCGCTTGGCAAACAATTTTCTTCAAAGAAAGTGGTTTTTTGGCCCAATTTCTCTGCCAAGATTCCAGCTAATTTTTTAGCAAGACCGGCCACTGTTGTAGCAAACTGTTCCATTGTTGAACTGTATATGCAAAAAAGGAAACTAAATTAAGAAGATATATATATATATATAATGCTAACTACTTCTCCCCTTCCTAACTGCAAATCAATTAGAATAATTTTGAAATTTTGATAAAATGAGCAGTAAAATCAACACCATAATAAACGAACTAACATGGGATCGGATATGTTACCGATTTGGAATATTAGCTATCTAAAACAATTTAATTGAATTAATTGATACTGTTAAATCAATTTAATTTAAAGATTATTAGTAGTCCATATATGTAGTTAATTGTATGAATGCATGCATTCCATAACTGGAGAAGTAGGTCCAACATTAGTATCAATAATCAGCAAGATAAAACCCATATCAGGCCACATCAAACTCCTTTATGCTGTGGGACTGTGTAGCCTGACTTCCAGCGCATCGAGTGAGTGAAAATCACGTGAGCAGGAGGTAATAATCAGAAGAACAGGAAGAAAAAGCGGTTTAAAACATGCAAGTATCGTACATGATTTGATATATGGTAAGTTAGCAGAAGCCGAGTTAGGTGTAAAAATAATTGGCTACCACAAACTGAGGAAGCAGTACTTGGAAAAATTAATCGTTTCCAAACTAATCCATGTGTACTATACATGAAATGTACTGAAATCATCAGAAGGAGCTAGCTGCAACTTGGAAGCTGAGGTTTTCTAACTTTCAAGCGTGATAAAAAATCTAGCTACTAATTATGTCATTGAACATTGATTTAAACAAATGAACTGAAAGAAAGCTAAAATAGATGTCTAACTCCGGGGTTCAAATAAAAGATCTCGTAAACATGTGAACCATTGGATCCCAATAAGTAATGGAGACTATATAATAGTTCACATGAAATTAATAACAAAGAAAATGATGGTTTAATATGAAGGAATAGAGTTCCAATAGTTCGAATGTAAATTTCAGCTATCACCACCAATTAATAGCAGATTCGAATTGATTACAGGTTAATTAAGCGTCCCTAAGATAATTATAAAAATTTAGCCATGACAGTATAAAAGTTTAGTAGGGTCTTCACCTAAAATTCCATGTGTAAGACATTAATTTTCCATCAAACTTCTCGCTTCATAAAACTACACTAATCACTTATTACTTCTTTTCACCAAATGCTCTCTGCGAACTGGAACACATCATGCCATATAAGCAACAAGTTTTAGAAGTAGGGCTCTTGCTAGATTCAATTCTCACAAACACATATGCACATAATCATAAATATGTCTAATGACAATATAATATAGCAATGCCTCCAACAGTTTCCGGCAGCATCTTTCCATATGGAAATAAAAGGCTAATAGGACAAGTTAATTAGCGGCGGAGAAAAAATATTATGAGAATATATTAGACTGGTGAAGCAATTAAGAATCTTATTATAAATGAATACCCCATGTTTCGCTCTTTTATAACTGTTTTGTGGTAAGCTTCTCTACCCCTTGCCCACCTATCTTGTGGAAACGAAATGAAGATAGAATTTTTCATGAAAAAAGAAAAATCGGAAAAAGTGATAATAATGTACCTATTCACAAGTATGGCAAACAAAAAAGGTTGGCAAAGTACCTGAGACTACTGAAAGCACCAGAGTCAGAGAATCGGTCATAGGAATATGAAAAAGCTTAGACCATGACAACTGCTTGAGGCATGTAGCCGAAGGTGTCCCCAACGGTAACTACCAGCAGGGAACCTTTCTTCTTTATCTTCGTATCAAAAGGCTGCCTAAACTTTCCCTTGCTCTTCTCTCGCGTTCTCCAAATGTCTCTAGAAATTCCGATTGATAACCTGAAAAAAACCACATCCTGAGATGCGATAGCTATTCTCTCTTACACCTTCCACTCTGATTCATCGAGGTTCAGTCGACTAGATCGACCAACGGAAGCTCACATTTTCAACAGTGACAACCTCATTACAGGTTTCTTCGCTGGTTTGTCGAAGAGGGTCTTGTAGGTTTGGCGAAATGGTGGGTCCGAGTCCATGTTTAGCGGCTGAAAAGAGAATGGGTAGAGAATGTAATTCAAAAAAGGTTAAAGTTGTAGGAAAGATAGAGACAATAAAGAAAGGGGTTGGGACACCACGTTGTTTCTGTTCCTTCGTTGTCGATGAAACAGTATATGGCGTTCCTTTTCCACGCTTGGTCTATGTAGTAAAGATGATGCATGTCTTTTTGGTAAGATACGTTTTACTGCTTTTGTTTTTTAATTAGCTCTTTTGTATCGTTCTTAGTTAATTTTCTTTCTTACATAAGATCCGATGTAATTATGGGATGTTAGCAAGGGAAGAGGATCAAAAAGATGTGCTCCCTATAAATCCATTTGCGTTTAGCCCTTCTAATCAAACTCAATTACATTTAGTAATACTATTTTTGTACTTCAATAAACAAAAGATGAAGTTGGATACTCATATTGAAGCAGAATTTTTCGTTGGCTAAAACAGTGAGTGGGATGTCTATATAAATGTCATAATCTCTGATCAGTGAGACCTAGTGTGAGTCATCAACCCTAAATAAAAAAATTACAAACACGGTCATAAATCGTTTCCATCAAAACAAATCTAACTTAAACAAAATTATATTATCAAATATAATGCAAACTAAGTAAGTAAAATAATTGTGAAAATCACCCATGATCTTGACTTCATGGTCTAAAAAATTTATTATTGGGAGAGAAAGAATTAAGCCAGGTTATATTCCATGGTGGGCGCATCCAACGGTGATAAAGTTTCCTGTGAGTTCGTTTGATCATCTGAGCTGGATTTGTGGGCCTCCAGCTAACTTCATAGGGCCCCTTGGAGTTGTCTTAAGAGACTAGGCCACTTGTTTTTATTTTATTTTTTATTTTTGACTTCCATTGCAGGACAATACAAGACGTGGTCATGTCAATACTCTTGAAAATGAGACAGAAAATATTATATATCAACCTCCAAGAGATAGATAACAACTTTACCTGTTGATTATTATGTGATTCAAGTACCCCCTCATGCATGTTTAATCATTTGACTTAATTTCATGAAGTTCAATATTCCATTGGTCAAGCTATCATGTCCAAGATATGCGTAGATAATAATTAATACAAAAGTAAAATTAAATATTTGGAATTTTCGGAGTATATGATAAATCAAGAAAGCTATTATATGATCCGACGACAACAAAACTAATAAATTAGCTATTAGAATGATCTGGTAAGCTCATATCTGGATTAATGTGGATATAAATCCTGCAAGCCCTTGGGATTTGGGACCTCACCATTCCGACTATATTCAATATGGATAAAACATTAAGCATATATTTTCACCCAACATATACAAAAGAGAGACAAATCGGTGCATAGTAAATAAGATCGATGTTCAAGGGGGCATCTTGGATGGAATACTTAAACATCGTCATGATTCTTGACTGAGAAAAGTTAAGTAACACACTTACCTCTGATTAAAGTATTCCACAAAGTTTTCAGATTCACCATTAAAGCTTGTTAAAGACGGGACACCTATTGCTGCTAGATTTCTAAAGGAAAGCGTATACAAATATCAGTACTGCATTCACGCATTTAGAAAGAGGGGAAAAAAACTTATATTACTTTTTTCTAATTATAAAAGAAAATACATTCTTACTTAGTTTGTTGTTTTCACTGCACTAAATGAATAAAGACTCGTGAGAAAGCTTAAAGAAACTGAAACGAGAAATTATATAATTACTTGAATGACAATGCACGGAAATGTCTACGTCTTGAAGTAGTTTTCAGTTGAGAAAGACTGTTTTATAATTTTTTTTATCTGTTATGATCGGTAAGAATTCTTAAAGTTGAAAACTAAGATAAGAACAAATGAAAGACTAAGACATGCAATATGCAGGTAGAAGTAACTTGCATAGAGAAACAATTACTTGCAAAGAATGCAAGTTAAGAAATAATAGAAGGAGAGAAATTAAAATGCCAAAACTTGAACGAAATATGGAATGAATAACACGTATAGCTGTAGAAATTAAGGATGAGAGTTCTTACATATTGAGAGGTTGGGTGAGAGAAAGAATATGGGTAGTTCCAATAAGACTGGAAGGTAGATATTCAACAGGAAAGAAACACATCAATTATTGTGTGATTACTGTAATCAATAAGGATATAAGCCTATGCTTACACAAAGAACACGCGTCTCATGGGTAATCAGAGAAATATCTGTTTACTTTTTCAAGCATAGACCAAAAAGAAAAACAAAATTAATTTTCCATTCATAGCACAGTCGACATGATAATGAAAAAAATTAAAGAGATAAGGAAGGGAGAGACTTGGATGAATGAGAACCAAATGTTAAACTAGGCACATGATTAGTACGGGACCCAACTCACAGTATCATAACAAATATTGAAGGTTTGGTTTCAAACTTTGAACCTGATCTCTCTTTGTTTCTCAATTAAATGAGTTAAACTAGGCACATGATTAGCACGGGACCCAACTCTCAGTATGACGGTAACCTCAACTTCCAGAGTCCATGTCGGCACAGACGTGGCAGCATCTATAAACACATGCAAGTAAAGGATTTCACGTCAATAGATTTGCAATTGATCATATATAATGACTATTCTTGAAGGCATGCATGTGCAGTGCTTGGATGGAAAGGACACGAGGATCACTACTAGGCTATACGTGCCCAAGCTCCTTCGAACAATACGCTATGCGAAATATCTTCGGATATATTATATGGTATATTTAAATACCACTGGTTCTCACTTTTCCGGGACAACACAAACTATGTGATTTGAGAAGAAACAAACGTTTCAATTAGGCGACGTGCCCTGCTGCCATTTCCAATATACTATTATTTTTCATTGGAAACTAAAGGGAAAAAAGAAATGAAAAACGCGGCCCATGATATAGTCTTCTACACTCGATTTTAAATTTTTCACGGAAAATACAGTAAAGAAAATAAAAAATGAAAGTATGAAATAACACCACTTATATGATGTACTTTTCTTTTGAATAAAAAAGATAGAAATAAATATGTTACAATAGTAAGACAATTCTGGAAATGAATCTTTCTTAAAATAAAAAAAATAAAAATAAATTAAGAAGATTTGACAGTTAAGAATTCAATCTTCTTCTAAAAAGAAAAGAATAATTAAAAAATAAAAAACACTCCTAAAAAAAAGATACACTAGCTAATACATAACAAGAAAATAAAACAATCAAATAAACACAATCAATGGCTTGACTTTCAACACTCCCCCTCAAGCCGACGCATAGATGTTAATCAAACCAAGTTTCTCTATAAAGTCTTCGAAGTTGGCTCGAGCAAGAGCTTTTGTAAGAATATCTGCAGTTTGACTGGTTGTTGGAGTGTAGCTAACCTTAAAAATTCCTTTTTCAATCTTTTCTTTGATAAAATGTCTATCTATATCCACATGCTTAGTTCGATCATGATGAATTGGATTCTTGGCTATACTGATGGTGGCTTAATTGTCACAATATAATTCCATAGGATGCTCCAAGAGAACCTTTAATTCTGACAATAATCTTCGTAACCAAATTCCTTCACAAATTCCTTGTGCCATGGCTTGGAATTCTGCTTCTGCACTACTACGGGCTACAACAAATTTTGCTTCTCCAAGTTACCAAGTTTCCCCACACATAGGAAAAATATTCTGATGTTGATCTGCGATCTATCACTGAACCAGCCTAGTCTGCATCTGAAACTATCTCAATAGTCCTCTTGATCATTCTTTGGAAGAAAAGACCCTTACCAAGTGTCATTTTGAGGTACCTCAATATTCTATATACAGCTGTCATGTGATTCTCAGTAGGATTGTTCATGAATTGACTTACCACACTTACTGAGAAACCTACATGTGGCCTTGTATGAGATAGATATATGAGCTTCCCTACAAGGCGTTGATACCTTTCTTTATCAACTGGTGCACTATCATCGTTGTTAACAAGTTTAACAGTTGAATCCATAGGAATTTCTGTAGGCTTGCAACCTAACATTCCTATTTCATTCAGTAATCTAGAACACATTTATGTTGTGAGATTGCTATACCTTTCTTTGACCGTGCAATCTCCATTCCAAGAAAAAGTTTGAGGTTCTCGAGATCCTTGATTTCAAACTCCTTTGCAAGGAATTCTTTAATCTTACATAGTTCCTCCTCATGACCACCTGTCAGAATGATATCATCCACATATACAATGATAACAGCCAATTTCCTATCAGAGGAGTGCTTCACAAATAATGTGTGGTCTGACTAACACTGAGAGTGTCCATACCTTTTCACTACATTAGTGAATCTTTCGAACCAAGCACGAGGATATTATTTTAAGCCATACAAGGATTTTCTAAGACGACATACCTTGTTGACATTGAATCTTGATTCTAGGCCTGCAGGAATTTCCATATACACTTCTTCTTCTAAGTCACCATTGAGAAAGACATTCTTTACACCAAGTTGGTGAAGCGACCAATCAAGATTTGTTGCCAAGGATAATAGTACACGAATGGTATTGAGCTTGGCAATGAAAGCAAACGTTTCTTGATAGTCAATGCCATATGATTGAGTAAATCCTTTGGTGACCAACCTCGCTTTGTACCTATCCACATTCCCATCTACCCTGTACTTTACTGTGAAAATTCATTTACACCCAACCGGTATCTTCCCTGTTGGGAGTTTAGCAATTTCTCAAGTACCATTCTTTTCAAGAGCCTGAACTTCCTCATCAACTGCAGTTTTCCACTTAGGACACTTGAAAGCTTCCTAAATGTTTTGAGGAACCTGTATCTCTGTGATGCTAGCCGTAAAGGCATGGAAAAATAGTGATAGTTTATCATATGAAATAAAATTTCCAATGGGATGCTGAGTGCATGATCTAACTCCTTTTCTCTAAGCAATGGGAAAATTCAGAATATCATTTTCTAACTTGGAATCAACAACACTATCTAAGTCATAAATATTGTTACCTAGAATTTCACTCAAATTCAGACTTGGTTCAGCTTCATAGATTTGTTGAGGAAGTGCTCTTTCCTTCGTTCCCTTTTGGGTGTGCTCCTTGTCCCGCAATTTAACAATGAACTCAGTGTTTTCGACAGGTAGGATTTGATTAGGAGGCTATAGAGAAATGTGATTTTCTGTGGTGATGAGTGACTCGATGAGTGACTTAAAGTCCCACAATTGATATTCCTGAGTTGAATTCTCCCCTTGAATATCAGTTTTAGGGTAGTAAGGCTGGTTTTCAAAAAAGGTAACGACCATCAAATGGTAGAATTTATGTGTGACTGGAGAGTAACACTTATACCCTTTTTTATTTGAGGAATACCCAAGAAAGATGCACTTGAGCGACCTAGGATCAAGTTTACTTCTATTTTGTTGATGGACATGGACAAAGATAGAGCACCCAAAAATTTTAGGTGGGATAGTGGAAATAAGACGAGTTGTTGGAAAGGATTTTATGAGGGTGTAACAAGGTGTGTTGAATTTTAGAACTCTAGACGGCATTCTATTGATAAGGTAAGTTGCTGTAAGAACTGCTTCCCCCAAAGATATTTTGGTACATTTGTTGCGAACATGAGCGATCTAGCCATGTCTAGTAAATGTTTATTTTTTCTTTCAGCGATTCCATTTTGTTATGGGGTATTCATAAATGAACTTGAGTGAATTATTCCTTCTTTCGCTAGAAATTCTCCTAGGCTAGAGTTGAAATAATCTCTAGCANTTTCTATGGTGATGAGTGACTTAATGAGTGACTAAAAGTCCCACAATTGATATTCCTGAGTTGAATTCTCCCCTTGAATATCTGTTTTAGGGTAGTAAGGCTCGTTTTCAAAAAAGGTAACGTCCATCAAATGGTAGAATTTATGTGTGACTGGAGAGTAACACTTATACCCTTTTTTATTTGAGGAATACCCAAGAAAGATGCACTTGAGCGACCTAGGATCAAATTTACTTCTATTTTGTTGATGGACATGGACAAAGATAGAGCACCCAAAATTTTTGGGTGGGATAGTGGAAATAAGACGAGTTGTTGGAAAGGATTTTTTGAGGGTGTAACAAGGTGTGTTGAATTTTAGAACTCTAGACGGCATTCTATTGATAAGGTAAGTTGCTGTAAGAACTGCTTCCCCTAGAGATATTTTGGTACATTTGTTGGGAACATGAGTGATCTAGCCACCTCTAGTAAATGTCTGTTTTTTCTTTCAGCGATTCCATTTTGTTGTGGGGTATTCATACATGAACTTGAGTGAATTATTCCTTCTTTCACTAGAAATTCTCCTAGGCTAGAGTTGAAATAATCTCTAGCATTATTAGACTTTAGGATTTTCATTTTTTATTGGAATTGGGTCTGAATCATATTTTTGAAACTTTTGAATATTTGAACGTTTCTAATTTTTCTTTCATGAGGAATACCCAGGTTAATCTAGTGTGATCATCTATGAATGAAACAAACCACCTTGTAGCTGTTACATTTTTTATTTTTGACAGAGCCCAAATATCACTATGAATCATTGAGAATGGACTAGACGCTTTGTAGGTTGAATGGGAAAATGAGATTGAACATGTTTTGATAATTGACAGTTTCACACTCAAAGGATTTTGGATTTTTGTTAAATAAGGATGGAATAAATGCTTGAGATACATAAAATTTGGATGACTTAAGCGATAATGTCACAACATGATTTCACTATCATTATTTTGACAAGAAACAGAAAAAGAATTACCACTAATTGCCTTTTGAGGTTGTTCTTGTGGAAAGTGGCACTCCTTAAGGATGTGAAGTCCAGAGCATTCCTCAGCATTGCCAATCGTCGTCCCTAAATCCAAATCCTAAAATTCACAATGAGTGGAGGAAAAATTAATAACACACCTTTTTTCCTTAGTGAGTTTACTAATTGACAATAGATTACATTCCAAGTTAGGAACAAAAAGAACAGAGTTGAGAGTAAGGTCCTTTGATAGCACAACTGAACCTATACCGATAACCTTTGATAGTGAACCATCCATTATTCGGACCTTTATATTATTTGGACATGGGCTATATGTATCAAACATCGTTGCATCTCCCGTCATGTGATCAGATGCTCCTGAGTCCACAATCCAAGGTTTTTTACGTTTCTTACCCACAGTAAAGGCCCTAAAAAATTATCTCTGTGAGTCAAGGTTCCGTAACCAATGACATGGTTGGAAGATGAGCCGGTTTGTGACTGAGCTAACAGAAGAGTAGACAATAATTTTTGAAGCGTCTCCATTTGCTCTTTGTTAAACAAACTTGCTTTAGAAGGTGATGGCTCCTCGACAGAGACGTGATTTCCTTGGCATTCTTTCTTCATCTATTGATGCAAAGATAACAAGTAGGAAAAACTTGATGATAGAGACAAATAGAGGATTAAACTTGACTCTGATACCATAAAGAAAATAAAGAATGAAAGTATGGAAGAACACCAACTCAATTTCTTTTGTGATCTACTTTTCTATTGAATAAAGAAGACGAAAATAAATAGGTTACAATGGTGAGACAATTCTGGAAAGGAATCTCTCTTAAAGGAAAAAAAATAAAAATAAATCAAGAAGATTTGACAATTAGGAATTAATTCTTCTTGTAAAAGGAAAAGAATAATTAAGAAATAAAAAACTCCTAAAAAACAAGATACACTAGCTAATACATAACAAGGAAACAAAACAATTAAATAAACACAATCAACAGCTTGACTTTCAACATACAACTATTTAATTGTGGACGTATAGTACTAGTTGCAAGTTATTTGATTTTCTACAGGGTTATGGATAAGAATTAAAATTTACATCTATATATACAAAATTAAAATGATCAATTCATACAGTTTTAAGGTTTCTGGTATGATTGTTCCACTACGAGGAATGGTTCTACCACCACTGTGAATGGTCGTTCCACCACTAGGAATGGCCAAACCAATGGCTTCTTCAAAATCCAAAAAAAATTCAGAAGCATGCATGGCTTCTTGGAACACTAACATTCAGCAAGAACTATCTTTGAGTGTGAACGGTTGTTCCACCATGGAGAACGATCATTCCACTTTTGATACTTGATCTTCAAGGCTTGTCTTCCAAGATTTGTCAAAGACGCCAAGTGTTTGAATTTAGAGAACTTTGACTTTTGACTTGGATGGAACGGGCTTGCTGTTTGGTCATATTAGTGATGCATGATTTCATAAACATGCAATATGTAGCAAGTATACTAGTCGCACAAGTAATAGAGAGATGAGTGAGTATCGTTCCCAGAGGATTGGTTACTAAACACTAAGTATTTCTACTGTTTTCAAGTTGGAGCTATCTAATTGTTTGGATTTATGGGAGAATTTTAAACTAAACTAAATCAAAATTTCTAAATATTCAAAACTAAATTATAAAAGCAAGATTTAAAACACGGATAAAATCAATTCAAGCAAACGGGTAGGGTTTTGACTTCATTCGGACTCTTTGGGTCAAACCTAAGGATTATACTAATTCCATATTCACATGCATTGATTGTAAATCGAACTCTCTAAAGTATAAAATATACCTTCTCAGGCTATATTTCCTTTCTCTTCCCTATTAAGCTTCCGCACCCAACAAAATGAAGACTAATAGTTCAAAGTTCATTAAGCATAAAGAATCCTAGATTGATTTCAATGATTCTTAAATCTATCTCTAGCATTTAATACTACAATGGTGATTACCCAAGAAGCTTAACATGAATTATTTCTCAATCTCAACATGTTCATCACATAAAAACAATAATTTAAGAATAATCACACAATCAAAGTAAAATCATATGAAAATAATCAATCAATTACTTAACCCATTAGAATCCGAACTACATCAAAACCTAAACCCAAAATGGGTTAGTTCATAGCTAAATCAACAACACAAACAAAAGAAACAAAAAACCCAATGTTCAACATAATGAAAATAAGAGAAAAGACAAGAAATCTCCCAAAGATGATGAATCAACTGGTTTCAATCTCGAATCTTCACTCTTTCCAATCAAAGTTCGCCCAAATTAAACCTAAGAGAATGAAAATAGCTACTTTCTCTCTCAACAAAAACCCCCTAAAAAATGACTAAGTTTTTCTTTTATACCTAGCCCAAAAACCTAGGAATATGCCCAAAAAATGAAACTGTGAATTTTTGGAATTCGCAGACTTCGCCACAGCGTAGAAGGATTCTCGCCGCGACGAAGAAGTGAAATAATCCCTCGTGCGCAACTCTCTTTGCCATGGCGAAGAACAAGCTTCGCCGCGGCAAACCTTCATGTGGAATTCTGAATTTATAGAATTGCCCTTCGCTTGCTTCTTTGCTTGAATCTTCGATTTTCGTCACTCTTCTCATGGAAACAAGCTTCATAGTATCTGAAATCCAACTAAAAATTCTAATAAAAACAGTATAATCCATGGATTATCAATTAGTGTGAGCGACTTGCCTCCATTTTGGATGGAAGCATACACAATCACACGGAACGTTGTCGTGTTAAGAGGAATATGCATCTAGGCAACTTTGATGCAAAGGAACGATCATTCCTTTATCCTGCACGGTCATTCCAATGGGAAAAACTACGGTTTGTTTTTTGTTATGACTCTTTGTCATACCTTACCATGTTTGTTAGAAATCCAATCAACTCTTTGATTAGTTTTGGCACATCAAAACATATGAGGGCTCAACACCTATTACCTTGCATTCTATAAGAACAGTGTTAACTATTTTATTCCATTATTTATGAATATCCCACATATTACAAGGGTTTATGCCTTACAAGCATATTCTTTTTGTTAATGTATGCCTTAGAAACCAATCTTGTTGTCGGTCAATTTCAGGGCATTATATCTTGTAAATACTCTTTTGAGAATGGAAGAAAGAGTTACAATTTCACATGTTGATTACTGCTTCATTTATACTATTTATAATGCATGTGAAATGTTTGGATGATACGGATCTTTAGAAGATCAAATCATCGAAGCATTCCGTACATAATTAATGTTAATTAGGCAATAACATTTCATAATAGGCATGTTGAATTTCTCCATTAAATATCATGTGATGGTATTAGTGTGGGTGATTATAAGAGGTATATCACTAGGGCATTAGCATGGATAAAAGGTTGGTGAACTGTTTATCGAATATGACCAATTACGATGAATCACATGGACATTTAGAATGTGGTCAATGATACATCGTACGATCGTACTAGTGTACCACTGATGGGACTGCAAAATGTCATATTTACCCCCCTTAATGTTTAGTCTTTTATACATATTTGTTGCCTAATTGTACTCATTATTACTTTATTTTGATTTAGGAAGCAAATGGAGGTGTTAATTGCAAAACGGAACTAATTAGGTGAATTCAGACAGTTTCGACATCTTTTCGTAATCTAGGCATAACTCTCTCATCCGAGCTCTGATTGAGATGATTAAAAATTCTGTGGAACGATAAGAAAGAGATCTACAACTTTTATGTTTTGAGTCTGGAGAGATGCTCGATTCATCAGGGTTGTAATTGAGCTTGAAGTTGACACACCTGTACTACTGACGTTCTGGAACATTCCGCTTTATCATGCAATTGAAATAGGCAATTTATTATTGGACGTCTTGAAGACCTGTTGCACGCAATTTACAGCTGGAAACACCAATTTCCTATTTTATTATGACTTTAATTTATTTCCAATTAATCATATTAGGATAAGTGTTATTTTTTAAGATATTAGAATATTTTTAGGAGATTGAGTAGAATTAGAATTCGAATTGGGTATTTTTAAGGGAGAGATCAGATTAGGGCAAGACACCATGCCTCTCTTTGCTCTTTTCTGCAATTTTCTCTTTTGAGTTTTTGTTTATGGCCATGAGAGGCTAATTTTTATACCTTGGTCGAAGGAAACGGAGGCATCGGAATCAATAAACTGTGAGATCTAATCTATTTTTCTTAGAGTTCAATTTTCATGTTTGAGTATTGGATGTTCTTCTATGCCTAATTTTATGATTGTTTCGTTTAATTACTAGGAGGCCTGCTAGTTTATTAATTGTTGCAATATACTGCTAAGTTAGATATCAAATCCGTAATTGTTTGATCCCTCTAACTTGTGAAGCAATTNGGTTGAACCACTCAACAACCCTCAATCAAAATTCAGTCCATAAACATAAACTTGAAGCAATGCTTAACATTTTTCAACAATAAAATCCCAACAATCCTAGTCTCATCATGGACTTATGCAATTCAACATTGGCAAAACAACAAAAACACAAACGTAACTGAAACAAAAATAATTTTTTTTTCAAATTTTTCCTACCCCCAAACTAAAGATGACATTGTCCCCAATGTCACATTATGCATAAATTAGGAATAGAAAACAAAATAGAAAAAGGTGCAAGATAGTTCCCTGATTAATCCGTGAAGTTGAAGTTCCGCTCAACATTGTGCACACTAGGTCCTCAGCTTTTTCATCACCCAAATTCAATAAAAACAATTGAAAACTGTGGTGTCCACAATGTTAGAAAAATCCACTGACCAATATGAAAGTATTACAACCCTAATCTCATCTTTACATCAATTAGAATCTAAAACAAAAATGAACAACTAAAACAACTAACACAATCCCAAACAAAAATATCAACTGAATTCAATGTTCACAATAAAAGAAAAACAGAAACAACTAAAACAAATAAAAATAACGAAACTAAAATAGGTGCTCAGGTGCTCATTCTTCGGCCTCCTCCTCTTCCTCAACGTCATCCTCTTCTGAATCGGAGCCCATCTACTCATCTGAATCCCAGTCTTCCCACTGGTGTTCTGAAGTATCAATCCTGACGTTGTTGCAGTAGCTAATTTGCAGCTCATGTGTCTTCCTCACCTACTCTGCTAGCCACCTGTGATGTCACTCCATCCTTTTCATCAGACCCATCATTTTCTACATCATTTCTCTCATTGGGACTGTTGAACCGGATGCGGTGGCAGCTGCAGTTGTTCTCCTTCTCTTGGTACCTGATCTAGGCCCTACTTCTGTTTGAGGCTCAAGATGTTTGCAGAAGTAGGCTGTGTCGAGGACTGGGGTAGCATGGATCAGTGGTTCATCAGCTTGTACCTTGATTCCTGTTTGAGTGCACAACTCTGTAATGAGTTGTGGGAACGGAAAACCTCCTCGCCCTGGTTTGGCTGCAAGTTGGATACTCGTCAGGATGATGTTCCCCACGTCTATTCTCTTTCCTGTGGCAATAGAATACAACAAAAGTGTCTTCTCATACTGCAGTTCGTCTCCGGCATCATCCTAGCACAAATAAAATACTGTCACAACCGAGCCACTGGTGTTAAACTAGTCTTCTTAATAGTTTTCTTGCCCGTCTTTGAAATATCCCAAAAGGCATTTGGTTTTGCTCTGGTCCTAAGAATCACCTCATCCCTTTTCTGTGTCCTCCTAAACTCCTCATATTCATCACGGTCAACTTGAGGTAACCCATAGAAATCATTGATGACCTTTGCCGTAAGTACCACATCAATACCTCTCACAAACACAACCCCCTCATCACATTCAGGGAGGTTGGCATAAAACTCTCTCACCAGTGGTTCCACAGCATGTGCGGGTTCACTCAAAAAGTTCCTCCAACTTCTCCCTTGACTCCACTCATCAACCTGGGTTGCGGTCAGTCCTCGCTTAGGGATAAATCCCTTGTCTTTCCTTTTGGCTACTGCCTCATATTTTTCTGAGCCTTTTCATTTATAAACCGGTCATCTACTTTCTTTCCTTTACCCTTGCCCTTGGATGGTACCTTGACTTTGAGCGGCATTTTCTCCTAAACTACACTTCAACTCAAACAATGCAGCTCAAAAATTCAAACCTAAGTGTCCTACAACAACCAATTCAATCCTGCAAAAATTTCTAACACTTCCAAAAAAATTCACCTCAACCCCCAAACTATGATTTTTCCAAATTCAACCAAACACTCCAAAATTTAAAACCCACACTCCTCAATATCACAAAATGCACAATCAACCCTTCCTCAACAAAATCAATACTCAAAAGCATAAAAATTCCACAACTCAACAAACAATCAAGATTTTTAGATCGACAAATAAAAACTCGAAATTTTTGAGATAAAAACCTTAGAGAACGTGAAATCTTACCAACACTAAGGAGTATTCACCACCAATTGAGCCAAATTCATCCTAGATTTCAAAACCCCAAATTTCTTGAACTCAAAAATTTCGTGAATTTTTTGCAAAGATTGTTGTTGAAATGAGTTGTTTTGGTGTTTAGGAGGGTTAAAGAGTGAGAAATTTGGTTGGGAAATCACTGGGAAGGCTCTGGACTGAAGTTTGAAAAGTTTTCTCTGAAATGGATTTGAAAAGTTACGTGAAAAATGAAGAAAGAAAGTGAGGATTTATAGAAAGCAGACTTCGCCACGGCGAAGTTCATCACTCGAATTCTAGGGTTCTTGAAACCCAGTCGATGCCGCGGCGAAAAAATACAGGGAGTGCTTCACCTCAGCGAAGATCCCTTAGTCAATTTTGCTCATATTTCTCTTGCCGTTGCGAAGACAAATTTGTCGCCGCGGCGAAACTTTACCGAGAGAATGGTGCCGCGGCGAAACTTTATCGAGAGAATGGCGCCGTGGTGAAGAAAAATTTTCGTAGCGGCAAGGTTTGGAACCTTTTGCCTACTAAATATTTTCAAAAATTGCTTCGCCACGGCGAAAACTGGAAGATTTAGTTTTCCACCTTGATTCGCAATTTCACCTGAAACATCCAAAAACACACAAATTAAACTTCATAAACACAATCAACTAAAACTAAACAACTACAAAACAATGACAAAGATAAATAAAATGAAAACACTTGGGTTGCCTCCCAAGGAGCGCTTATTTATAGTTGAAAGCTTGACTCTCTCAATTCCTCAAGTTGGAATGTCAAGCCAGATCGGGATGGACTTGCAACTCATCACCCCATCAATGTATGGCTTCAATCTCTGTCCATTGACTATAAAAGTGCCATTTTCTTCATGTGTAACTTCCACAGCTCCGGATGACTGAATTCTTGTAACTGTGAATGGTCCGGACTATCTAGACTTAAGTTTTTCGGGAAAGAGCCTAAGTCTATAATTGAACAACAACACTTTCTGACCCACTTCAAAGTTCTTCTTCCTGATATGCTTGTCATGCCACCTTTTTGTCTTCTCTTTGTAAATTCGAGCATTCTCATATGCTTCGAGACGGAACTCATCGAGTTCATTCAAAGTCAGCATCCTTTCCTCCCCAGCAGCTCTTAAGTCCATGTTTAGCTGCTTGACTGCCCAATATGCCCTATGCTCAAGTTCTACCAGTAAGTGACATGCTTTCCCATAGACCATCCTAAATGAGACCTAACCACTTAAGTTTTAAATGCAGTTTGGTAGCCCATAATGCATCATTCATTTCCGTGACCAATCTTCTAGATGCATTAACTGTCTTTTTCTAGAATTCACCCTTTAATTCTCTGTTAACAGTTCACCGTGCCCGCTCGTCTGTGAGGGTAGTGTTGCAACTCTTGCTTCCACTCCATACTTTCCCAAGTGCATCCAATTGCCTATTGCAAAAATGGGATCCTGCAATCCTATGATTACCCGTGGTACCCTAAATCTTGAGAAAATATTCTTGCTCACAAATTAATCACTACCCTGGCATCATTAGACTGCAATGCAACACTGCTGCCTCCCCACTTCGATACGTAGTCCACAGCCACCAATATTGTGTTCCCCAACAAATTTGGGAAAGGACCCATGAGTCAATCCCCACATATCAAACAGCTCAACACCAAGGATGTTGTTCACGGCATCTCATCCCCTTTTGTGAAATTGACCAACTTCGTTGACTTGGTCGCACGTCCTGCACACATCCAAAAGCATCCTTAAAAAGGGTTGGCCAATAAAACCAATTGCAATACCTTGCTCGTCCTAGCCTCCTCCTCAAAATGGCACCCACTTCCCTCTCATGACAATTCCGATAAACTGCTTTCGCATGTTCTCCTCCGGGACACATCCAATGTAGCATTTGAGTAGTGCATGCCTGAACGGAAATGGCTCTTCCAAAAGTAATACGTCAATCTGAGAAGAATTGCCTCTTCTTTTGTTGTGAAAATCATTCCAATTGGAGAGCACCTTGATGACAAAATATTCGCCAACAATCTGCAGACCATGGTGTTTTTCACTGCCACTCGCTCATCAATTTCACATCCGAAAATGTTTCTCTGATTGGAATTTCCTCTTCATTGTCCCGGATTGTTTTCTCAATCCATTGACAAGTGTACTTCCACACATTTTTCGACCCCTTCTTATCTCTAATTTCTACTCAAACTCCTGAACAATAGAGCTCATCTTATCAACGAGGTTTCGCTTCTTGCTTATGCCAAGAAGTGCTTGATGCTAATGGTCCATATAGACGTCCCCTTACCCACCTAACAAAATATGAACGAAATTGTCCAAAGCAAAAACCATAGCCAACAATTCTTTGTCACAGTGATGGGTGTATTCCAATGTGCATCATGTGAGTGTTTTGCTAGCATACGAATTACATGCACAACGTTGTTTTTCCTTTGTCCTAACACTCTCCTAGAGGCAAAATCACTAGCCACGCACATCAATTCAAGTAGTTCCCCATCGGAACTGTCATAATAGTGTAGATACTAATATTTTTTGTGGTTAGAAAGGTCAGCATGCATTTCATCATTAAAATCAAAAGCAACATCTTAATTAACAATTGCAAAGGGTTTTAGAAATCTTAGAAAGTCCTTGATGAATCGTTTGTCAAACGCTAGGCGCATGCCGCCAAGAAGTGTGCTCTGATTGCTTTAACATTTGATGTGTGGCGAGCTTCTCAATCACTTCTGTTCTTTGCTGCGATCACTCTATTCTGCTTTTGAAATTCTATGACGCAAGCAGCCTATGTCGCTCGCTGGGACCATGACTGGCAGCTCTCCTCCCGAATTGACGCACGGCAAGCCTTCGTCGCCTTTAGACATTCGCTACAAAGCAAGAGTAAATATTAGATGAAGCGCAGTTTCAAAAGTATGAACCAAAAACGGAGAAGTCATGCATGAAGACTTTATAAACCGTTTCGCAGTGGAAGTAGGAACCATATCTTCCAAAGATGGCGACACATGGGCATCTCGTGAATGCGGGCTGGTTTATGTGCATATATCCGAAAGTGGCAATCTTGGGAATAAGCACAAGGTGGCGCATACGGCGTGACCAGGTATAGGTTGTCTCATCTCTTGATCCTCAAGGCGTTGGTAATCTGATTTATATCTTGATACCCATCCGAAGAAACCGTAATAAGCATTCGGCCTGCCAACCTCTCTCAACATCATATGCAATAGAAAGTGAGTGGTATAATGATGCCTGCCTTGTTGGCCGTCATTCAATTTTTGTAATCAATGCCACTATCCAGCCCGTGACCATCCTATTTGGTATTAATTTCATTACTCGTCATTCTTTATCACCGTGATACCGCCCCTTCTTCAAACCGCTTGTAGCGGCGCTAACTCTCATGGACTATCGTAATAGGAATAGAATTATTCCGGTATCTAGAGAGGCTTCACGCGCACCCTCACGCTTCTCACATTCCTCATTGACGGATTCATCTTCACTGTGGTTGGCACCCTAGGGTTGTATATCATCCCCATGAGTATCTTATGAATGTCATAGACAAATGTAGGTCAGATGCCTCGATAATAATCCAATATGTCCATTCCAATGCTATCTGTGTTCCGCTCATATAGTCACTCGCTTATCAATCGCTTTTCTTCCAATTTGGGCTCAAACTTGGACTAGATAAGTACTAATTCTACCCAAGAAGGGGCTGAGGTGGGAGGCTAAAAGTTTGAATAACTCCTGTACCTATTCCAAGTGAGTTGCAGAGCATTTAGTCTAGCAAGAATTCAAACTGTTTTACCAATTGAATTTAGTCGTCACATAAGTTACATGTATGCCAATTAGTACTTAATGCTACGTATATAAGGCGTTATCGCTCCCACGAGGATTGTTAGGCGCTAGGCACTAAGTTTCCTACTATTCCCTCAAGTTGAGGGGCAATTGATTCTGGATTAATGGAGCTATTCCAATTAAAACTAAACAATAATTTTAAACTAAAATTTACTATGATGCAAGATGAAAAACACGGATAGAATTAATTCAAGTAAACGGGTAGGGTTTTGACTTCATTCGGATTTTATGGGTAAAACCTTAAATTAATAACTAAATTCATACTCAATATGCATTGATTGTAAATCGAACTCTCCTAAGTGTTAAACATACCTTCTCAGGCTATGTTTCCCTACTCTTCCTTTACAACTTTCCACACAACCACACATTTGAAAGTTATACAAACCAAGCTCATTAAGCATAAGAACCCTAAAATTATTTCATCTGATTTTTGACATCTATCTCTAGCATCCAATACTACACATGGTGATTACCCAAGAAGCCTGAACATGATTCATTTCTCAATCTTACCATGTTTTATCACATGATAGCATTAAAAATTCAAGTACACACAATCAAAGCATAATCATTAACTAAACAAAATAATCACTTAACCCATAAAATCCGAATTACAATCAAAACCCTAACCCAAATGGTTAGTTCACTAGCTAAATCAACACTACAAACAAGAAAATTGATAATACTAAAGTCAGCATAATGAAAAAATTAGGAGAAAAGAATAAGAATCTCCCCAAATGATGATCCTTGGTTCGAATCGAATCTTCACCCTTGTTACAAGCTCGCAAAATCACTCAAATAATTCATCGAAGGAAATGTAAAAAGCTGCATACAAACCTCTATTCGAGCCTCCTGGAAAAATGCTAAGTGTTTCCTTTTATACTTCGCCACCACATTTCCCAGAAAAACACCGCACAAATAAAACTGTGCGTTTACAAAACTGGAATTCACACGCGTCGTCGCGGCAAAGAAAAACCTCGCTGCGACAAAGAGAGAAGCAGACATGTTCTAGTCTGGCGTACTTCGCACACGGCAGCGAAGCTTCTTGAAAAGTTCTGAATTACAGAACTGCCACTCTGCTTGTGCATCTCGCTTGATTCTTCGATCTTCGGTGCTCCTCCCTTGGAAGCGGCTTCATATGCTTTATTCTGCTTCAGAACTCTCCCAACTTCTGAAGATTCGCTTACTTTTGAGTTTAGAATTTTCATTTTGTCCTTATTTCCTCAAAATGTCTGTTTTAACCTAAAACACAAATTTAAGATTTAGCAAACAATTCAGGTTAAAATGAACTAGAAATACCTGAAATCCGACTAAAAAGTCTAATGAAAATAGTATAATACCCCGGATTATCAGAGGTTCTTCTTTTTTCCTTTTCTTTTCCTTCTCGTTCTTTCAAAATCAAAATCCTCAAAGTCCTTGATCTTGCGTCTCATCATCTTTAAGTGCTTGCGCAACAATCAGCACATTCATTCCTCGGCAGCTACTTAATTCCTACGCATTATTACTTTTTTTGATTTGGCAATACAGGCCTCTAAAGGTAATTGTGGGGTGTTCTCTTCAATAGATTCTGCTACTAGTTTATCCACCACATCAACACTAAAACATGAATCCGATTCGGATGGAAACTTCATAGCCTCAAAGACATTGAAAGTTACTGTGTCATCTTGAACTCTCAATGGTAACTTCCCTTCTTGCACATCTATAAGTGCTCTTCCCATGGCCAAAAATGGTCGGCCCAAAATGAGAGGAATTTCCTTATCCTCTTCCATGTCCAAAACAACAAAATCTTCTGGAAAGATTATCTTATCCACTTTCACCAACACATCTTCCACTATCCCCCTCGGATGTTTTATGGACCTATCTGCAAGTTGCAACGACATGGTCACTGGCTTCAATTCACCAATCCCCAATCTCCTGAAAACAGAAAAGGACATTAAATTAATACTAGCACCTAAATCACATAAAACACGATCAAAAGTAATATCTCCTATAATGTAAGGAATAGTAAAACTCCCTGGATCTTTGAATTTCGGAGGTAGCTTCTTTTGGAAAATGACGCTGCACTCCTCCGTTAGCATCACTATTTCCTCATCCCTTAACTTCCTTTTGTTTATTAAAATTTCCTTAAGAAATTTCATGTAGCTCGGCATCTGTTACAATGCATCTGCAAAAGGAATGTTAATATGCAATTTTCTAAATATCTCAATGAATTTGGAAAACTGCTTATCCTAATTCTTTTTCTTCAGTCTTTGAGGAAATGGCATAGGTGGAGTGTGGTGTGCCAATTCTGGTGGTATCTCGGGAAATGGAAATTTCTTTTCCTTCTCTTTTGCCTCTCTTCCCGTTTCTGTTCTTCTTCCCTAGAAGTAGATGGTTTCTCTTCAGCAACTATCTCTTCATCTACTTCCTTATCAGATTCTTCCTTTCTTTTTGGTGACTCTTCTTCTTTCCTTGCTTGTCCCAATTCTTCCAAAACTTTCCCACTCCTCAAAATTATTGCATTTGCTTGCTCACGTGGGTTCGTCACTGTGTTGCTTGGTAGAGCACCCTGTGATCTCTCATTTAGCTTTTCAGCTAATTGCCCTATCTGTACCTCAAGATTCTGAATGGATGCCCTTTGATTTCTGAAATTAGCCCTCGTCTCATTCATAAAACTCGTGGTCTCTTGCATAAACTTCCTAAACATATCCTCCAATTTTGTCACTCTTGGATCTCCCGGATGATTGTTCACCCCTGTTTGGTTATTTGGCAATGCCCTTTGATTCATTGATTGTTTTACTGATTCTGTTGGTTTTGATTGCCCCAAGACAGGTTCGAGTGATTCCTCTAACCAGGATTATATGTGTTGGAGTACGGATTGTTCGGTTGCCTTTGATTTCCATCCAAGTAGTTAACCTGCTCCGTGATGACGATGCTGAGGCAAAAGTGTTCCCTACTTGACATTCACTGCTCACGTGATTACCTGCACAAAAATCACAAGTTAGTTGAGGAGCTTGAATGGAATTTACCTGCATACTTCCCAACTGTTTCTGAAGTGCTGCCAGTTGGGCTGAAATGGCTGTATATGCATCAACTTCATGAAGACCTATAGATTTCTTCGGTTGCACCTTCTCATTAGGTCTTTGATAGTTGTTGCTTGCCAGAACCTCAAGCAACTCGTGAGCTTCTTCTGGAGTCTTATTCTGTAATGCTCCTCCCGAGGCTGCATCCACCATAGTTTGCACATTCACTGTTAATCCATTATAAAATGTTTGGACTTGCATTCAAACTGGCAACCCATGATGTGGACACCTTCCCAGTAACTCTTTGTATCTCTCCCAAGCCTCATACAATGATTCTGACTCTTCTTGAATGAATGACGTGATGTCATTTCTCAACTTTGCTGACTTTGCTGGAGGAAAGAATTTGGTCTGGAATTTCTATGCTAAATCAGTCTATGTGGTGATTGTTCCAGTTGGTAGAGCCAGTAACCATCCCTTAGCTTTATCCTTCAATGAAAATGGGAATAGTCTCGATCTGATTACATCATCTGACACTCCATTAGACTTGAACGTATCACAAATCTCCAAAAAGTTAGCAATGTGTAGATTCGGATCTTCCTTCAAATCACCCCTGAACTGAACCGACTGCTGGATCATCTGAATGATTGTCGGCTTTATCTCAAAAGTGTTGGCTTGGACCGCTGGTCTAGTAATGCTCGACCCACTGCCTTCAACTGTAGGAACAGAGAATTCCCTCAGTGTTCTATTCTCTGCCATCTCTACCACTATTACTTCCGATTCAATTGTAGCTTCTCTTTCACTTCTTTCTCTGTTCAGTCTTTGAGTGGTTCTTTCAATCTCAGGATCAACAGGAACCACTGGTTGACGTCTTGCTCTTCGCATAAACTACATAGAAAAGTAGAAAGAGCGAAATCACACCAAACAAAGAATAAAAATAATGAAAATTAAACAAATAACAATTAAGTAAAAATAACACTCCAATCTAGCTAACACAAGAAAATTTTAATGTTAACTCAAAACTCAATCCCTGGCAACGGTGCCAAAAACTTGATGCGCGATTTCATAAACATGTAATATGTAGCAAGTATACTAGTCGCACAAGTAATAGAGTGATGAGTGAGTATCGTTCCCACGAGGATTGGTTGCTAAACACTAAGTTTTTCTACTGTTTTCAAGTTGGACCTATCTAATTGTTTGGATTTATGGGAGAATTTTAAACTAAACTAAGTCAAAATTTCTAAATATTCAAAACTAAATTATGAAATCAAGATTTAAAACACGGATAAAATCAATTCAAGCAAACGGGTAGGGTTTTGACTTCATTCGGACTCTTTAGGTTAAACCTAAGGATTATACTAATTCCATATTCACATGCATTGATTGTAAATCGAACTCTCTAAAGTATAAAATATACTTTCTCAGGCTATATTTCCTTACTCTTCCCTATTAAGCTTCCGTACCCAACAAAATGAAGACTAATAGTTCAAAGTTCATTAAGCATAAAGAATCCTAGATTGATTTCAATGATTCTTAAATCTATCTCTAGCATTTAATACTACATGGTGATTACCCAAGAAGCTTAACATGAATTATTTCTCAATCTCAACATGTTCATCACATAAAAACAATAATTTAAGAATAATCACACAATCAAAGTAAAATCATATGAAAATAATCAATCAATTACTTAACCCATTAGAATCCGAACTACATCAAAACCTAAACCCAAAATGGGTTAGTTCATAGCTAAATCAACAACACAAACAAAAGAAACAAAAAACCCAATGTTCAACATAATGAAAATAAGAGAAAAGACAAGAAATCTCCCAAAGATGATGAATCTACTGGTTTCAATCTCGAATCTTCACTCTTTCCAATCAAAGTTCGCCCAAATTAAACCTAAGAGAATGAAAATAGCTGCTTTCTCTCTCAACATAAACCCCCTAAAAAATGACTAAGTTTTTCTTTTATACCTAGCCCAAAAACCTAGGAATATGCCCAAAAAATGAAACTGTGAATTTTTGGAATTCGCAGACTTCGCCACAGCGTAGAAGGATTCTCGCCGCGACGAAGAAGTGAAATAATCCCTCGTGCGCAACTCTCTTTGCCATGGCGAAGAACAAGCTTCGCCGCGGCAAACCTTCATGTGGAATTCTGAATTTATAGAATTGCCCTTCGCTTGCTTCTTTGCTTGAATCTTCGATTTTCGTCACTCTTCTCATGGAAACAAGCTTCATAGTATCTGAAATCCAACTAAAAATTCTAATAAAAACAGTATAATCCATGGATTATCAATTAGTGTGAGCGACTTGCCTCCATTTTGGATGGAAGCATACACAATCACACGGAACGTTGTCGTGTTAAGAGGAATATGCATCTAGGCAACTTTGATGCAAAGGAACGATCATTCCTTTATCCTGCACGGTCATTCCAATGGGAAAAACTACGGTTTGTTTTTTGTTATGACTCTTTGTCATACCTTACCATGTTTGTTAGAAATCCAATCAACTCTTTGATTAGTTTTGGCACATCAAAACATATGAGGGCTCAACACCTATTACCTTGCATTCTATAAGAACAGTGTTAACTATTTTATTCCATTATTTATGAATATCCCACACATTACAGGGGTTTATGCCTTACAAGCATATTCTTTTTGTTAATGTATGCCTTAGAAACCAATCTTGTTGTCGGTCAATTTCAGGGCATTATATCTTGTAAATACTCTTTTGAGAATGGAAGAAAGAGTTACAATTTCACATGTTGATTACTGCTTCATTTATACTATTTATAATGCATGTGAAATGTTTGGATGATACGGATCTTTAGAAGATCAAATCATCGAAGCATTCCGTACATAATTAATGTTAATTAGGCAATAACATTTCATAATAGGCATGTTGAATTTCTCCATTAAATATCATGTGATGGTATTAGTGTGGGTGATTATAAGAGGTATATCACTAGGGCATTAGCATGGATAAAAGGTTGGTGAACTGTTTATCGAATATGACCAATTACGATGAATCACATGGACATTTAGAATGTGGTCAATGATACATCGTACGATCGTACTAGTGTACCACTGATGGGACTGCAAAATGTCATATTTACCCCCCTTAATGTTTAGTCTTTTATACATATTTGTTGCCTAATTGTACTCATTATTACTTTATTTTGATTTAGGAAGCAAATGGAGGTGTTAATTGCAAAACGGAACTAATTAGGTGAATTCAGACAGTTTCGACATCTTTTCGTAATCTAGGCATAACTCTCTCATCCGAGCTCTGATTGAGATGATTAAAAATTCTGTGGAACGATAAGAAAGAGATCTACAACTTTTATGTTTTGAGTCTGGAGAGATGCTCGATTCATCAGGGTTGTAATTGAGCTTGAAGTTGACACACCTGTACTACTGACGTTCTGGAACATTCCGCTTTATCATGCAATTGAAATAGGCAATTTATTATTGGACGTCTTGAAGACCTGTTGCACGCAATTTACAGCTGGAAACACCAATTTCCTATTTTATTATGACTTTAATTTATTTCCAATTAATCATATTAGGATAAGTGTTATTTTTTAAGATATTAGAATATTTTTAGGAGATTGAGTAGAATTAGAATTCGAATTGGGTATTTTTAAGGGAGAGATCAGATTAGGGCAAGACACCATGCCTCTCTTTGCTCTTTTCTGCAATTTTCTCTTTTGAGTTTTTGTTTATGGCCATGAGAGGCTAATTTTTATACCTTGGTCGAAGGAAACGGAGGCATCGGAATCAATAAACTGTGAGATCTAATCTATTTTTCTTAGAGTTCAATTTTCATGTTTGAGTATTGGATGTTCTTCTATGCCTAATTTTATGATTGTTTCGTTTAATTACTAGGAGGCCTGCTAGTTTATTAATTGTTGCAATATACTGCTAAGTTAGATATCAAATCCGTAATTGTTTGATCCCTCTAACTTGTGAAGCAATTAAGGTTATTAATTAGCNTTGACTTTTTCAATGCTTATCCATAGGCAAAATAACCATTTTGCCCCCAAGCCTTTCTATGGATAATTGATTCATACCGTTCCAAATGAATTGACTATTTTGCCCTTAGTTAGATTTTATGCTTTTAAACATAAAATAAACATAAAAAGGACTAATTTGAGTTAGGAACATACCTTTGACATCTTGGGTATTACACAAACATCGTTGCATCTCCCGTCATGTGATCAGATGCTCTTGAGTCCATAATCCAAGGTTTTTTACGTTTTTTACCCACAATAAAGGCCCTCAAAAATTATCTTTGTGAGTCAAGGTTCCGTAAGCAATGACATGGTTGGAAGATGAGCAGGTTTGTGACTGAGTTGACAGAAGAAGAGACAATAATTTTTTAAGCGTCTCCATTTGCTCTTTGTTAAACGAACTTGCTTTAGAAGGTGATGGCTCCTCGGCAGAGACGTGATTTCCTTGGCCTTCTTTCTTCATCTATTGATGCAAAGATAACAAGTAGGAAAAACTTGATGATAGAGACAAAGAAAGTACTAAACTTGACTTTGATACCATGAAGAAAATAAAGAATGAAAGTATGGAAGAACACCAACTCAATTTCTTATGTGATCTACTTTCCTATTGAATAAAGAAGATAGAAATAAATAGGTTACAATGGTGTGACAATTCTGGAAAGGAATCTCTCTTAAAGGAAAAAAAATAAAAATAAATCAAGAAGATTTGACAATTAGGAATTCAATCTTCTTGTAAAAGGAAAAGAATAATTAAGAAATAAAAAAACTCCTAAAAAACAAGATACACTATCTAATACATAACAAGGAAATAAAACAATTAAATAAACACAATCAACAGCTTGACTTTCAACATACAACTATTTAATTGTGGATGTATAGTACTAGTTGCAAGTTATTTGATTTTCTACAGGGTTATGGATAAGAATTAAAATTTACATCTATATATACAATGGTATGCAAATTAAAATGATCAATTCATACAGTTTTAAGGTTTCTGGTATAATTGTTCCACTACGAGGAATGGTCGTACCACCACTGCGAACGGTCGTTCCACCACCAGGAATGGCCAGACCAATGGCTTCTTCAAAACCCATAAAAAATTCAGAAGCATACATGGCTTCTTGGAACACTAACATTCAGCAAGAACAATCTTCGAGTGTGAACGGTTGTTTCACCATGGAGAACGATCATTCCACTTTTGATACTTGATCTTCAAGGCTTGTCTTCCAAGATTTGTCAAAGATGCCAAGTGTCTGAATTTAGAGAACTTTGACTTTTGATTTGGATGGAACGGGCTTGCTGTTTGGTCATATTGGTGTGAGCGACTTGGCTCCATTTTGGATAGAAGCATGCACAATCACACGAAACGTTGAGAGGAACATGCATATGGGCAACTTTGATCCAAAGGAACGATCATTCTTTTATCCTGCATGGTCATTCCAATAGGAAAAACTACGATTTGTTTTTTGTTATGACTCTTTTTCATACCTTACCATGTTTGTTAGAAATCCAATCAACTCTTTGATTAGTTTTGGCACATGAAAACATATGAGGGCTTAACACCTATTACCTTGCATTCTATAAGAATAGTGTTAACTATTTTATTCCATTATTTATGAATATCCCACACATTACAGGGGTTTATGCCTTACAAGCATATTCATTTTCTAGGGGTTTATGCCCTAGAAACCAATCTTGTTGTTGGTCGACTTCAGGGCATTATATTTTGTAAATACTCTTTTGAGAATGGAAGAAAGAATTATAATTTCACATGTTATTTACTGCTTCATTTATACTATTTATAATGCATGTGAAATGTCCGGATGATATGGATCTTTAGAAGATCAAATCATCAAAGCATTCCCTAAGTAATTAATGTTAATTGGGCAATAACATTTCATAGTAGGCATGTTGAATGCCTCCATTAAATATCATGTGATGGTATTAGTGTGGGTGATTCTAAGAGGTATATCACTAGGGCATTAGCATGGATAAAAGGTTGGTGAACTGTTTATTGAATATGATCGATTACAATGAATCACATGGACATTTAGAATGTGGTCAATGATACATCATAGGATCATACTAGTGCACCACTAATCCTTAGACTTGAGACATCACAGTTGGACTCGACATAGGATGCTTATGATTCATATGGTGTATATACATGAGACTAGTCATGTCTTGTGCAAGAAGCTTTGATCATATGTTATTCATGTGCGAGGACAAGTGATGGTCAAGATGGGATCTGTTGACTCAAAATAGTTTGGTCTCGAGTTCCTAGACGAATCTCAATAAACATTGGAAAAAAAAAATCTCTGGCCAGAGTACAAAATAGTCATATAAAAAAGGAGTTTCATGATGACACGTTCCATTGTATTGATTGACAATTCGGATAAACAATAAGTTAAGGGTGTTGACATACCATGAACCTATGCTTAATCAAGATTAGATGACAGAGAGATTTTACTACATAAAACATACGATCAGGAAAAATGTTCATTGGAGTTTAACTTCCTTATGGCTTAGGGGTTATGGAGCATTGCTAGATGCCTACCATGATCGGTGGGAGTTTCAATCATAAAGAGTTATGGCGAAACATATCGAATTGTGATATTGGGCCCACGGCTAGGTTACAGTGAACCTAAGTGGTCACACCTAAAAAACAAGTATGAGAAGAGAGTAATACATATCGTTAAAGGTTAATGATGTTCAAATGTAAACGTGTGCATATGAATTTATGTATTGGTGAGAAATGATTACTCATGGGAAGCTAGCACTTACCAAGGGTAATAAGGTAATTTTGTCATTATTGGATTAGATTCAATGATGGACTAAAATATATTATTGAATTGGATTCAATAATGGGTTAAATATTAAACGGGATTATTTTATATGCCTTGAATATAAATTTGTTTAAATCAAGGATTTAATATTAAAGAGTTAATAATAAATTGAAATTGTTTCAAGGACATAAGATCAATAATGATTTAATATTAAATTGAAATTATTTCAAGGACTTGAAAATAATATTGAATTTGTATTAAGTGTTAATATATGATTCATATTAATTCAAGGACTTGAGAACAATTTCAAATTATAGCAAAATGGTCCTTGTATATAAATAAGTGATATTCCCAAATTTAATCTAATTTTTCATTTGGATCGAAAATCTCTCTCTTGAGATCTCATGGCCGGCTCTCTTTTCTTCATCTTGGGGTGGACGTTACTTTGAGGATTTTCATGTTGAAAATCTTGAACTCCTTTTCAAGTTACAAGAGTTGTAAAGCATAAAAGGTAACAATTTCACCCTTTTAGTTTCAATAACATGTCATATGACCTTATACCATGTTTTACACCAATTTTACCCTTTCTAAGCATGAATTCTTACAAATGGTATCAAAGCAATGTTAGATCTATGCTTATATGTTCAATTTTTGGTGAAAATTTGAATCAAAGTTGTTGAAGAACAATAAGGGTAAGAGCGGCAATTTTTTGTAAATATGTGTTATGGTGTATTTTGGTGCAAATAATCATGGATATGTGATGTTCATGGTAGATAACATGTATATATGTGAAGTTTTGTGTTTTTGAAACAAAGAATTTCATGTTAGGGTTTGGTTGTGTACATGTATGATGAGTAGTTGTATTATAGATGCAATTTCATGACTTTGGATAATTGTTGTCCTTGGTTGTTACATGTATGTGCTAGATCCACAATTTGATACAAAAATTTGATGATTATAGCATGGGTTGAATTCGGCATACACTTGATGTGTGCATCAATTTTATTGAATGCAAGATTCATGGATACAATATTTGATATCATGGATAATTGATGCATGTAAATGAATTGTGTTGTGAATACAATTTTAATGATGAAATTATGCATTTTGGCCATGATTTTCATGTTGAATAAGGCATGTTTTAATGGTGATTAGTACATGTCTTAGTGATGATTCATGCATGAATTGTTTATGTGTAGAAAACATGATTAATAGAGATTAGTGTATATATTTTCTATATGAATTACCCTTCAAATTTGTGTGACAATTGATTGCATGGATGATGCATGCCAATTGCAAAATTCGGCCATGTTTGATGTTGATCAAATAATGCATGAATGGTGTCAAGGTGATGGCATGTTGATTAATATGAATGATGTGTAATTAGAGATATGAATTAGGATAAGGATGATTTATTAACTAAACCATGGTTGATGGCTGGTTAATGCATTTAATCATTTCATTTAATTTGATTAACAAATGAGATTAAAGTGCATTAAATGTTAGGGTCGTGAAATGTCACTAATGCCCTTTTTAGTTGATTATGCCATATTTATATGTAATTGTTGCATAAGTCATTGAATTCATATATATTGCAACAAGCATAAAGATAATTTGCCTTAAAGATTTAACGGCAAAATTGTCTTTGTGCCAAAACATGGAAAGGTAGTGTGAACATAATTTAATTGTTAATTATATCTTTGATAAGACTAATTGGATTAATCATTAATATATATTAATATGCCATGTGATAAGATAAGCATAAATTTACTCCACCAACTTTTCATTGCCAAATGTTGGTTGTATAATTGCTTATTTAAAGTAAGTGTTACATTATCCCCTAAAGTTTAATAAATTTTTGTTAATGATTATTAATTGGCAATTTATTAAATATAATTTATATATGGGATATATATGTGTTATAATAACATAGTGCATATTTGTTATATTTGATAACATATGATGCCGTATTGAAGCATGTAATATGCTTGTATGATTTATGCATAGAAATTATGCCATTGTTTATAGTTAAGTTTTAATATTTATATGAAGTGTTGAAACTTAATTTTATGGCATGACATTTAGTTTTAGGTTTGTAGTTTGGGGTTTATGTTTTATATTTAGTTGATACATATGGTGGATATGTATAGGGTAGATATTAAAATATTAACCTAAAACAAAACCTAATCTTTGAAATCTCCCTAAGGAATAACATTAAGTCCATGCCTTCCATTATGGGCCAATTAATTTTTTGGCATAAAAATTAGACATCCCAAGATTTCTATTATGTGAGGGATGCTAATTTTATGACATGGAATTAATTGTCTTAGTTCTTCGATATAAATTTCCATTGTACCCAAGATTTCTATTATGTGAGGGTATAATGGGAATTCTAAGTTGGGAAAGCATAATGGGTCGGATTTAACTAGGCTAGGGTACCAAGATTTCTATTATGTGAGGTATTCAAAACTAGAGGCAAGGAAATGAATCATAGCTTATATGGTGATATAAAAGGAAATAGTTTCCTACTTATTGAATTTATTGGACCAAGATTTCTATTATGTGAGGTTTATTAAGTTTGATAAGAATTTGATTCCCCACTAGAAATTTATTCCAACGAAATTTTCGAATCATCATTCAGGGGAGTAAGGGATTCGAATAAAATAGTGGAAGCTAATGAGATTAGCATTAAAGGTTTAAATTTACAAGACACGGATAAAATGTTTTAATTTCTTACAACCTCTTTACAATAGTTGTTGTGTGATATTTAGTTGAAAATGAGCAATAATCTTCTTTAGAGGATTTAAGATGACAACAAGTTGACTGAACCAAATTTCAAAGAGTGGTTGAGGAACCTGAGAATTGTTCTCAACTTTGAAAGGCAGAGTACGTTATGGAAGCACCCCTTCCATTCTCTATAGTTCCGGATGCCACATCGGAAGAGAGATGAACTTCCAATGCAAGAAAGATGGACATTCGAAGAGGATTCGTCCTCTATATCTTGAGAGCTTGAAGAAAGCTCGAGTAGGTATGTTCCATTCTTATGTTATAGAATTTGAATTAAGTGTTAATTCAAATGATCGTTCCTGGATATTAGATTCAACTGTTACATCTCACATTTGTGTTTCATTACAGGCATTGTAGAATAGTTTTGCATTGTCAAAAGATGAAATCATTCTGAAGATGGCAAATGGAGCAAAAGTTGCGATCGAGACAATAGGGACTTGCCATTTGACATTGCCATCAAGACACATTTTGGATTTGTAAAGAATTTTGTTATTTTCCAAAGTGACAAGAAATATCATTTCTATTTCTATTTTATGTAAATCTGGTTACAAAATACAGTTTAATGGAAATAAGTATCTAATTTATTTTAGAAATAAATTAGTTGGCAAAGCTATTAATTTTGTATGTTAAAGAATAGAATGATGATAACATAATTAATACCATTACTAATAAAAGAACTCGAAGTGAAATAAATCTTAAATTACTTTGGCATCATCGATTAGGTCATATAAGAGATAAAAGGATAATCAGGTTAGAAGTAAATGGGCTTTTAAGCCCATTGGATTTAGAACCCTATCTGACCTGTGAATCTTGTCTTTAAGAAAAAATGACCAAATTGCCCTTTAAGTGTAAAGGGGAAAAAATCCCAAGAATTGTTGGATTTAATACATTTAGATGTATGCGGACCATTTAGTGAAATGGCTCAAGAAGGTTTTCAATATATACTTCATTACCTTTATCGACAACTATTCTTGGTACAGGTATATGTATTTGATGAAATACAAATCTGAATCCTTTGAAAAGTTCAGAGAGTTCAAGAATGAAGTAGAGAAACAAACCAAAAAGGGTAATAAGATTCTATGATCAGATCGTGCTGGTGAATACTTGAGTACGAAATTTTGAGATTTTTTTTTAAAAGATAATGGTATAATATCCTAGTTGACTCCTCCGAATACACTACAACATAACGGTGTGTCAAAAAGGAGGAGCCATACTTTATTAGATATGGCATGGTCGATGGTGAGTTTCACGGACTTGCCAACGTCACTATAGAGATTTGCTCTTGTTACCGATGTGCACATTCTAAATAGGGCACCATCTAAATCTATCGAGAAGACATCATATGAGATTTGATATGGTAAAGCTCCAAGTCTCAAATGTATGAGAATTTGGGGGTGTCCAGCTTATGTCCTAATTTTTTAGATGGATGACTTGGACGTTAGGTTTGAGAAAGGTCATTTTATTAGAGATCCTAAAGACAGTTTAGGATATTATTTTTACTTATGTTATGATTAAAGAGTTTTGATAAGTAAAAACACACATTTCCTTGAGAAAGAGTTCTTATAGGAAGGAGGTGTGAGAAGAAAAAAAAAATTGTGCTATAGGAAAAGTCTAGGAAGCTTCAAACTGATAGTACTCAAATAGATGGTCCCTCTCAAGAAATCCCAACGCCTAAAATATCGGTCCTTGTTTGTCAATCCTCTAGAGTATCTTGACCTTCGAAAAGATATGGATATCTTTATGAGGAGATTTTTTGAATATATTATGATTGGAGAACTCAGTCACGGGGATGATCCTAGAACCTATGAAGAAGCGATATTAGATATCAATTCTAGTAAATGGCTAGAAGCTATGAATTCTGAGATAATTCCATGCATGCTAATCAAGTATGGATTCTCATTGATCCTTCAAAAGGAATAGTTCCTATTGGATGTAAGTGGGTCTTCAAGAGAAAGATTGACAATGATGCAAAGGTATAGATCTACAAAGCTGGACTAGTTGCGAAAGGTTATACTCAGATCAAGGGTTGGATTATGATGAAACTTTCTCGCTAGTAGTTATGCTTAAATCAATCAGAATTATGCTAACCATGGCTACATACTATAATTATGAGATATATATCAAAACAGCTTTTCTAAATGGCTTTATTGTGGACAATATCTGCATGTAACAACCATAGGTTTTGTATCCAGTTTTGAAAGAAATAAGGTGTGCAAGCTATATAGGTCCATTTATGGGTTAAAATAAGCTTTAAGAAGCTGTAACATTTGGTTTGATGAAACAATCAAATCATTTGGTTTCATGAAGAATCCGGATGAACCTTCTGTTTATAAATGGACAAAGGATCATACCATAATATTTCCCATGTTGTATGTAGATGACATACTATTGATGGGAAATGACATTGGAATGCTGACTGAAGTTAAGTTGTGGTTATCCAAAACTTTCTCCATGAAAGACTTAGGAGAAGCAACCTATATCCTTGGAACTCGTATCTATAAAGACAGAGCAAAATGATTAATAGGCTTATCCCAAAGAATGTATATAGAAAAGATGCTGAAACAGTTCAACATGTAAGACTCCAAAAAGGGTTTGTTTGCCTACAGTCATGGAATTCATCTTTCGAAAGATATGAGTCCCAAGACTGATCAGGAGTGTGAGCGGATGCATGGGATACCTTATGATTCAACTGTAGGTAGTCTCATGTATGTCATGTTATGTACTAGGCCTGATATAGCATATGCTATGAGTTTTACGAGCATATATCAGTCCAACCTAAGAGAGAAGCACTAGTCTGTTGTTAAAACAATCCTTAAGTACTTAAGAAGAACTAAGGATTTAATCCTAAGTCATAGAGATTCAGAATTGAAGATTCAGGGATACTCGAACTTTGTTTTTCAATCAGGCTTGGATGATAGAAAGTCTACATCTGGTTTCATTTTCATATGTAATGGAGGAGTAGTCAATTGGAAAAGTTCCAAACAGTTGAGGATTGTCAATTCCACTACAGAAACTGAATATATTGCTACTTTAGAAGCAGAAAAGGAAGCTATCTGGATGCGCAAGTTCTTAACTGAACTTAGTGTGGTTCCAATATAAAGGTTATCCAATAACCTTTTATTATGACAATACTGGCGTTATTACACAGGCAAAGGAACCAAGGGCACATCAGAAGTCCAAACATATTCAAAGTAAATATCAAATTTTTTTTTTTTTAAGAGAATCCGTTGGAGCTAGGGAAATTTGGGTGCAATAGACACCTTCAGCTAAATATGCAGCTGACCCACTCATTAGAGGAATGACACAGAAGCAGTTAAACCATCATTTTGATAAGATGGGTATTAGATGCCACAGTGATTGATTCTAGTGCAAGTGGGAGATTTGTTAGTGTATGCCCTAGGAACCAATCGTGTTGTCGGTTTCAGGGCATTATATCTTGTAAATACTCTTTTGAGAATGGAAGAAAGAGTTATGATTTCGCATATTGTTTACTGCTCCATTTATACTATTTATAATGCATGTGAAATGTGTGGATGATACAGATCTTTAGAAGATAAAATCATCGAAGAATTGCCTACGTAAATAATGTTAATTGGGCAATAACATTGCATAGTAGGCATGCTAAATGCCTCCATTGAATATCATGTGATGGTATTAGTGTGGGTGATTATAAGAGGTATATCACTAGGGCATTAGCATGGATAAAAGGTTGGTGAACTGTTTATCGAATATGACCAATTACTATGAATCACATGGACATTTAGAATGTGGTCAATGATACATCGTAGGATCATACTAGTATACCACTAATCCTTAGACTTGAGATATCATGGTTGGACTCGACATAAGATGCATATGATTCATATGGTGTATATACAAGAGACTAGTCATGTCTTGTGTAAGAAACCGGTTTGATCATATGTTATTCATATGCAAGGACAAGTGATGGTCAAGATGGGATCCGTTGACTCGAAATAGTTTGGTCCCGAGTTCCTAGACGAATGTCAATAAATTGGAAAAAGGGAATCTCTAGTCAGAGTACAAAATAGTCATATGAAAAAGGAGTTTCATGATGACACATTCCATTGTATTGATTGACAATTCAGATAAACATTAAGTTAAGGGTTTTGACATACCATGAACCTATACTTAATCGGGATTAGACAACAAAGGGATTTTACTACATAAAACATACGATCGGGAAAAAGGTTCATTGGAGTTTAACTTCATTGTGACTTAGGGGTTATGGAGCATTGTTAGATGCCTACCATGATCGGTGGGAGTTTCAATGATAAAGAGTTATGACGAAACATATCGGATTGTGATGTTAGGCCCACGACTAGGTTACAGTGAACCTAAGTGGTCACACCTAAAAAACAAGTATGAGAAAAGAGAGTAATACATATCGTTAAAGGTTATACACTACAAGAAAACTGGCATTCTGCAATCAATTTTTTAGCAACTAACCAGAATTAGTTGTAGAAAGGCTACATTTACCAACAAAATTGACATTAGTCGGGCAAAGAGGATTAAAATTTTGGGTCCACATGTTCCAACTTTTGGCGTCTAAAGTTAATTTTCTGCGACTATTTTGTTAGTCACAAAACATGTTGCTTTAGTGACTAATAAATTTAATTGCAATTTTTAACGGGTGATTTTTCCCTCTAAAATTTGATAATTTGCATCTAAAATATTATATTTTGCATCTACATTTTTTGTTACAAAAAACAATTTTTTGCAACTACCCCTTAGTAGTTAAATTAGTTTCGAATAATTAGGGATTTATTAGTAACTATTATGATTAGTTACAGAAAAATGAAATTACCAAAATATCCCATATTTGGACAATAATTACAAGGGCCCCAAGGTATTTTTAGCAACAAATGTTTGTGTTCATATTAACAATAGTTGCAAAAAATTATATACAACAACTAAGTTCGATTTAGTTGCCAATTTAAGTTGAAAAATTCAAATTCCCCCCAAATTATTTGTTCCCGCCAGACTAAATTATAGGCAACTAACACTAATTCTTTACTGACTAAATGTTTAGTTACAAATTGACTTATTTGCAAAATATAATTATATTTCAAAATTAAACAACTAATTAGAACCCTTACTTTTTTAAGTTATTTACAAAAAAACCCTAACCTATATAAAGCAAGCATTTTTGTCAATTTCTCCACGCATCTTCATTGGAAGCCCTAGCTTTTTCCCCAAATTTCATATCTCTTCTCCACGCATCTTCATTGGAAGCCCTAGCTTTTTCCCCAAATTTCATATCTCTTCTCCACGCATCTTCATCTTAATCGTTGTTGCCCGAATTTTCGAAATGCAGAACCTGACGTCATTTCTTCTCCACGCATCTTCATCTTTCAATTGATCTTCTTGGCTTCCTTCATTCATCCAATACGAGGTAGTCCCTAACCTCCTGTAAGTACAAATTTTGACTCTTTAGTTCTCTCACATGGTAACATTGAATCTAATTTAAAATTTTGAGAAGCTGGTGTATTTTCATGTATTGACATTGCATTGATTTGAAATACTTGATTTTTGTTTGATAACTTGTGAATTGGTGCCATTATTATACGGGTCCTTTCTTTGTTCACTTAGAGTTGTTATTGGCATGTTAGGCTTATCAATACATTGTTGCGTATTTAAACTTGGACTATTGAGTAATGAGATACCTTTAGGTAACTCTGTTATGAAAAATGTATGTTAAATTTGGTCGACTTGATGAAGTGTGTTTGGTCTTTAATGGAATGGAAGAAAGTTCCATTATTTCATGGGCAATAATTATTGGTGGGTTTGTGAATGTTGGGAAAGTTGGTGAAGCATTTGGTGTGTTCAACCAAATGAGAAGAGCTTGTCTGAAACCAGACTTAATAGTGTTTATAAAACTCATTTCGAGTTGTTCACAAGAAGGGAATTTGTTGTTAGCTTCATTGGTTCATTCTCTTGTACTGAAATGTGGATGTGAGGATGAAGATCCTATTGACAATTTGCTGGTCAGCATGTATATAAGATGTGGTGACCTTGAGTCTTCGCGAAGAGTATTTGATATGGTACAGGAGAAAAATGTGTTCTTGTGGACATCCATGATTGGAGGGTATGCTCAGTTGGGTTATCCTGCTGAGGCATTGAATCATTTTAAAAGGTTGTTGAAGACATCCGTTAGACCTAATGAAGCAACCATGGCTACAATACTTTCAGCTTGTGTTTATTTAGGATCACTTGCCATAGGAAAGGAGATTAAAGAGTACATTTTGGTAAACGAGCTAGAGTCTAGTAGGCAAGTTCTGACCTCTTTGATACATATGTTCTCCAAATATGGGAGCATAAACAAGGCAATAAAACTGTTTGAGAGGGTGTCGGATAAAGACTTGGCTGTTTGGGGTGCTATGATAAATGGCTATGCCATTCATGGGATGGGAGATGAGGCTTTTAGTCTCTTTCATAAGATGCAACAAGTAGAAGGTATAAAGCCAGATGTTGTGCTTTACACAAGCTTATTATCGGTGTGCAGCCATTCCGGATTGGTAGAGGATGGATTAAGGTATTTTCGAAGTATGTAGAATGAGTATGGAATAGAACCGAGCATAAAGCATTATGTATGCTTGGTAGATCTTCTTGGCACAGCTGGTCAGTTTGATTTGGCTTTGAAAATAATCCAAGAGATGCCTGTCCAAATACAAGCTCAAGTATGGGCTCCATTACTTGGTGCATGCAGGAAACATAGCAACATTGAGCTGGGAAAACTTGCAACTAGAAAGTTGATAAATTTAAGCCCTCTAAGTACCGACAATTATGTTTTAATGGCAAATTTGTATACATCCGTGGGCAAGTGGAAAGAGGCAGCTATAGTAAGAGGCTTGATAAATGATAAACAATTGTAAAAGAAGCTGTTTGGAGCCAGGTTGAGATGGATTTCTGTAATAGTGTAATAGTGTACTGATTATTATTGATTCGGTATTTCTGCTTTGCTTTCATTCATATTATTGATTATTACTCAATAGTCCAAGTGTACAAAGGTGAGTTTAGACCTTTTTTTTTTTTTTCAAGTATTTTTTTCTGTTATTGATTCGTTATCTCTGCTTTGCTTTCATTCATATTAAATAGCTTCTCTTTCTCTATTTTCTTTTTTCTAAGCTTGAGGATCTTGTTGATGATTCTTTTTTTATGCTACAAAGATACCAAAGTAGATGAAATAGTCATATTCTAAATCATGTTATCTATTTTTCAAGATATAAAGGTAAAAAAGAATTGAAAGATTCAAAATATTCTTGTCTTCCTTTTTAGTTATCAAAAGTTCCTTTTTCTTTTCCTTGTTAGAACGCTAAAATTTTTCTGTTTGATGGGGTTTTAATTCTCTTTGATGGTTTCTGTTTATGTAATTGTGTTCTTAATCGAAATTCGAGTTGATAAGCTGTCAAAAGGTACTGTGTCAATTTATTTATGCGATGTATATTATCAGGCTTATTTATCAAGAGACTTTATAGATTCAGTTCTAAAAGTTAAAAACTGAAAATGAAACTGAATCAACATCTACTAATAACAATCTCATAAAGAAATGAAAGAATGAAAAAACCAATTTGGCTTTGCACATTGGCCACACAATTTAGTATCTTTTCTCTTATGTTGATGTTTGCAGATTTCGAAGATGGCTCCTGGTACAAGAAGGACCCTAGCTAGACGTGCAAAGGTTGTTCAAATGAATTAGAGTGCTGAATCGACTCCTGAAATTGCTGCAAACATTGGTAAAGTTATGATATTGGTTAACATAAGCATACTGAAATATATACTTATATTTTAGATATTGTCTCCAATGTTTGTTTAAAAATTTAAGAATCCAATTTACTTTACCAACATGTAAACAGTCCTTGTGATAACATATTATTTACTAATGATGCATTATTTTGATTTTGTAGGCAACATTGTGGCAAAGAACGTGAGAGTGAAGACTAGAGGAGTTGGATGTGAAAGACTCATACAAACAGCAAAGTCGAAGCTGCATGTAGACTTTCAAAAAGAAGATGGAGTACCTACTGGATTAAATGCATCAAAGTTGAGTACTGAGGTAGGAATAGTTGTGAGGAACTATGTGTTAGGAAACGACCCGGTTACGCAGCGGAAAACAAAAATTTTACAACTACGGATCGTTCCTTAGAACCCAAAATCAGGGCATAGATTTTACAGTTTATGCATAATATGAATCTGCAGAAAAATAAATCCAAAGGTTTAGATTTATACCCACGTTTGGAGGCTCCACCAATGTTGTCTCTGAATGTGTTTGCTACCGATCCAAGTGTAGGATCGAACCAAGAAGTCCACACGAAGACAACCACCAAGAACCAAGGAGGGATTTGCTAGATCCTCCTTGGCCTTAAGAAATCAAGAAGAAGATCAGTATTTGATTTTTCAATCAAACAGTGAGATTGGCGTGAGAGAGTGTATAAGGGGCTGCTGTGTTTTCTTTTAATATTTAAAGAATGAATCACACACTATTCTTTTTATAGGCAAACCAAGTTGCCCTATTCCCACATGGAATGGGCTTGGGCTCCAACCCAAACACCCCATGTTGCCAAACACTCCCAATTTGATATTTTAATTTAATTCATCATTATCTTAATTAAAATCAATTAATATTTAATTAACATTTAACAATAATGATGATTTAATTAAATATGTGCGAACACACATTTAACCGTAATTTCACTTATTTAATTTTTTAACAAATTAAATAATAGGCTACGACCTCAGCAAATTTAATTGCACTGTGAAATTACCAAAATACCCTTTCGCCTAAAAAGACGAAAACGCCCTTCTTTCTTCTTGGCTCTTAAATTATCTTCTATGTGTGTGACCCATAGGCTCCTCATCATACCGGTAGTGTATAGTATCGCGATTAACACCAATTAATCGTCTCACTAATACACAGACCAAGATTGGCCCCTAGCAAGGCATCATGGCCACCCGATAGATTCGGATTCAGCAAAGTAGCTACCTTTCAACGATATGGTTACCGTACAATACGATCCTTTCATCATACGTTATCTCGACGAGACGAAGGCATAGAAATAGTGTCAACCTTCGGTTACTCTCGATATTATATATTCAGTTTCTGGACCAATGACCCGTATTATAATCTGGATAGAGCAACAACTCAATCCCACTGTGGCCACAGTTTTAGTGTCATTGCCATATACTGAATTGCGCCGTGAGATAACTTCTCCCGTACCCGGGAGTGATGAATCCTCTGTCAATCCACCATAGTCTTGATACACTCCTTGATATAGCCAATCACCACCGTACTGACAGCTCTGAATAGAACTGCGTTAGGCTAGTGTCAAACTGTACCAATCGGTGCACAAGGCGCTCCGGTGATCTCAAGTCTAAGGATCACATGCACCACCATTCGTTAGAGGATTTGTTCCATAGACACTGGGGTTACCATCCATATGGAATCCTCTGGTGGGTCAGTCCAGTGAACTTGCTGCGGTATATCCGCCTACAACAAGCACCCATGTGTTGCACCAGGTTGTCACCAAACAACCTTGACAAGTGAGATCAGTCACTGCCTTTCGACAGGGTCGTTCAACACTATGATAGCCTTACCGTATTATCTGTGCCCTTATTTCAGAATAATACTAGGGCTACGGACGTTTCTAGAATGGCCACCATATGTGCTCATAGGGTTCTCACTATCAAGATTTGAAACACTTGATACCCTCGTCACGGTTCTACCATTCTAAGGACATATATCAATACATATTGCAAATAATAATGATTTACGCGATATAGAATAAAATGCCTTTTATTATTGATTAATGAACATTATTACAAAGAGTCAATTCCACAATAATTGATTGGCTCTAGGGCATCTACTCTAACAATATGCCCCCGTTAGAGTGCTTACTTGGAAGAAAGTTCTATACGATGTGGAAAAACAAATGATTGCTCGTATCACGGTAATGTCTTTCATATCGTTATCCATATTGTCATACTTCCTTATGTAAATAATATATAATACCCATATAAGTTTAATGCATGTATATTATTGCTGAATTTAGACCAAGTATGACATTGATGTCACAGGGCCCCATGTACTCAAATGGCTGAAGCACAAACTGTGTAAGAGATTCAACAGCTTTCGGAGTGCCCTACACAAGAAATTCAAAGCATATGCTACTAAGGAGGAAGCATTATAGAATAGACCTGAAGGAATTAAAGATCTCGATGATTGGATATATTTTTGTGACATTTTTTCTAGTGAAAAGTTTCAAGTAAGGTCAACATGACTTTTAATGTTATTATATATGTATTGTATTTTAATATTAAATTTTGTGGTATTAGGCACGATCAAAAACTTATTCTGAGAACCGGTCGAAGATGAGGTGTAACCACCATGGTGGTTCCAAGAACTTTATTCAGCACAAAAAGGAAAAGGTATTTAATATTATTCACCTTAATATACAACTTTGTTTTCCTGTTTACTAATTTTATTGCAATTTATGGTCAATGACCATATGAACTGTTAAGGTGAACCAACTTGGGGAATCTGTCGATCCTATACAATTATTTCATGATACTCGTTGGAGCGCCGAGAAAGGGTGGGTTAATGAACAAGCAAGAGAGCTATATGTACGTTGATCATCTTTCAATTATCGGTCCTATACAATTATTTCATAACTTATTGATTATGCATTGAATTGATGGTAGGAAAAAATGATAGAGCTGTAAGATGAAACACAAGCAGGGGAAAGTGAAAAAACAGAAGCAGAAATATGTGACGAAGTTCTGGGTAAAGCTTTCGGATTTAACCAAAATTTTGCATTTTCACACATTGAGCATCATGATACTGCAGCAGAAGCAGAGTTAAGGTGCATAATACAACAACAAGAAAATAAGATTAAACAATTGGAGGAGCAGCTTGTCTTAGTTAATCAACAAAAACAGAAAATAAAAAGCCTTGAACAACAACAATTTTTCCTATTGGAGATTATGAAGTAGCTAACTATAGCCCTTGAACTACAACAATCTGATAAAGCTCCAACTCAACAGCCATCACCATCTCCAACGGTTGAAGACTCGTCCTCATCAGCTACAGCTATTTCAAAAACCTCAACTGGTGACACTTAAGATGCTCTAGATATTGATGGTTAGTTTTTTGTTGTATGTGCAGTAGATATTTTGACATGGGGGTAGGACCATCTTTTTAGGATTGTTTGCATATATATGTTAGATGGTGTACATGGGGTGGGCATTTTTTTGTTAGTTATGCACAGATAGATAGCTAGTGATGAAAATGTGGGTGCATACTTTTTTTTTTTTTTCGTTATCCACACTTGATAGTTCATTTTGGATTTTTATTGCTCATAATGCATAAAAATCCATGTATGGACTATATATATAAATATATATGTATGAAAATATGATATTTGATGTTAGTGTTCAGATTTTTATATTGTGATGGATTATTTTGTTGATGTTGAATGTATAAACTAGGTTAATACAAAATGCTTTTGCCACTAATTATTTTCTCAAAAAAAAAAAAAAAAAACACATTCTGCAACTAATTTTTTAGTTGCAAACGGGTAATTTATCATAATTCGATTCCACATTCAACGTCTAAAATTATTAGAATTAACCACCAAATTTTGGTCACCAAAAGATACATTCGTCTACTAATAAAATAGTCGCGAAAACCTTTTGGATTCCACATTCAGCGTCTAAAATTATTAGAATTATCCACCAAATTTTGGCCACCAAAAGATACATTTGGCCACTAATAAAATAGTCACGAAAACCTTTTGGATTCCACATTCAGCGTCTAAAAGTATTAGAATTAACCACCAAATTTTGGTCACCAAAAGATACATTCGGCCACTAATAAAATAGTCGCGAAAACCTTTTGGATTCCACATTCAATGTCTAAAAGTATTAGAATTAACCACCAAATTTTGGTCACCAAAAGATACATTCATCCACTAATAAAATAGTTGCGAAAACCTTTTACGAAATTACCCTTACACCTTTAGCGTCTAATTTTAGTGGCATTCGTAACAAATTATTAGACACTAAAAGGTACATTTTGCAACTAATTGATTAGTCGCGATACCGTTTTACCAAATTGCCCTTGAACAATTAGCTTCTAAGCGGGGGGACTATTTTAACTAGCAATTAGCGACTAATTTGCTAGTCACCAAAAAAAAACTTTCCGGTCTAACCAACAATTTAGACAACCATACTTTCTGCGACAGCGATTTCGCAACTATGTGGCAACAACGAAATTTAGACGCGAAAGAGATTTAGCATCTAAATTTTACTTTCTGCGTCTAATTTTGCTAGATGCTGAAAGACATTTTTCTTGTAGTGTTAACGATGTTCAGATGTAAACGTGTGCATCTGAATTTATGTATTGGTGAGAAACGATTACTCATGGGAAGCTAGCACTTACCAAAGATAATAAGGTAATTTGGTCATTATTGGATTAGATTCAATAATAGACTAAAATATATTATTGATGGACTAAAATATATTATTGAATTGGATTCAATAATGGGTTAAATATTAAACGGGATTATTTTATATGCCTTGATTATAAATTTGTTTAAATCAAGGATTTAATATTAAAGAGTTAATATTAAATTGAAATTGTTTCAAGGACTTAGGATCAATAATGATTTAATATTAAATTGAAATTATTTCAAGGACTTGAAAATAATATTGAATTTGTATTAAGTGTTAATATAGGATTCATATTAATTCAAGGACTTGAGAACAATTTAAAATTATAGCAAAATGGTCCTTGTATATAAATAAGTGATTTTCCCAAATTTAATCTAATTTTTTATTTGGATTGAAAGTTTCTCTCTTGAGCTCTCATGGCCAACTCTCTTTTCTTCATCTTGGGGTGGACTTTACTTTGAGGATTTTCATGTTGAAGATCTTGAACTCCTTTTCAAGTTACAAGAGTTGTAAAGCATAAAAGGTAACAACTTTACCCATTTAGTTTCAATAACATGTCATATGACCTTATACCATGTTTTACACCAATTTTACCCTTTCTAAGCATGAATTCTTACACATTTTTTGTAAATATGATGAATAAGACATTATTCATTTATGTATTGATAAAGTCATATCTTAAGGTTGTACGATTTTTAATAATGATCAGAAATATTTATATGAGGGATTAATATATAAGAGACATAGAGATAGAGCAATATGGGTCAAGAAGACTTATATGTGAGAATGCATGCTAGAAAGACTAACATGCATAAATTATTATGAGAAGAATAAGTCAAGGAAACTTATATGGAAAGGACTTTTGCAATACAGTTGAAGTATAATGAGCTTAGAAGACTTGTATTATGAGAAGAATTGTCTTTGAAGGAGATAGATACAGAGAACACAGAGAAGCTATAATTAGATTGTCTAATTTTGTAAAGCTAAACATGGAAGCATACTGAAGAAGTACATATGCATGTATTGATGAAGTAGAACATATATTATGTTTTGTAGAACTTATGAAATGTCACATATGCATGTTATGAGTATGGTTGAGAGAACATATGTCATATGAACATAGCATAAATATGTTTTGAAGGATAAGAACATGAACATGACTGAGGAATGTTGAATCAATGATTCATTTGAAGAGGAATCATTAAAAAATAAATAAATGGATTGACTTCTCATTAAAGGTTTTGACCTTATAATATTGTAGACGGTAAAATCTACAGTTGATTTGGAAGGGACGGATCTTGTAAGAAGTGAGACACTGACAATTGTATGGACTTGCACAGAGAGAAAGAACGAACGTGAAGGCTCGGGGGACACCGATGTAATGTCTACCATAGCACTCCGATGCTCAAGTCAGCATGGTTGAAGGCAAGTTTAGTGAGGGTTGAGAGCAAGAAAGGGTTTGCCGTAATGTGACTAGGGCAGAACTAACACAAAGTGGTTGGAGCGCAGCTTTGCAGAGGCGAAAAGTGGTAAAGTTAGTTAGAACTAAACTTTACGGCGAGAAAATACGATGATTCTTGAGAGCAAGAATTTAGGAGCTAAAGCTTTAGGCTATTTGTGCATGCATAGTGAGAGGCTTGACCTCTGTTTATATAGGAGCTCAAGGGAGCTTAAGTCTTAGTAAGACTTTGAGTCCCAGTAGAACTTTGAGTCCTGCTTGATATAGGAGTCCGAATTAGGAAGGAACTCTTGTTCCTTGCCTTTATCGATTCAAGAGTACTAATTCATGTAAGATACTAGATCTTGAATTAATGAATTAGGAAGATTATAGGATTTTGATTCCAATTTTGGGATGAAAGTAGGCTAATGGGCTGGAGTCCGATTTAGCTTAATCTTATAGAAAGACCCAACTCATGGAGTGACCCAAAGAGTAAGTTGGCCTAGTTTGTAGACTGGCCCTGCTCATAGAGAGGCCCAACTCATAAAGTACCCTAGCTCGTGGAAAAGGTTGACTTGTGGTGTGGTCCAGCTTGTAGAATGGGTCGACCCATAGAATGTTCTTTCTCACAAATTAGGCCATCCCATCGGATGGTCAATCCACGAGATGGATTTAAGCATAGGCCCAACCAGAATTAGGCTAAGACACTAGGCCGTAATATGTTTATTTTGTTATTGGGTCTGACGAGGTCCAGTATGATTTTTGGCCTAGACAAATATAAAAATAATTAAAAAAGGTTATGCTCTTTATAAGGTTCAGACCTCATAATAATAATAAAAAAAAAAAATTGCTCGACAGAGTATCAAATTCATAATACAAATTCCAATCTCATGGAGATTTTGAAAGACTAAAAGAGGGGCATATTGTAGTGTATATTTAGTTAAAACACTCATTAGAGAAATAAGATAGTAAGTTTAAAAGTAGAGGTAGGCAAAGGCTCGGGCCCGAGCCCGATCTAGGCCCAATATGATTGGTCCCAAATTGGCATCGTCCTTCAAGGACCGGTCCTCATTTGGCTGGGACTGGTTGTGGGCCCATGAAAATTCTTAGGGCCCAAACCAGTCCTAGGATCGGCCATGGGCCCATAGGGCCGATCCTATGGGCCCATGGCTTAATTTTTTTTTTTATATATTTAGGGGTTAAATTAAAATTATGTAAGGGGGTTTATGTAATTTTTCAGGGGTTATTTGTAAATTTTAATTAATTAGTAAATAAATATAAATGAATGGTTATAATGGTTTTAATTTAAAGAGATAATTTAATTTTAGCTTTGAAATTTTAATTTGAACTTAAACAATTATATAAATATAAGGATGATCAATTGGTTATAAATTTATATGGTTTTAATTCAAAGAGATAATTTAATTTTAACATAAATACAATATTGACACTTCACAATGTGCAAATTTAATTTAAACTTAAAAAAATAAAGAATTAAATAAATTTGTTTTCATTAAATTATTGATTTACATCGTCCAAATTTGTGTTTTTGAAGAGGTCAAATAGTTTGGGATCTTCAAGGTGCTACTGTAGTCTTTTGTCTGCATGAGTACAATCCTGTAAACATTTTATGACTTTAACCATCTTATTGGTTAAAAAACATCTTCTGTCTTCAATAATGCAGCCACTAATTGAGAATGTTAATTCAGATGCAATTGTGAAAACTATCACACATAGAATGTCACGTGCCATTTGGGCTACAATGGGGAATCGACTTGCATTTTGGTTCCCCCATTAAAGCAGATCCATTTCGCTTTTCTCCTTCTTGGTCATGTAGGACATGTCCATTTGTAGATATTGCTGCAACTCATTTGGTCCATGTCTGTATGAGCTGGAGCTACTACTTCTACCATAGCACCACTACTAAGTTCCATATACGTGTACATACTTGATCCCTGTTGATAAATGTCTTCATCAGCTTTCTGCTGGATGTTCCACTGTACCTATTCTAATATAAAGAAAAAAGGCTTTCTAATTTTCTGTTAAATTTTATCAAATAAAAACTATAGTCATGTCCTAAATGCTGACCTATTTCAATAACCATACAATTAAATATGTTTAATTTAAACATAGGATCTACAATAAGACCTAATCCATATAATAATGAAATATCTAACCAATATTTCTGGTATTTTGCTTCCATGTCTGAAACAATATCCATCAAATCTGGATTATATCTATGTTTAGCAAAAGTTTTAGAAATTTTGAAGTAAAATATTTAACGCTAAATTAGTAGTAGAATAATAAATACCACTTAATGTATTGGTGGAATCATAAAATTTTTTAAGAAATGAATGAAAAAGAATGCAAACCGTCCAATTTGAATCATTGATGACTTCATCTGGATAGTTCTTTCAGTTGACGAACTCTATAATTTGTGCTACAGTTGGCATAGCTTTTTACAACATCAAGTACAGTGGAGTTCCAACGGACAAGCATGTTGCAACATAACTTCTTTGGTCGAACCAACGACTCCTCTTAACGATAATATTTTACGTACTCATTCCATCTTATATTGCTGCCGACAATATGATTGGTTGATTTCAAATTAAAAATAAACTTTCAACCAATCATTTTTTGCCACATAATGTTGTATGAGAAATATTATATAAAAATATTGTATATGTAGTATTATGCCTCTAAATTTTCTTAGTCAATTAAACATTTCGTTTTATTTTAACTATTTGTTTGTTTAATAAAACGTTAAATAAACTAATTAACAAAAAAAAGAATTTAAATAAGAAAAAAATAAATTTAAAATTTAAAAATTGGAAAAAAGAGTCTAAACAAAAAAATCTAATTAAGTTTGGAGGGTATAAAAGACTCATAAGTTAGATGAGGCGAAAAATTCTTTTTTTTTTTTATGAGTAATGCTACAGCCATCGACGGTAGTGTACCGAATTTGTGTACCGAATGACGTTACAAAATCCTGACCGTTGATTAATTTTAAATTTTAAATTAATCAACGGTCAGGATTTTGTCACGTCATTCGGTGCAAAATTCGGTATACCTCTGTCGGTGGTTATATTATTTTTCTTTTTTTATTTGGTCCATACTTTTAAAATCTGGGCCAGATATGGACCCAGCATAAACATAATCCGACCTGGACATATCCCATTTCGATCAATTAAGTTCGGCTTTACTTCTGAAAAACCAAGTCTGGAGAAGCCCATTTGTGAATAAATCCATCCAGCCCTACATACTGTTGAACCTCCATATACATTTGACTTTCATTTAGCCCAAATCAGTTTTTGAACTGACATTTGGAACATTTCCAGAAGAAAACAGAGCAGAGACGATGGTGCCACCGTTTCCGATTCCTTGGCACACAGTCATTTTATGTCTCATGCTGTTATTTCTTATCTCTCCATCATTCGCCATTTACTGCGACGAGGACGATTGCTACGATCTACTGGGGTCAGCTCAGTTTCATCACATCTCCTTTCCCAAATTATGCCTAGTTTCAATCTCCAATTGACCTTTTTTCTTCAATCTTTCTGAATTCTAGGGTGTCTCAAAATGCAAATGCATCTGAAATCAAAAAAGCTTACTATAAGCTCTCTTTGAAATAGTAAGTTTGTATTTATTGATTTTATTATATATGAATTAATTTTTTTTTTATTGATTTATATTTTGTTTTTATGATGTGGTTAGTCATCCCGATAAAAACCCGGATCCGGAATCAAGGAAGTTGTTCGTGAAAATTGCAAATGCTTATGAGGTAATATGATTTTAAATTGTTTAATCACATAATTTTTTTACTTGCTGTCAATTCTTGATGATGATTCACATGTTTTGATTATATTAAAATTGTGTTGTATATTGCAGATTTTAAAAGATGAAGCCACAAGGGAGCAGTATGATTATGCAATTGCACATCCAGAAGAGGTTCACAAGAGTTTTAATTAAGATAATATAATTGCTAATGTCATTCTATAGTTTCAATGTTATGTATTTTTATCTCAATGGTTATGTATTTTTAAATCTGAAATTGCATTCTCTTGTTAGCAATTTAGGGAAGAACAATTATGCTGTGATTCAAGGGGTTAATTTGAAAAGGAATTCTTAAGCTTAATTTGGAATTAACTTTTTGATGACTCNATAGTAATTCGTAAAGGTTGAACCCAAACATGAAGAAGGAGGAAACTGTGAGGAGGCTATACGAAATTTTCATGTTTCATCTGATAAGTTACCGTTAACTTATCAGCTGCTGCAAGTTCAAGGGCTGCCAGCGTGGGCTAATACTTCTTGTGTTTCTATTCGGGATGTGATTCAGGTAAATTTATGTTCTTTTACTACGGTCAGAACATTTTCTTTTTCGAGTATCCATTTAGCATTATTCTTTAGTTGAATGTATATGAATGTCAATGATTATCGTGATCCATTTAATTATTTGTTTGGTAGGGAGATATTGTTGTTGCTATTTTATCAAATTACATGGTGGATATCGATTGGTTGTTACCTGGTGAGTTCCTTTTCCTACTGATATTTTTCCTACTTTCTTGTTCCTTTAAATTTCCATATCTTTAGATGATTATAAGTTGCTCCCTATGACCCCAGCATCTACAAGACATAACCCCGATTTTTTATTAGTTGCCTTGAAATTTTGCTAGGGAACTGAACATATCATTATCTTATTAGCAATACTACAGGTGGAGACAGTAAGATAAAGGAACTATGTTCTTAATGACATATTGAACGAATTTTCTGGTATAATGATGTTATTTTTTAAGCAAATATGAAACACCTTAGCTACATATCAAAGCTCATCTTACAATTTGATACATCTTTCGAAGTTTGCAATGGTGGCTAATTTACGGGAGAAATCGGGGCTCCTGTGCCATTGACATCTATATTGCCAAATGGCAGTGCAAAAGACAATCCCTTGAACATGAATCAAATGAGAGATGGAGTTAACTCTCCCAAGTTGGACTTCTTCCATAGGGGCTGTCACTGTAGAAACCTAGAGGTGTTTGTGATGGGTATCTGTTTTCAAGCATTAAATATGGTTTATATTGCTGCATAAATGGGTTTGCCAATATTTTTGAAAAAATTCCTTATTAGATTATTCTTCTTTGTTGTTGTTATGCTTTTGTTATTATTCTTCTTTGTTGTTGTTATGCTTTTGTTGCACCTATCTTAGGTGTGATGTGTATTTTCACGATTTGTATAGATTGATTATTGGCTTGGTTCCTGTGATTTTTTTCCATTCTTTCCTTTGTAATCTTGTGGTATTTTCCTTGTAGCTTGTCCTACGCTTGCCAAAATTCCCAATGTGTTGGTAATTCATGGGGAGAATGATGGTACAGTGGAACATATGAAGGTGTAGTATAACTCTAATTTATACTAATATTCTTTTATATTTGAAGTTTTATTTATGAAAACATTGCAGAGGAGGAAGCCAGCAAATTGGATTTTTCACAAACCCCCACTACCTATTGCATACGGGACACACCACTCAAAGGCCATGCTTCTGGTCTATCTTCAGGGAGTAAGAATTATTGTGCATACAGCAAACTTGATATATGTTGACTGGAATAACAAAACTCAAGGTTTGTGGATGCAAGATTTCCCCTGGAAGGATCTAAATAATCCAAGCAAAGGCTGTGGGTTTGAAACAGATTTGGTTGATTATCTCAGTGCATTGAAGGTATTGATATCTGTAGAATGTTAGAGAATGCCATCTGTTAAGAGGCATGTGTGGTTTTCTTGATCAATTGTTATATTGCTTCATAAAATTTATTTAAGAATACTGCTTCACATTTGAAAGTTTGACGGCCTTTCTTTTTTTTTGCTTATACGTCTCTTCTCTGAAAAGAAACGGATGCCTCCATCATGTGCATAAGATATCATGTTACATCATTGTCTTAATATTAATAATAATAATAAAGCTTGCTAGGATGAAATTGTTTTGGTTTTTGATTGGTTTTCCAATCTAAGCTCTATCAGCTATTTGTGTCTTGTCTTATTACTCTTCTTTAGGAAAAAATATTGATAGACTGCTTTATTGTCTAGGGTGTGATACACTTGTATTTTTCAAATGCTATGCTGGAAACGAAAGTGATGTACTTCTGAACAAACTTTTTTGAATGGTAATGAATAGAGGAAGTTATTTCTCCAAATTAGATTGAGAAGAAGCCTGTGAATTTTCTTCTTCTCCAAAGATCACTCACATGACGATGGAAGGTTTTTATATATTTATGTTTCTCATATTGTCCCCTTCCAGTATTTGGCAGTTGTATGTATATTCTGAGGATTAGAGTTTATGGTTTGTGGTTTAAGGTTATCATTGTTACTATTGCTTTCACTTTTGAATGGATGAGTGTTCTTCAATAATTAGTTCCCAACGTAATAAAATAAAATATTTGCAGAAATATATTCTATTAACAACTTAACTTTTCAATTTGACATTTTATGTTGGAAATATTAATGTACCCTGTAGAATTAAATGCTTCAATTATTTCTCCCTGCCTCATGTGTTATAGGAGATTCAGCTGAATTTTTCAGCTTTTAGCAGAGTTATGGATATTATATTCTCCTCTAAAGTTGTGAACCAAGCCATTCATATTTCATTTGTCTGTCTCACTGAAATGAGCAGAATATAGGTTATGCACGGGAGTAGAAATGTAGTGTAAATCAATGTTGACCCATATTCAGCGTATTGATGTTGATTTTTTTTTTTTTTTTTCCCATTTGAATATGTCAGTGGCCTGAATTCAGTGCCAATATACCAGCCCTTGGCAACTTCAAAATCAATCCATCATTTTTCAGAAAGTTTGACTATAGCAGCTCTGCGGTATTCTTTCCTCTTAATTTCTTTTTTCCTGAATGATATTTCAGCTTTAAGTGGAGGATATTATGTTTAACAAAGTCTCTATTTTCAGTAGCATGCTATAATATGTGACCATATAATGCTTTGTTATAAATTTTCAGGTCCGGTTAATTGCTTCAGTCCCTGGCTATCATACTGGTCCCAATTTGAAAAAGTGGGGACATATGAAGCTACGAACTGTTCTTGAAGAGAGTATTTTTGACAAAGAGTTCCAGAAATCTCCTCTTATTTATCAGGTAGGGTTCAAGATTTCATATGTTAACAATAGTCATGCATTCACATATAGGGGGACATTTCAATGTTCTTTGCTTTCTGTGACCAGAGAAAGAGTTAAATTGCGCATTACTCTATTTAGTGACTTTTTTCACATTTAATTCCACTGTCTGTTATGGGGTTATGGGCCTAGTCTTTTCATCTGACCTCTTCTGCTAATGATTTATGAGCATGATCAGTGCTATGCGGTATGCCAGTACTACTAGGGAGTACAGAGGCCCTTCTTTTTAAGGATGATTTTCGTGAATGATGGTTGTGTAAATTTTATTTCTCTTGAAGGATTTTATTCTAATTAATTTATGGACTTTTTCATGGCAGTTCTCATCCCTTGGTTCTTTGGATGAGAAGTGGATGGCTGAGCTGAAATGCTCTATGTCGTCAGGTTTATCAGAAGATAAGAGACCACTTGGAATTGGGGAACCACTAATAATATGGCCGACTGTGGAAGATGTCAGATGCTCTTTAGAGGTACTATCAAGTAGGTTATTCCTGTGAACTTTTTTTATCATTCATTTCTTGGAATACTGCAATCATTTACCAATATGGCCAGCTTCTGAAAGCTGGTTGTAGTTGGAAATTTGGTCGACTTAGCCATTTTCTGGGAAGGCTGGTCCCTTACCTGGATCTATGAAGACAAAATATTGACATTCAGTTAGAAACCGACAGTCAAGCTAAACACTTCATCAACTGAATTTTAAAACTGTAAACATTTGTCACCTGACTTGCATCAATTAGTTGGTTTAAATCTTCAAATTTTAGCAGTATCCTGGAATGAATGAATTCCGTCTGGAAACATTAAGTAAACTTCTCTACATATTCTTGAAAGGTTGCGTGACCCTTAGTATAGCCTTTTCTGGTTGTATAATCAAAATGTGAGTGCCAATGATTAAGATGAATTGCAAGTTTCAAATTATTTCAGATGTGTGCAAATGACTAATTTACATGAATTACTTCCTAAAATGAAGAAAAAAAAAAAAAAAAAGGTGATATCTGAATTTCTTAATTTGTTCTTTCAGTAATGAAATAAATTGTGTCAGTCTTCCTTTTAGTAATAAAGATCTCTATATCAACTCTATATTTTAGCAATTGCCAAAATTTGAAAACTTTATATTCAAACATTTCTTGATTTAAAGTTATGGAAGCCCAAAAGTTAATATTGTATTTTTATGTAGTTTGGAAATATATTAGGCATTATAATCTTGATTCCTTTTGTTGGTTTTCTTTTATTCTGAATTAAGCATTTATTCCGAGTGATAAAAGCTATTTTGAATTTAAAGAAGAAACAAGTTTATCTGATGTAGCAAACTTGATAAATTTTTAGTCTCTTCTTGTTTCTTATTTTAAATTTCTTTAAGTAAATTTTAGTAGTCACCATGCTTCTTAGAAGTGGAATTTGAATGAATTCTCATAAAAAATTAAGTTGTCTGGATCCTTTGGCTACTTCTGATTTGGTGTTATTTGGTTTCTGGTATAAATAAATGCAGAGAAAAGTTGGATTGCATTTCTCTTTTTGGTTTATATATATGTTGGATTTGTCAGTTTGCATTCTACTTACATTTCTACACCTAATTTACGTTTGTATTTCATTTATTATTCTATTTTTTCTCTAGGGTTATGCAGCTGGAAATGCCATTCCAAGCCCACACAAGAATGTGGATAAAGAATTCTTGAAGAAGTACTGGGCTAAATGGAAGGCAAACCACACTGGCCGCTGGTAAATATATTGATATACATGTCTCATGCATATTGAAAGTTTGGACAGAGACCGCTAATTAACATCTTTGAACTGTAATCCATATTCAAAATTTTGCCCTTTGCACTCATCTCAGAAATAAAAGAGCGGCTACCTGCTACTGTGTACAACTTTAGTGTAGCCAAATACTCATTTAAGAAACTAATAAATTGCTTGTATTATCTCATAACATTTAACATTCTCTACTCTGTCAAAATGTGGTTACCATCTTACAGAAGGTTCACAAGTTATTACAATTAAATGTTGGAAGTGCTATTTAGTTTGTTGTTTACTTTGAGGGTACATTTTTCATTCTTTCCTTCTCTTTCAGAACTTCTATTATACATTCAGCAGCTGAAATATTTTTTTGGAAATTAAGTGGATGTAGACAACTCAGGTTGAGCTCTTGCTTCAGATGACAGCACCTAAAAAGATGCCCCCAAAAAGAAAAAAAAGTACTGAGATCCATTCTATTAATTCTCCAAACAATTTATCTAGATGCGTTGTCTTAGTTTCATTAAGACTAGGCAAGATATGCTTACCGCCTGGACCAACTTCGAAAATTGGCGACTGCCTGTAGTGAATTTTAGGTTGATCCAATATGCCTGTGGACATAAGTGAGAACTTTTCATTCATAGTTCTCATTATTTAAGTGCGAACAGTTCTTGGCCAGATAAATAGGAGGACATTGATTGTACTTTATATTGATTTTTCCCTAAGTTTAACATCATCAGTTCAATTTGATTATGAGTGTTGCTATCCTTGGTTTATTAATAGGATGATGTTGATAATGTATTCACAGTTTTTATTATTTAACTGCTTGCAGTTCTCTTTACGATGCATTTATAAAGTGGCACCCTTATATTTTTTGTCTGTCTTTGATTTGGTTACCTTTTCCTTTATTTACCCTAATTCAGGTTGTTTTGTTTCTTACTACTTAGCTTTTTCCATGTTTCAGTCGTGCAATGCCACATATAAAGACATTCTTACGTTACAATGGTCAGAAACTGGCGTAAGTGTTCATACCAGATGCGTCGATTGTGGCTTTAGAAGCTTTTTAAGTTTTAATTATCTTTGGCTGATTACTGTGCCAAATCAATGTACTAGAGCTCAAACTGTGAAATCTTAATTTTCTTGCCCCTGCAGTTGGTTCTTGCTGAGTTCAGCAAATCTTAGTAAGGCTGCCTGGGGAACACTTCAGAAGAATAATTCTCAGTTGATGGTTCGTTCTTATGAGGTATGTGTATTGTAAATTATGGCATCTTACAATTCAGTTGAATTGAGAAAATATGACAGCTTCATTTACTATGAACCAACCTGTTTTCAGTGCATATCTGTTTTTCTTAGAATTTGCATTTATACGATCAATGGATCATTAAAATTTTTTTTTTTTTTTAGGTAATTGAGGTATCTAGGTCCGTATTGGAGTCTATCTACTCTTTCGCATATTTATTTATTCATTTGCTTCTTTGGGTTGTTTCCATGAATTATTCTAGTTGGGAGTGCTATTTTTACCATCTGGTACAAAGCATGGTTGTAGATTTTCTTGTACAAATAATGGTGGTTCATCCAAGGTAATGGCTTACATTCTTGTAAATGTTCGTACTCATCTAAGAGGCATACAATTTTATTCGGAGAAAAATATAAAATTAATCTGATAGTTGCTTGATTTTCAGAGTGAAAGTGGTACAATAGAAAATACCAAGTCACTGAAAACTAAGCTAGTGACCCTGACTTGGCAAGGGAGCCGGAATACAGATGAATTCTCTGAAATAATTACTTTGCCTGTACCTTATGAACTCCCTCCTCAACGATATTCCTCTGAAGGTAATTTTTCTGTTATTTAAATTTACTGCTACACTTTTATTGTCTCATTGATCTGGCTTTCATTTATCTGCTCCGCAGATGTCCCTTGGTCGTGGGATAGGCGATACAGCAAGAAGGATGTTTATGGTCAAGTTTGGCCTCGGCAAGTTCAACTATATGCTTGCCAAGATTCCTGATTTATTAGATGTGCTTCAAGTTTTCTGTAGTTAGATATTTTCCAAAAATGTACCAAATAACTTTTCAGCATTTTATCCAATTCTGATATAATTTTTCAAATATTATCAAATATATTTTCAGAATCTTATCATATTCGATTTAATCTAACTTATCTCAATTTTTAATAGTCTTTCAGAATAACATATTTTAAATAATCTACCAAACAGGCCCTAAGATTCTGTGTTTTGAAAGCAAATGAGTGCCTATCAAACTAACATCGCATACACATACACAAATTCAAACCTATGATTTTAATTGGTAGGTTAATAAAGCCACATAGAAGCATTGATAAAATAAGAAGCTTTTAATCATTCAAATTCCACAAGGTGGTTTTCATTCACAACCACAAGCAATGCGACGTAACTCGTAAGTACACCATCACATATCTAAACTAGTAGTATTAATGACATGAAAGATGTCGACACTACATCCATGCGCCAAACAAAGGCTAACCATATATTGCTGTGTTGAGTCAGCTGATTGGTTGTGATTCTTATGAAAAAGTGAAGTGAACGAGGTAGAAACGTTTGGAGACGAGAGGAGGGATGGAGAAGGGCGACGGTGAGCTGATGACTATTGTGCTGACTAGTTGCATGTGAAGAAGTGAAGAAGTGGAGTACTGAACGGAGGTGGCAGAAGAGTTAGTAACAAAGTGTCTTAGGGTTTAGAACTTTAGATGGGAGTTAGGACTGCCAATTTTAATTTTAGATTTAGGGATGTTTAAAAAGACCGGTTTTAAAAACTGATTCCGGTTAATCAGCTTTGAATTTTGGATAAATTGATAACCGGTTTTTCATTTTTCTCATTTTCACAAATCGAAACTGAACCGGTTACTTTGGAAAATTTGTTTTTCGGACCGGTTTCGGTCCGATTTCCCGATTCGATTTTATTTTTGGATTTTTTTTTCACAGCCCTACTTCTAAGTAGGAATAGCCATATAGGAAAACATGGGGGTTTCATGCTTTAAAATTCTCACCATTTTATAATCTTATTTAGCATGTTATCGTTTGACATTCAACTTTAGCATACTTCTACAAATAAGACACTCCATAAACTTGTGTTGGTACATGGCCATTCTAACACCAATTTCCTCGAGCTTAGAGGAAGTTGGTAGGACACCCTAGGTTTATTATTCTATTACAAAAAATAAAACATCTTCGACATTCAGATTCTTCACGACTTTGCCTCATCTTCAAAGCCCATTCTACTTTATATATAAATTTAAAGGAACCTCGAGTTACATTCGAAGGGATTTAGATGAGAAGAGAATTTACATTGAAGAATGGGAGGTAAGACAGGACACGCAGGCCCTATTTAAAACAAACAAATCCAAAATAATAAAACTTAAGGTCATGGTTGAGTACCAAACACCATGCATAATAGACACCAATCATATAATGCATAAATTCAAATTTACCATATTTGAGTTGTCAAGTAAATTTTCTTTACCCCTTTTAATTTCGCAAAGTTTTTATTGGTCCCTAAACTTTGTAAAATTATAGTTTAGTCCTTGTCTAGTTTTAAAAACAACTAAATAGTCCAGAATAGCGACAACTTATTCTTTTATTGATGGATAAGCGTAAAAGTTCAAAGCGCTTTTCTCCAATCCCGAAAATACCTTTATCCCGCGGCAACAGGTGAGTCATTTTCAACCCTCTATTTCCAACACGAAAGATCGTGGGGTTTATTGTTATTGATGGCAACAACCATTAAACCCTAGTAGCCCAAAACAGGCCACTCCCACTAGGCCCAAGCACGTAGTGCGAGACCCATAAGTCCTGGCCGGCTTGCCGAGGCAAGGCATCACAGTGCGCACTATTGTCGCGTGCAAGCGTGCGGCATTAGGGTAAAGTGTCGCACGCTAGCACGTGGTATGCGCCATGGGGTAATGTGATGTGAGGCGCATACCCCCTTGAGAGGGCCAACCGTGCATGAAGGCACGACCAAGGGCCCTTGGAGCTACTTGGTGGCGTGTGACAACGTGCAACCAGGTGTAGTTGCACACGACAACGCGCAACATAAGGGGTAGGTTGCCCTGGGGCTGTGCATGGGTTCGAATGGCTGTGCACAACCATGCACAACCATGGTCAGGGTGGCTATGCGCGACAACGCATAGCCAAGGAGCAAAAGGTTGTGCGCACCAACGCACAACCATGGACAATAGTTGCACGCATCAATGCGCAGCCCTAAAAATCAGCCACCATCTTTACGGTTTTCGAAACCCTAATCCAACCAATCTTCGAAGAAACTCCATCAACAAAATTAAATCCAAAAACAATATGTTTAAAAATAAAATTAAAACCTACACATGCCAATCTAGCATCCAATCACATACATGCAATTAATAGCCGAATCGAAGCTCTGATACCACTTGTAGGAACCATGTCATGGCAAGCACAGAATTACAGTAAAAAAAATTTTTTTTTTGCCATGGCATGGTTCCACTACCCAAGATCACGATTTCGACTAAATCAATAAACATAAAATTAACCATACAAGGTTATGTGATTTACCTTCATTGCGGCTCCTCCTCTAGATCTCGCTAACTAGTTGCTATCAATCCAACGTAGGATTGAGTCCGTCGGTATCCACACGAAGGCAAGCTCGGAATCACCCTAGGATTGATTGCTAGACCAATCAAAGGGCTTAAGTGATGGTGGGGGAAAATTGAGAGCGAACTCTCAAGGTTGGCTAGGGTTTTTGGTGTGTGAGAGAGAGAGAGAGAGAGAGAGAGAGAGAGAGAGAGAGAGAGAGAATAGTTTGATATTATTCAACTACATTTCCCAAAGAATTCTCATATCTTTAAACTAAAACTCTCCTCCTTTTATAGTGTAAATCCAAATAGGAATTCAATAAGGATTACAATCCTTGAATCCTCATTTTGGAAGGATTCCACTTATCCTAAAAGGAAAGGATAATATCTCTTAGAGATATTATCCTATTTAAATATCAAATACTTAATTAAATAAATAAAGCTATTTATTTAATTCCATAAATATATATAAACTAATTAAATAAATATATTTATTTAATCCATATATATTTAATATTTGGGTTTAAATATACTAATTTAAATTAAATATATATATCTGTACACTAATTAAAATTAATATGAATCCAATTTTGCTAAAACCTCTTCCAATAAATTGGATAATGACGTCAACCCTTTAGCAAAATTACCAAAGTGCCTTTTTCGCCCATAATGACAAAAATGCCCTTGGACTCCCAAATTATCGAAATACCATTTTCAGTCCAAAGACAAGATTGCCCTTCCATTTCCATTTCTCACTTAACTACCTTCCATGTGTGTAACATGAAGGCTCTTCACTTTGCCGGTAGTGTCTCAATAACTAATTAAGCATCAAGCAATTAGTGTTTTTGTACACCAATCAAGATTGTCCTTTAGCCGAGCATCATGATTCCTCGGTAAATAAAGAATCAACGATTTAGACTTACCTTGTTTATGGATGGTTAACGTGCAATTCGATCCGTTTCATCATCTTTTATCTCATCAAGGTTTGAGGTACAGAAATAGTGTCTACCTCATAAGCTACCTTGATATGTTCTATATTTGGTCCTTGAATCTGAAGACTATAAAATTGGATTTGAGCACCAACTTGATTCCACCGTGGCCACGAATTTGAGGTCGTAGTTCTTTAACCAAAGATCTCGCTGAGATAAGATCTTCTGTAACTAAGAGTGATGAATCCTTTGTTAATCCACCATAGCCATAGTGTACTTCTCAATGTAACCAATCACCACCGTTCTGGTAACCCTAAAAGAGACGACGTTAGGCTAGTGTCAAATCACATCGATATTTACACACGATGCTCTAGTGATCTCAAGTCGAATGACCATGTGCACCACCATCCGTAAAAGGATATATTCCGTAGACATTGGGTTTACCATCTCATGTGGAATCCTCTAATGGGTCAGTCCAATGTACTTGCACAATCAAGCACCCATACATTACACCAGGTTGATGCCCACAACCTTGACATGTGAGATCTGTTACTACCTTTCAATAGGGTCATTCAACGCGATGATAGTCCCTCCGTATAATATGTGTTCTTGGTTAGATTTATACTTGACTACAGACGGTTTAAGAAGGGCCACCATTTTTGCTCATAGGGTTCTCACAATTAAGATTTATAACACTTAATTCTTTCATCACTGGTTCCAACCTTTCTAAGGACATATACTATTTTCTTTACATGCAGTAAATAGATGCTACAATATATATGCTTATAAATAAGCGATGCCTTTTTATTCATTTATTGGAAATGAGTTTACAAAAGCTAAATTGTTGGCTCTAGTTCACATACTCTAACATATGACAAGTTCATGGTTGAAGACCTGGACACCGATTGCGTCGCTATTGGAGTGTTATCACCTGACTATGCGAAGTGATTGCCGTCAATGGCTCGTGAGGTCTGGCCTGTTCTTGCTCTCTTCCTTGATTCAACGGCTCTTCGAATATCAGCAAGGAATGACTCTTGATGATCCAATGAATGAGAAATCAAACAGATTAAATTTTTCAATGAAGGAAAAATAAAATGGAGGTTTTTGAGAGAAAGAGATGGATGACACAAGGTTTTCTATGAATGAGAAAAACCTAAAGTGACAACTCTTTATAAAGGAAAACCCTAGAGAAAATCGGGGTTTTAATTCAATCCGTCACTTCAAGACACGGTGAGCACCTTGAATGCAAAGTGAACACTCTAGCAGCACCAATGTCAAGGTGATGACCTCACTCGAGGAGTGGTCACACAATAAGAGAAGGAAAAAAAAAAAAATTCAACCATCAGGTGGTGACACGAATGTCAGAGTGAACACACAAGAATCAATTTTAAAATTTAAAACAACTTAACAAAGGGTGGTGACTGAAAAGACTAATGTGATCACCGTGAAGCAAGCAGGTTAACACATGAATACTTAAGGTGGTGACATAGACACAAAGGCAGCAAACTATAATAAAAAATAAGTACAAAATGGTCATGAGTTCAGACAAATTTCATGAGATTTAAAGAGACAAGTCATATTGATTTGATTAGAAGACAGAAAACTCATTTCTCAACCTATGAAAGAAATGCATCAGGAGTATCTCATCCAATGAACTTTTCACAACTTAAAGTGATCACTTCTTTAAGTCACAAATGAGCAACAAAAGCAAATATTCTTAATCATATGTGTGTGAAGTGTCCTCAAGGGGTGAGTGTAACTCATTGGTCAATTTTGAAATAAAAACAACTCCCCCTTCCCTCATGCCTTTTTTCTTTTGATTAATTCTTTTTCTTTTTGAACTAAATCTCAACATTTTGGATTCTTTTGCATATTAATAGAGATCAGTGGGCATAACACTCAAGAGGTAACCAAGTGTAGCTTTCACACTTGCAAGTAGGTAGTCCTCTAAATGGTAGATTTTCCAAGGACATAGGGGTCTCTACATCTTAGAAAATTACTCAAGTATGACTTTCATACTACAAACAAGGTAACTCTTTTACAATGGTGACAAAAAACATGCACTAAGCACTAAAAAATGAAAGAAAGTCATTATACTTTTTGAGGTGAAAAACAAGGTGGACACATCACTCACCACACACATTTCAAAGAGAGAAACAAATCTTTATGACTCAACACAGATCATATACACTTGTAACTTTAAAGACAAAGAAAAAGTTTTCCCATGACATTATTAAAGGAAAAACTCTACTAAAGTTGAGTTAGCCCAACTGACTTCCTCAAATTCACAAAAGTTTGAAAGTCTAAAGCCTTTATAAATAAGTCAGCAAGTTGGGACGCAATGTTCACATGTGCTAGGGTGATCACTCTATCTTCAACTAAATCTCTAATGAAATGATGCCTAATATCAATGTGCTTAGTTCTAGAGTGTTGAAATGGATTCTTGGATATGTTAATTGCACTTATATTAATTACAGAAAATAGTAGCACATTCTTGATCAAAAACATAGTCACTTAACATTTGTTTAATCCACAAAACCCGTGTACAGCAGTTCCCTGCAATTGGGGGTGAGCGATTCTGGGTACCTTGCATTTTTCAAGGGAACTAGAACTGCATAGTACAGGTTCTCAACAAAAGGAATTAGAATCAGAACCTAAAATACAGGTTCCGGTTCCCTTCTCGGGTACCCTGTAAAAAATCAGTTACCCCCTATTAGTTTAAAAAATGACCAAAATACCTTAAAAGTTTACAAATACACCCATAACAAATTTTGATTACTTATTCATTTGTGTCCAATGTGACTCATAAATCCTATAATCTCTAGGCAACACTTGAACTCAATCAATTCATCACAATTCACATAAAATTCCTCAATCAAAACCAAAACACAAACAATTAATTAAACAATTATACTATAAATCTATAATTTAATATTATAATTAATTAAATTTCTAGTCATTTAATTAAGTATTGTACTAATGTTTATCATGAAATATTATAATTAATTAAGTAATCCTACTATAAATCTATAATGTAATGTTATAATTAATTAATTTTTTAATCATTTAATTAAGTAATGTACTAATGTAGTAAATTACTAATGTTTATAATGTAATGTTATAAATTTATAATTAATTAAATAATCATTTAACTATGTAATGTTATAATTAATTAAATAATTATAATTTAATTTAATGTTATAATTAATTAAGTAATTATTTAATTATAATGTAATGTTTTAATTAATTAAATTTCTAATCATTTAATTATGTATTGTACTAATGTTTATAAAAAAAAAAATGTTATAATTAATTAAGTAATCATACTATAAATTTATAATGTAATGCTATATTAATTAAATTTCTAATCATTTAATTAAGTATTGTGCTAATGTAGTAAATTATTAATATTTATAATATAATGTCATAATTAATTAAGTAATCATTTAATTATGTAATGTTATAATTAATTACGTGATTAATCTATAATGTAATGTTATAATGAATTAAGTAATCATACTATAAATCTTCAATGCAATATTATAATTAATTAAATTTCTGTAACACCTCCTCTTTACTACTATTCTTATAATACATACTATGTAAATTATAGATATACATAGCGTATGAAAGATAGTGGGCTCAAATTTTTCTTTACTCATAAAAACATAATTCTTTACAAATACAAAATACTATGTATTAAAAACTTTCTACTTAATACAAAACATCATAGCTGGTGGACAGTGGTGTCAATACTCTCCGCTCCTCGATGTCCATCCGACCGCTGCTCCTATTTCCTGCAAAACAGGGAAGAATAATGGGGTGAGCACAACAAGGCTCAATAAGTAAATCCTCTACTACCTGTCCCCGCAACTCACTTTTTGGTTATTCCTTACTCTATCGTTCTTCTATTTCTAATTCTCACTGTTTTTCTCTTTCTTTCTAATACTTTTATTCTCCTTTAACTCTGCTCTGCTCTTTTTATTCTTTCTTTCTTTCTGTTCTTATTCTCTTTTGCCCTTCTCTTATTCTTACTCACCATGAAGGAAAATCATGGTTCTCTCTTATTCTCATCATATTCACCATGAAGAAAAATCATGGTTCTCTCTTATTCTCATCATACTTACCATAAAGGAAAATCATGGTTCTCTCTTATTCTCATCATACTCACCATGAAGGAAAATCATGGTTCTCTCTTATTCTCATCATATTCACCATGAAGGAAAATCATAGTTCTCTCTCTTATTCTCGTCATATTCACCATGAAGGAAAATCATGGTTCTCTCTCTTCTTCTCGTCATACTCACCATGAAGGAAAAATCATGGTGCATGCCTGTATGAGCTGTACATGCAATTAATACAAAAGAACTGCATGTTTCTTTCTTCTACTCTCTATTCTTATTAGCTCAAACTCTCTCATTCTTTCTCATACTCTCTCTTTCTATCTCATTCTTTCTAAGCTTTCTCAAGCTTTCTCATTTTTTAATTCTCTCTATTATCTCATCCTCATTTCTCATAATTCATTTTGACTAACTCGCTCTTTGAATGTCACGGCCTCATCTTACCAGAGACACGGCCGGGACTTCTCCCACTCTACGTGACTTCTACTCATTCTCTTTCTGTCTCTCATTCTCATAACTCTTTTCTGTTAACTTTCTGTTATAGGTCACGGCCTCATCTTACCGGAGGCACAGTTGGGTACTCATCCCACTCTTCGTAACCCTACTCATTGTCTCTCTTTATTCTTTCTCATGTTTGCTCATTCTTTCTCACTTGCATGTCACAACCTCATCTTACCGGAGGCACAGCTGGGTGGAGGTCACAAAGCACCAACCCACTCTTCGTGACTCCTACTCATTCTCTGCCGATCAGACTCGGTCATGCATGGATTTGGAACCCTTGGCCACGTGAGTGTATTCTCTCTCTCTCTAAATGTCACAGCCCCGTCTTACCGGAGGCACGGCTGGAACCTCATGTTCCACTCTTCGTGACGGTCACAGCCACATCTTACCGGAGGCACGGCTGGGGATCACAAAGCACCCACTCTCGTGACTTTACTCATCACTCACGGGTTCTCCATCGCACAACCTACTCTATTCTCTTCTTTTGCTCTTAGAGTAGTGTATTCACAAAGATCTCTACTCTCAGTCAAACTAATACTCATCTCTTTCTCAAGCTAGTATTCATAGTATAGTTTAACTCTTAGAGTAGTCTATTCACAAAGTTTTCTACTCTTTCTCAAGCTATTACTCATAGGGTAGCTTATACTCAAAATTCTCTACTCTTTCTCAAGCTACTTCTCAAATGCACAACTAATGCATCTGGATGGTTTATGCTCATTAATGCACTTATGAAATGCCAATATGCAATGTAGCAAGAATTAAGGTTCACTATTCATACTCATACTTCTCTTAGGCATTTCATCAAACAACTCATGTGCACACAAAAACTCTTCTCTAACTACAATTCTCTTTCTCTTTGTAACCATCCAAAATGGGAAGAAATTCCCTTCTATGGACATAACTCCTATCATAGAAGAACACTCCCAAAATATCTACTTAATCTCCTCCAACTTCATCTCAAACTCATCACACATCAACACTTCCCATAAAGGAAATATCCAACATGTTATACTCTTCTCAACTCAATTTCTCAACAAGTAGACATATATCTCAACTCAATTTCTCAACAAGCATCATATATACATGCATAAATAAATCTCTACTCAAGAATTTCTTAAACTTTAGCTTGAGTTGGATTTACTTACCTCATACTTGCGTAGTCTCCACTAAAACTCTCTACTCTTGTTGGACCTTAGCTTTCCTTTATTTCCTAAGCATAAACTTAGTAAGAACTTAACCCTTACATAAATAAAACTCATAGCTAGAGTAGAGATTCTTACCTCTTCTTGCTTAGGATCAATTCTTTGTCAAATTCCAACTCAAAACTCTCAAAAATCCCTTGGAAGATTGAGTGAGGAATTGAGAGAAAATGAGGGATGAAGAGGCAGTGGAAATGGGTGAAATGAAGGGGTTTAGAGAACTAAACCCTTATTAGCTCATATAATATACACTCTTTCCCATTTTGCCCTTACTCTTTCTTAAAAATTTCACCTTTATCCTTTAATTCTTTACAAACTCACCCCCATTTTACACTATTCTCCATGAAATTTCCTTGCATTTTACTCCCCACTTTTCTTGCTAATTAGGGGTAAAATAGTCATTTTGCCCTTAGGAAAGAATTCTCTAGAAAACTAAAACAAAACTCAGCCAGCCCTTCACTGCGGCGAAAGATTCTCTGTCACCCCGGTGAAGAATTACATAATCGACATTGCAAATTCAGAGCCGACGTCGCCGCGGCGAAGCTTCTTCCTTGCCCCAGCGAAGGCTACAACTCCAAAATCCGTCAAGTCTTAATCAATTACAGGGTAAACACTCAACCAAACCCAAAACATAAACTCAACCAAGGGCCAACCAAACAACATGAACAATATACAAACTCAACCAAACCCAAAACATAACCCTTTAGGCCATACCATAAACAATGGCTACGTATCTCAAGTGGGGCGTTACAATTTCTAATCATTTAATTAAGTATTGTACTGGTTTTTATAATAGAATGTTATAATTAATTAAGTAATTATTTAATCAAGTAATCATTTGTTTGTAACGTAATGTTATAATTAATTAAGTAATTATACTATAAATTTATAATGTAATGTTATAATTAATTAAATTTCTAATCATTTAATTAAGTAGTGTGCTAATATAGTAAATTACTAATGTTTATAATATAATGTCATAATTAATTAAGTAATCATTTAATTATGTAATGTTATAATCAATTATGTGATCTTACTATAATATAATGTTATAATGAATTAAGTAATCATACTATAAATCTTTAATGTAATATTATAATTAATTAAATTTCTAATCATTTAATTAAGTATTGTACTAATGTTTATAATAGAATGTTATAATTAATTAAGTAATCATTTCTTTATAATGTAATGTTATAATTAATTAAGTAATTATACTATAAATCTATAATGTAATGTTATAATTAATTAAATTTCTAATTATTTAATTAAGTAATATACTAAATTACTAATGTAATGTTATAAACTTATAATTAATTAAGTAATCATTTAACTATAATGTAATGATGTACTTAGAACTTGATAATTGAAGTAAATAACTAAATATTATATTATTATTCAATCAAATATACTATTTTATTAAAAAATAATTCTTTTAATAACATTAAAACACTTTTAATTGGTCCTAATTCCAATTATACACTTAATTAATCAAAACTTTAATATTAATATATTATAATATATTAAAGTTTTTTATATAGTGTAGTTTATATGTAATAAGTATAATTGTATATTTATTTAATTAGGTTATTGTAAAAACTTAACTTTTTCCATTTTAATTTTTTTATGTGTAAAATTACAATAGACCCCCCATTCTTCACATATATTTCATTTCAACCCAAGTTCCAAAATAGGGTACCCGTTGCAGGTTCCAAGCAGGGTACCCATTACAGGTTCTTTTTTCCAGGTTTCGGTTTCGATTTCGATTTCGATTCCTCCACATGTAAGAACCAGAACCAAAACCGTACAGTGTCGATTCCAAAAGAATAGAACTAGAACCTACCCGCACAGTGTCGGTTTCGGGTAGGTCCCAGTTTTGGTTCTACCTGCTACCCATGCTCGCCCCTACCTGCAACAATGTACTTTGCCTCTGCTATTGAGAGACAGAGATGGAGTTATGTTTCTTGTTGTACCAAGTTACCATGTTGTTTCCAAGAAAAAAAAAAAAAAAATTCCTCTAGAAGTACTCTTCCTGTCATCTAAGCTTCCAACCCAATTTGCATAACTAAAGCCAACCAGTGTCATATGCAAACCATAATCCAAAGTCATATGAACCTGAGACATATTTCATGATTCTATTCATAGCAGTAAGGCGGAGCTCAGTAGGATCAGCTTGAAATCTTGTACAAACACCTACACTGAAACATAAGTCAGGCCTACTAGCAGTTAAATACAATAGGTATCCTATCATGCTTCTAAACAATTTGTTGTCTACCTTTTTCCCAATCACATCCTTGGACAGTTTTAGGGTAGAGCTCATAGGTGTTTTAGCATGTTTTACATTTTCAAGGTTGAATCTTTTAAGCATGTTCTTTGCATATTTTGATTGTGATACAAACAAACCACTATCAAATTGCTTAATTTGTAGTCCTAAGAACATGTTTAATTCTCCTACCATGCTCATTTCAAACTCATCTTTCATTAAAGTAATAAAAATTGTGTGTGTGAAGTGGAACCAAATACTATGTCATCAACATAAATTTGAGCACAAAGAAACTCACCACTACAATGTTTAATAAAAAGAGTCTTATCAACATTACCTCTTCCAAAATTGGGATCAAGGAGGAATGAGGTAAGTCTTTCATACCAAGATCTTGGAGCATGTTTTAGTCCATACAATACTTTCTTCAATTTGAACACATGATCTGGCTTGTAAGGATCCTGAAATCCGGTAGATTGCTCCACATAAACTTCTTCCATAAGTAAGCCATTCAAGAATGCACTCTTCACATCCATTTGATAGAGCTTTAACTTTAAGCAACAAGCAACTCCTAAAAGTAACCAGATTGACTAATCTAGCCACTGGAGCAAAAGTCTCATCAAAATCAATCCCCTTTACTTGTGTGCACCCTTGAGCAACAAGTCTGGCCTTGTTTCGGACAATATTTCCAAATTTGTCAGACTTGTTCTTAAAGATCCACTTTGTTCGTATGTCATTAATTCCTTTAGGCTGAGGAACCAAGCTCCACACACCGTTTCTCTCGAATTGTTCAAGCTCTTTATGCATGGTAGCAATCCAGTAATCATCCTCTAGAGCTTGTTTAGCATTCTTTGGTTCTGAAAGAGAAACATAGCATAGATGATTAATTTCATTAAACATTTTTCTCCTTGTAACCATTACCTCTTCGAGATTTCCACTGACAAAAGTTGGTGGATGAGCCTTTTTGATCCAAGAGGAGGCTCTTGTCTTAGGAGTCCTTCTCGAAGTGATTTCGTTTAATAGATCAACTACCACATCAAGTCATTGTCTTTGAGTGATAAACCCTTGTCGAGTAGTAGTGGTGCTTACTTTAGGTTCTGGGGTGGTCACCTCATCTTGGGATTTAGTTCCAGAAGGAGTCACAGCGAGCACTTCGTCACAATCTGTGGTCACTTCAGCAGAAGCAATCAGATCATCAATTTCATCTTCTTGTGAAAACTGTGAGTAATCTTCTAAATCAAAGAAAACTACATTAAAAGATTCAATGATACGTTATGTTCTCATGTTAAAAACTCTATATGCCCTACTGTTTAATGAATACTTGATGAAAACTCCTTCATCACTCTTAGCATCAAATTTCCCTAGATAATCTCTATCATTCAAGACATAGCACTTGCAACCAAAAACATGGAAGTATGAGAGATTTGGCATCTTACCTTTCCACAACTCATATGGAGTTTGAGATGTACCTTTCTTTAAGAAAATTCTGTTGGAGACATGATATGTAATGTTTATTGTGTCTGTCCAAAGTCTTGTAGGCAACTTCTTTGCATTCAACATAACTCTTGCCATCTCTTGAAGAACTATATTCCTCCTTTATAGTACACCATTGTTGTGGTGTCTTAGGCGCATAAAACTCATGCCAAATGCCCTGCATTTCACAAAAGTTATAAAAATCAGAATTTTCAAACTCCTTCCCATGATCACTTCTTATCCTCATCACCTTCTTTACACGACAGTTTGCTCCACCTGCAACCTTTTCACAAGACACTTAAAGGCTTCAAATGCATCAGATTTTTCTCTTAAAAAATCAACCCATGAAAATCTAGAAAAATCATCAACACAAACATAAACATATCTCTTTCCACCTAAACTTTCAGTTTGCATTAGACCCATAAGATCCATATGGAGAAGTTCTAAAACACAGGAGGTAGTCAAATGAGATATAAGTTTGTGAGAGCTCTTAGTTTGCTTACCTTGTTGACAAAGCCCACAAACTTTACCTTTGGGAAACACAAGCTTCAGAAGTTCTTTAACAACATCCTTCTTGGAGAGTTTCTGAAGTTCATATGTCCAAGTTTCTTGTGCCATAGATCAACACAATTTGATTCAGTGCCCAAACAAGAAACTTTGTTAGACAATAAATAGCAATTATCATTTGATCTTTTTCCCTCAAGCAAGGAAGAACCATTAGCATTCAAGACTTGACACATATTCTTTGAGAATTGAACAATGCAATCCTTGTCACAAATTTGACTAATGCTCATAAGATTCCCCTTTAGACCTTCAACATAAAACACATCATTTAGCATTAGGAAACTAGGAATAACAATAGAACCTTTTCCAAGAATCTTACCCTTTTTCCCATCACATAGGTAACATGGCCATCTTCCACAAGTTCAAGATTAATCAACAAGGCTTTGTTACCTGTCATGTATCTTGAACAACCACTATCAAACTACCACAAGTCATTTTGAAAAGCAAGCAATGAAGTATGAGCAACAAGACAGTTGACACTAAGCTTAGGTTTCCACACTTTACGGTTTTTGAAAAAATTGTTCTAGTGTGGTGACACGAGAGACTAAAGTGGTGACCTTACTAAATTAAAATCATGATTTCCAATGCATATTTTCAAATACAAAATGAGTTTAAAATAGTTTAGTCTGTTATGACCTTTCTTTTGGCAAAAATGACAAATAGAAATGAATCTTTTTACCATCAAGGTCTAATCATGTGGGGTAGCAACAATTTTTTGAATTGACTCAATGGCTTTGACGAAGGTGGTCACACTAGGTTTGGAGGTGCTAGCACTAGAGGAGAATCCCAAACCTATTTTATTACCAAAGATCTTCCCTTGTCCAAGAACTTCGTCAAGCTTGTATGAACCTGCATTTGACCTTTCAACAATGGCCTTGGCCTCAGTTAGTTCTTTTAAAGCTTGATTCAATAAAATTTCCTTATTGGACAAATAAGATAACAATACTTTCACTTTATCATTCAAAATTTTCTTATCTTCTAACAAGTAAGATCTTTCAAATTCAAGAGATTTAATCCTCGTGATGGCTTTTAACCAAGCCTAATACATCTTGTCATAAGCCTCCTGTTGCTCTTTGTAGACATCACTTGAGTCATCCGAGGACAACACTATCATTGTCCTCTTGGTTAGCCGTAAAAGCCAAGGAACATTCTCATTAGTGTCGTCACCCTTACTCTCAGTGTCATCACTTTCACTCAAGGTGGCAGCCATGCTTTTCCTTTTTTCTTAAGAGTGTTTGCACACTCAGACTGAATATGGCCGTATCCTTCACACTCAAAATATTTGATTCCTTTGCTTTTCTTTTCACTTTCTCTTAGAAATCTTTTTGAGAACCCTTATTGACTAGATTGGTCAAAAAATCTTTCAACAAAGGGTTGTTTCCCCTTTTTAGCCTTATTTGGCTTTCTTATGTTCTTTTTCAGGAATTTTGAAAAGTTTTTTGTGATTAGAGCAAACTCATCATCTTTATTATCACTAGTATCACAGATAACTGGAGAATCAGAAGATACCCCATGTTTCATCAGAAGCCCTTTACCTAATTTCTTTTCCCATCAATTCATGCTAAGTTTGAAGGTTTGCAGAGATCCAATCAGTTTATCCAGTTGCATCTCGTCAAGGTTGTAGCATTCTTCAATGGAGGTTGCTTTGGGCATAAATCTTTGAGGCAAGGAGCACAACACCTTCCTAACAAGTTCAGCATCATAAAAGATTTTACCTAAAGCAAAACACTCATTATTGATATCACACAATTTGCCATGAAAATCAGTAATGTTTTCATTATCATGCATAACAAGATTTTCATAGTCCATGATTAATCTTCTAAGCTTGGTATTTTTCACAATGTCGGTTCCATGATTTTTAACCTAGAGTCTATCCCATGCATCCTTAGCCATTTCGCAATTAGCAGTGTGTTTCATTTGACCTATACTAACAACATTAAAAATGGCGTGAAGTGCTTTAGAGTTAAAATTAGATTCTTCTAACTCAGCCTTGGTCCATTGATCAAGGGCCTTTCATTTACTTCCACTAGCTTCATTAGTTTTAGGTTCTTGCCAACCAACCATGCAAGCATTCCAAGCCCTCTCATCAATAGATTTCAAAAAGGCACGCATCCTAGGTCTCCAAAAGGATTGGTTGGTTCCCTCCAACAAGGGTGGCTATTGGTGGACCCTCCTTCATTGAAAAAACTCATGATAAACAAACAGTTAGTGTGGTCACATGAAGACTACGGTGGAAACCCACAGGTTTGTAAGACAGAGGTGACAGCACACACATAGAGGTGGTCACAAACAAAAAGTCCAACACCAGTGTGGTCACACAGCTCCAAGGTGGTCACAAGTCTGGAGTGAACAAATCTACAGAAAAACTTGAAAAACAACTAGGACGAAAATAAATACAAAAATCTGATAAAAACACAATCAACAAGCAAGGATCAATTGTAATAACTTTCAAGAACAAGCTTTGATACCAATTGAAAGTTTTAATCACTTTACAAAGTGTATTAAAGCTAAGCAGAAAGGGTTCCTAAGTTGATTTTTAGTGTTCATTTATCATAAACATAAAACAATCAAATATGAACCAAAATAAAGAAAACCAGATTTTTACATGGATCGGCAAAATGCCTACATCCATGGGACCAAGTCCAAAATAAAGCTAATCCACTATGGTATACTATTCAATTTGATTACAAAGCCCAAGATTAAGCCTCAGTTGCAAGAACACTCCTTGTTTTGCAATGCTTTAATCTCTACCCTCTGGTCAAGCTACGTACTACCACAGTAGCTCCAAGTACACGAAACCACCTGGTCAGCCTTGAGCTCCTCTCAAGGTACATCAATGGGGGTCCACTTTGGTTGAACCAGTTCGGCAAGCTTCAAGCATCAACTATGTAACCAACATAGAGAGAAAGGACAAATTCTAAGAACTTTGATGAAGGTATTTGAAAGCCTACCTAAGCATAGAAACCTAATAAAAACAAATGAAACTTTTAGGAATATTCAGAGTACTTTCAAGTAAATAATCGGGCTTGAAAAAAAATTGCATTGGAGAAGAGTTTATATAAAGAAAATTTGGCCAATGCAAATGGATAGGTGGCTAACAATAAAACTTTATGGTTTCAACTTTATGAAAAGTTTATTCCATTTCTCTTGGGACCATCGATCAAAGAGATTAAACTTTCCAACTCATTGTGTAACAAATTGACAAGTGTTATGGACCACAAACAATATCTCATAAAGAGAATAAAGACAGCTCATGGGAATATTGAAATGCAATACGTGTTTAAACAAAATATTTGCCAGATGCGTGTGACCACTCTGACAATGAGGTAGTCAGACGATATAATAGAAAAACAACTTAATTGAAGGTGGTCTCTTTGACAAGAGGTCGTCACACTAGAAATTTAAACAAAAGGATTGTGCTATAAACAAAATGATGTGTTCATACCATGACTAGTGTTACCACACTAGAATCATAAGTTGACAAATAACTTACAAATCATAACCTCTTTATTTCTCTAATCACATTTATTGATACAAATTTCTAAGGAAATTCTGCAGTTTGCATACAAGTTTACAACTGCCGAGAGAACCCCTTTGAAATGGCCTTTTAGATGGTAGCCATCTGATCATATGAATCGCTTGCATTCGTTAATGAATCCACTTCATTAGGTCTCAAAACTTAGGAGAAATCTTAGAAATGAGGAGGGCTAATGGGTCTTAGTCTTTCACCACTTATAATTGCCGTCATTTATAGGTTTCTTAACTTCACAACATTAGCATACCATTACATTTTAGCAAAGCACTTGCCATGGTCCATTCCCATGTTAATGAATACTTTGTTTTTAGCCTTATATAATCTCATGTTGTGGTAGGTTATCTAGAAATCATCTCACAGCTTTCTAGTTAACTTATTAACATCAATATTCAGATCAACCCTAATCATATGCTCATACTACTTTGCTATCCAATTTGAAGTAGCCTCAACACTCCTATAAACCATCTAACAAGTGCGAATGTCTTTATTTTGTAGTAATATTATCTATATTGGTCATTGATATACCACTCACAACCCTCACTAATACACCTAGTTATACACTTTTCTTTTTTTTCATTCTTGATTCTTAGCAGTTTAATACCCTTATTAATTGGACATTCCTTGAAAGTCTGTCTAAATTGATTGTTGTCATTAAATAACTGTCCTTTTCTTAATATCACTTTATCATTGTTGACACCAAATTTAATATCCCTATTAGCACTATTATACCTATTCATAGGATAAGCAACATCACTACCATCTAACTCATTCACATGCATTAGAACAATTGTTTGACTGATAGTCCTCTAACATCTCATCATGTTTATTCGCATTAACCTTACCCTCATCATCAGAAGATGAAACATAATCTACATCATCATTACCTTCCATATAAGCAAACACCTTATCATTCGTCGGTTCCACAAAATCATCATTCGAATAACGTATTAAATCACCATCAGAATACACCTCGTCACCATTCTCATTACTATTGTCAACTCTAACATCATCTAAGAAGATAAAACTAATATCATGCACACCGACAAGATTAAATGAATTTGGTGTCAACTTATGAGTTTAGTGTGGTAACACTAATTTTTATGTGGGGACTTCATATTGTTTTCGCTCAATCATTTCTATTTTTATTTTGATGTCATGACTCCTTATCTCGATGCGATCACACTTAGTTAAGTCTACTTTCTCTCGTGATGTGTGGGCGCATCAGAGTCCGTGTGATGACACTCGTCCAACTAGATTCTATGAACACATGTTGCGTCTCCATTTGATGCTAGGATTTTATCCTTATCTGAGACATGTGTAAGTGGTCCATGTACATGTGTAATTAGCACATTAGGTGCATTAGAAAATTTGTTTTGCTTTATAGTAGTCCCTAGAAAGTTTGGTGAAAACTGATGCGTTGTAACTACAACATGCATAAATAGCAAGTATACTAGTCGCACAAAATAATAAAGTGATAAGTAGAGTACCGTTCCCACGAGGATAGTGTTACTAAGTACTGATTTCCCTAGTTTAAGTCCTAATTAAAGCAACAATAAATTGGATTGATGGAAAATTAACAACCAAATACAAATTAACAAAATATAAATGAATGATAATGAAATTAAAGCAAAACCCAACAACTTAACTAATTAAACAATGCTAAAAAATGCTAGGGTGTTGATTTCACCTAGATACGCTAACCCAAATCATAGAATCTATTACCCAAGTTCTAATTCCTTGATTGAAAATCGAATTCCCTAAGTTGTAAAACATACATTCTCATGCTACATTTCCCTACTTATCCCTATTAAGCTTCCGCACCCAACAAAATGAAGATTAATAGTTCAAAGGATTTTAAGCTTTGTGGAATTCTATCTAGATTTCATAGATCGCTAAACCTATCTCTAGCGTTTGCTTAATCTACGGTATTTATCCCAAGAGGCACAATCACAAATCAGTTCTCAGTCTCATTGTGAACAACACACATTTGAATGGTGATCAAGCATCCAAAAGTCATTAAGCAAAGAGATAAACACTCAATCATGAAATTAAAACTCAGAGTAAATCAATTCATATAAATTTGAATCATTGTATCAAGATTACATCAAACCCTAGCTAAACAAGTCAGTTCATACTTAAAAACGAAGTAAAATTACAAAAACAAACTGAATCAAGATTTATCATTGAAAAACAAACAAAAGATGGAGAAATCTTTTCTAATTTGAAGCCCAAATCTTCAATAATCTTCTCCTTCCATGAGCTGCCTCCCAAATGACGAACCAAGACTTCATTTCTCTTCCTTTTCACTCTAATTTATACCTCTCTCACTTAAGGATGAAGCCCTAGCAAGCCAAAATGCGTCGTTTTATTTTTACATTTGATGCAGGTTTCGCCGCGGCGATGCTTTTTCCTCGCCGCAGTGAAGACTTTCGGGCCAAATTTGAGCCTGATATAGTCTGAATCTGGAAAAGTTTAAACATATGAATTGTAACCCTTTCAATTATCTTTCTGGTAGTTCAAGAATTAGTACAATCAAAGGTATAAAGCTAAAGTTATGGCAGAAATACTGAAGCACGTCCAAAGACGTTTTTCATCAGTTCCCAGCGTACTTTTCACAACTTCAAGCCACGTTTTCACCCTTTTCCAGTAAGAATTAGGAAAAACCCAAAACATGAAAGTTATATCTCTTCTTCTTAGATTTCCAAAGCTTCTAAATTCAGGTCATTCTGAGTTTCCAAGCTCAAGTTACACAATTTACGCTCAAAACTGTCATTTATGCTAAAAATCATCGTTTAGGCCTGCAAAGACAAATTAATAGAATTAGGTAGCAATTATGGCCCAAATTGTATGAAAAGTATCCTAAATCCTATCAAAATTCAATGCAAAATCATAATATAAAATATGAGTGCTTTTTGGCTTGCTATCCTCTTGCATTTGTGCGCAACTTTTTTTATATTTATCTTCTCCAATGCGTTTCATTTCAAGTCTGAATATACCTCTAATAATTCTCTGCATGTTCCTTGAGGTTTTAGTTGTTTTCATTTGGGTTTCATATGCTTAGGTAGGCTTACAAATACTTTGGTTACACTTTGTTTTGTTCATGGCTGGAACGTTGTTTCTTGTTGATGCTTGAGGAGTTTCAAGCTTTTGGAGCTGAAGTGCGTCTTCAGTGTTGAAGCTTGAGAGGAGCTCAAGGCTGACCAGGTGGTCTCAGGTGTGAAGTTTTAGGTTTCGGATCGACTACGCAGCGGAAAAATTAAAATTTTTTTGATCACAAAACCATAAAACCCAAACATCCTTTTACAGATCTACAGCAATTTAATATAAATAAATTGTATAAACAATGTTTGATGTTATACCAACGTTTGGAGGCTCTTCCGATTTATATGAATCACTTCCACTACAAGTTAGGAGTGAACTCCCGGTATCCACACGAAGATGAGACAAACGCCGTTGAGGAACTTTTAGGCTAGGAAATTCAATCAACTATAAGATCAAGATTCAGCAGAATTTTTCTTTGAGAGAAAAATTATTCTCTCACAAATGGAGGCTCACGAATTTTAGAGAGAGAGAGAGAGGTGGCTAGGGTTTTCAATTTTGCAAATTAATTCCTTAAATGATTTAATTTTAGTTGCACTTAAATAGTGCACACTAAAACCCTATTCCAACTTGGAATAGCCATCTATTCCAATTAGAATATTGGAATAGATTCCCCTTGTGACCAAACATGGCATTTCAATTCAAATTTGAATTTCACATTATCAATATTAATATTAAACAATATTATATATATATATATATATATATATATAACTATACAATCTCACTAATTCAATTTCCATATGGAATTAAATTTAGGCAACAACCTCAGTAAATTCAATTGCACTGTGAGATTACCAAAATGCCCTTTCATCTCAAAAGACAAAATTAACCTTTCATCATAAATGATGAAAATGCCCTCCTCATGAATCTTATTCTTAATCCGTCTTCTATGTGTGTGACCCGAAGACTTCTCATCATATCAGCAGTAAATAGCATCGCGGTTGACAATCAATCAACTGTCCCACTAGACATAGACCAAGATTGGCCTCTAGCCAAACATCATGGTCACCCGATAGATTCAGATTCAGTGAAACCGCTACCTATCAACGATACGGTTATCGTGAAATCCAATCCTTTCATTATCTATTATCTCATCAAGGCCGAGGCACATAAGTAGTGTCAACCTTGGATATCCTTGATATCTCGGTATTCAGTTATTGGACTAACGACCGGAATAGATTGGATTGAGTTGTTACTCAATCCCAGTGTGGCAACAAATTTAATGTTGTTGCCATCTATCGTCACTTAGTAAGATAATTTCTCCCATACTCAGGAGTGATGAAGTTTCTATTGATCCACCATAGTCTCGATACACTTCTCGATGTAGCTAATCACATCCGTTTTGATAGTTCTAAATAGAACTATGTTGGGCTAGTGTCAAACCATACCAATTGGTGAACAAGGCACTTCGGTGATCTCAAGTTTAAGGATCACATGCACCACCATCCCTTAGAGGATTTATTCCACAGACATTGGGGTTACCATCTATGTGGAATCCTTTAGTGGGTTTGTTCAGTGAACTCGCATATGGCAAGCACCTATGTGTTGCACCAGTTTGTTGGCAAACAACCTTGACAAGTGAGATTAGTCACTGCCTTACGACAGGGTCGTTCAACACTATGATAGCCTTACCGTATTATTTGTGTCTTTGGTTAGGATAATATTGGGGCTACAAACATTTTTTGAATAGCCACCATATGTGATCATATGGTTCTCACCAAGATTTGAAACACTTGATATCTTCGTCACTGTTCTACCATCCTAAGCACATATATCATTTTCTTATACAAATATAGTTAGATCGCATGATATAGATAAATTACCTTTATTGATAATAAAACATGATTACAATGAGTCAATTTACAACATTGGATTGGCTATAGGGCACCTACTTTAACAATCTCCCATGTGCACTATAACCAATCATTCATATATTTAATACTAAATGACCTTAAGTGCTTTTCATGCTTCTACTATGACAGAGGCTTCATCAGTGGATCAGTGAGATTGTCATCAGTATGTACTTTGCTAATTTGCACATCTTTACTCTCAACCATTTCTCCGATGAGATGAAATTGCCTAAGTATGTGTCTGGACTTCTAGTGAGACCATAGATCCTTTGCTTGAGCTATTGCTTCATTGTTGTCGCAATAGACATCTATTGGATCAACAATCGTGGAAACCGCACCAAGTTTGGTGACAAACTTCTTAATCCAAACCACTTCCTTGGTCGTATCAGATAATGCAATATACTGAGCCTCGATGTAGAGTCTGTTACAATGCTTTGCTTGGAGCTCTTTTAGCTCACTGCAGCTCTATTAAAACAAAATACAAACCTAAATTGTGAGCGATAATCATCTTTATCTGTTTAGAAACTAGCATCACTGTATCCTCTTACAATGAGATCATCTTCCCCTTCATAAACCAAGAACATATCCTTAGTCCTTTTTAGGTACTTAAGGATGTTCTTGACAACTATCTAGTGTCGCTCACCTAGATTTGATTGATATCTACTACAAGTGCTTAATGCACATGAGACATCAATTGGAGTATACAACATGGCATACATGATGGATCCAATTGCTAACGCATATGGGATCCTCTTCATTCTATCTCTCTCATTGTGTGTTTTAGGACACATATCCTTAGAGAGACAGACACTATGTGACATCGGAAGAAATCCCTTCTTGGATTCTTCCATATTGAATCTCTTTAGTACCTTGTCTATATATGTACTCTGACTTAGGCCAAGCAACATATGCTATCTATCATGGTAGATCTTTATTCCGAGGATGTAGGCTGCTTCTCTTAAGTCTTTCATGGATAAGTAATTGGATAGCCAAGTCTTTACCGAGTACAAGTTCAGTATATCATTCCTGATGAGAAGTATGTTGTCGATGTACAACTGAAACCGAATTCTTTTACAGCTTCATCAAAACGAATGTTCCAGCTCCTTGAAGCTTGCTTTAGTCCTAAATGGACCTCTGCAACTTGCATATCTTATCAGCTTGTCCATCAAGTACAAAACCATTGGGTTGTGTCATATACAATTCCTCCTCAAGGTTTCCATTTAGGAAAACTGTTTTGACACCCATCTACCAAATCTCATAGTCTTGATTTGCAGCGATTGCAAACACAATCTGGATAGACTTAATCATGGCAATCGTCGAAACGGTTTCTTCATAATCAATGCCATGAATTTGTTTGAAACCTTTGGTAACCAGTCGTGCCTTATAGGTATGCACTTTGCTATCCATGTTAGTCTTTTTCTTGAAGACCTATTTACACCCTATAGGTTTTACCCCTTCAGTTGAATCTACCAGAGACCATACTTGGTTTTGGTACATGGAGTCTATCTCAAATTTCATGGCTTCAAGCCATTTAACAAAATCTGGATCCAATATAACATCATTGTAGGTCCTAGGTTCATTGTCTTGGTAGACCAGTACGTCGCCATGTTGAGTTATGAGAAAACCATATCTCTAGGGCTCATGACATACTCTTCCAAACCTACATAGCTCTTGTGCTACTTGAGGTGGTTCACTTTGATCCACAGATTATGGAGTTACCTCTTCACGATGTTCAACCACGTCTTGTGGCACATCATCCCATCCTTCGTCTAATGTATCTTGTGGTACTAAAACTTCATTGAGTTCTACTTTTCTCCCACTAGTGCCTTTTAGAAGAAATTCATTCTCTAAAAACACACCAGTATGAGAGAAAAAAACTTTACGCTCTTTTGGGTGGTAGAAATAACATCCTTTAGTCTCCTTAGGATACCCTACAAATATACATTTATTAGATTTCGGGCTGAGCTTGTTCGAAGTCAAATTTTTGACATAAGCTTCGCAACCCCAAATCTTTAGATAAGACAAATTGGGCTTTTGCTCACTCCATAGTTCATATGGAGTCTTATCCAAAGACTTTGACAGCACATGGTTAAGTATATGAGTCATAGTCTCTAGGGCATAACCCTAGAATGATGCGAGTAAATCACTAAAAATCATCATGGACCTAACCATATCAAGTAAGGTCATATGCCTCCTTTCAAACACACCATTGTGTTGGGGTGTATAGGAAGGGGTGAGTTGTGAAACTATCCCACACTCCTATAGGTATTCAGAAAACCCGGAGCTCATGTATTCACCTCCTTGATCTGACCAAAGAGCTTTAATACTCTTGCCCAACATATTCTGTACTTCACTTCTGAGTTCTTTGAATTTATCAAAGGCTCTAGATTTATATCTCATAAGATAGACATATCCATATCTATTGAGGTCATCAGTAATGTGATGAAATACAAATATCCACGTTTGGCTTCAATTGTTAGTGGACCACATATATCACTATGGATGATGCCTAAGAATTCAGTAGCCCTTTCACTTTGCCCTCTGAAAGGCGATTTGGTCATCCTATCTAAAAGGCATGACTCGCATACCTCAAATGACTGAAAGTCAAAAGGGTCCAAACTCCATCCTTTTGAAGTTTTGTAATACGAGTTTGATTAACATGACCCAATCTACAATGCCAGAGGTATGTTTGAGTTTGATCGCTATGTTTAGCTTTCTTTGTTTCCACATTAAGAATGTCCTTATTGTTTAAATCTAGAACATATAATCCATTATATAACCTTGCATTTCCATATAGAATACGATTCAAACTAATAGACAACAATCCATTAGAAATTTCAAAACGATATCCTATATCATCCAAAGCGGAAACTAAAATAATGTTTTTGGAAATTCAAAGTACATAATAAAAATTATGAATTTCTAATAATAAGCCCGTAGGCAAAGTTAAACAATAAGACCATATAGCTAATACATCAATGTGTGCTCCATTTTCAACTCATAGGTCCACCTCTTCCTTGGCGAGCAATCTACTTTGCCTTAGTCCCTGCACATCACTACAAATGTAAGTACTATATCCTGTGTCAATGACCCAAGATGTTGAAAGGGAGAAGTTAATCTCAATCATGTACATACTTGAAGTCGAAGCGTCTGACTTCTTTTTGCTTGTGAGGAAAGCCTTGTAGTGCTTCCTCTAGTGGCTAAGCTTGCCACAATAGAAGCAGACTATCTTCCCACCTTTCGTAATGCCACCCTCAGGCTTAAAAGCATCCTGTCCTTTGGGTTTGGACTTGGGATAGACCTTGGCCTTTCCTTTACCCTTACCCTTACCCTTGGCTTTACTAGCAACAATCGGTAAAACAGGTTTGGACTTCTTCAAGTCCTGCTCCGCAGTCCTCAATGTATTTTGGAGCTCTGACAGGGATTTCACCATCGTGTTCATATTGACGTCCATTATGAACGGTGAATAAGAATCAGGTAGTGACTATAAAATTAAATCCACTTGTAAGTCTACATCTACGCCAAAACCCAAAGTCTCAAGCCTCCTTATGTGCCCAATCATCTTGAGCACATGAGGACCAACTTGGGCTCGCATAGTCATTTGGCTCCTAAATAGCGCCTTTGACATCTTATACGTCTCATGTCGAGCATTACTTTGAAAAAGCTCCTTGAGGTGAAGAATTATGGCATGTGCATCCATATTCTCATGCCGCTTTTGCAGCTCAGATGTCATTGATGCTAGCATAATACATTGAACATTATCAGCATCATCAAGGAACTTTTGATAAGTATCCTTAGTTTCATGAGTGGCATCAAGTATAGGTTCAGGCTCAGCCGGATAAGGCTTATTAAGGATATATAATTTCTTTTCAGACTTTAGTACAATCCAAAGATTTTGATACCAGTTTGAGAAATTGGATCCATCCAGCCTGTTTTCTTTCTCGATTATCGATCGCAGGTTGGTATTACTCATTTTTAATGAATCTACAAATGTAGAAAAACAAAAGTTATTATCATGTTTATTATTATTTAACAAGGTCTTTTATTAAATAATTGCTCCCATTATTTTCCTCAAGCTAATAGCCCTCACTATTAACCCGGGAAAGCCCACTAGCTTTCCTAATGGACTGAGATCCCATCTAGCCCATTTCAAACCTTCGCTTTGGCGAACAAGCCAAAATGGGTTGATTAGGTAAGCCAACAAACTTAACTTACACCAGTTGAAAGCTCCAACTACCAACCTCTAATGTAAACCAAGCCAAAAAGCCAATTACACAATTCAATGGCACCAATCAATGTCCTCAAGTGTAATTCTCAATATCAGTAGAGTAGACATTACATGTCACCACGTACACATAACATGTGTACTTCTCTACTATTGCCTATGATGAGCTTATCAACCTTCGCTTTGGCGAACAAGCAAAACTCATCATTTTAAGTCGACCCATTACCATTAAGGAAAACTCCAATGATGTTCAACCTCCCGCTGGTAGAAGTGTACCCTTCACTTTGGCGAACAAGGTTCCAATGAACAGTGGTTTGATTAAACTCATGATGATGGAAGGCATATGATTGACTTAATATACTTTAGTTGAGGGTTTTTGTTTTGTATGTCTCACCAGTTTTATCTTGTTTAGCATGTTATAGTCATAATATACACCATTAGCATGCATACTAAGCGTAAAATAAATGTGTTGGTATGTAGCCTTAATTAAAACCGATTCCCCGAGCCTAGAAGAATTGGTAGGTCAACCTAGGTTTAATTACAACTTTGCATTCTTCAAGTAATTTGCCTTCTCCTTCCTTCGCTTCTTCTTTTCAAACATTACACAACTTTCAAAATAAAATTCCAAATCTAATTTTACATATTTGAAAAGAAATCTCGAGTCACATTCGAGGGGAGTGAGATGAGAGAGAGAAGTACAATGGAAATAATAGAGAAAGGCAGGGCATGCAGGCCCTATTTTAGAATTAAATAATCCAAAATTAAACTAGTTCCAAAGGCTTATGCACCATACACCTTCCATATTCATATACAAGAATCACGCATAAAACAAAAAAAAAAAAAAAAAAAAAATAATTAATTTTTTTTATTAGGTTGGTAAATTAAAGTTACCCCTTATTTTTGGTAACGTATTTTAAGTCCAACAAGTTTTAAAAATTTCATTTTAGTCCCTTGTTAACGAGCCTCACTCAATTGGCCCTCCAAAATGTTTCTAGCATGCAGCAACATTTTTTAGAAAATTATGGATTAATAATTATCGCACAACAATGCGATCACGGCCCAAAATTCAGCTCATTGCATCTTTACGTGGGCTGCCCAAAAAATCTAGATTTGGTGCATGTTTTAACGCGCACTAGATCGGGGAGGGCATTTGCATGCGCAGCTGCTGGTGTGACAGCAGCCTTTGAACTATCACACAAGGCTGCTGCTGGTGCGGCAGCAGCCTTTGTGCCATCGCACAAGGCTGTTGTTGCCCCGTTTGTGGCAGCACAGCCCAAGGCCACATGTTGGAGTATGTGGTCAGCACCTCGCATGCACGACAACACGCAAGCAACAGAGCTGCTGTGCACTGTCACGCGTTTTAACCAGTGGCAGCGCGCATCTGCGTGCTTTTGCTGGTGGCTACTGCCGTGCGTTGCATGGCAGAGCACAACAGCAGGTTCTGCCCTCCCAACAATCCACTCATCATGTCAAGATCAAGTTTTATTTGACCTTGATCAAACCCACAATTCAAATCAGATGCAATCTCAATTAAACACTATATATCAACCGAAATAGAATTTTTAAACCAATTTGCCAGATTTTATAAAACTGGTAATACCGTAATTGGTTGAAAAAAATTCCAAAGCATCCAAACAAATATTAATTGACGTAAATACATAAAAATGGCTCTGATACCACTATTGGGTTTCGGATCAATTGCGTAGCAGAAAAATTAAAAAAATTCCGATCACAAAACCATAAAACCCAAAGATCATGTTAGGATTGTGGATTCAGAAGAGTTAAGAAGGTCAAACAGAGTTCGTCAACCGCCGAAGTGGTCTGCAGAATATGGGTCTAGAGAAGTCTCGGCTGGTGGAAGAAGAAAGTAAGAATATTTGTGGAAGAAGAAAGTAGCAGAATTTATTATTTAGAATGTTGGTTGTTAGTTAGTTAGCAGTTTGGCTATGAAATAAATAAAGTGTAGTGGAGGGGGTTTGTAGTCATTTCATTTCATAATTTTGGTTATTATCCTGTAGGTGTTTCGTTGTTATCTGTAAGGCTTATTTAAGGTCTGGACTCTTATGAATAAAGGAAGGAAGAATTAAATCAATCTCTTTTCTCTCTCTATATTATTGGAGGCTTGTTCCCTCATATAGAACAAATTAACTCTAACAGATCATTTTATGGATCTACATCAATTTAATATAAATAAAATGTATAAACAAAGTTCAATGTTATACCAGCATTTGGAGGCTCCTCCTATATTGATGTGAATTGTTTCCACTCCAAGTTAGGAGTGAACTCCCGGTATCCACACAAAGATGGGACAAACACTGTTGAGGAATTTTTACGCTAGGAAATTCACTTGACTATATGATCAAGATTCAGCAGAATTTTTCTTTGAGAGAAAAATTCTTTTCTCACAAATGGAGGCTCATAAATTTTAGAGAGAGAGGTGGCTGGGGTTTTCAGTTTTGCAAATTAATTCCTTAAATGATTTAATTTTAGTTTCACTTAAATAGTGCACACTAAAACCCTGTTCCAACTTGGAATAGCCATCTATTCTAATTGGAATATTGGAATAGATTCCCCTTTGAGCAAACATGGCATTTCAATTCAAATTTAAAATCAAATTTGAATTTCACATTATCAATATTAATATTAAATAATATATATTATATATATATAAACTAAATATTTAAATATACAATCTCACTAATTTAATTTCCATATGGAATTAAATTTAGGCAACAACTTTAGCAAATTTAATTGCACTGTGAGATTACCAAAATGCCTTTTCATCTCAAAAGACAAAAATAACCTTTCATCATAAATGACAAAAATGCCCCTCTCATGAATCTTATTCTTAATCTGTCTTTTAGGTGTGTGAGCCGAAGGCTCCTCATCATATCGATAGTGAATAGCATCGCGGTTGACAATCAATCAACCGTCCCACTAGACATAGACCAAGATTGGCCTCTAGCCAGACATCATGGTCACTCGATAGATACAGATTTAGTGAAACCTCTACCTATCAATGATATGGTTACCGTGCAATCAAATCCTTTCATTATCTATTATCTCAGCAAGGTCGAGGCACATACATAGTGTCAACCTTGGATATCCTTGATATCTCGGTATTCGGTTATTGGACCAACAACTGAAATAGATTGGATTAAGCAACTACTCAATCCCATAGTGGCCATACATTTAATGTCGTTGCCATCTACCGAATCACTCAGTGAAATAATTTCTCCCGTACTCAGGAGTGATGAATTCTTTGTCGATCCACCATAGTCTTGATACACTTCTCGATGTAGCTAATCACAACTGTTCTGAATAGAACTACATTGGGCTAGTGTCAAACGACACCAATTGGTGCACAAGGCACTTTAGTGATCTCAAGTTTAAGGATCACATGCACCACAATCCGTTAGAGGATTTATTCCATAGACACTGGGGTTACCATCTATGTGGAATCCTCTAGTGGGTTTGTCCAGTGAACTCGCATATGGCAAGCACCTATGGGTTGCACCAGATTGTCAGCAAACAACCTTGACAAGTGAGATTAGTCACTACCTTACGACAGGGTCGTTCAACACTATGATAGCCTTATCGTATTGTCTATGTCCTTGGTCAAAATAATACTGGGGCTACAGACATTTTTAGAATAGCCACCATATGTGATCATATGGTTCTCACTATCAAGATTTGAAACACTCAATACCCTCGTCATGGTCTTACCATCCTTAGGACATATATCATTTTCTTATATAAATATAATCAGATCACATGATATAGATAAATTGCCTTTATTGATAATTAAACATGATTACAAAGAGTCATTTACCATATTGGATTGGCTCTAGGGCACATACTCTAACATTGATGTGATGGCTAGATGTTCAATCAAAGAGTGAAGTGTAAACCCCACATCCCCTTACATGTAATTTTCTTTTCTGAATGGAAGGGTAAAATGATCATTTTGCATGCATTTCAAGATGTAGCCATTATATAGTGTAAGGGGTGATGTCATTGAAGAGAAATAAGTGTAGAATGGTCATAAAGCAGATTAATAGGGTTAAATGACTTAAATGGTAACCAAGGGTATAATGGTCTTTTCACACAAATCCATATGAATTAAGTATCCATAAAAGTGCACTAAGGGTAAATTAGTCATTTATCTAATGGGATTGCTTAATCAACAAGTGTTTAAAAGAAGTCAAATGGCATTAAATGAGTGATAATCATTATGTTGTGGTGGAATGACCATAACGCCCTTATATGAAAAATTTATGCCAAATGACCCTTATATCTAACTTTTAATGACCAATCACAATAGAGTATTAATGAAATAAACTATCTATAAGGTTTTAAGAGAGAAGAGTCAGCCTTGTACACCCCAAATGCATTATCTTCTTCTTCCTCACTCAAATCCACCATTAAAGCCACAAATCCAAGCATTTTCTTCTCAAATTTTCTTAGGGTTTTAAGAAAATTCTTGAAGGAGATCAAGATACACCTTAAGGAGATTCAATTTGAAGGGTTAAGGTAATCCCTAAAACCCTAGCTTGATCAGTTTGAATGTATTAAAGCAATTCCATCAGTGTTAATGCTTGTTGTAGGTGAAGGTGTTTATTTGGAGCCAAGGAGGAGTGTTTTTTTTTTTTTTTTTGTGTTTTGATTGCCAAGGTAAGGAGAAAACCTCTCTTTAAACTATGTTATCAACACTTAGGGTTAGTGAACCTTGATTTTTGTTATGTTAATTTGATGTATGAAGTTATGGTTTGTTTATGTATTGTTTGAATTGGTGTTGGTTGAGGTTTGTGTTGGAAAAGGAAGAGGATATTGCCACTAAAGAGATTTGTAGTTGGACGATGGTTGGCACTTGTTTGAATGTGAAAGGGAGGGTTTTATGTGACTTTTATGACTTGGTTTGTGTTTGGGAAATGCTTGAATGATAATTGAATAATGGGCATGCAAAAGAATGCGGCATCCACCCTCCAAATAAGAAATTCCGATTTTTTTTGGAAATTTGGTTAAGGCACCAAATAAATCCTATGGCCTAACATGAAAAAGAATGGTAAAAGACACATAGTGAAATTCCTTATATATCATGAAATTTTGAGCAAATTAAGAAAATGAGAAATATTAAGAAAATATTCATGACAAGGAATTTCGCTCAATTGACTAAAGATTTATGAAAGTGGTCATGGGTATATGCTAGATGAATGAACGTTATGAATGAGCGTGTCCATAAGTTTGCTATAAATGACATGTATGATGAATGAATATTTAATGGTTATGTATGTTCAAGGGAGATGTTATCCCTTATGAATGCATTCTAAATGATAACGTATATAGCCTAGTTTGGTTGACTTATGGAGGGTTTATGAAATGTTAAAGAAAGGTTTCCATGAGTCTCTTGGGGCGTAAGGCCATGATCAGAGTAATGGTATATGAGTTCCATGATACTCTTGAGGCGTAAGGCCAACACCAGAGTAATGGTATATTAGTTCCATGAGTCTCTTGAGGTGTGAAATCAAGATCAAAGAAATGGAAATTTTATGGAAACCATAAGTCCTTCGATGTGGTAATCAAGAACAAGGTAATGGTTTAAATGAATCCGATCGGTTCGTAAAGATAAATGAAATATCAAATACCTAGATAAAAGAAATAGGCATGTCCATGTTTCTGAATGTTGCATGAGTCATATATGTTTAGTGTTTTAGGATGTTTTAAATATACTATGACTTATGTGTATAAGAAAGTCAATTTGAATATCATGACTATGATTTATGACATTGACAACGAATAATATGTTGTGAATTTATGAATGTTTTTTATGTGTAAGAAATCCATGAAAGTTAGAATAGTCATATTCCCTTATTGAGGGATTAGCGCTCACCCCACGATGTCTATATGTTTTGTGATGCGTGTTTCCTACAACATGCAAATGTAGCAAGTATACTAGTCACACAAGTAATAGAGTGATGAGTGAGTATCGTTCCCACGAGGATTGTTGCTAAGCACTAAGTTTGCTACCATTTTCAAGCTGGAGCAATTGAATTCTTTTGGATTAAAGGGAGCAATTTAAACTATAACTAAAACAAAATTTACTAAAATAAAAGTAAACTATGAAAGCAAGATTTAAAATACGGATAAAATCAATTCAAACGAACGGGTAGGGTTTTGACTTCATTCAGACTCTATGGGTTAAACCTAAAGAATTAAACTAAATTCATATTCACATGCATTTATTGTAAATCGAACTCTCTAAAGTGTCCAACATACCTTCTCAGGCTATGTTTTCCTACTCTTCCCTATTNAATTGGTAGTAGTATCTAGAAACCATCGGATAAAGTTAGTTGATGCACCAGAATAAACATGGCTGGCCTAAGAATTGAATGATTGGCTAGGAGTATAGAGTCTACGACATCGATCAGTAGTATGATTTTGCAATCTACAAATTTGACATGGACCATGTGGATGCTTGTTGTTCTGACTAGTAAAGTCAACGATGTAGGGAGGAGTGGAGCTATTGTTGAAGATAAAGAAGGAGACTGTCGCATGATGGAGTTTGCTAAAGGAGGTTCTTATGCGCTTTTCAAAAGAATTTCATGAGCAACAAGTTGCCTGTGTAATTCATGAACTGGGATAGGTGTGGTTGAAGATTGAGTGCAGTGATTATACTGTGGTAGTCACCCCCAATGTTACGATAGATGATGATGATGCTAAATTCTGCTAGGGTAATCTAACGACTAGTGATTGCTAATTCATCCACAAGTGATTTGGCGCGCTGAAGATATGCACTGATAGATAAGTCATTCTTTTTCAATTCCTGAAGTCCTATATTTAATTGCAATTGACGGTTGTGAGAAACAAAGCCAAAAGTGATGGAGAGGGCTTACCATACTTGGAAGGAGGTAGAGATATTGATGACATAGAGGAAAACTTCTTCTATTAAAGAAGACAATAACCAAGAGAGAAGCATTTAGTCCTGTTGGAACCATGTTTGATATTCAGGATTAGAAATTTCTTGTGGTGCTGTGGTGGTAGAAGGAATTATTTTTGGCGGGGCATGTGAGGAGCCATCAATAAAACTGTTGAGATTCTGATAGTTAAGGAGAGGAAATAAATTGAGTTTTCCAAGCTAGAAAATTCTTTGTATTAAGCTTGAGAGATAAGGTGTGATAGGCATTTGGAGAAGAAGCAATGGGATTGGCCATAGTTATTTGAATGTTTGAAGGATCTTGAGATGCAATACTCACAACTCTGATACCATGTAAAGAAAGAAATGGGCTGGAAAATATTTTGTATTTCTCACGTATAGCTTGAATTACAATGTCAACATATAAAGAATTTGCATGAGAAGATAAGTAGCAGCTGTACAAGATAGTGACAAGAATAACAAGAATGAAATAACAAGAATGAAATAACAAGATAAAAAACTAAAAGAAGATTGTGATAAGTAGTTGCTGTGATTTGAAATTTGAATGAAGATAGATAAGGCTTAACTATAGGTATTAGGTGTAAGTCAATCCAGTAGTTAGGTGCACTTTGTAATTAGTTAAAGGTATTGTAAGGATAGTTTTGCAAAAGTCTTGGGTCAAGTTGCACAAGTTGCAACACGCAATATGGTCAATTTGCAATCAGTATATTTTTAGCTCATTGATTCAAGAAATCAAATTCTCACTTTTGCAGTTACACTTCCTCTTCGTCTAATTCTCTGTTTATTATATTTTATTTCAATTTTAGCTCCTTTTTGCTTTCTAGTAAAACCTTTCATGATATCAAAGCCTAGGACACACGTCCATGGCTAATTCAAGTCCTAAGTCTTCTATTTTTGCTTCGAAATCTAATGCAAAGTAGTTCAGAACTGGAGGCGTTCAAAATGCAACAGTTCACTCATCACTTCCCACTCTTATGGTAAAAGTGGGAGAGAAGAACTACAACTACTAGAAGTCACAGATCCTACCAGCTTTAGCTTCTCATGATCTAGATGGATTCATTACAGGTATAAATGCTTGTCCTCCTTTATTCGTGATGGAAAAATTGGAAGCAAGTGGTCAACTGTGCAAACAACCAAACCCTCAGTATTTTAGCTAGAAAAAGATTGATCAATTTCTTGCAAGTTGGTTGATCTTTCCAATATCAAAGTCAACATTCTGGCATGCGTCAAAATGCAATAGTGCCTATGAAATTTGGAACACACTTGAACTCCATTTTCAATCGTTTTCTAAAGCAAGAACATTATACTTAAGGAACATGTTACAAACTATGAAAATGAGACTCAAAGTGTGAATGAATAAGTCTTGAGGATGAAAGAAGTAGGATATGAGCTTAATGCAACTGGCGTACATATTGAAGATGAAAAATTGTTGATGTATATCTTAGATGGTCTAGGTGCTGAGTACGACGTTGTTGCAGCTAATCTTACCTCTAATATCAGTCATATAACATTTCAAGAGGCACAATTTTTCTACACAAACGTGAAATGAGATTAGAGAAGCAGAATAGTGCCTTAATGCATTTTCACGAACAAATGTCTTCTACTCTGTTAGCCTCTAAAAATAACCTTCCTGACAAGTCTACTTCTCTGCCTGGATCTACTTAAAACACTTCAAGATGACCTTTAAATTAGTCCTCAACTTTGTTAAATCCAGTTGTGGATAATTATCCAGAATCAGGAGTATTATTGCAGGCAAGACAACAAGCTCAAAATTTCAGTCTCGAAAATTCTGGATATCATCAATATTTTGATGAACCTTTAGTATTAGGTCATCTTGATGCTTTCAGATATGATTTTAATAGAGAAATTTACAATGCTTAGCCTCAAGGTTTTACTGTTGGTGGTTTTGCTTCCTTTCCCAGAGGCCGAAGCTAAGGCAGTGGGTATGGTAAGCCATGGCTAATGTGTTAGGTTTGTGGGAACCTGGATACTCTGCTCTTAATTGCTACCATAGGTTCAACTATGATTGCCAAGGCATTATGGTAGGTCCTTACAACAACTCGAGCCAATCTTTACTATATCCTATTGCTCAAGCTTAACCTGGTCAATCTGGATTTTCAACTGTGACTCTTGACTCAGCTCAAGCCTTAGTTGCTAATGTCAATTCCTATGCTCGACCCGTTACCAACAATGTTACTATTTTTCATGATTACTCGATGCATAGAGATCTGCTTTCCCTCAATTTGCATCTGGTGCTAGCTATACTCCTCAAGGACCTTCTTAATTTCAGAAATTTGCTCCTCATGTTTCTTTTAACACTGTATAACCTAAGATTGCACAAGCATCTTCTACCACAGATGCTATATTGGTCTCAGATGTTTCTGGTTCTAATCTTGCACCACCTTAGATAGTGAAAAACCAATCTTGGTACATGGACTCCGGGGCTTCTAATCACATGGTTGCTAACACTTCCAACATGGTGGCTCGAATGACATATCCTGGAGGTGCTAAAGTTTAAGTTGGTAATGGAGATTCCTTACCAATCACTCACACAGTTATGATGTTTCTCCCATCGTTTGATTCACATAAATAGTCCAACTTAGGAATATATTGTGTGTTCCTAAGATTGCTAAAAATTTACTAAGCATCTCTCAAATAACAAGAGATAACAATGTAATCGTTGATTTCTACTCTGACCATTGCTTGGTGAAGGATAAAAGCACCAAGGCTGTCTTACTCCACGATACTATCAAAAATAGACCTACCAGTTGGATTTTCCAACATCTGCCAACGTATCTACTACAAACTCCAAGCCTACTGTTTCATCCACTTTAGTACCTGTAGAATCTTCTTCATTATCGCATACAACTATAGTTANAACACTCAATCAAAGGTCAACCAAACAATATTACCAAGAAACCAACTCAAATAAGAGCAAAAGAAGAAACAATAACTACGTACCTCAAGTGGGGCGTTACATTACATACTATGAAAATGAGTCTTAACGTGTGAATGAATGTCTTAGGATGAAAGAAGTAGGATATGGGCTTAATGCAACTGGCGTACATATTGAAGATGAAAAATTGTTGCTGTATATCTTAGATGGTAGGTGCTGAGTACGACGTTGTTGTAGCTAATCTTACCTCTAATATCACTCATCTAAAATTTCAAGAGGCACAATTTTTCTACACAAAAATGAAATGAGATTAGAGAAGTAGAATAGTGCCTTAATGCATTTTCACGAACAAATGTCTTCTGCTCTGTTAGCCTTTAAAAATAACCTTCCTGACAAGTCTACTTCACTGCTTGGATCTACTCAGAACACTTTAGGATTACCTTTAAATCAGTCCTCCACTCTGTTAAATCCAGTTGTGGATAATTATCTAGAATCAGGAGTATTATCGTAGGCAAGACAACAAGCTCAAAATTTCAGTCTCGAAAATTCTGGATATTATCAATACTTTGATGAAACTTTAGTATTAGGTCATCTCGATGCTTTCATATATGATTTTAATGGAGAAATTTACAATGCTTAGCCTCAAGGTTTTACTGTTGGTGGTTTTGCTTCCTTTCCCAGAGGCCGAAGCTGAGGCAGTAGGTATGGTAAGCCATGGCTAATGTGTTAGGTTTGTGGGAAACTTATGAAGTTTATGAAGCTTCTCATATAGAAAAATGTATTTTTGTGGGATATAGTTTGGCTCATAAAGGATATCAATGTATGACCAGATCTAGAAGATTATATATGGCTAAGCAGGTTAGGTTTAATGAATATGAATTTCCATTCAAAACTCGTTTTGCTAGGAATCCATCTATTTCCAGTTCAGATTCGTGTATGGCTCCTTCTCCAGATTTGTCCTCTTAGGTTATTCCTTCTTCTACTCCTGGATTCAAGTGGGAATATGGATCTACTACCTTATCTGCTCCTACTAGTAATATGCCTCAGCACCCAAAGTCACCTGAATTTAAATTTGCAGCAACATCTCATTTTTCTCAATCTCCTCTTGACAACTCTCATATGTAGCTCTCTTCTCCTAGTTTAGCTAAGGAAACTCAGTCTCCTGTCAGTTATCCACTAGACTGTTCTAATTCTCCCTAACCTAACTATGATGTCTCTTCTCATACTCCTCAACTTGAAGTTGTTCTTCCTCTGTCTAAGTCACAAAACTCAGCACAGTCACCACATTTGGTCTCTTTTTCCTCTCCTGGTCTTCAACTTGAAGTTGTTCTCCCTCTTTCTCAACCACAAAACATAACACACCCACAACAATCTGCACCACCAAAACAATCTACTCAGTCACAATAGTCTGTTTTCTTCCTAATGTTCATCCCATGCTCACCAAATCAAAGACACATCAGACTCAGTCCATAGCTCAAGCTCTTTTATCTACACATGAAATTCTTAAAGAACCAAGAAATGCCAAGAAGCGCTAGCTAATCCTGAATGGAAAGCAACTATGGACAATGAGTGTCAAGCCTTACTAAACAATAAAACTTGGGCATTAGTCCCATATGAAGAAGGTATGCATGTTGTCGAAAGCAAATGGGTGTTCAAGACTAAGCTTAACACATGTGGATCTTTGCAAAAATATAAAGCCAAGTTAGTGGCCAAGGGGTTTCAGCAAACCCTAGCCTAAATTACTTTGATACTTTTTCTCTGGTGGTAAAGGTAGCCACAATCTGCATTATGTTATCTTTAGCAGTCCATAATGCTTGGGAAATCCAACAACTTGATATCAACAATGCATTTCTCATTGGAGACCTCACCGAACAAGTGTTTATGAAGCCTCCAAAGGGGTTCTCATCCATAGATCAACCTCACCAAGTTTGCAGGCTATGAAAAGCTCTGTATGGTCTCAAATAGGCCCCTAGGGCCTGGTTTGATAAGCTGCGTCATACACTTCTAGCTTGGGAATTTCATAATAGCATCTCTGATGTAAGCCTCTTTTATTATTGTAATGAATCTACTGTGGCGTTTTTATTGGTGTATGTAGATAGCATCCTGGTTACCAGCAATGATCCAACTCTTATTACAAAAGTAATTCATGATCTCAACATTTAGTTTGCACTTAAAAGACTAGGACCAGTACATTACTTAGGCTTTGAAGTGAAGAGAAATTTTACTAATCTGCTGCTTACTCGGACCAAGTATACATATGAGCTGCTTGCCAAAGCTAATATAGAGGGCTGCAAGCCGTGTGTCACACCCATGGCAATTGGAACCAAGCTGAGCAAAGAAGATGGCGAGTTATTTGAACAACCTACTCTCTATAGGAGCATTATTGGTGGACTTCAGTACCTTACATTATCAAGACCTCAATACCTTACATTATCAAGACCTCAAGACCTAACTTAGCTTTCATTATTGGCAAGCTAAGTCAGTTCTTACAAAATCCCATCGTTCTTCATTGGATAGCATATAAGTGAGTCCTATGGTATATTCAAGGCACCTTACGTCATGGTATTGTCTTAAAAAAGCACTCTCATTTTTAGCTTGAGGCCTACGTTGATGCCGATTGGGCCAACGACATTAATGATCGATGCTCTACAAGTGGCTATGCAATCTTTCTTGGTAATAATCCAGTTCAATTGAGCCCAAAGAAGCAGAAGGTAGTATTGTTGTCATCCACTGAGGCTGAGTATAGAGTCCTAAGTCAGGCAGCCATTGAAGTAGTTTGGATTCAACACTTGTTCAAGGAATTGGGCATTGAAATCAAACATATTCCTATAGTGTGGCTTAATAATATGAGCATAGGCACATTGCCGTCGAATCCTGTGTTTCATGCCTGTACTAAACACATAGAGATTGATATTCATTATGTGCGAGAACTTGTTGTTGAGAAGCAACTTACTGTCCACTATGTTGCTTTTGAATATCAGAAAGCTGATATTTTAACTAAGTCTTTGTCTGATACTTGGTTTAGTATGTTACACGAGAAATTGAATGTTGGTTCTGAATTACCGGCAGATATGTCACATGAAGTATCTAAGTAAGTGTTGTATCATATTCTTGCATATCATCAACCAAGTGCTACAAATTTACGGAAAGATGTTGTAAAGGAAAGTTGTTGCTCTTAAGGAAAATATTTGAGATAAAAGATGGTCTAGTTTATGGGCGAATATTGAAGATAAAAGTAGGAAACCTGAAGCTTACAAGCAAAACGATGAAGACAGAAGGTTGAAGATAAAAGAAGGTCCAGTTTATAGGACAGTATTGAAGATAAAGTTCAAAAACAGCAGGTTCAGCTTAAGAGGGGATATTTGGTGTAAGTCAATTCAATAGTGAGGTGCACTTTGTAATTAGTTAAAGGTACTGTAAGGATAGTTTTGTAAAAGTCTTGGGTTGAGATGCACAAGTTGCAACCCAAGTTGCAACACGCAATATGGTCAGTTTGCAATTAGTATAAAAAGGCCGATAAGCTTGTTAGCTCATTTATTCAAGAAATGAAATTCTCACTTTTGCAGTTACACTTCCTCTTCGTCTAAGTTCTCTGTTTTTTTTTTTTATTTCAGTTTTAGCACTTTTTTGCTTTCTAGTAAAATCTTTCAGTAGGTATCTTGTCTAGACTTGAACAAAAGACCCCTTGGGTATAGCTAACTTTAGTGGCTAAAGGGTTTGCCATTAGGCCACAAGGGGAGAGGTTTGTTCTGTTGCATTTTAAAAGTGCTTATAAGATTTTAAATAAACTATTTTGTGGCTTATTGGAGAAGCTCTGTTCCATAAGTTCTTTTTGAGCTTATTTGGAGTGTTGAAATTTCATAAATATCCCACCCGATTTTATAATTTTGACTTGAGTTATTGTTGTATATTAAAGCCCTTTTTGGTAAAATAATATGAGAAAACTCTTTTACATTTTCTTAACTAAACAACTATAGAGTTTTCACTGCAGCTCTTTTTTAATAAGCTCTACTCAACAATGTTGTACCAAAGGGACTCGAAATATAGTTGAATTTTTTAATGATGGTAAGAAACGTTTATATTTCTTTTAAATTTAGACTTTTATCTCGTAAATATTAAAAATACAACATTTTTGTTTTGATGTTAGTTGACAATAGGAAACTATTTTTTTAAGGTACTTGAAGTATTCAAACCCACAATGGAGTCTGTCTAATTCTCAGCACCGCATAACACCCTACAAGCCCTATAGACCAAGGTAATTGCACAAATGTGGCAAGTAACTCTCCTGCGACTCGAAGACAAGATCCCTTGAGTATGGCTTACTTCAATGACTAAAAGGTTTGCCATCCAACCATAAGAGGAGAGGTTACAATAGCAAACTATTGATCATAAGTGGAACCAATAAACATGATTGAGTTTAAAACAGAAAAATGTTGATGTCCACATTATATGAGATTGGGATGATTGAAATTAACTTCTATAAATGAATGAGACCCCGTACACTCAATTTGATTAATTGATAATAATAGTTTAAAATACCTAAAATTATGGAGACTGATTCAATTAAGTAATGAATAATATTAATATAATTAATTAATTAATTAATAGAGTTATAAACATGTTCCCACCCAAGAAATGGTCCATTGACAAATTCATACCTACCCACTTGTTAAATCCCTTTTTACTACCTAGAGCAGAAATCTGTTAACAATTTTCATTGTGATAAAGAGTAGTATGGTCATAAGACATTTTTAATAAGGGTAAAATGGATAGTTAACTATTAAAGTTCATTTAGGCAACTTCAAAATCTTCATATCACATAATTAATCAAGGTCTAAAGTAGCACAATGATATCTCAGTAACACATGGAATGACATGTTGATTAACATTTAACCAAATAATAATGTTTAATTGTCTCACTATAATATCATTACATGTTACCAATTATGATTACATGACATAATTAATATAACCATTATGATTGTATTGTATTGTATATATTGCGAAATTAGTATACAAACAATTTTTTGTATTTTTCCTACATAATTTACCTCTATCTGTGTTGTAGAAATACTCATATCCCAATCTGAGCAATATTGAAGTATGACAATGACTATACCGATGCATGCATAACATCAAACTAGTGTTAGGAGCCACACAATATGATTTAGCGTGCATGACGTCGACGCTCGGGCCAATTCCAATTATGAATATTTAATAAAGTAATGTTACACCCTCACAAACTTTCTCTCACAACCCTGATGTAAAAACTCGCAATTGGTCGGCCGCAATTTATCAATTGGGACCCATTACGACCTAACCAATTGCGAGCTACCACGTCGGGGTTGTGAGAGGAAGTTTGTGAGAGAAGGTTGTGGTTGTAATATTTTCCTATTTAATACGTACATATATGTCTCTTTCCTTAAAAAAATAAAATAAAATAAAAAATAAAATAAAATTCTTGTATTGATCTTAACCAAGTTATAATGAATAAACCACCACCGGATGGCCTAATAGTAAAAAAGCAAAAGAGAATTTAATATGGTCTCTCAAGTTCGAGTCTCCTTAATTGTAAAAGAGTAAGAGGATGATCTAACATGGTCTCCCGAATTCAAGTCCTCACAGTTGCTAATAGGGATGGCCAAGGTTAGAGTCCCTATGGTTGCTAATAGAGACGACCACTGGAGCTCTTACCCGCTAGTAGTTCCAAGGCCACAGAGGATTAGTTGAGGTGCATGCAAGTTAGCATGTTCGAGTCCCCACAGTTACTAATAAGGATGGCCAGTGGAGCTCTTACTTGGTCGTTGATTCCAAGGTCCTTGAGGATTAGTTGAAGTGCATGCAAGCTGACCTCTTCGAGTCCCCAAGGTTGCTAACAAAGGTGGTCACTAGAGCTCTTATCCGACCGGTAGTTTCAGGATTCTGGAGGGCTAGTTGAGGTACGTACATGTTAGTCCGAACACTCATTGTCATTACCAAAAAAAAAAAAAAAATTGTAATGATTATCACTTGTCATGGACAGACCTACATTCTGATGAGTAAGGGCTGCTAACCCCAATTTGGTTTTATTTTTTATTTTGACTATCCTGTATGTATTGAAATTTTTAGATTTTACCCCACTGATTTTCTTTTCCTCTATTTTATATTATCTTATCCTCAATTTGTCCCCTTTAAAATTTATTTATGGTCCGTCCCTGCCATGTGACATTATTATACGAAGAAAAGAGGGATCTTGGGTAAACTAGGAGCTGAAAGAAGGCCATGGATTCTGTAACCAACCGGAAAGAAAAAAAAAACGGTGATTCCATTGTGTTTTCATTTAAACTACAAATTGAACTCAGCTAAGAAGTGACAGTTGAATATTGAAGAGGATGGTCAGTTTTAGCCCTATTCTGACTCGGCAGCAGTTAGATTGACACGACCCGCCTCGACCCTCCCTACCCCATAAGCTCCAGGCGCACCTATGAGACTCGGGTAGCCGAGACGTGCCGGTTGAGAATCTAAAAAAAAAAAACCTGTATTCTAAATACGTTTTTCATAAAATCATTCACTTGGATTCGTTTTGAAAGCATAAACACATAAGATATATATATGTATACATTTGAAAATCTGAAAGCTAACTTGTACGTTCATAAAATCCAAAAACGGATGGTATCAGATATTCATATCTTTTATAATCAACACAGGAGATAAACATAAGGATAAAACATAATTCTGTAGCGGTAACAAGCATGACATTTTTACACACATGATGAGTCGATGACGTAAGGGCCCAACCTCGAGAGGAATCACTCTTCAGCACGACTGTTCCTGTGAACCTGGGGAAAAGGTTCTAAAAATGGGTGAGCTGAAATACTCAGTGAGTGGGGGATTGGGGAGAGTTTGCAAAACATTCTTCAATAATAGTCATGGCATGCAATAATTCTTATGAAATCCTGAAAACAACATGTTTCTATGAACGTATTATTGAAGTAACTAAATAATTCTTGTATGCATGTATAACTCGTTTTCTAAAATTGTTCTAAGTACTGTAATCTCATCATTTAAGCTGAAAACAAATTCTGAATTATAGCTCATCATTAAATACTTAAAATTCTTTTTCTCGAAACTTAAAACATAACTGTAAGTGCTTATGCTTCTGGAAACAATATTTCCTGTAAGGCATGCTGCAACCATCTATGTCATCACTTAGGAATGCATATGATTATGAAAATAATAACTCTACTATTCATGCTGCAAACATCCAAACCATCATTAAATGAACACTCATGATTGACAAAACAAAATCTGGTAACTAAATTTATAACTGTTGTAATGATATAAAATTGAAAACTGATTATGATGTTAATAACAGAAAACTCTCACCGCAACTGGTACCCTCGGGGAAATCTGTCTTACCTGATGGGCTTCCCGCACGCAAGCAGAGCAAGGGATGTACCTGCCATACCCGGCAAGATCTATCATCGCGTGGGCAGAGCTACTGAAACTGTCAAACCTGGCAGACCACTCAACGCCCAGGCAGAGCTAATAAAATCGGTCATACCTGGCGGACCACTCAACACCCAGGCAGAGCCAATAAAATCTGTCATACCTGGCGGACCACTCAACGCCCAGGCAGAGCCAATAAANAAAAAAAAAAAAAAAATTGAACAGTAGTACTATTTAGTACTATTCTTGGGAGAAATTTTGGTTTAATTAAGAGTGCTGCGAGTACTTGTTTCAAAGGAAACGAAATTCTGAGCAAGACTAGAATCTAGCCCCACCCTCTCGTCATCAAGTTCGATCATTTAATAGTGTTTTTGGTCAATTTCTTGTTCTTGATATTTTAATTTAACAAGTCAGAACATCAAAATTAAATTAAAAAAAATTAAAAATTAAAGACGGCTTCTCTTCTTTAATTTTATAAATTATTCTTTAAATTCATAATAATTGTATGTTACATCTTTGAGTTTTCTAATTCTATACATGTTTTCATCGGAAAAACAGAAAATTGGAAGAATTCCCGGAACTTGAACTGAGCTTTCAAGCCGCCCCACTAATTGCCCTTCTTCCTTTGATTTTCTTTGACTACTTTAGCTCTCTAAGTAAACTGTTTGTTTGTAAAAGATCGACTTTATTAATTAGCATGGCAAACCGAAGTTTCTTTTGATCTTTTCTTTATCTCTTAGCAATCCAACAAGTTATTCATGGCTGAAATTAGTTATATTTATGTTTTACTATATATAAATTTTGTGAGTGCAGATTCGCACGAGAAGGAAGGAGGTAAGTTCATGTACTTCTTCACTCCAAGGGATCGGAAGTACCCACACGGAAACCGGCCAAAACGACAGGCCGTCGACGGATTTTGGAAGGCTCGTGGGGTTGATTATCCGGTTACAATAAACAATATCAAAGTAGCAAGCAAGAGGTCACTGGTCTATTATAATGGCAGCAATAAAAATTCAACAAAGACTAACTGGATCATGTATGAATATGTAATGGATCAACATAGCACTCCAGCTGCAAGTAAACCTACTTACAGCAAAACAAGTCAGGCAGCCGCTTCGAGATCAAATGCCACTCCTGATGACAGCAATATGAATGTAAATTATCGTTCTTTAATTTGGTCTAATTATTGAGATTTGTTCAAGTCAAGTATCCCAACCCGCATGTAATAATATAAATATTGCTTATTTTTTATTTTTTGGGCAGTTGGACGAATGGGTTTTGTGCAAGGTCTACTTGAAGAATCACAAATCAGAGAACAAGAATCAAGCAGCTAGTAGCAGTGGTGCTAGCTCTATTAGCTCGGAGCCTCAAATGAAAGGAAATGATGGGGGCAATTTGCAGCATAATCTTGATTCCGCAATCCCAATGGCCTCAATGCTGCAAAGAACTCATCAGAATGTTGGTAATAATCGCAACGTTGCGCCTCTGATGCAAAACGCGTTCAATACATCAAATTATGTTGGTTCCAGAAGCTCGGCGCCTGCAATGCAAGGAACAAACGGAGGTGATGCCACGGATAGTGGCGGCTCTACCAATTCAGTGCAGATTCATGTTGCCGGTTCTGGTAGCTTTGCGCCTCTAGTACAAAGAACAGATGATCAATCCGTCGTGGCCACCTCTGAGCCTGTTCTTGATAATTATGCATCAGTCTTTCCTCGTCTTGATGAGTGGCAACATCCTGATCTTCCTTATTTTGAAGAAAAGAAACCAGATAGTCCCAAATGACTAGCATAGTAAACTTAGTATGGAATTACAGTAGTCATAGTCGTCTTCTTTTTATTGATTGTTACTTAATTAGTTCCTTATATTTTTCACTTTCGGATTGCAAAGTTATTGTTTTCATTATTTTTATTGTTGGTTTTGTGGGGAAATATTAAATTGATAATCTGTGCACTGTGCTCACCAAACCAAAAAAAAAAAAAGGAAAGAAACTCTATTTTTTTTATATATATATATAAACTGTTAAAACCCTATATAATATAAAAAATTAACCTTGCTTAATTATGCTCAATTAGGTTTTTTATTTAAAGCATTTTTTCTCAATTTCTTAATTGAAGATTTAGAAGATTTAGATTAAAGGAAAACTCTTTAAACCCTAGTTAATACAAAAAATAACCTTGCTTAATTATGTTCAATTGGGGTTTTTATTTACACCATTTTTTTCTCAATTTCTTAATTAAAGATTTAGAAGATTTAGATTAAAGGAAAAACTCTTAAAACCCTATTTAATACAAAGAATAACCTTGCTTAGTTATGTTCAATTAGGGTTTTTATTACCCCATTTTTTCTCAATTTCTTAATTAAAGATTTAGAAGATTTAGATTAAATGTTAAAAATTAAAACAAAAATATAAAAATAAAGTACAAATATATTTGAAAATTATTATGTTATTTATAGAAATTTTCATTAAGGTTAAAATTATTTAAAAGAAAAATTAAAAATAAAAGATATTTATCAATATGATGGGAGCTAAAACTCACTTCCCGTTTTGAATTGAAGACAAGTTAACTATCTCTGGGTGGTCAAGTGGTTTGATAAGGACTCTTTGATGTATTACTCAAGAGGTCATGAGCTCGAGTCCTTCATCGATTGCTAATAGGGGTAGTCATGGGAGCTTTTATCCAGTCAGTAGTTCTAAGGGTTCCAAGGTCTCGAGGGATTAATTGAAGTGTGCGTAAACTGACCCAGAGGCTCCGGACACATTGTTCATAAAAAGTAAAAAAATAAATAAAACAAAAATTGAAGATGAGTTTGAATGATAAAATATGTGAGAATAAAGAATCATACCTGTTCATTTCTTATTTGTCTACCAATGGGCCCATCGTCGTTGTTGGGAATTTCATGTTAAGGACATGTATCTTTTTCTAAATTATTTTATTTTTATATTATTTAAATATAGAATGGGATAAGGATGAAGTATTGTTAATTCTAACGATAAAAATTGGTCAGTTTGCAATTAGATAGATGGGATTCATAGTGAGCAGGCGGGACCTATTTGTAAATTAACCAATTACAAGCTATTATGCTAGTATTGTGAGAAAAAATTTATGAGATTGAGTTGTAAATATAGTATTACCCTTTAATTCTAATTTAACCATAACTTGATATGGACTGAGTCCAACAACTCAGAGGCTTCTAGGACCTGCCTTTTATTCTTTACCTATAAGTCAAATTGTTGGTGATGCTTGAACCTTCTTTCCCAGGAATTTGAGTATTTCCTGGTACTGAGCTGGAGTAAAGATGTTCATAGGTTTGCTTACAGAGGCAGAATTTTGTTGCTGATTATCATGCACATCAGATTCACTGTGATTTGCAATAGGAGTCTTGTAATTAGATCCTTTCTTTAGCTTATTTCTCTGTTAGCCTTCAGGGCATCTATGTAGCTTCTAACAATAATTGATTGTATGATTTGTCAAATGACAATCCATAGATTTCTTCTGTTTGGTGCTTTGAGTTTGGTTATTTGGAGCCTTATGAGTAAAAGAAGCTGAAACTTCATGTTGATTGTTGATAGTGTTTGTAATTCCTCACTGTTTCTCTTCTTGATTGAGCATTGAATAAACAATATTAATTGTTGGTAATGGATTCATCAACAAGATAGAATTTTGGATTGCCGAATAACTCTCATTTAGACCCATAAGAAACTGCATAACCTTTTGGGTTTGTTCATGCTCTTTGGTGACTTTAGAAACAAGACAAGCACAGCTAGCAGGCTTAAGCATATTCATCCCAAAGAATCTTCAATCTTGTATAGTAAGCAGGAATCGTGGACGTACCTTGCTGAATTGTAGCAATCTCCTTCATGATTTAATAGATTCGCGATCCATTTATCTTGTTATAGGTCTCTTGAAGATCTTTTCAAACTATGGTTGCATTTTCTCCATAAATGACCCCAGCAACTAAATCTGTTGAAATGGTATGGTCATAATCCAAGACCTAATTGTCGCATCACCTCGGTCCTATTGCTGAGCTTGAATAACTTTTGAAGGACGCATAAAAGATCCATCGATAAACCCTAGCTTATTTTTGGCCAAAAGAGCAATTCGCATTGCACAACTCCAAAGCCCATAATTGTCTGTTCCAGTCAAAATTTGTCCAACAATTCGACTACCAGGAGTGTCGGAAGGATGCAAATAGAGTGGATTGGTATATTTGTCACCATTATCGCTCCTCGAACACTATTACCCTCAACTTCATTCATTTTCGACCAAGATTAATTCAAGAAATCTATCCGCTACATGAACTACGATTAGTTTTAGCCCTATGCTGGCTTGGCAGCAGTTAGATATTTCACAATGAACTAAATCCGGAAATTAAGGTGTGAATTTAGGTAAGTTTTTCGATTAACTGTCTTTCCCTCCAAAACATTATAAATATAATCCAACGAACTGTTTGACACGCACCCTCTCATTGGCTGATTTGATCATAGCTCTAATTCAAAAAAAACAAAACTTCAGAAATAACAATAACTCTCGATCTTCTTTCTTCTACAAGAATATTTTCCGAAATATCAGTTCGCTTCTTTAGAATTCATCGAACATCATATCAAGAAAGACATAATGACAGATCGAGGGAGGTGAAAATAATTGAAAAAGGAAAAAGAAACTGAATTTTATTCCCCAGGAAGAATTCGTGAACTATCATTAAGGAATGGTAGAGCCTTTATTTATGATAGATGATTCTAGAAATTTAAGGCCACATTATAACAAAATAGAAAATATCTTATCCATGAAAATGATTAAAAAATAATAATTGAAATTTATATATACTTTCATAAATAATAGGGTACTTATATTTGTAAACCAAATAGAATTCCTAAAATAAATGGAAATACAACTCCTAATTAATTAATTAGAAGATAAAAGATATATATATCAACAAAATTTAACAATAATTTTCCTCTTTGTTTAATTAATTGAAAGTTCAAGCAGAAACATGGCATTCCCATCCGAGTATAGGTTCAATCCAGCTGACGAAGCACTGGTGGTCGACTACCTAAAGAACAAAATCTTGAATAATGCTTTGCCTTGCAACATCATTCAAGAAATTAATCTTTACGATTATCATCCTCAACAACTATACTGTTCGTCTTCTTTAATTAGTTTAGTCCTTCCTTTTTCAAGTTTCTCTTCATTAATTTTTGTTATCTTGCCATGGGTTTAATCCTTTTTTTTTTTTCCTTTTCAAGTTGATTTTTTTCTGTTTTTGAGCATTATTAGAACATGAAAATTTAATTAAAAAAAAAAAAAAAAAGAATTCAAGACCGCTTCTCTTCTTTAATTTCATAAATTTACTGTTTAAAATTCGTAATTATTGTATGTTACATCTTTGAGTTTTTCATTAGAATTAATTTGTCGCATAAAAAGAATATTATTTTCTAATTCGTACAAGTTTTCATCGGAAAAACCGGAAATTTGAAGAATTCCCGGAACTTGAACTGAGCTTGAAGCCGCCCTACTAATCGCTCTTTTTCTTTGATTTTCTTTGACTACTGTAGCTCTAAGTAACGGTTTTTTTGTTTCTCTCTTAGCAATCCAACAAATTCTTCATGCTTAAATTAATGATATTTATGTTTTATTAATATACAATTCTGTGAGTGTAGATTCGCACAGAAGGAAGGGGGTAAGTTCATGTACTTCTTCACTCAACGGGACCGGAAGTACCCACATGGAAACCGCCAAAACGACAGGCCGTCGACGGATTTTGGAAGGCTACTGGGGTTGATCATCCGGTTCAGTAAACAATATCAAAGTAGCAAGCAAGAGGTCCCTGGTCTATTAATGGCAGCAATAAAATTCAACAAAGACTAACTGGATCATGTATGAATATGTAATGGATCAACTAGCACTCCAGCTGCAAGTAAACCGACTTACAGCAAAAAAAGTCAGGCAGCCGCTTCGAGATCAAATGCCACTCCTTGACAGCAACATGAAGGTAAATTATCGTTCTTTGATTTGGTCTAATTATTGAGATTTGTTCAGTCAAGTATCCCAACCCGTATGTAATAATAAAATATTGCTTATTTTTTATTTTTGGGCAGTTGACGATTGGGTTTGTGCAAGGTCTACTTGAAGAATCACAACAAAGAACAAGAATCAAGCAGCTAGTAGCAGTGGTGCTAGCTCTATTAGCTCGGAGCCTCAAATGCAAGGAATGATGGGGCAATTTGCAGCATAATCTTGATTCCGCATCTCAATGGCCTCAATGATGCAAAGAACTCATCAGAATGTTGGTAATAATCACAACGTTGCGCCATTTATACAACGGAATGACGGGGGCAATCTGCAACAAATCTGATTCCACAGTTCAATGGCTTCAATGCAAAGAGCATCACAATGCTGGTGGTTATCAAAACTTTGCAACATTCCTGCAAGGACTGATCTCATCATCAATATAATTTGCAGAGTTATGGTGGTCCTATCAACGTCTTGCTCCATTGCAGATAACATCATAATTTTAGTTCACTAAACTGCACAGCCAATGGAAGCAACTAATTATCATAACGTTAGCTCTACAAACTTTGTTCCCTGATACAAACTCAATACAATGGGCAACATGATGTTGGTTCCATAGGCATTTCGCCTTCGATTCAACCAAACGAGTGCAATGCCGCAAATTACGTTGGTTCAAACTGCGTGGCGTCTGCAGTGCAAGGAGCTAATGGATGTGATGCCACAGATAGTGTTGATTCTACCAATTTTGTGCCGATAATTTTTTGGTACGCCTAGCTTTACGCCGCCAATGCTAAATGATCAGTGCAATGTGGGAGACTAATAGTTCCATCAACTCTGAGCCTTTTGTTACTGATTTTGATGTTGATCTAATCTTTATCTCCAGCTACAAGATCTTAATCTTTATCTTCCTAATTAATTAGTGAGCTTAGTAGGGTCATTAGTCGTCTTCTTGTTGTTGTTTTTTATTAACTATTGTTACTATAATTAGTTCTATATATATATTTTAAATTGCAAATTTTTGTTTTAATTTTATTTTAAACTTCTCTTCTCTACCAAAAAGGACCGCATCTTGCGCATTAAGCTCATAGCAAGAACTTTAATATAAGAAGCTTTAATATAAAACATCAATGGTGATGAACAACAAGGAAAAGAAAAATTACAAGTTGGGAAGAGGCAATTATGTATTGTAGAAACTTTCATGGCAAGTTTATGAATTATGATAGATGATTTACAAATTAGGGTACATTTTATTAATTAAAAAAAAATTTAACTTATAATATGCCCCCATTTACTTGGAGGAAAAAATAATCTAGAATATGTTAACTCCGTAATTAAGGTTATCTGAGTTGTATACGAAATACAACTCCTAAACTGAATAAAAAAAGCCAAAAAAAAAAAAAAAAAACTCTGAATTTATTCGTAGAGAAATAATTTATACATAAACAAAGCTTAAGTAGTTTTTCAACATCAATTCTTCCAGCTACAAGGAATTTCATATTCCCACTGGGGTATAGGCAGTGGCGGATCCAGGATTTTTGTTGAGGGTAGGCCTACGCGGCTCGGTCGTTGTTTGCTAAACAACTAGTAAAAACTTTAAAAAATCATGAAACCTTGAGCAAAGAAAATAATACAATATCAAAAACCCGAGAAAAAAGAATGCAATAACATAATACTTTCTTATTTGAATAAATTCATAAGAAGCAAAATTTTGAGTAAATATGTTAAGTAAACCTTGAGCAAAACCATCTTTCAAATTTTTTTTTTTTTTTTTTTTTTTTACTTCCAAAGATTATAATATAAATTTTTATGATTTTAACCAAATCTAACATATGGTAAAGTCAATCAAAACTTAAATCAAGTCAATATTGCATTAACTTTATATATGAATTAATAAAAAAAAAAAATCTTGATATAAATATAGATAATAACTCAAATTTCTTTATTTATTTTGAGTAGCAAAACGGTGACGTTTGAAATGTAGGAAAGTAGTGAGTGAAGGGTGAAGAATAACGTATTTTAAAATATAGTTAAAGTTTTAATTTGATAAAGTAAATTCATTCTTAGATACAAAACATAAAATAAACTCACAAGATTCATATATTTTCCCCTCAAATTAGAATAAAAAACCTCCAAAAAAAAAAAAAAAAAAGTATGATTCAACCCTAAAATAAACTAAATTGAAATGAACAATATACATACCTAAAATTGATAAAACAGAAAACAGAGTTAATTGTGACATCTTAAGTAGTGAAAGCTTCAACAATTTCAATCTTATAAGTTTTAAGATTGACTAGTATGAGGAAGAAAATGAGAAAGTAAAGAATTTTGGGGATAAAATCATAAAACATTGGTGGAGTCGGAAGAAGAGTGGAGAGAGTTTTAAACTCTTAATATAATATGGGCTTGGAATATATATATTAATAATGTATAATAATTCTCATTTTTTTAATATCTGAGGATGCACTTAGATATATATGTTAATAGCAATTTGTGTGAGTATATATATTAATATTTTTTTTAAAAAAAAAAAAAAAAAACTTGAGGGTAGGCCAAGGGCTGAATCCGCCTCTGAAAAAAAAAATTGAGGGTAGGCCAGGGGCTGAATCCGCATCTGGGTATAGGTTCAACCCAACTGACGAGGAGTTGGTGGTTCATTACTTCAGCAACAATGTCTTGAACAATGATTTGCCTTACAACAATATTGTAGAACTTAATCTTTATGATTAACATCCTCAAGAACTATACAGTTTGTCTTCTTTAATCGAATTATCTATTTTTTTTTTTTTTATTTGGTTTTCCTTATTCAGTCTAATATTCAAGTTTTTTTTTTTTTTTTCTTTTCATGGGTTTAAACTGTTTTTCCTTTTTAGTTTTCTTCTTTTGCGTTTTGTTATTCAATATATCTAAATTGTTCATCTTGTCTTAACTTTTTCAGTTTAATCTTCTCTTGCGCAACTCCTTAGGGTTTCTTTCCATTTATGAAGTATGTTTAATAGTTTCATTCTTGTTAGGTTTATTTCAAAAAAGAAAAAATAAATAAAAATAAATACAAGACCGCTCCTCTTTAACTAAACCCTAACTTGGCTTGCCTGAGGTTTCATCCGTGGAAAACACAACAATTTTTTGTTGGAAAAACCGGAAATTAGAAGAATTCTTGGAACTTGAACTGAAACTGAGACCCCTTGACGACAGAAACTTTGAAGCCGTTCTACTAATTGCCCTTTTAAATCACATATATGTATTGATACTGAAAGGATGAAGAAGAATCTTCTTCTACAAGCTCAAGAAAACTAACAAAGCAGAGAAAGAAAAATAGAGAGCACAAAACTGAAAAACTGAAATGATTCTTTTTCTAACTAACTATACAAGATACACGTGATGTGCTTATAAGCAAACATTGCATGACAAGAGTAAACGACATCATTTTTACAATCAGCTTTTCTCATTTAGTTAATTTCCACTTTTGTCCTTCACTCTATCATTCCCCCATAAACCAAACATTCTCTACTTCTCCTCTTATCTTCATATTCCCTCTTCATCATAACACTCACTGCTCTTTCTTCACATCTCATCTGCAGTTCTGTTCTTCACAACTTGTACTGATTTCTTTCTCCATCAAACAACAATTTTAACTGACTTCTTTCTTCATTAGTTTCTCTCTCCTACTAATTCTACAACTTTTAATAATGAATCTGCAACGAGCTGATGAAGTTAGCGAGCTAATTAAGCGAACAATAGCTGATGAAGCGAACACCAACAGCGAACTGATGCAACGAACAACAGCTGATGAAGTGAACAATAATAGCGAACTGACGAAGCGAACAATAGCTGATGAAGCAAACAACAGCTGATGAAATGAACAATAACAACGAACTGATGAAGTGAACAACAGCTGATGAAACGAACAACAACAGCAAACTGATGAAGCAAACAGGACAGCAGCTTTTAACCATTACAAAACGAATTTGCAACGAGCTGATGAAGTTAGCGAGCTGATGAAGCGAACAATAACAGCAAACTCAAACAGCTCATCTAACTTTGATCATTTTCAATTTTCAGCCTTTATCAGTAAACAACAACTTTAACTGACTTCTTTCTTTATTAGGTTTTCTCTCCTACTAATTCTGCAACTTTTAATAACGAATCTGCAACTTTTAACTTTTCCCTTAGCCACTGAAATCTATGTCCAGATAAGGGCTTTGTTAGGATATCTGCCAGCTGATATTCAGTACCCACATACTGCACACTAATTCGTTTATCAGCAACCAACTCTCGGACGTAATGCACATCTATTTCAATGTGCTTTGTTCTGGCATGGAAGACAGGGTTTGATGACAGAGCCCCTGCACTCATGTTGTCACACCACGGAACAGATGTGAGTGTGTTTTCAATTCCCAGTTCTGTAAACAAATTTTGAATCCAAACCATTTTAGTGGAAGCTTGACACAAAGACCTGTGCTCTGCTTCAGTAGATGATAGAGAGACCACCTTTTGTTTTCTTAAACTCCACTGGATCAAATTTCCTCCCAGAAAAATTCCATACCCACTGGTTGATTTCCTATCATTAGTGTCACTGGCCCAATCTGCATCCACGTATCCTTCAAGAACAAATCTTTTATATCTGGTGAATAACAAGCCATGGTGAATGGTCCCCTGAATTAATGTACCGATGTACTCTCTTACAGGCTGACCAGTGAGCAACCATAGGAGTCTGCAAAAACTGACTAAGTTTATTTATAGCAAATGCTATATATGGGTCTGGACAGAGTTAAGTACTACAGGCTCCCCACAACCTTTCTATAGAGAGAAGGTTGATCAAATACTTCACCATCCTTTTTACTGAGTTTTGTTCTAAGAGCCATAGGAGTCTGACAAGGTTTTGAATCTGCCATGCTAGCTTTGTTTAGCAGCTCATGAGCATACCTGGTTTGTGTTAAGAGTAGTGAGGAATCATTTCTAGTCACTTCAAAACCAAGAAAGTAGTTAAGTGACCCCAAGGTTTTGAGAACAAATTGTTTATTCAAATCTGTCACAATTTGCTTAATAAGATGATTATCATTCCCAGTGAAAAGGATATCATCTACATACACCAGCAAATAGATGACTTGAGCTTCTTTTTTGAAGTAGAATAGACTGACATCAACAGCAGAATTCTCAAAACCCTAAGACAGTAATACACTTTTCAACTTGTCAAACCAAGCTCTAGGAGCTTGTTTCAAGCCATACAAGGCTTTATGTAACTTACAAGCATGCTTTGGTACATGTGGATCAACAAAACCTTCGGGTTGATATATGTAAACAGTCTCGGTTAGCTCACCGTTAAGAAAGGCGTTGTTGATATCGATTTGTTGGATATCCCATTGATGATAAACTGCCAAGGATAGCATGACTCTTATGGTGGCAGCTTTGATAACAGGTGAAAAAGTCTCAAAATAATCCAAGCCTGGTGTTTGTTGAAATCCTTTTGCAACAAGCCTTGCTTTATACCTTTGCAAAGATCCATCAGAATTCAGTTTGGTCTTAAAAACCCATTTTCTGTTTACTATATTCATTCCAAGCATACAAGGCACCAACTCCCAAGTCTGATTGTTCGTAAGTGCATTATATTCTGTCAACATTGCATCTTTCCATTCTGGTGTATTTAAGGCTTCAGTTGCAGATTTAGGCTCAACTAGGACTGTCTAACTTGATAAATAAGCACAAAGATTGGATGAGTTCAGACTGCTTTTGGACCCGGTCACCATCGGATGAGTGTTCTGAGTATTCTAAGGTTGAAACTTAGGAAAACATAAATCAACTTCCAACTGAATTCCTGGATGCTCAGAAGAAAATCTGTACTCTATAGGTGTTGTGCATCTGTCATGTGGTTGATCAGCAGACTGATTTCTTTGTAACCTGGGATGTGGAAGAGATACAATTGAAGAAGGTACGACAGATGACAGATTCTATTGAGCAGAGATTGGTTCACATGCAGTCGGTTGAGTTCTTTGTAACCTGGAATCTGAGAGAGGCATTGCAGCTGAAACATTTTGCTGAGCTGCAGATGGATTTTATTGAGTTGCAGATGGATTTGTATGATTGTGTGGAGAGGACCTCACTGGTGATTGAGAGTCCGGAGCTTGGATTGCACACAACTTAGTTGAACTGGAATCTAGAAAATGCACTCCAGATGAAGTATTTTGCTAAGCTGCAGGTGCTGATGCAGATGGATCTGTATGATAGTATAAAGAGGATCTTACTAGTGATTAATAATCCGGAGCTTGACCTGCACAAAACTCAGGGGAACTTTTAGTTATTGGATCTGAAGAATAGATAGAACAGTTTGGAAGCTACCATGAACTTTGAAAGATGGGAGCATTAGTCAGTCCAGCAACCTCACTATCCTCACATGAAACATTCTTGAAATCATTTTTAAATGGAAAATCATACTCATTGAACTTGGCTTGCTTGACAATATACATCTTACCAGATGAGGACATACACTTATAGCCTTTGTGAACTAGGCTATAACCTAGAAAAACACACTTCTCGATATGGTAACCAAATTTTGGCTTCTGATATGGTCTGATGAAGGGGTAACAACAGCAGCCAAACACCTTTAGATCATTATAGTTTGGTTCTTGACCAAATAACAATGTAAATGGAACTGAATAATCAAGGGAAACTGAGGGCAGTCTATTCAACATGTAAACTGCAGTACTAAAGGACTACCACCAGAAATGAAGTGGCATAGCTGTATGTGCAAGAAGAGATAGTCCAAACTCAGTAATGGCTCTATGTTTCCTTTCTACTCGACCATTTTGCTGGTGTAGATAAGGGCATGGATGTCTAAAGAATATGCCATGTTGGTCTAGATATTTGAAAAATATTCTAAACTCACCTCCCCAATCTGTTTGCAAACAGTTAAGCTTATAATTCAGCTGTTTTTCAACCAAACAATGAAACTTTGTAAAGATGGGAAATGCTTCAAATTTAGCTTTCAGTGGGTACATCCACATAAATCTGCTGTAGTCATCCACAAATATGATATAATAGCGAAAACCTTCAGAAGATTTAACAGGGGCAAGTCCCCATAGATCAGAGTAAACTAATTCAAGTAGAGCTTGTGAATGAGAATGAGATATAGGAAATTGTGCTTGTTGCATTTTACCATATTGACAAGCCTCACAAAAAGGTGTTTTATTGCCTAAGTAACTGGATACATTCAGCTTATTCAACATAACTTTTAAACTCTTTTCTTGAGGGTGTACTAACCTAGCATGCCATAGCAAGTTAGTACTAAGCTTTGCATCTAATATGGGATGAACAGAATTACAATTATTTACTGCTAAAACAGAGTTAAAACTAGAAGGTCCAACTTGTGAAACTGAAACTTTATTTCCTTCTGCATTAAGTGGAAAGCAGAAAGTTGGAACTGCAGATGAGGATGACAACATGGATGACATAGCTGCATCTAGAGATCCAGAAGATGGCAGACACATATGCAACTAGTACAGCCCATCTTTTATACTCCCTTGTAGAAGTATGTCTTTAGTTGTTTTGTCCTTTATAAAGCAATGTGCAACATGAAATTCAACAATAATATTATAATCCTTTGTTATTTGTGAAATGCTCAAGAGATTTTTGGCTATACTAGGGACACACAATATATTTCTCAAACTTAACACCTTAGAAGAGAAATCAGAAGGTATAAAGTTAATACATGTATGTGTAATGGGAACTATATGTCCATTACCAACCTGAACTTGAGTATCTCCTTGATAAGCTGATGGAAGAAGCATGTTCTAAGGATCTGCCGTCATATGGTTTGTAGCTCCAAAGTCTACAAACCAGGTCTGATCATTTAAAGTGTGAGGAGTGGCAGATGCAAATGAGGATCCTTGGTCAGATAGACCTGTGACTGCTGGATTAGAGTTTACTCTGTCACCAGTAAATGGAGTTGTTAAGGATGATTGAGGCACATTATACTGTTGTGATGGAGGTGAAACATAATGTGGTGAAGAAGCACTAACTGAAGTATAAGATGATTGAAACTCATGAGTGTTTGATTGAGGTGGTTGTGGTCAAAAGTTAAATGTAGGTCTTTGGTTAGATGGAGGTCCATATGATGAGTAGGAAAAGGGTTGAGGAGGCATGACTCTTGCTGCCATTAATGCTTGGGTCAAAGCATCAGTGTAACTAGGAATTCTAGTGTTGGTTGGGTTAACAGGAAGTGAGCCAGCAATACTCTGATATTCATGATTAAACCGGTGATAGCAGTGAAGAGCAAAATGGCCAGTCTTCCCACATACTTGGCAAATCAGTTTAGGAAGAAAATAGCCTCGACCTTTGCCTCGTCCTCTTTGCATGTTAGGACCAAACATCATCATTCCAGGATAATGAGAAAATCAACCATCAGGAGAACCATTCTATGGAGTCAAGTACTGAGAATGAGCGTACTGAGAAGAATGTCGATATTCATGTGGAAATATATTTCCACCATCAAGATGGCCAGTCTGTGAGATCAAGTACTGAGCAGGTGGATAGGCAAGTTGAACACTTGAATTCTCAAGATGTGATGATGCATTTACTAGTACAGATGCCGTTATATTCCCATTCTTGAACTGAGAACTTATATTAATAGCAGTTTCACTCTGCTTTGTAGCAAGTAATGCTGAAGCTATGTGATCAAAAAGATTAGAGTACACATTTTGTTGTCTTTCAAGTCGGATTTCATGCTTATGAAGAAGGAATTGAGCTTCCTGTAGAGTAACTTGACTACTTGTTGCAACTAAGTTGGCTACAACAGCATCATATTCAGGTCCTAGTCTGTCTAGTATGTACAATAACAGTTCTTCATCACTGATTAAGACTCCACTGGCTACTAACTCATCACCAAGTTCTTTCATTTTCAATACATACTCATTCATAGTAAGTGCATCTTTCTTAGTACTTTGTAAAAGACTTCTCAAATGTAAAGTTCGAGCCTTAGAGGCTAAATGAAAGTGCAGTTCAAGTGTATTCCAGATATCATAAACAGTAACACATTTCCTAACATGATGAAACATGGACTCAGAAATAGTAGAATTTAACCAGCTCACTAAGAACTGATCAGTTCGTTGCCAAGAAAAGTAGTTAGGGTTACCTCTTTTCTTTGGTTGCTCAGATCCATCTGTCTTGTCCATTATAAACATCGGAGGACAAACTTTCTCTCCCAGGATATGGCCTTCAAGTCCATGGCCAGTGAGAGCTGGAAGAATTTGAGACTTCCAGTAATTATAATTTTTGTCACTCAACTTGACAGAGATTGAAAGAAGTGTTGGCGGTTTAATTGGATTCTACATTTGAACTGAGGTATTTTCCATCTGTTTTTTTTTTTTTTTTTTCCACAAAGAGGTTTTCGCAAACAAAGACTTGAATTGAACAGAAAACGAAAAACACAGGATCAAATCTTTTTCCAAAGACGTGTGTCTATAGCTTTGATACCATGAAAGGATGAAGAAGAATCTTCTTCTACAAGCTTAAGAAAACTAACAAAGCAGAGAAAGAAAAACAGAGAGCACAAAACTGAAAAACTGAAATGATTCTTTTTCTAACTATACAAGATACACATGATGTGCTTATAAGCAAACATTGCATGACAAGAGTAAACGACATCGTTTTTACAATTAGCTTTTCTCATTTAGTTAATTTCCACTTTTGTCCTTCATTCTATCATATACATCTTCTTATAAATCATTACAACTTCTTATAAGCGAATTTCTCCACACTGTTAACGATGTGCAGTGATCCCACCTAGATCAATATTCTTTAACTCTGGTTCTTGCTGTTCTTCATGGACTCATCTTGACAAATTAAGACTTGAAGAAAACAAACATTTTTATCATTCTTTTTGAACCTTTTAAGAGGATATTGGAACATAATTCACATACCTATAGCATCTTCTAAACGGCTAAACCCTTGTGGGTTCATTTGATGTGTTCTTTATCTCTTAGCTATCTAACAAGTTATTTTTGTCCGATTTCCTGCTTTAGCTTTCTTGTTGGAGTTGTCGACTACTTCAGCATTAATAGGTAACGGAGACGCACTCGAAGGTCCCGCTGTAGGCGGTTTTGGGCTTTTCCATGTATAACCACTGTAAGATTTCTTTTAAGTTACTAATTCCTTTTTTGGTTGGGCTTAAGAATAGGAATCCTTGTAAAAGTAGGTTTAATCTCTTAAACCTAGTATATAAACATACTTTTCTCTTGTTATGTGTGTAAGAGCAATTCATTCATTGTAAACGAGAGAGGTGAGGCATATTGCAATAATATTGACTCAGCTGGACGTAGCCCACATTAGGTGAACCAGGGTAAATCGCGCGTATTATTTTTTTTTTTTTTTGTTTACTGTTTGATTTGTTTTACTATTATATTTTATTCATGTTGTTGTCTCTATTTCGTTCATTTCTAACTAATCTTTGTTTGTACAGATTGTTTGTGTAAAAGGCAGTTAATAAATACTTATAAACTAGAGTGAAATTAATGTATGCATGGAGGACTAACATTAATGATTTATGTTTTTATAAATTCGGTGAGAACATATTTGCACATGAGACAATGAGAAACCGTCATGTACTTCTTCTCGCCAAGGGAACAGAAGTACCTACATAGAAACCATCTGAAATTAAAGGCCGGCGAAGGATGTTGGAAGGCTTGCGCCACTAGTTCTCCCATCAAAATAAACAATATCAAAGTAGCGAGCAGGAGGGTTTTAGTTTATCATAACGGAGACAATAAAAATTAAACAAAGACTAACTGGATCATGTATGAATAAGTAATGGATCAACATAGCATATCTCCTGTAAGTAAGCCTAATTCCAACAAAAATTCTCAGATTGCTTCGGGCTCAAGTGTCATTTCTGCTGACAATAACATTAAGGTAAAAAATATCATTCATCAATAAATGAAATTTGTGTCAGTTTTCCCCGTTTAAAATAAATGTTCTTTGATTGATAATAACCATAATATAAAGTTTAATTACTTTTGATTATTTGGACAGTTGGATGATTGGGTATTGTGCAAAGTCTATTAAAAGGGATGCAAACGAAGGACGAGAATGAAGAAACTAGTAGTAAAGTTAGCTCTGAGCTTCAAATTCAAACAAACGCTGATAATTCTACTTGTTCTACGGCTTCATTGTAGAAAAATATTGATGAACTCAATTCAGCACTTCATCATACTTATGATCAGCACGTCGGTTGTCACAACTTTGCGCCTCATCAATTGATGCAAGGGACTCTTCAAGATCAATTTGGTTTCAACCATTCTGCGCCTCCAACAGAGTATTCATTAATGCAATTTGAAACAATGTCCTCTCTTGACTCCAATGCTGCCTATGATTGAACATAATTTTGGGTCTATTGGCGATACTTCATCACAAATGCGAAGAAATTATCATAATGTTTTCTCTACCAATTTTGCTCCTGGGACACAAAATGTGCATCCTTGTTCGCCTTCTTCTATAATACAACCAACTGGTAGATCTCAGTACACTCCTTCCACCAGATCCGCGCAACCATTTATGGAAATAGACGATTATGGCTGCACCGACACTTTGCCTGTGCCTCTGATGCAAAACACGTTCAATATATCAAATTATGTTGGCATTCTCCTGATCTTCCTTGTTTTGAAGAAAAGAAACCAGATAGTCCCAAGTGGCTAGCATAGTAAACTTCGTATAGAATTACAGTAGTCATAATCTTCTTCTTTCTATTGATTGTTACTTAATTAGTTGCATATATTTTTCACTTTCGGATTGCAAAGTTATTGTTTTCATTATTTTTATTTTTGGTTTTGTGGGGAAATATTAAGTTTACAATCTATGCTCACCCAAAAAAAAAAAAAAAAATCAATTATATATATATATATAAATGTTAAAAAACTCTTAAACCCCTATTTAACACAAAAAATAACCTTGCTTATGTTTAATTAGGGTTTTTTATTTACATCGTTTTCTCAATTTCTTAATTAAAGATTTAGAAGATTTAGATTAAAGGTTAAAAATTAAAACAAAAATATAAAAATAAAGCAGAAATATATTTGAAAATTATTTTGTTATTTATAGAAATTTTCATTAAGGTTAAAATTATAAAACAAAAAAAGAAAATTAAAGATATTTATCAATATGATGGGAGCTAAAACTCACTTCCTCTTTTAAATTGAAGATGAGTTAACTACATTAGGGTGGTTGAGTGGTTCAACAGGGACTCTTGAATGTATTACTCAAGATGTTATGAGCTCGAATCCTTCATCGATTGCTAATATGGGTAATCCCTAAAGATCTTAGTTCTAAGGGTTTTAGGATCTCGAGTGATTAATTGAGGTATGCATAAACTGCTCTAGAGTCCCAGATACCTTGGTCATAAAAAGTAAAAAAATAAAATAAAACAAATTTGAAGACAAGTTGGAATGATAAAATATGTGAGAATAAAGAATCATATCATGTTTATTTCTTATTTGTCTACCAATGGGCCCATCCAAGCCCAAACTCGCGGTTGGAAATTTCATGTTAAGGACTATGTATCTTTCTCTAAATTATTTTATTTTTATATTATTTAAATATAGAATGGGAAAAGGATGAAGTATTATTAATTCTTTCAATAAAGATTAGCTCACAACTCAATCTTACAAACTTTCTCTCATAATCCTGACATGACAGCTTGTAATTGGTTAGTTTGCAATTGGACATATATGACCCACTTATAAACTAACCAATTACGAGCTACTACGTTAGCGTTGTGAGAGAAAGTTTGTGAGATTTAATTATAAGTATAATATTATCCTTTAATTCTAATTTAACCATAACTCGATATTGACTACAACTCAGAGGGCAAAAGCTCCTAGGACCAGTCTTTTATTCTTTGCTTATAAGTCAAATTGATGGCCCAAATCATTTAAAATTTGAAAATTTTCAATTAAATAATAATTAAAATAAACCATTGTATTAAGATCATCATTTCCAAATAAAATGATTACCATATTGCATGAACTTTAAAGATCTCCCGTGTGTATAATTGTACATGCACGCACATACACGCATACGCACAAATTTTTTTAAACATGATATTAATTAAAAGTTTAATTGAAACTTTTAACTTTTAGTATTTAATGATCATAATTTTAACTTTTAATGTCGGTGATTGACAATTAACTGGAATTAATAAGGGCTTATGTGGTTAGGTTTATTTATTGGCTAAATAAGTTTATAGGTTGTTCGGTTGTATTTTTTTTTTTTTTTTAAGGTATCTGGAATATTTAAACCCATATTGGAGTCTGTCTAATCTTTAGGGCTTTGAGAAATACCTTACAACCATAATGAACCAAGGTAACTAATTACACAAGTGTGATAGATATCTCTTATAAACTTGAACGCAAGATCTCTTGGATATAACTAACCTCGGTGATTAAAGAGTTTGTCATCAAGCCACAAGGAGAGAGGTTTATTCAGTTGTATTTCAAAAGTGCTTATAAGATTTTAAATAAAATATTTTGTAGCTTATTGGAGAAGCTCCGTTCCATAAGTTCTTTTTGAGCTTATTTAGAGTGTTGAAATTTCAGAAATATCCCTACCCGATTTTACAAATTTGACTTGAGTTGACTTAACCCATCCTGAATTTCCTCATCCCATAGGATCCGGGCGCTCCCACAAGACTCGGATACCCGAGACGTGTCATGTAAAAAAACTGTGAAACATGTTTAATGACTTACTTTTTCTGAATAACATCATAGTATTTCCATTTCCAACATCTCAAAGACATACACCATCTTTTGTTTTGCAAAAGAAAAGATTCAGGGAAACTTGTGGTATTAGGTTTTCCACTTATACTACACATTTCAAACATAAACAAAAGGAAATATATGATGGGAAACATGAGTTTCTGAAGCGGAAATCCAAAATATAATACGACATAAATATAAAACCCACAAAAGAAGATGTCGACGCGTGGCACAACCCTGAGCGGAGACTCACTGCTCGGCACAATCTCCGGGAGGTCTTGGCGAGGGGGAAAAACATTTAAAAAATGGTGAGCTAAAATACTCAGTGAGTGGGGGAAAGGGGAGGTTTGTAAAATTTATTTAAAAAAAAAAAAATAATAATGATAACATACAACAATTCTTAAGCAAATCCTGAAGACAATATAATTCTATGAATATGCAATGGAAGCAACCACCCCATTCATGTATGCAATATGTGATATATTTCTAACCATCTTGCACTCAATAAACAGTACTCTGACTTACTTCCTTTAACTGTATCTGATTCTGAATAAAACTTCAACATTTGGTATTAGAAACTCTCACCACAACTAGTACCCTAGGGAAAATCTGTCATACCTGGTAGGCGTCCCACACGCAGGCAGAGCGAGGGACATACCTGTCAGACCCGGCAAGATCTATCATCATGCGGGCAGAGCCTCTGAAACTGTCATACCTGGCGGACCACTCAACGCCTAGGCAGAGCACTGATAACTGTCATACGCATGCACAGAACCATAAACTATATCTGATAACCTGTAACTCTACGGGATGGGTACTTTGTCGGGTGGCTTGAAAACCACTCTTATTTCATTTCTCTATCTCAAACCATTATTTTTTATAAAGCATATACCATATTTCATATAAAAGTAAATCATGCCAAACATATGAAATCTCACGCAAAAATGGGGGTAAAATACAAGTTTTCAAAAATGCTTTCTAAACTGACGAAATGCACCCCATCTTCCCTTTTACTACCAAACTCTTTACCAAAACATCACAATCTCAACTCAATGTGAATTTCAACAAATTTCCAAAAGCATCAAAACTCCATTTATTCAAGCATTTCATCACTTCTCAAACTTTCAACAAGGCAACTAACCATTGCATGCTTAATAAATATTCAAACACGTTTAATTCAATATAATCATAAAAAAATATATATATAATTTAAATTAATGATAGTAGAATTGACATGCAATCATGTGTTCATACTAATTAAATGCTTAAAACACAATGTTTGTGCACATGTCTAAGTCTTTCTCCAAACAACAACAATAACCCATCTCTACCATGAGAACAACCTTTTCAACTATTCAATTCAAAACATAGTTTCCAAGTAATCGTAAAACAGTAAACTTAAGGATGATATGCTAGCTTAGAAAATTAAAGAAATCTAATAATGCTATTATCTCGAAAACGTGTATATATATATATATATATTCCTTTAATAGCAAAAACATACATGTTTAACAACATATTATATGCAAAACACAGGGGTGAAAATGCAAACTAATAAACATGTTCGAAAATTGAGATTTAAACTCATTTTCATTTTTCCTTCAACACCACATTTCAACAGCCAACACCCGTCACCACCCATGAAGTCAACATTTCCAAATTTTAATCTATTTTCCAAAATTAAGGCAAATCCACCAATGGAACATCGAAATCAACATGATGGAGAAGTGATTTAAATAAATAAACCAGAGAAAATTCACATGTAATTTTATGAGGGTAATTACCAAAATCAATCAAATATGGCAACATGTAAAGCAAGATTTAGCAAATATCACACTTAACCCAATATTGCACCAAAATGTTATAATAGCAATCAGTAACTTGACATGCAAACGAGAATTTAGTTTTTTTTTTTTTTTTAAAAGGACTTTTCGGCTAATTCACTCACATTGGCTCAACCGAAATGGAAGGGTAAATTCGCCAAATAATCACACTTAACACAAAAATTACTTCAATCATTGAAATAGCATTATAAAATCTAACATGCAAAGGCTTTAATTTAAGTTTGAAAATAATACTGGTTGAATCCCACTCACTATTTTTAGATCAACCGAAACTTTGAAAGGAAACCTCAAGCACTCTCTTCCTCCACACCCGAAATAAAAAATGGTGGGATCTACTTCAATATCTCAAGATTCTCATCCTCCATTTTTGCTTCACTCTATCTCTAGACCAAAATAGCTCTTTCTTCTGTTCTCTTCTTCTTTTTTCCGCTCTTCTTCCTTCTTTTCTCTCTCCTTCTCTCTCCTGTTTGGGGCTTCTTCTTCTTCTTCATTTGGGCGAACAGCCAAGTATTATTATTATTTTTTTTTATATAAAACAGTTTTTCTGAAATTATAAATGTGCCCTCGAATCTTAATTCCAATCTAACCCCGCCACATAAGCTTCTCCATAAAAAGTGTCCAGATTTTTCTCTCTTGATACATCCAAACCCATCAGAATTTATTTCTTTTGTTTTCACCCCTAACACAAACTTTAAAAACTGATAGAAATGCCCTTTCTTACAACAATACCTTAAAATCAAATAGAAAGAGAAGTAAATAAATAAATAAAATTAATGATATAACTAAATTAGAAATGGGGTTTTACAACTTTCTCCCCTTAAAAGAATTTCGTCCCGAAATTTCACTAATCGTATTGAAAAAGGTATGGGTAATTAGTCTACATGACATCTTTAAGCTCCCATGTTGCCTCTTCGATTGCATGATTCTCCCATGCGACTTTTACCCACATAATGGTTCTAGTACGGAGCACCTGCTCTTTATAATCCACGATTTGAACCGGCCTTTCCTCATAAGTTAGGTGCTCTTCCAATTGAATCAGTTGTTATTAGAGAACATGGGAGGGATCTACTACATACTTACGGATCATGGAAACATGGAAGACATTATGGATTCTCTCCAATTCTGGTGGTAATGCCAATTGGTATGCTACTTCACCAATTCTTCCAAGAATCTCATAAGGACCAATATACCTTGGGCTCAACTTACCCCGCTTGCCAAACCTTAACACCCCTTTCCATGGCAAAACTTTTAGGAAACCTTATCGCCCACTTGGAATTCAAGCTCCCTTCTTTGCTTATCGGCATAACTCTTTTGTCTATCTTGAGCCGCCTTAAGTCTTGCCCTAATAATACTAATCTTCTCATTAATGTCTTGCACAATCTCGGGGCCTAACAATTTCCTCTCACCAACCTTATCCAAACACACTGGAGTTCTACATTTTCGACCATTAAGGTGATCGAATTTAACAATATTATCAATTACATCCCAATAAATTGAAAAATGAACCTTTTTTTAATGACCGGAGGTGTCTAGGCTAGCTTACATGCACCTCAACTAATTCACTGGGACCTTGGAACTATCGATCAGGTAAGAGCTCTAGTGGCCACCCCTATTACCAACCGAAGAGGGACTCGAACTTTAGACCTCTTTAGTAATACACCTAAGAGTCCCTATCGAACCACTCGCCCACCTAAGGGTTGGTTGAGAAAGGAACCTTTCCTTTTAACAAATTTGAATACCTGCTTTTTTCATTTGTTAATTCCTAATTTTGAATTAAAAGTGGAAAGAGGCATAACGACCATGTCTAAACGGCCCAAAAAGAAGCCCGATGAGAACCAGGGAAATAACTATAAAGTAGAGTTATTGACACCCCACTCATGGATTTAAAAAGCCACATTTCTTAAGATATCTCGTTTCAAAGTTTTAAAATTAAATAAATGCACTTCATTCTATTTTTTTTATATTTTGAAAGAGTTAATATTTCATTCCATTTACTTATGCTATATAGCCCCCACTATCGTTATTCTTAAAATAAAATTGTAGATAATTAAATTGAAAATTAAAAAAAATCAGAGCTAAAAATATATCTTACAGATAATTCGAATAACATAATATAATTAAACAACACAAAAATATATAAGTTAAAATAACTACCAAGGCTTTGAAGAAAAACTTACAATATTTTATTCTATAATATGTTTGTTCTAAGAATGATTTGAATAGCATAAAAAAAAATTAAAAAAAAAATAGACTTTATGAGATAATAGTGGGTTGTCAAAAGTATTGGAAAAGAATAGAAAATAAAGTAATGACATTATATTGAGATAATATTAAGTAACGATACTGTATTGAGATTATTAAACATTTTGATTTGGTTGAATTTTTATTAACATGTCATTCCATGTGTAGATGCAAAAATCTGTATTAGGCCCCTGACATGTACAATAGCAAAAGGCTCTATGCCAAAGGCCTAATTCTTGTTGGCCCAATAGCCAAAGGCTCCACGCCAAGGCCTAACTCCAATTGGCCTACTAGAAAAAGGCTCTACACCAAGGCCTAACTCTGGTTGGCCCAATAGCAAATGGTTTCAAGTCACAACCCAACTCCGGTTGGTCTCATGCCAAAAGCCAAACTTTGGTTGGCCCGAAAGCTTAAGCTCAATGCCACAACCCAACTCCGATTGGGCCCATATCAAAACCCATCCTGTCAGAAGACCATCCAGCATGATGGCCCATTCTATAAAAAGGATCGCTCTATGGGCCGGCAAATTCTACAAGCTAGTCCACACCACGAGTCAACCTGTTCCACGAGTTGGATCACTTTAAGATCAATGCCACCCTATGAATTGGGTCAACCTACATTTTGGGCTACTCCACGTGATGTAGGGAATATATTATTAAAATTCTTTAGGAAAGAAATTTCATTATTTCCTTATATTTAGGTTTTCTTATTTTATTATAGTAGCCCTAATTAAATTCAATTCTTGTTTTAGGTATTTTCCATATTAGAATAAGATTTATTTCAGTTAATAGTTTATTCTTTTCCTAGTTAGTCAATGATAATTCTAGTATAAATAAGGGTCTTTGTAACCTTGAGAAAGGGAATTGATTATATTATTTGAATGAATGATTGAGAACCTTTTGTGGTTGTTTTATCCAATCCGGTATCCAAACTTGATACATTTGGTGGTGGTTTAGCATATCCTTGTTTTCTGATGTTTAGCCATCTCTCTCTCGGTTGTTTCGGCATCATTTGGATATGCTAAACCAAGAGAGAGATGGCTAAACGTAGGTAAACAAGGATAAGCTAAACCACCACCGAATGTATCAAGTTCAGATACTTGATTGGATAAAACAACCACAAAAGGTTGGATTGTTTAAGATAACCACAAAAGGTTCTCAATCATTCATTCAAATAATATAATCAACTCCATTTCTCAAGGTCACAAAGACCCTTATTTATACTAGAATTATCATTGACTAACTAGGAAAATAATAAACTATTAACTGAAATAAATCTTATTCTAATATGGAAAATACCTAAAACAAGAATTTAATTTAATTAGGACTACTATAATATAAGGAAATAATGAAATTTCTTTCCTAAAGAATTTTAACAATATATTCCCTACATCATTCTTCCCCACTAGCTGGAAATTCACCCTCGAATTTCTGGCACGAATATCTTCATCTTCAACTTGCGTTAATCGAAACTTCTTTAAGTTCATCTCTAGGTAATATGCACGAAGAACATTAAATTTTCTTGCCCTTGCAACAATATCCATCCAATTAGCCCAATAATGAAAAACAAAATCATAAAGTAAAATCTCTTGTGGCCTTATCTTGTCATAATAATCATGCACGTCAGCAACACAATTAATGATAAAGGAACTTGTTTCATAAGTAGCCTCGTGAAGACCCACATCTTGAAACATGATTCTTCAATAATTTCTTCATCAAATTTTGGCGGCTCACCATGATCATCAAAATAATCAAAGTGGTCACGATTGTTAACCTTAACGTCATCACCAAAAATATCTTCCAACTCTTCTTCCTCCTCTTCTTCCATCGAGGCCTTGATTTGCTCAAGCCGCCATTGGAGATCTTGAACTTGTCTCCTCAGATCGCCGATCTCTACATCTCACTGATCAATAGCATCTCCCCCAAGAGCCACTCTACGACCCCTACCGTGACTTTGCTGACCTTGATCACGATTTTGCTCAGCCATTGATAACAAACCTATGCTCTGATACTAAATGATGCTGAAACAGCCAAGAGAGAGATGGCTAAATGTAGGAAAACAAGGATACGCTAAACTACCACCGCATGTATCAAGTTTGGATACTGGATTGGATAAAACAACCACAAAATTTTGGATTGTTTAAGATAACCAAAAATGGTTCTCAATCATTCGTTCAAATAATATAATCAACTCCTTTTCTCAATGTTACAAAGACCCTTATTTATACTAGAATTATCATTGACTAACTAGGAAAAGAATAAACTATTAACTAAAATAAATCTTATTCTAATATGGAAAATACCTAAAACAAGAATTTAATTTAATTAGGACTACTATAATAAAATAAGCAAACCTAAATATAAGGAAATAATGAAGTATGCGTTTGGTTTATTATTTTGGGTAGGATTTTGGGGATAGTATTGGATAATTGAATGTGGGAGTATTACGAGGTAAAATTTAAAAATTTATAAAAAAAACCCCCTAAGTTTGCTAATTTCATAAATACCCCAACATGTAAATTGACAAAAATACCCCCACCACCTGCAGTGCCAGATTCTGGCCACCACCGCCGGAATCTGGACGGAAAATAGAGTTAAAACACAGACCAGTCGGATCTGTGTCGTAACGAGTCGTTATGGCCTTTTCCGGCCAGATCCACCACAGATCTGGCCAGAAAAGGCCAGATCTACGGCCTGCCGTGGCCGTCGATGGCCGAAAAAGGCCAAAACGACGGCCATCTTTGGCCGTCAGAGACGGCCAAAGATATGGCCATTGTTTTCGGTCAACGATGGCCAAGATTTGGCCGTAGTTGACCTCAACGATGGCCATTTCTTTGGCCGTCGTTCACAGCCAAATCTGGCCTTTTCCGGCCAAATCCGTGGTGGATCTGGCCGGAAAAGGCCAGATCGGTGAACTTTCGGCCATTTATGGTCAGCTGGTTGGCCGTTGTATAGATTTCGGCTACCACCGACGGTGGTTGCAGGAATCTGGTGAGTATGGGTTGCGGGGGTGTTTTTGATAATTTTTAAACTTTTTTTTTAGGGTGTATTTGATGAAATTAATAACCTTATGGGGTCTAAAAGTAATTAAAAAAATAGGGTAATATTCTTAGAATAATGTGCCAAACATTATTTGGAGAATAGGATCCAGAATCTGGATAAAAATAGTAAGCCAAACATAGTGGAAATTTCTTTCCTAAAGAATTTTAATAATATATTCCCTACATCGAGTTGGGCCTTTCTGCAAGATAAGTTACCTCGGGCTCTAGCCCATTAGTCTATGCTCATCCCACAATAGGACTTTAAGTCCCACACCTATCCTAGTACATCCAAGACTCCTAGTCTTTTATGAACTAGTGCTCCTACTCCTACATGGATTAACACTACGAGGTTCCTGTTTATTAAAACTCCTATTGTGAGAACACCTAGTTCTACAAGCACTCAAGCTTCCTTGGATCACTATATAAATAGAGTTCAGCTCTCTCTTCAGAAAGGGAGATACTATCACTCTCTTTAGCACCTAAAATTCTTGCTCCCAAGAACTGCCGCCTTTCCCTATCGTAGAGTCAAGTTCTAACTAGTATACACTGATAATCACCGTAGAGTCGAGTTCCGCTCACTCTACGTCTACGCCAATACGTTGCGCCCTAGCTTCACACTCCCGATAAACTCTTTCCCACTCTCAACCTTACTAAATATCCCACAATTATGCTGACTTGAGCATCGAAGTGCCTACGGCCGACACCATGCCAATGTCCCCTGTGAGCTTTGCATTCACTATTTTCTCTATCTGTAGGTCTACAAGGTTGTCAGTGGCTCTGTCCATATGATCATCCTCATGACATTTTGGGTATATTTTACCATCTACACCACGTGTTAATGAGATATCACTGTGCTATCGATATATTATAAAATTGCTTTAGACCTTCATTAATTTCATCATATGAAGATTTTGACTAATTTAGTTATAAGTTAAGTAAATTTTACTTTACGATTGTCTTCATATCAAAAAATATTGATAAAGGCAAAGTTTCAGATGAATTTTGTTATAACTTTAGTAAAAAAATTACACTAAATAAGTTAACACTTAAAATTTTTTGAATAAGATTTTTCCTTTTTATATAACATTTAGTACAATGTGATCCACGAGAATTCTTAATAATAGTCTCAATATAATATATTAAAAAAAATTATTAATTTTTAGTCAATACAACATAACCTTAATTAGTATATGAAAAACTTGTTAAATAAGATTTGATCTTTTGAGATGAAATCTAATAGGTCATAAGGGGATAATTAATGGTGAATTAGTCTTTTTAAATATAGTTATTGACTAATTTACCTTTTCATATATATATATATACCTAAAATTTTATGGCAGCGAGATTTTTTTTTCTTGAAATCTCAAAGGTATTTTGTAAGTATATCATACCTTACGAGGATTAATGTCATTAAATCTATTATTTATTGCAACCTTATTAAATATTAAAGTTTAAATTGTATTTAGTTAGAATATATCTCAACACTAAATTAAAAAACAAAAAAAACAAAAAAGTTGGGCAATTAGCTAGATTTGGACATTTGCAGATTTAAGTTCATTGGATGCATTTCTAAACCTTTAGATATTATGTAATCTAACATTAATTAAACTATTATTTAGCTAGATATTCTCAACTATTTTTTTTCTGGATCATGACTTCACACAACTATAAATATGGAAATATCTTATCAAAATAAAGTAACTAAACTCAATAATCAATAAATATCAAACAAATTCTCTATGAAAAGAATTTCCCCCAATTTGGTCTTCCTTGCATTACCCTTCTTTGCAATTGGTAATTCTTCTTCTTCTTCCTCTTTTTAATTTTACACTATTACATATATAATAAGAGAAATATTTGCTAAATCCTTTTACGTATACTTATTTTTTAAGTATGTACAACATTTTCATTTCAGTACGTGTGTATGTCTACATATATAGTTATTCTCTAATGCAATTATCCTAGAATTTTTAACATGTGGATTAAAGGTGAGCGCCTAGTCACTCACGTCACCCTACAATCAAAAGTAAATGATTAGATGTTCACCTTTGGTCTGCACGTTAAAAGTTTTTAGACGTCCGCATTGAAGAATTTTCATATATATGTTTTATACAATACTATAGTATACATTATTTAGCATTTTGATAATAAAGATATTTAAATAAAATGTTGTACTATATTAGTAATATTATATAGTGTTTTATTAAATAGCGTTTGATGCAACCTAATATGTATTGTTAAAATGTCAGCAGGTTTGGAGTTGAAAGAAATACACGTAGAAGCAAGGAGAGTTCCAATTTCGCAGAATTGCAACACTTCTAATGATTGTCCTTACCCATCACCATTATGCACGTGCCATAATCATCGATGTTTTTGCGCTGAAGAAATCACATCAATTGCACATCAAAATCACAATTTTCTCATACCTAATTATCCTATTGGTAAAAATATGAGCAACAATTAATCATAAATAATAAAAGTATATAATGAATTATCTTTCTCTTTTGTTTCTGTTATTTTCTCTCTTCGTGTTAGTTTTGAATTTCAAATTTATTTAGAATTATTTACATGGTTCAACTTAAATTCTACGTTTAAGGGCAAATATATATTACAAGGAATTGACTAACAATAATTTTTATCACACTATATCTTGGCTTGAACGAGCTTATTATAATCCAAATTTTCATCTTCATCTTCTTTGTGTGCCCTAATGAACTACTCAAAAGTTACAAACACCAATCAAGTTCAATCACCAGTTGAAGTTTAAAAACATGAATCGGTTTCATTGTCGTATCATTATGGTTATCGAATTTAACGATATTATCAATTACATTACAATAAATTGAAAAATGAACCTTTTTTTTTTATGACCGGGGTGTTCTGGCCTACTTACATACACCTTAACTAATTTCCTAAGACCTTGAAACAACCAGTCTAGTAAAAGTGGAAAGAGGCATAAAAGATCATCTCTAAACTACCCAAAAAGAAGCCCAATGAGAACTAGCGAAATAACTATAAAGTAGAGCTATTGACACCCTGCTAATGGAGCAAAGAACCCACATTTCTTAGACTTGGAGTTGTTCATTTCCGATGTAGGGAGAGCTTGTTGTAAGCTATGAAAAATCTGAAGTAACATGATCTGCGGCTCTTGAATCCATATACCAGGCTGCATCTTGAACAGAGGTTGGTGAAGCAACATAATTGATAGCAGCAGGTGTTTGATTAGAAGATTGAGATTGTGCCATGAACACTTGATTGGATTGACTAGCATGATGAGTTGTTGGCTGATTTGCAGTAGGTGTAGAAAGTGGACTAGCATTTGGCAAGAATTGAGTGTGGTATCCAAGTTGATACGATGGTAATGGTTCAAAGACACTGCCTTGAGTGTAATGAGGAGGAGAAGGAGAAGGAGCAGAAGTGTATTGTCCTTCTGTTAAAGATACATAGATCTCATAAAACCAGGTGGATTAAAGTTGCCTCTGACATAAAAATTATGTCCAGTAAAATTTACATCAAACCGATGATACTTAGAATATCTCATTTCAAAATTTTAAAATTAATATTTTTTCTTTTAGTATCCCATAAATTCTATAAATGCCCTTTATTCTATTTTTTTATATTTTGAAAGAGTTAATATTTCATTCCATTTACCTATGCTATATCCACCCCACAGTGGTTATTCTTAGAATAAAATTTTAGATAATTAAATTGAAAGTTAAAAAATAAAATTAGAGCTAAAAAAATCTTAAATATAATTCGAATAACATAATATGATTAAACAACACAAACAAAAAAAAAAAAGTTAAAATAACTACCAAGGCATTGAAGAAAACCTTACAGTTTTGTATTGCATAATATGTTTTTCTAAGAATGATTTGAATAGCATAAAAAAAAAAAAAAAAATGAATACACTTTATCAGATAATAATGGGCTGTCGAAAGTATTAATAAAGAATAGAAAATAAAGTAACGATATTATATTGAGATAATATTATGTAACGATATTATATTAAGATAAATAAACATTATTATTTGGTTGAATTTTAATTAGCATGTCATTCCTTGTGTAGATGCAAAAATCCGTATTGGACCCCTAACAGGTCCAAATAGCAAAAGGCTCTATGCCAAAGGCCCAACTCTGGTTGGCCCAATAGCAAAAGGCTTTGTGCCAAGTCCCAACTTTGGTTGGCCCAATAGTGGATGGCTTCAAGCCTCAACCTAACTCCAATTGAGCTCATGCCAAAAAGCCAACTCTGGTTGGCCCGAAAGCTTAAGGCTCAGAGACACAGCCCAATTCTGGTTGGGCCCATATCAAAACCCATCCTATGAGAGGACAATCCAGGCATTTTGTAAGAAGGATCGTTCTCTAGGCCGGCCCATTCTATGAGCTAGTCTACACTATGAGTCAACCTACTCCACGAGTTGGGCTACTCTACGAGTTTGATCACTCTATGATTAAGGCCACCCTATGAATTGGGCAAACCTACATTTTGGGCCACTCCACGAGTTGGATATTTCTATAAGACAAATTACCTCAAGCTTCAGCCTATCAGTCTACACTCATCCCATAATAGGACTCTAAGTCCCATACACATCTTAGTACATCCAAGACTCCTACTCTTACATGAACTAGTACGCATACTCTTACATGAATTAACACTGTGAGTTTTTTGTTTACTAAAACTTCTATTATGAGAACACCTAGTTCTACAAGGACTCAAGCTTACTTGGCTCACTAAATAAACATAGGCAAGTCCTCTCATTAGAAAGAGAGATACAATCCCTCTCTTTAGCTCCTAAAATTCTTGGTCCCAAGAACCGCCGCCTTTCCCTACCATAGAGTTGAGTTTCAATCACCCTATGTTCGTAATTGCCATAGAGTAGAGTTCCGGTCACTCTAGGCCAATAAGTCGCACCCTAGCTTCACACTCTCGCTAAACTCTTTTTCGCTTTCAACTTTACTAAATATCCCACAACTGTGCTAACTTGAGCGTTTGAGTGCCTACGAACAATATCACACCGGTGTCCCCCCAAAGCTTCGCATTCACTCTTTTCTCTATCTACAGGTCTACAAGATTGTCAGAGGCTCTTCCCCATAGGGTCATCCTCATGACATTTTGGGTGGATTTTACCGTCTACACCATATGTTACTGAGATATCATTGTGCTATCAATATATTATAAAATTGCTTTAGACGTTCATTAATTCCATGATATGAAGATTTTGACTAATGTAGTTATAACTTTAGTAAATTTTACTTTAGTATTGTCTTCATATCAAAACATATTGATAAAGGTAAAGTCTCAGGTGAATTTAGTTATAACTTTTGTAAAAAAAAATTACACTAAATAAGTTAACGCTTAAAATTGTCTACAGTAAGATTTTTCCTTTTTATGTAACATTTAGTACAATGTGATCCATGAGAATTTTTTAATAATAGTCTTAATATAATATCTTTTAAAGAAAAATTATTAATTTTGTCAATACAACAGAACCTCAATTAGTATTTGAAAAAAATATTAAATAAGATTTGATCTTTTGAGATGGAATCTAATAGGTCATAAAGGGATAATTAGTAGTGAATTAGTCTTTTTAAATAGTTTTTGACTAATTTACCTTTTAGGGGGTATTTAGATCATATAATGTTTTATTATAGGGGAATACTATATTAACGTAAAGAAATATCACCTTGAAGATTAATGGGAATGTTCAGAACATGTGTTTGGTTGATTCGAATAAATTGATGAATAATATGTTTGGTTGGGAGGATAAATTGGTGGATATGTTATATAGATTACTAAATTGCCCTCCTTTTTAAATATTAATATAATAGTATTTTTTTATTATTATTTTTTAATCATTTCTTTTAACACCCCCCCACATTTGAAATTTTGCTAAAACACCCCAATCATATAAAACTTGAATTTGTAGCAAAATCACCCTCACCGACCCCAAGCCACTGCTAACAGCCAATCACCACTGCCGGTCGTAGTCGATAGTCGACAGAATGGCGCACGATTGGTTGTATATAGCTAGCCTTGCGCCAACAAAACCAAAAATGGCAATGGATCACAAATCCATGGCCGAAAAACGACCAAATATATGGTCATTTCACGACCACATCTTTAGTTGTGAATCGGCCATAGAAACTCCAGATCTGGCCGTTTCCAGCCATGGATCAGCAGATCCCGCTGGTCGGGCACCATTACGGTGACTAACGTTGACAATGGTCTTAGGTGGCTGAGGGTGTTTTGTTAACTTTTAAAATTTTAAACTTTTTTATGGCTGGGGTATTTTAGCTAATTTCTCAAATGTATGGGGGTTGGGTAATTGTTATTTGGTAGACATTTTATGGCAATTGTGTTTGAAATGGTTTTTAACTAACGGCAAAATGGGTAGAAAAATCATATAACCCCAGTAATGTTTTAATCCCAGGGGTGGGGAAGGGTATCGGATTACACCCCGCATTACAAATAGTAAACACTATTTACAATAAAAGATTCCTATAATATTTTATTACCTGCAAACCAAACACTAGAATCTTGCAAAATAAACAAAGATTACCTCCGTTAATTTATATACCCCTGATCCAAACGGCCCCTTAATATATATACCGTTTATTTTAACATCTAAAATTTTACAGCAGTGAGATTTTTTTTTATTTTTTTTTTTTTTGAAACCTCAAAGGTATTTTTGTAATTATATCATACGTCATGAGGATTAATGTCATTAAATCTATTATTTATTGCAACCTTATTAAATATTAAAGTTTAGATCGTATTTAGTTAGAATATATCTCAACACTAAACTAAAAAAAAAAAAAAAAAAAAAAAAGGTTGGGCAATTTGCTAGATTTTGACATTTGTACATTTAAGTTCATTGGATGCATTTCTAAATCTTTTAGATAGTATGTAATCTAACATTAATTAAACTATTGTTTAGCTAGATATTCTCAACTATTTTTTCTAGATCATGACTTCACACAACTATAAATATGGAAATATCTTATCCAAATAAACTAATTACTAAACTCAATAATTAACAAGTATCAAACAAATTCACTTTGAAAAAAATTCCCCCCAAATTGGTCTTCTTTGCTTTACTCGTCTTTGCAATTGGTAAATCTTCTTCTTCCTCCTCTTTTCAATATTTAACTGTGGCTTCATATTAATTTTACACTATTACATATATAATAAGAGAAATATTTGCTATATCCTTATATAAAATATTTGCTATATCCTTATATTTATACTTATTTTTTTAAGTATGTACATAGTTTTCATTTCAATATGTGTGTGTATACATATATATGTTCATTCTCTAATGCGCCAAATCACTCACGTCACAAACCCTACAATCAAAGGTGAGCGTCTAAATCAAAAGTGAACGATTAGACGCTCACCTTTGGTCCGCATGTTGAAAGTTTTTAGACGCCCGCATTGGAGAATTTTCATATATATATTTTATACAATATTATAATATACGTTATTAAAGAGTGCGTTTGGTTCCCTATTTCTATCCATATTCCCAATCTTATTCCCCAAATATTGTTTGACACATTATTCCAGAAATATTACTATATTTTTTTAATTACTTTTAGACCCCTTAAGTTTATTAATTTCATTAAACACCTCTAGAAAAAAATTTAAAAATTAGCAAAAACACCCCCATCCACCCACTCATGCCAGATTCCGGCAACCACCGCCGGTGGTAGCCAGAATCTATCACAACGGTTTACATCTCGACCGAAACTGACCGAAATTCACCAATCTGGCCTTTTTCGGACAAATCCACAGTGGATCTGGCCGAAAAAGGCAAGATTTGGTCGTCAGAGACGGCCAACGATGGACTTTTTCAGCCGTCGATAGCCACATCTGACATAGATCCGACCGGTCTGTGTTGTAAGGCAATTTTCTGGCCAGATTCCGGCGGTGGTGGCCGGAATCTAGCACTGCGGGTGGTGGGGGTGTTTTTGTCATTTTACAAAAATTTTATATATTGGGGTGTTTAATTAGATTAGCAAACCTAGGGGGTTTCTTAGAAATTTTTAAATTTTACCTTGTAATACTCCCCTATCCAACTACCCCATATTATTCCCAAAATCCTATCTAAAATAATAAACCAAACGCACCCAAAGATATTCAAATCTGAATTTTTCTTAAAAAAGTGTAAAAAAAAAAAAAAAAGATAAAAAGAAGAGAAGGTTGTTGCGATGGGGAGTCGTGAGTGACATAGTCCCATATGGATGCCACCTTTAGTGAGCGGCCTCAGAATTCAGAAAAAGAATTGTACAGTCCGTTAGAAGTGTGTGTGGATGAGGACTGTACCCAAAATTAGAGAATTCACTCACATGGCCAAGGCTCCAAATCTATGCCTCAACTGAGTCCGATCAGCAAGAATAGAAAGAAAGAAATAATAGAAAAGAAAGAAAGCAAGACTAGAAAAGAAATAAAGAAAAAGAAACAGAAAACAGAATAAGAAAAATAGATAAGAAAATGCATAATTTATGCATTTGTGCATTTGCATCATGTATATGCATAATACCATGGTCATTATCATGGGTAGTGAAAAAATTAGAAAACAGAGAGCAAAACAGAGAAAGAATAGAGAAAGAACAGAAAAAGAATAGAGAATACTTGGGAAATGAGTTGTAAGGAAAGAAAATTCAGGATTTAAGCAACGGAGAGAGAAGGGTAGCATAGCGGGTTTACTTACTGAGCCATTAGTGCTCACTCCATTATTTTTAATGTTTTGCAGGTAATAGGTGAGTTGCGATCGCTCGGAACATCACGCAGTGGAAGGGTTGGACTACACTGTCAAGTTGCTATTTTTGAGAACATTTTATAAATATTTGTATATAAAGAAAAATTAAATATGGGCCCATACTTTATTACTCGTATATATATGTGTATTTTCTTATATATATTTTTAATGAGTTTTAGTGATTATTTTACGAGTATACTAGCTAGAAAGAAAGCATTACTTTGTTGGTATCAGAGAAAAGGTTTTGGGATTTGACAGTGTGCCTCTCCTGCCACGTTGATGTTCCGTAGCTGACCGCTATAAGTTATTTCTTTCCTTACTTGTAGTAGATGAGATGATTGAGTTGAATAAAAGTGTTGGTTTATGTAGATGAGACGTAGAACCCGAGGAAGCAGTAGGAAGGAAATGAGTACGAGTGAACCTTCCAACCCTCCAAAATCTACTCCACTTGTCCTCGAAGAAGCAAGGATTCATAATATTATACAGCAACTCTTGGCAGAAAATTGGGGAGGCTTCGTATCGGAGAGAGTTGAGACCCTGGTGATTGTACCAACCCCTAAAGAGGAAAGAGAGAGGCCGGTAACCCTAATAGTGTAGAATCTTATTGAGCCGATTTATAAGTTGCCTAGTCAACACCGGCCGTCAGAATTTAGGGGTACAGTGGACCCACTTGTGGCAGATGAGTGGTTCAGATCAGTGGAGCGTACGACGACACTTTTCCCCATGATAGACCAGGAGAAGATTCAGTACGCCAGTTTTTTATTTAGGGGTGATGCCCGTATATGGTGGGAATTGATGGAGGATACTCATGATACAACTTTGTTGACCTATGGATATTTCAGGAGATTGTTTGAAGCAGAATATAGAACAGTTGATCGAGTCCATGAAAAGATTCAGGAGTTTATTAGTTTGCAATAGGGGGCTAATTAAGTGAAATTCAATTCCCTAACAAGGTTTGCACCACGAGTAGTGAGCACACCTGAGTTGAGGAGAGATAAATTCGTGCATGGACTAAAACCAGAAATAGCCTGAGATGTGATAGCCGATGCCTAGCCTCCTCAGACATATAGTGAAGCTTTGGAACGAGATTTACGGATTGAAATATTTGTGAATAAGCTAACCCCAACAACTCCATTAGTAGTAGCCCCCAGTGTTCCAACTCATACTCCATAGAGAGATAGAGCTAATGCCCCCATTAATAGAGAGGTGAGAAATAAGAAAAAGTTTCAACCCAAGAAGAATATGAGGGATTGGCAGAATAAAAAGCCGAGAACCAGTGAAGTTCCCCAATGCCAGAAGTGTGGAAGAAATCATTCTGGGGAGTGCCTTAGAGATTTGAGCCGAAATGTATGCTATAGATGCCGGCAACCAGGGTATATGATGAAAGATTGTAAAGCCCCTCCTGCACCTGCAGCGTAGACATCTAGAGGTACCAATGCTCGAGTGTTTACAGTAGCCCAGAGTGAAGCTGAAGCTAGCCCATCCGTAGTTACTGGTCAATTATTATTTCATTTAGTTCCCCTTTATGCATTAATTGATTATGGAGCCACACATTCATTCATTACACATGGGATTTTAGAAAGATTAGGTTTAAAACCTATTAGAGTAGATTGTCCCATTAAGATAGAGTTACCAGATGATGTTAGTGTAGTAACTCAAGAGATGCTTCCAGGGGAGTCCGTAGTGATCCATGGAAGGGCGTTGCCAGTGGATTTGATAGTGTTTGATATGCCTGATTTTGATGTTATTTTAGGCATGGATTTCATAGGGAGGTTTGGAGTAGAGATTGATTGTCGGAGAAAGAAAGCAAGATTTAATCTTGATGATGGAGATAAGTTTAATTTTGGCGAGGGTCACCAGCTTAGTATGTTAATCAGTAGTGTAAAGGCCAGAAAGATGTTAAGAAAAGGGTGCTCATGATATATTGCTCATGTAGTGCACAGTAGTGATGTCCCACAACCAGAGATTCAGAATGTGTCAGTAGTTCGAGAGTTCTTAGATGTATTTCCAAAAGATTTGTTGGGTTTACCTCCGAAAAGAGAAGTAGAATTCAGTATTGAACTGGCACCAGGGACCGCACCCATTTCTAAAGCCCCTTACCGGATGGCCCCAACCGAGCTTAAAGAATTGAAAAAATAGCTTTAGGAACTCTTAAACAAGGGTTTTATTCAACCTAGCCATTCTCCTTAGGGTGCTCCAATTTTGTTTGTGAAAAAGAAAGATGGACCTCTACAGATGTGTATAGATTACAGAGAGTTAAATAAAGTGACAGTGAAGAACATATACACGTTACCTCGCATAGATGATTTGTTTGATCAGCTGAAAGGAGCAGCAGTGTTTTCAAAGATTGATTTGAGGTCGGGTTATCATCAAGTAAGGGTTGCAGAGCAAGATATTACCAAGACTGCTTTTCGGACCAGATATGGGCATTATGAGTTTGTGGTCATGCCTTTTGAGTTAACCAATACCCCAGCAATCTGTATGGACTTAATGAATAGGGTATTTCAAGATTGTCTTGATGAATTCATAGTGGTGTTTATTAATGATATCTTGGTGTATTCTAAGACAAAAAAGGAACATGAAGAACACCTAAGATTTGTGCTACAACGATTGCGAGATAAAAAGTTGTTCGCCAAATTTTCTAAGTGTGAGTTTTGGCTAGATCAAGTTATCTTTCTAGACCATACCGTCTCAAAGAAGGGTGTATCAATGGATCCAAGTAAGGTAAAAGCAATTCTGGAATGACAACGGTCGAAGACAGTAAAGGAAGTTAGAAGTTTCTTGGGGCTAGCAAGTTATTATAGGCGGTTTGTAGCAGGGTTTGCTCAGTTGGCCAAACCGCTTACAGCTCTCACCAAGCAGAGAATGCCTTTCATTTGGTTGAATGCCTGTGAAGAAAGTTTTCAAGAGTTAAAAAGAAGATTGACCACAACTCTTATTCTTGTGTTACCACAGGAGGGTGTAGATTATGACATTTATACAAATGCTTCATTTCAGGTACTTGGTGCAGTATTGATGCAGTTAGGTAGAGTAATAGCTTATGCTTCTCGTTAGTTAAAAGAGTATGAGACGAGATACCCTACACATGATCTGGAGTTGGCTGCTGTAGTTTTTGCACTTAAAATATGGAGACATTATTTGTATGGAGCAAAGAGTAACATTTATACATATCATAAAAGCTTGAAGTATTTCTCCACCCAAAGAGAGCTGAATATGAGACAGAGGAGATGGTTAGAGTTGGTTGAAGATTATGACTGTGAAATTAAGTATCAACCTGGGAAAGCCAATGTAGTAGCCGATGCCTTGAGTAGAAAAGCTTACTTGTCCCGACTTACAAGGCAGAAAGAATTAATAGAAGAATTGTGCAAAGAACAGATTAAGGTCATACCAGCAAGGATTACCAGGTTAGAGATTCAGTCTACATTACTAGAAGAAATCAGAGGAAAACAAGTTGCCAATGAGTGGTGTCAGAAAATAAGTCAACAAGTGCTTGAGGGTAAGCTACCAGAGTTCCTTTTACTAGATGGTGTCCTCCGTTTCAGGAGTCGTTTGTGCATTCCTTAAAATGATGAGTTAAAGAAAAGAATTCTTACGGAGGCTCATGACACACCATACACTGCCCATCTTAGAGCAACCAAGATGTATCAAGACTTAAAGAAAGGCTATTGGTGGCCAAGTATAAAGAAGGATATTGGAGATTTTATAGCGAAGTGTCTAGTTTGTCAACAAGTGAAAGCAGAACACCAAAGGCTAGCAGGGTTGCTTCACCCGCTTAGTATACCTGAATGGAAATGGAAGAGTATTTCAATGGATTTTATTACAGGTCTCCCTAGAGTGCAGAAAGGGTTTAATGCTATATGGGTGATAGTAGATAGATTGACCAAGTCAGCCCATTTTCTTCCAGTAAAGGAGAACACTACTTTGGATCAATTGGCCTAGATTTACATTAAAGAGATAATCAGACTACATGGAGTACCCAAGACAATAGTATCATATAGAGATTCCAGATTTGTCTCAGCTTTCTAGACTAGTTTACAGAGGAACTTGGGTACCAAATTGGCTTTTAGTACTGCCTACCATCGTCAAACAGATGGCCAGACAGAAAGAACGAATCAAATACTTGAGGATATGTTGAGGGCTTGTTGCATGGATTATAGAATGCCCTGGCATGAGATGTTACCCTTGGTGGAGTTTGCTTATAATAATAGCTATCAGTCTATAATTAAGATGGCTCCTTACGAGGCTTTGTATGGTAGACGTTATAGATCTCCACTACATTGGGATGAGATAGGCGAGAAAGATGAGTTGAACATAACTCTTGGGCCAAAACTAACTCAGAAAATGATAGAAGATGTCAAGTTAATCAGAAGTAGAATGAAACAAGCCTAAGACAAGCAAAAAAGTTATGTAGACTTGAAAAGGAAAGATGTTGAATTCGAAGTGGGTGATAAAGTGTTTCTTAGAGTTGCCCCCTACGAATGGGTGATGCATTTCGGTAGCAAGGGAAAGTTAGCACCGAGATACATTGGTCCATTTGAAGTATTACAGCGAGTGGGAAAGGTAGCCTATAAGTTGGCTCTACCACCTAGTATGGATAGAGTACACAATGTATTTCATGTCTCAATGCTTCGGAAATATGTAAGTGATCACTCCCATATATTAAGTGTAGAAGATGTGGACTTAGAAGAAAATCTTGTGTATGAGGAGCGTCCAGTTCAGATATTGGACAGAAAAATTAAAGAGCTCAGAAATAAGAGTATCCCTTTAGTGAAAGTCCTCTGGAGAAATCATAAAGTTGAAGAAGCTACATGAGAGGTGGAGCAAGACATGCAGAACCGTTACCTGGAGTTGTTTGTTTGAATTTCGGGGATGAAATTCTTATAAGAGAGGGAGAATTGTAACGCCCACATGGAGGTACGTAATTTAATTTATGCTCTTATACCTTTAGTTGATTTTTTTGCTAAAGTTATTTTGAGAAAATGTGAAGAAAATCCCTTCATGGAGAATGTATTAAAAATGAGGGCATTATGATAATTGACTAAGGGACATAGATGAAATTTTAAAGAAAGTGCAAAGATGTTAATAGCATTATGGTATTGATTCTACAAGAGGGCTATTAGTAACTTTACTCCCTAAGTTTGTCAACTTTCATCTTACCAATAAGGATCGAAACATTACCAAAAAATTATTCAAGACTCAAGTTTGCTTAAGTCAAACCTTAGGGATGAAATCAAATTTTTCTTCGGTTGTATCTCCATGTATTGTGCAAAGACATAGAATAATGAGAATGGACTTTGATTCATAAACTTATGAAAAGCCCCCAAGTGATGCATTTATGTATAATATAAGAATTAAATACTGTCATGCCAATCTATTTCATGCTAACACATGCTACCATCTCATACTACTTACAAATTATCAAATGTCAACTTGCATTAAAAGATTGGGATTCCAGTCAACCATTATCAGGTTAAAAATAACATCACTTATTACACTATAAAAATAACATCACTAGATTAAAAGTTTATTACATTATCGAACAAGACTTTAATATGCAATAAAAATATAAAATCAAATTTATAATAAAATAATATTTTTAATTTTCTAACATTTTAAATAAATTCAAAGAGCTTATGAAAGAAGATCAAAGTCATCTAACTCTATGTCGCAAAGTGGTTCAATAGAGACTCTTAGGTATATTACTCAAAATGTCTTGATTCAAGTATTTCTTCGATTGTTAATAGCTTGGGGATTAGCTTGAGGTGCACATAAGTGGCCTAAACACTCCCAGTCATTAAAAAAAAAAAAAAAAATTATTTAAATCTATAAACATTTTTGGAAAGTTTTGAAGTTGTTTGATTACATTTCAAAAGTACCTATAAAAATTTTAAGGCTTAGGGGAAAAGCTAAAAAATTTAGCTTGTTTAAAGAGAAAAAAATATACCTATTCAATTAAATAAATTTGACTTAATATGTTTTTGTATATTAAAGTTTATTTTGGGAAATTAATAATAAAAAACTATTCTAAATGTTTTATTTTTTTTTTCCATTAACTCTATTCGAATAAGTTGTAATTTTTTTTTTTATACACATTTTGAGAAGCGACCAAATAATTAAAAAAAATTAATATTCATAATTATATATAAATCATATTGACTTAATAGATAATCGAACAAAAAATACTTTTGACATTAATTAACATGTAATGCAATATTATTCATATATAATTTCTTAAAATACAAAAGTGACACGTACGAATATCGTGTATCTAAATCTAAGACTTTTTAATCACGTCAATTGACGTGTAATTTCCCCATTTTAAGGAAGAAATTAAAATAATCAAAATATTAATAAAAAAAGATCTAGGTCATCACGTGGAATGCACGTGATACAGAAACTGGTTTCACTCCAAAAACTAAATGCCAAAACAAAGAGATTTAGGTCCCCAAATCAAAGATAAAACCACTTCTCTCTTTCCTATCACTCGCCATCTTCTCCCCCTCTCGCTCTCTGCTCAAAACTGCACGGACGCTCAAATTACAGTAATTATTGTTTTTTCTTTAATATAATTTCTCATTAATTGTTTATTTTCTATTTTTGTTATTCTCTTCAGTTGATTCGATCTCCATTACTAACTTTCCATTATTTCCATTCCATTTTACGTTCCATTTTTTTTTTTTTTTTTTTGTTGCGTTTGTTTTTTAATTTCCATAATCCGTTTGGTTCCCGAGAAAACGCGAGGAAATTTGAAAACTTAAGGGAAAGTAGTACTGTATTGCGTTCAAAACCGTTGACTGTTTAGTGTTTAGTGCTGACTTTCTTTATTAAGTACTGTATTTCCATTCCATTTTTTGTTGCTTTTGTTGTTAATTTTCATGATCCGTTTGGTTCCCGAGAAAACGCGAGAAAATATGAAAACTTAGGAGAAAGTACTGTATTGCGTTCGAAAACGTTGACTGTTCAGTGCTGAGTTTCTTTATTGAGTTTGGAGTCAACGAAACTTGAGTTTCTTGTGTTTTCTTTCGTTGTTTTTGTTTGGAAACCAAATGGACCCGTTAGTTTCAGCTTGTTTATAGGATCTGTTATGTGATTTAAGTTGATCGGGTTATCTGATTGGTTAGAAGATCTTCCGTGTGAGTTGTGATGCTGTTTGTTCATGAATCAGATTGTGTTTTTTTCTTAAAATGGAAAGATTAGGAATAAAGAATGTGTTTGAATGTAAGTGAAAGAAAGACAGGTTTTGTGATGGTTTTGATGATTAATTGGCTAATTTGTGTGGTTGCAGAACGAAATGGGGGTATATCTGAGCACCCCCAAGACTGAGAAGTTGTCTGAGGATGGCGAAAATGAGAGTCTTCGATATGGGGTGTCGTCCATGCAAGGTTGGCGTGCCACAATGGAAGATGCTGTGAGTACTTTACTTTTAGGGTGAATCATACTGTATTGGTGGATATTGATTTTGAAGAGCAACATGAAACTTACAAAAAGACAGTAATTTGTATTTTGAAATGTGGAGCTCGTGTAAGACTTATAGAACTTTGACAGTATTAGACTTGTAAAATAGGAAAATGTAGGGACATTGGTATCAATGCTGATCAGTAATATAGTATAAATCTTGACTTGAATCCTTGGTTTATGTTTGCATTTGCTGTTTGTAATTGGGTTTTAACTAACATGTTGAAAATATAATATTGGCATACACTTTCCTCATTTAGTTCTTGTTAATAAAGAAGCACTATGGTAAATTAATAGGTTAGTTACAATGTGAAAATGATGTATCTTTCCTGTCACTCATTATAATTTTGTATTACAATTTATAATTTGCAGCTAATTTTATGTTGCGCTGTGTGGACAGTGTGTTGATGTCATGTTGATTCAGTTTCATTTTGGTTTGTTCGAAAGAGGCAGCTATTTGAAAGTGCCCTGGAATCTCTTAAAGGCTTGGAAATGCATGGGAGCTTTTAGTGGGACAAGAAGTTTTTGTGATATTTATATAGTTCTTGTAAATTGTTAATTGAGCACAGCGGTGCTCTTTTAATCGCCAAAACTATAAGAAGACAGTAGCCTGATAATGCAAGAATATATTTTATTATGAAAGTAGATACTTGTTAAGCGTTAGTACTCACCGTCGTAGCGCTAAAATTTTTAATAGATAGTCTAAGAATATACTAAAGCTCTAATTCCATAAAATACAATAGTAATGGTCCATAACATATCAAATTTTTACAGCCATATTATCTTACATATATTGTCAATATAATCTGATTTGCATATCATTGCCATAGATAGTCTATTACCTTCTCATTTTGGTCAAATAATGAGAAGGGGAGATGATATAGAAATGCTTTCTTGTATTTAGATATAGGCTCCTTTTTCTTAAGAAGAATTTTAGAGAAATTAAAAACCTCTTGTTTACAGCTTAGCAGGATTGTGGTCCATTAATAGAGTCAGGTGTATACTAAAATCACCAAGTCTATAGGTGCTTTACCTTGATATGGAATAGTACCTGTGAGTAATAAACGCTTAAAATTCCACGTTAGACTTGAATCTAACTTAATGGACCTACAGTCCGTTCCAGAAAAATCAGTAACCTATTAAAATACCCTTAGCACTAAAATTTGGTTAAAACTATTTAAATAAAGGACTGATGAGTATCCTAAATTCTCTTGGCACTTATTTCTAGACCAAAAAGGAATATATATCATTTCTGGCCACAGCATCATATCTTGGCTTCTAAAGAAGAAAGTGTCTTTTTAAACATGCCATTGATGTGGTGTGAAAAGGCTATTCACACTCCCAATATTTTTGTCTTTCTTTTGTATTTAATGTCTGATTATGTCTGATTATGGAGAAGCCTCAGTACCTAGCCATTAAATATGTGGAAGGAACTTTAATACTTATGATATCTCAGAAATTCATTGTTTATTCTTTTGTTGCTTGATTTCACAATTGTATTGCATCATTGTTTTATTTTTGCAATTTTTCTGTCGTATTTGAACAGGCAAACTCTTTCTTCTTTATGAAGACATTTGCTAGAGTTCATTGTTCTTGCAGGCCATTATTTGCCAATATTAATTGCCACTTATCAATATTTTATATTAGCTTACAGATGATATGTCAAAGAATTTCATTAGCTCACAAATTGACTATTGCACTACACGGTTACTGATTTAGTCCCTAAAGAAACCAAAATGTCATTAATTTCTAAGTCTAGGTGCACTGTAAGCATTTATGAATTCTGGATGCTTTGTGTATGAAAACTGTAAAGTTTGGCGTGTAATGTTTCTGTTTATTGAATCTAACTCTGGCCTTTTGACTTGGGCACATATTATGCACAAAATAATGTTGATAAACACCTCTTAGCGTTTGGTAGTTTAGAGAAGGTTGATGAGTCATGGTTAACATGTGATTCCTGTAGTTAGAAATCAATGGATGCATGTGCATTGATTGATCAAGCTTGAAATTGTCCTATTTAAATGCTTAGAGTTACTTGATCTGAGTGCAAATGGCTATAATATGATATTTTAATGCATTGGAATACCTTTGAAACATTTGTTTCCGTAATCAAACACATAGGATACTGTACTTGCTTACTGTAATTGCTAATACATTTTTCTACCTCTCTCTCTCTCTCTTTTTTTCCCCATCCTTTTAGTTTTGATGAGGTCAAGAACGTGTTTGCTTGTGATGCAATCACATATTATGAAATGTTGCACATTCACTAGAGGACAACTCCATAGTAATTTTTTTTTTTTTTTTTTTTTTTTTGTCTGGTGTTTGATGGGTTTATGACAGATGATGTTTTCTGTGTGTTTTTGAGCTTATGATTATATCTTATGCAGGCATTTTGTAGATTTTTTTCTGGGTTTTAATGAACTTCTTTTGCATGTATCACAAATATGTATGTCTTCATTTTTTGTTTACCTAGTTGTGTTTCTATAGTTTGATTGAGCTTTTGGATAAATTCTATTGTCTGTTGAGTTCATTATGCAGTAACAGACTTCTTTTCTTTGTGAATCAGCTATTATTTTTCTTTTTCTTTTTCTTTTTCTAATGTATTTAATATTTGCAAGGTTTAATTATGTAAATTGTGTCTAGTTTGGTTAAGATCAATGAAAATTGTTTTTAATATTTGCAAGGTTTAATTATGTAAATTGTGAGCACATCCTGATTCTTGAAATGAAATGCAGTTGGTTGGAGAACTTTGCATTAGTTTGATGCTGTTCTATCAATTTGATGCCTGTCATAATATGTTAGAATTGAAAACGTAGGGGGCTGGTTTGACTTATAGAACATGTATGTTCCTTTGCCCTGTCCAATTGCCTTTTGAAGGCAATTGGACAGGGCCAATAACACTACGGACACCGAAATATTTGCACCGAATTTTTGTACCGGCCGACTTGGAAGTTGGAACGCATTCTCCCATTTCTTTATAATTTTTTTCTAGTGAACGGCCGTCCATCAAATTTGGATGGCCATTCACTCACATGGACGCCCGTCCATCAAATATGGACGGGCGTCCATATGCGAGGGACGGCCGTCCATATAATATGTATGCCCGTCCCTATTAAAATAAAATAAAAAAGTTTATAAAAGTTTAGAGACGGTCGTCCATCCATTATGGACGGCCATCCATTAATTTTGGACGGGCATCCACAAATATGGACAGGCGTCCATATGCGAGGGACGGCCATCCATATAATATGGACGTCCGTCCATATTAAAATGAAATAAAAAAGTTTGTCAAAGTTTAGGGACGACCGTCCATTAATTTTGGACGGGCGTCCACAAATATGGACGGGCGTCCATATAATATGGACGCCCGTCCCTATTAAAATAAAATAAAAAAATTTGTAAAAGCTTAGGGACGGCCGTCCATCCATTATGGACGGCCGTCCATTAATTTTGGACGGGCGTCCACAAATAATGGACGCCCGTCCTTCNTGCTTTGGTGATCAGCAGAAAACTATTTTTGATGATTCAGTTTCAGCTTACTTCTGGGTCATCTTTTGCAAGTTTGGGAGTCTTCTCACTATAACAACAGTTTCAGACCTTGTCACTGCATGCAGTTAAAAGGCGTTTTGATTCTCATAGTTATTAATACTAGCAGTTTCAAGTTATCTGGAGTTACTGTATGCTTTCTTCAATAGGGTTGACATTGTCCTCTGTATTTATAGATGTCATGAAACACCTGGCATATACAAGATTGAGTGGTTGTTTTCGTTTAGACTGATTTTTTTCTGAACACATTTTTTGTTTAGTTAACACAGTATACAATTTGTACAGTTATGTTTTTGTAACTTAGGAGGAATTTAGTAAGTCTAATTATATGGTACAAGCTTAGACAAGTATTTAACTTGCCAGGGGTCTTCCAATTGACTTATGCCAAAATGCAGTTTTAGTTTTTGTTATTTCCTATCTGATTTTCTTAACTTCTTGGTCTTTGGATGAGTCTTGGCGTCAAAGGTGAGTGCATATTTTATTTTTTTACCTTTGCCTTTAGCAATTGTCTCAGAGATGAGAGGACTGAGCTATGCTGTATTGGTCTTGACTGTATGATGGGTGCCTTGATGTTTTCAAAACCTTCGCAGTATTGTCTTTCTTTTTTATATGTTGGTGATATACTGTCATGTTTTGTCCTAACAAAGTCCATAAATCTGTAGGTAAAGCAGTGTCTAAGTTCTGTGCCAAGTATCTTCACCAACAAGTGCTCAAGCATGAAGCTTATTCGGCTGGAGATATAGGCACTTCTGCACAGAAAGCTTTCCTCAGGTTATTTTATTTAGTATCTTCAGACTTGAAAATTTTCTACAGATGCCTTAATGTAGTCATGGTCTGAGTATGAGGCAGATGAGGTGTCCCTGTTCTGTAAGTGTCATGCGTTATTTAGTTTGATATCTGATACTGGACTATGGATTTACAATACTCCACTTAAACTGTGTTACTGTCATAAACCTTTTCTTTACTGTCATAAACCTTTTCTTACATACCATTAAAAGCAGATTTTCTTATTCCAAAGTTTTTTTGTGAATTCAGTTTATATGAGATTTTTGTGTCTAAATACTTTTTGGACTCTTTTGTTGTTCCATTGCTAATATTTCCAATCGTTGCTATTGACATTGTGCTCTATTGCTGGACACTCATTAGACAGAAAGATGGCAACTTTTTACTGGATCTGATCAGTCCTATGTATTCTACTCATGCTGCATTACAGTTGTAGTGCATACATTCATTGACTTTTGCCATGGTTGGCTTCAATTTTTAATTAATAAACTGGCAGGAAAATGTATTTTAGTATGATATTTGTTACTTCCATGAATATATATATATATATATTTGGTATGTAAAACTTTTATTTTATTTTTATCATCTTCCAACTAGTGTAATGTTTCTGTACAGAATGGATGAGATGATGCGTGGTCAAAGGGGTTGGAGAGAATTAGCTGTATTGGGAGATAAAATGGATAAGTTTTCAGGCATGATTGAAGGGTTAATATGGTCTCCTAGGAGTAGTGAAGTTAAAGACCATTTTGATGATTGGACTTCTGAGGAGGTATCTTACTGTAGGAAACATACTTCTAATTTTATGTGGCAATGGCACAGTTTTTCTACCTTTTGGTCAGTTGATTTCTTTCAGCACTTGGGAGCATTAATGCTCATTTCAATATGCTAAAGTTGAGACTGGTTCAATTGAAGCTATCATTTTTCCTAATTTAAGTTTAATTCATAAAATCGTAAATTTTGGTGAATCGCTCTAAGTTCATATAGGAAGTTTTGGTAAAATCTCTCTAAGATAGATTGCATGTCACTCACATGATAAATCATGTTTATCAACAGTGTGAAAGATCATTAGCTTGTGCCATCTTAGAAATATATGCTTTAAAATTTAATGCCTATATACATCTTCTAATGCCTATTCTTATGTAGATATAAGGCCTATATACATCTTGATTGGTTGTCTATTCATCTGCTAGTTGTTATAGTTATATAGATTTTAAATAACATGATTTTATCTTGTAAATAGGGTCCTCATTCTGATTTTCATGGACCAAATTGCGGAAGCACAGCTTGTGTTGCAATCATTCGAAACCAGCAACTTGTTGTTGCAAATGCCGGCGATTCTCGTTGCGTGTTATCGAGGAAGGGTCAGGTATTTTGTCTGGCATTTATATGAAGGCATGAGGGGTGTTGTAGGAAGGACAAGAGGGATGTTGGTGACACTATAAGTCCAAAGACATCTTTCTATATCTTGCATGAATGCAGATGAGGGTTTTTCTTTTTTTAATATTTAGTAATCTCTCAATCATGTCCTAACATTTTCACTGAGTTATAAACTAAGACTGCTGTTGGACCTACATTCTTGGTAGTAACGAAATCTGTGAGATATAATACCTTAAGTAGGTGCCCTTAAGGGAGATCGGGCTTGACTCTTGATTGAAGCCAAAGGCTTAACCACTCAAACCCAACCCTTGGGGTTTTCTGCAATATGCTATTTTCTTTATCGATGATACTATACTCGCAAAGTTGGAATCCCAACTGATGTGGCAATTGAATTTGGCAACACCACCTTAATTATAGGATGACAAGTGATAAAGCTTGCTAAAATCAACTGCCAAATTGGTGCCACATTGGTTGAAGATATAAGGGATCCGAACTTTGTAGGTGTAGTATTGTTCTTCCCATACATTTCTCATTGTGCCCTAGGGTTACACTTGCAGCCATCACTGGTTTTAGTCCCATTTATCATAAGATTAGATATTAGCCAAATGGTTGCACCTGAACCTATCACTAGTTATTCTGATTTATTCTGAACCAAGACTCCTAAATAATGTTGTACATCTAAATTTTCATGTGCGTTGTTTTATTAATATCAATTTGTGCAGGCTTATAACTTATCTAAAGATCACAAGCCTGACCTTGAGGTTGAAAGAGATAGGATACTGAAAGCTGGTGGTTTTATACAAGTTGGACGTGTTAATGGAAGTTTAAACTTGGCAAGAGCTATTGGTAAAGATTTATTTCAGCCCCACTTGAAGGGGAGAATTTAGAGATTTCCTTCACCTTAATTTCAACTCCTTAAACAATTAAATTTTTGTTGGTTGCAGGAGATGTGGAGTTCAAGCTGAACAAAGCGTTGCCTGCTGAAAAGCAGATTGTGACTGCCAATCCAGATATAACTACTGTACGTTGCATCAGCACTTATGCATTATGTAGTTTTTGGCTTGCAATTTTTGCAATTTCACTTGGCAATAGAGCCATTGAGGATTATTTTTACTGTTTTTGATACTTATTTAAATTCTGTATATGTGTTTTGTGTGTTACTGTCTAATTATGTTCTTTTTGCCCTTGAATTAGATTGAGCTTTGTGATGATGATGAGTTTCTGGTTTTAGCTTGTGATGGGATTTGGTAAGTTACTTACTACTTCAAATTATATATAGAAACAGTTGCTAATGAAAAATCTATTTCCCTCCGACATGCTTTCTTCCCCTCTGTTGAAATGCTCTCTAAATGCTGTATGGGCTGAATTAGAGATAATATTTATATTTAAAATCTCACAGTACTTTTGAGTAAATTCCCTAACTTTGTGTGAACTTAATTAATTGCCACTGATATTCTTTATTACTTATGAGCATGGTTTGGATCGTGTTTGTTTTCTTTTTTTCAAACTATTGCTCCTGAAGCTGTTGATAGTTCTTATGAGCCAAAAAGGCGCATACGTTAAATATCAGTTTCGCTTTGACTTAGAAGTCTATGTTATTGAACAAGCAGGAGAATTATTCTTGATTTCTTTGGCTGGCCACCCGAGTTCAATCCTTGGGGATAGGGTAGGGGAACAAAAATTAGCTTTGGGCTATGACCCACCCCCTAAAAAATGGGGGAATTATCATTGCTAGTATCTGGATTAATGGCGGCATAGGCCCTCTTTTTTAGACCCTTAAGATTTCATTGCTAGTATCTGGCTATCTGCTTCTTGGTGCACTTATAAGTTGTGTTTGGTGTGTTGATTTCTTGGCTAACAGTTGGAACTTCAATTATTTATAAATTTTGCTTAATTGATGAATTTTTGTTGTTTCCATTAGGGACTGCCTTTCAAGTCAACAACTTGTGGATTATGTACGGGATCAGTTGGCCACAGTGAGTTTCTGAGACCCCTGGTGATATATTTTGACTGTTGTCATTGTGGTAACTAACATCTGAGGTCACTTGATCTGTGCAGGAAACTAAACTTTCTACCATCTGCGAGAGAGTATTTGAAAAGTGTTTGGCTCCGGTGGCTGGTGGTGAAGGATGTGACAACATGACCATGATCTTGGTTCAGTTTAAAAAACCTTTTAATGCTGGTGCTTCTGTGGCTGAGCAGCCATCTGCTTGCGATCAACCATCTTCTTGTGATCAACCATCTGAGCCTGAAATAAGTACTGCAGAGACTGAATCACAATCTGAGCCTGAAAGAAATCCAGCAGAAACTGAATCGAAGTAGTCGGAGCCATTTCTACTGACAAATTGGTAATGCATTTTCTACTATCTGCTAGCAACGGTGAGCACAAGAATTACGGACCTGAAATTTTACATTTAAAAAGTGATTCTGATGATACGATTGTAAATATTGAAGAGCATTTTCATTGATTAGATAAGCTTTGATGACTAATATTCTGTATATGTGTTGTATTGAGTATTAAAATATAAGCGCGCATTGATCAGTTTTAGGAGATGAACGGATCAAACACATTGACGATTTGTTACTGGGATGATATTTGATCCTGATCCTGTGCGTATATAAGTTGTCCGAGTTGCTTGAATAGTGAACAACCCAGCTTTCTGTGCAATTTTATTTTTTATTTTCCTTGAAAAAATTCAGCCTTCTGATTGTATGTCTGGTAATTTACTCCCCCTTTGCGATAAATAGTGGTACTTTTGTACTGCCTCCATGTTTTTGTTTTTTTTATGTGAAGGAGGTGTATGGGTTAGTTTACACGTATTCTAATTAATCTCTCTAGATCTTGGAATTATTGATCGAATAAGAATTCTAGTGGTTATTCTTATTAGCATTCAAGGAGGGATTCGAACTTAAAACTTATTAAGTAATATATTTCAGAGTTTTTATCGAATCACTCGATTATTCAAACGTAGTTCACCATCACCATGTTTATAACATATTGGGGAGCTCATTCATTATTCTGCAAAACCAGTATTCCGTTTCCAAACAGTAGTAAATAAAAAATTTTGAGACGTTGGGAATAAGTATTTGTATGATTGCTCTAAACATAAATTTTATTTTTTTATATTTTGACAAAGGATATTAGTTAGATATATAAATAAGATTTTTTGTTTTTTTTTATTTTGTGTATGTAGTGTACGACTAATATTTAGTTATAATTGAAGAGGTTCAATTTGTATTTAGTGGGTCAAGTCAATAATGAACCAAAATAATTTGAAAAGTCAATTAAAATCTTGGACTGCTTCTTGTTGAACAGTTTCAACCTCTGTTTTAAAACCCAGATTGGCTTGTTTGATTGGTACTCAACAGTTTCTCCGGTCCGATTCAGGTTTTAGGTGAGTTTTGTAATATTTAAATTTATAGGGATTAATTTTAATTTTTAGGGGTGTTTTGGAGATATGTCAAAAGTTTAGGGATTAATTAGTCTTTTTGGGGCATTTTTTAAATAAATAAAAAATTTAGGGACTAATGTGAATTTTTTTAGGGGTAACTGAATATACTAAAATTTAAGGGGTTAATATGTAATTTTTTAAAAATAAAATTATTATTGACATCACCTATCCAACCGATTGGACCGATTGACCCATGACCTGGGCAGTAAAATGGGTTGCCCTCCGATCCGTGTTTTAAAACAATGGTTGAACTCTCGCGACATTTAATCTTTGGGTTGTGAGCATTGTTTTAAAACCCGGCCCGGCTCGGCCAATTGAACCGGTTTAACCGGGACCCAGTAGCTTCAACGAGCTGGGTTTAACTTTTTCGATTCACCCCCAAACCCTAAGATTTGGGAGGATAATCGGCGAACAATCGATGGTCGAAAGGTTAGGGCTTTTGAAGACTAAGGTCCGGTGAATGCAATGGTGGTGGCGTCGTTGATTTCCGGTGAGTAAATCGACCGGAAATCGAAGAAACCTGGCAAGGGCAACAATGGGATTTTCCTGGCGATTGGCGAGGCTAATGGGGGTGGGGTGAGGTGAGGTGGGTTTTGGTCGGGAGGAACAGGGGAGTAATTCCTGGGTGATGGGGAGGTTTATCGGCGCCGACGTGGATGAGATCTGGCCTGGAATACCCATGCCGGCGTCGGTGAGATCTGGCCGAAATCGAACCTATTTCGGCTAGATCTTGGGTAGATTTTAATGGAAATGGGCTCAGGGGAAGATTGGGATTGCATCTGGGGTGTCGCCGCTACCGATCAGTCGCCGGTCGATTTTCAGTTGGGGTGTATTTGATAAAGTTTAAAGATGTAGGGACTTGCAGGTAATTTGTAGGGGTGTATTTGTTGAGTTTTAAAATTTTTTGTCAACCGCTGGTCAAACCGGTTAAACCGGTCAACTTAGGACCCAGAAACTTTGTCGGGTTTCACCCCGGATTGGGTTTTAAAACATTGGTTGTGAGACTTAATTTGCGAAAACATTTGATGACCACATTTAAAATGCTAACTACTTTTATATTCAAATTTATTATTATTATGATCGAGGTGTCCGGCCAGTTTATAGACACCTCAGCTAATCTCTCGGAATTTTAAAACTATCGGTTGAATAAAAATTCTAGTGGTTATTCTTATTAACAATTAAGGAGAAATTTGAACTTAAGACCTCTTGAATAATACATTCAAAAATCCCTATTAAACTACTTAATCACCTAGAAGTAGTTTTTATATTTAAACTTTGTGTCACAAAATAACAACTCGAATGGTGGTGAAGTCGCTGAACTCCGGACTAGACACTTTGGTAGCTGGGATTGTTTTTATGCTCATGAAAAAGTCTCTAGTTTCCCCTAGTTCAACAGCAAGTTTCATATCACAATCAAATGGCATTTGACAAGAACAATTGGAAAAGCCAGCAAAATTTCAAACCGTTTGCCATTGAACTCTTTTCCTTCTAAACTTAATTTGCTATATATGTGACAAAATTTATAATGTGAAAAGTAAAATGAGTCCAAGTCAAATGTTCAATAATTTTACACAACCCAGTATCTTAAATCTTAATAACCAAATTTTATATTTGTAATTTGATCCGGTAAACCACTTTTATTATTTAAATATCAGAAAGTGATAGGTTGATAAGGATGGTATGTTATGTGCACCAGAACATGGCATAAAAACCAATCACTTAGATTTTATTTTTTTTAATAATTTCTGGGTAGGCCTAACGAATTTTGTAATTTGGCTTGACTAGTGATGCCTCTTTCTTGATTGGAACTACTTGGAAATTTATTCTTTCTTTTTTTTTGTGAAAGTAACACTATGTTATTTTAAAGGCATTGTTTGGCTGATTATTTTATTTCCCATCTGCAAATCAATATCCTCTTCTTGTCATTTGGTTCCATTTAAGATATTATATGAATGGTTAGGTTATATATAGTATCTTCAATGCAATGTAAGAATCCAAGAAAATGGAGGAAAATGGAGGAATATGTTTGCTTGGGAAGTTTCTTTTTTTAAAAACACTTCTATGGGTGTGAAAGAGATGTTGATATTTGAGGTTGAGAAAATAACTTATTTGGTTGCAGATGTGAAGAATTAACTATCTCTACATGGTTGAATGATTCGATAGAGATTCTTTGGTGTATTACTCAAAAGGTCCTTAAGTTCGAGTCCTTCCTCGGTTGCTGATACCGGTAACCATTGGGGCTTTTACCCGGCCAGTAATTCCAAGGCCTCTGGTGATTGATTGACATATATGTAAGCTGGTCGGACACCCCCCGTCATAAAAAAGAAATGTGAAGAATATTTGTCAAAATTTGAGACCTTTTTGTTCTTAAAAAATAATCTTCATGAGGTCTATATATGTAACATGAATTGCCTTTTGATTTTGTTATAATAACAAAAATCTCATTTCTGATACATTTTAAATGTTAAAAAAACCTGCAAGAGGTCAATTAAGTAAATATTCATTACTTCGTGGTAAGATAAATTTAAAGACTCGCTCAATAGATGAAAATTTCTATTAGTTCTGGAATATGAAGAGGTTTTTTGTTATTCAATTAAATCTTTAAAATGTCGTTATATACATTACCCTTTCATAAAACTAGAGATTGATATGAATAAGGCAAATGAGACTAAAATAAGGTAGTATAAGTCATAAAGAACAACAATACAATTGTTTTCACGAAACAACATAATCTTACATTTCGGAGTAAAAATTCAAATCATAAATCTAGAGATTGATATAAATTTAGCTAATGAGACTAAAATATGGTAGTATAAGTATAAGATTATCCCAAAAGGATCAACAATAAACTCATTTTAATAAAACAACATAATCTTAAAATTAGGGGTGGCAATTCAAGTTAGCATTTTATAGTCTTTTTATAAACGAATAATTGTACCATAAAAAAAATTATATCCTAAACAAGTAATCACGTAACAAGTGGATAATAGTGTCATTTACATTTTATGATAATATATACAACCAATCATTTTACAATTAGTTTGAAAATTCTAAATTTCAACACCGCAAAATTATTAAATAGTTAAAAGATTCGTAACACAGATAAGACATGAAGATCAAAGACAGTTAAAGCCAACCTTAATCCACGTCATTTTTTATTCCAAAATTAATGTAACAAATCCCCTTACCTTAAAAAATTTAAACAGATAATTATAATGATGAGATGTTATATTAGTTATCTACAAGAATTAATCAACGTGTGTGTATAAACTGAACCGAATACCTTATTTTGAAAAAAGAAAAAAAGTAATGTGTCATAAATTTCACCCTCGTTATAATTATGTTATGAATGAATGATTGCATCATAGAACTAAATTCATATCCTAAACAAATAAGACATGAAGATGGTTAAAATCAACCCTAATCCACTTAATCCAGGTCATCTTCTATCCCATTATTAATATTACGACGTGTCACAAATTTCACCCACATTTTCCTTGCCATCGGATATGATTGTATTTTACTATTTTGAAGACAAGGGAACCTCATTATCCAATCTTTACCATACAAAATTCAAATACAATATCCACCGTTGGATCAATCACCCAACCATCGGACCACATCCTAGATTAACGGACAATCCAGATTCAAATCTCGAGTGAACGAAAGGACCATGTGAATCACTTTATTCTCTTCTTATCCACTCAATCAAAACGAACCGTTTTACACGCAAACCAACACTAAATCTAATGGCTACTCCCATTGTTATCTAATCCGTTACCGTTTTAGTTTCAGAATAAAATACACATTTTTCTATACCTTCGTGCCCACGAGATAAATGCACTTTTTGTCCCTCACCGCGTCACATGATTCCACGTGTCTTCACCTCGTTTAATAGATCCACACGTGTCAACACCTTACTTCATCAATAATTGCTTTGCTCTAATTATTGAGTAGTTTTCAAGTTGTTCCCAATCATTTCTCAAATTTCACTTTTGCCCCATGTCCTTGTAAAAATTATTATTCCACCCAGTCTTGGTTCACTTTTAAGGGATAATATTTGCTAAAATGTCGAGGGTCTATTTTATTTTTTCTCTATAAGATTGGCTAGTATTAACCTTATCCACTTTATTTAAAAAGTATAAAAAACACCTTATAATTACAATTTACAAAAACGATCTCACTGGAGAATGAAATAAACTCTATTGTCAATTGAAAAAATGTTTCTTTGAATTTATTTCTCTTTCTCGAGACATTATAAATTGTTGACTTCCTCGATTACTAATAAGGATAGTCATTAGATGATTATTCGACCATTAATTTCAGGATTTCAAATGATTAATTGAGGTATGCATAAATTAATTTAGGCACTCTTAGTTAAAAAAAAAAAAAAAATTGTCAACCGGACCAAAAATGAAATATATTAAATAATAGAAGCTTCTAAAAGAAATTTAAATTTAAAAGTGAGGATTCTAATCTTAGTTCCCAAGCAAAAAACATGGGTAAGTAGCTTGGAAGAAACTTTCAATCTATACTTAATAGCTCATTTGACTTACAAAATGTTTCTTATTTACAACCTTCAAAACTTCTTCATATTTATTTTTTAAAAATAAATTTTGAATTTAAATGTTAAATTAAAATGAATTAAATCCTTCAAGTGCCGTTTGATTAAAGGAATTTGATTTCCGTGGCAGGTTAAGGCACCCACTGATTTTGACTTTAAGCATTTTTATTTCCAGGATTCCTCCCATCATCATCGAAATAACATAAATAAACGAGGTTGACTAGTGACATTTTCGTCTCATCAAATTAAATTTTGATTAATTCATTTGACCTTTCTTTCACATTACACCAAATAGGCAAATACGAACTTTTCACCAACTATTATTTCATAAATTTTTTTATAATTTATATAAATATTCTTCAAAATCTATTGAGAATTATAAAATATTATTTAAATTTACTTGAAAATGTAAAAAAATATTTTCAAATATAAGAAATCAATTGTAAATATCAAAGCGCGTTTTTAATATCTTTCTAAAATTATTACAACGTTTAAGATTTAATAACCTTTTAGAAGAATACGCTTGAGACTTATTAATCTCTCACGACTAGATAAAATGAAAGCAAGAATTAGTCTATGAGCTATATTTTTTTTATGCATGTGTGAAATAGATAAAGAAAAATTCAAAGCCATGTTTTATGGATCATGTTTAATTATGTTTTATGGATAATTACATTTATCTTAAAATTATATAGAAATAAAAGGAATGGGTTGAGTGAATTGTCCCTTGCATTGTCTCCTTTTTATAATTTAAGAAAACACCCACATCCATAACTACGTGGAGGATGGGGTGAAAATACAAATAAACAAAGCTAAAAAGGAATAAACCGCTATTGGGTAATTGAATTGTTAACTAAGAATTTTGAATGTATTACTTAATACATCTTGAGTTCGATTCATCTAAACTATTAATAGAATAGTTACTGAAGGCTTATCCTGTTGTTAACTTGAAGACTCGAGGATTTGTTAGTGTTCTTCATATCCATATTTTATGGATAATTACATTTATCTTAAAATTATATACAAAAAATGGGAATGGGTTAAGTGAATTGTCCCTTTCATTCTCTCCTTTTTTATAATTTAAGAAAGCACCCACATCCATAAAGGGTGGGGTGAAAATACAAGTAAATAAAACTAAAAAAGAGATAATTGAGCGGTCAACTAAGACTCTTTGATCTATTATTTAAGAGATTTTAAATTCAAATCATCTCAGTTGTTAATAGGGGTGACTAATAAAAGTTTATCCGATCATTAACTTTAAAGATCTTAAGAGATTAATTGATATACGTGTAAACTGGTTCTAACGTCAAAAAAAAAAATCTAAAAAGGAATATACCTAAAATAAACCCTTCAATTGAAAATTGGAGCCATAATTGACAAAATAAAAGTCATGAATCTGACTAGGATGAATCAAAGAAAGAGATAAGAACAGCACATAAACTCTCTCTTTCCATCTTTTTTATTTATTATTTATTTAACTCAACAAATTATGACACTACACCTCAACCTTTAGATAAGGACCTTTCATCTCATCGTCTCCTCCTTCACAAAAATTTTCCCTCTATAAATATATAAATTAGACTGCCCCTTTGAACAGTCCCCTTTATATCTATCCATTATTGGAACAAATCAACTCTTGTCACTTAATTTTCACAAACCAACCAACAATATCCATTTCATTTTTATGCCCAAAACCGAACCAAACCCAACCCACTAATTTTTTTTTTTTTTTATATATATTTTCAAACCCCAATCATTCATCCATTTATTCAGTCCCTTTTTATAAACATACAGGGAGAGAACCAGAGGATAAGATAATAGATTATCATTTGTCAGTGTTAATATTGTGTTGTTTATAATATTTCAATGGCTACTTTTACTGCCGCCGGTGGAATGATTGGATCAAATGGATTACAATACAAGACCATGAAGAAGAAGAAGAATACGGTGAATAGGATGAAGGTTTCTTGTTCTTCTCCTTCGGTTTCGATGGTGGATCCATACAAGACTCTCAGGATCCAGCCGGGTGCCTCTGAATCTGAGGTTAAGAAAGCTTTTCGCCAGCTCGCTTTGCAGGTTTCTCTCTCTTTTCTTTTCTATTCACTTCATTTTTTATTTCCTTCTTTATATTAAAATATTCTGCAATTTCTGGGTTATAATTTTTGGTCTTGTTCTGTGTTTTTTCTTCTTTTTCAGTATCATCCTGATGTTTGTAGAGGAAATAATTGTGGGATGCAATTTCACCGGATCAATGAAGCTTACGATGTATGTTGAATCTGAAATTTTTTTTTGGATTTGGTTTTGGATAATATTAAGTTTTGAGTTTTTCTTATTACCATGCCATAATAATAGGACCTGAAAATTTAAGTTAGTTTTTGGGATCTTATACCAATTGGGTACCATAAACGAACCATGATTTTGAGCATAAACGAAAATGAAAACGAAAACAGAAACAGTTATCAGAAACGACATGGCCTGTTTCTCAAATTTTGGTGTGATCGATTTTGATGTATCTTAAGCTGTCATCGAATCACTTAAAAATAAATAAAAAAATACAATAAAGATTTTTCATTATGGCCCTTCAAATCCCTTAAGAACAAGAAATCTTGCCCCCACCAAGTTTTTTCATTTTTTGATGCTTTCAATGGATAATATGGTCATGGAGGGCCATCCGAAAAGACATTAATTTTATCACTTTTTTGAGTTAAACATTAATTATTTACAATTCCACTCACTCAGCATTTCTGGGTTCAT